>NW_018742205.1:7038837-8241039 GCF_001683475.1 Chenopodium quinoa | reverse complement strand
CGATTTGACCGATCCCGCTCCTGCCACGACATTTGCACATTTAGATGCTACTACCGTACTATCAAGGGGATTGGCCGCTTAAAGGGATTTAATCCAGCGGTGGATCCGCTAGATTCAACGTCAACTATGCTGCCAACCTAGAATTGTTGGCGAGGAACATTATGAAATTGCGCAAAAAGTTAAGGAAACCTTACAGCGTTACAAAGAACTTCAGGACATTATAGCTATCCTTGGATTGGACGAATTATCCGAAGAAGATCGTTTAACTGTAGCAAGAGCACGAAAAAATTGAGCGTTTCTTATCACAACCTTTTTTCGTAGCAAAAGTATTTACGGGCTCTCCAGGAAAATATGTTGGTCTAACAGAAACAATTAGAGGGTTTCAATTGATCCTTTCCGGAGAATTAGATGGTCTTCCTGAGCAGGCTTTTTATTTGGTAGGTAACATCGACGAAGCTACCGCGAAAGCTATGAACTTAGAAATGGAGAGCAAATTAAAGAAATGACTTTAAATCTTTGTGTACTGACTCCTAATCGAAGTGTTTGGAATTCAGAAGTAAAAGAAATCATTTTATCTACTAATAGTGGCCAAATTGGTGTATTACCAAACCATGCCCCTACTGCCACAGCGGTAGATATAGGAATTTTAAGAATACGTCTTAACGACCAATGGTTAACAATGGCTTTGATGGGAGGTTTTGCTAGAATAGGCAATAATGAGATTACGATTTTAGTAAATGATGCTGAGAGGGGTAGTGACATTGATTCACAAGAAGCTCAGCAAACTCTTGAAATAGCAGAAGCTAACTTGAGG
This sequence comes from Chenopodium quinoa, assembly GCF_001683475.1. Lineage (NCBI taxonomy): Eukaryota > Viridiplantae > Streptophyta > Magnoliopsida > Caryophyllales > Amaranthaceae > Chenopodium > Chenopodium quinoa. The sequence continues at coordinate 8,240,225 of NW_018742205.1, read as the reverse complement.
AAAGCGGAAGGAAAGAGACAAGTAATTGAAGCAAATTTAGCTTTGAGACGAGCTAGGACACGAGTAGAGGCTAGCAATCCGATTTCTTCGTAACCAGTCGGTGCGTGCGTCCAAATAATCATAATCAGAAGAAGTTCTGTTTGTACACTCTTTCTATATATAGAATCTAAATATATAGAAGATCTCTTTTTCTTTTTATTTTGTTGATTGAATCAACAAAATAAAAAGAAAAAAGAGAATCTATTTAATAGTCTTAATAATCCAAAGGGTAAGTAGAAAAACTTATTAAATACCCTCGACTCTGACTTTGGTATCTAATAAGTTTTACCTACTATTGGATTTGAACCAATGACTTCCGCCGTATGAAAGCAACACTCTAACCGCTGAGTTAAGTAGGCCTTTTATCATTACAAAGAGGACTAAATATAACCATTCCATAGATTGATTATAAACCGAATACTGCTTATAAGCAATAGAAATCAAACGGATCAAAGAGCTATGATGGTATATCGTAGAATATTTCTCTTGACAAGAAATTATCTCCATACTAAAATATGGAGCATAAACACAAGGGCTATAGCTCAGCTAGGTAGAGCACCTCGTTTACACGCGCGCCAATGTTTTTCAGGGAAGTCCATCATGCAATCAAAAGAATGAATCTTTTTGAAAAATCGATGTCTTACTCTAGGCTTTTAGGAAACAAAACATAGAGAACAATAGCCTGACAATTAATTCTAGTTCGGTCCAATTCAAGTGTCTATTTAGTTACCAAATAGAACCCATTATTGATTTGACATATTGATAAGGTGAATACCCAACCTATTCAATGCTAGGCATAATGAGTATAAGGGCCTCAAAAAATCTCTTTTCGTCCTATGAACTTTAAGGTGTATGAAGTTTCATATTGGATTCTTTAAGCGAAACGATAGAGACTCCATTTAATTTTCAAATTCATCTAGGCCAAAGGCAGACCTACGTCAAGATAACTCTTCTTTGAAACACTTTGGTAGTGCTTTTGAATCAAAGTTCAAATGAATAATGAATCTGAGCACACGGAACCATTTTCTTTCTATCAAGAAAAATATGGTAGACTAGCTGATATTTATATCAGTTAATGAAAAAGCCCAATGCAAAAAAATGCATGTTGGGTTTTTGAAACAGTTCAAATCATTTTGAGAATACAAAGTTTGATCGGTTTTACCGAGAAGGTCTACGGTTCGAGTCCGTATAGCCCTACTAAATATATAGTAATGAATATTACTAATTTATTAAACTATATAGTTTAATAAATTAGTAATATTTGATTGTTAGTTAAAACCAATCAACTGCAATTGAATGGAAGAAATGGATCTAGGAACACCCTACGTTAGATTTGTTTAGTAGAATTTGATTTGTAGCCAAGCCTGTGTTTGAATTTGAAAAGAAATTTCATTGGAAACATTGTTAAAGATACTTTCGATTTCATACATATACCTTCCCTATCAAAGCGTAAAACAAGTAGTCTTTTTTTCTTTTCCTTATACAATCAACAGAAACAACTCTGCTCGAACTCGATTTTTTAAATCAAAAATATACCAACCCGATTCCAATTCTGAAATCGAAGTTCTTAAACATTCTCTTACGCGTGAATTTTCTCTTCTAAGAAAAAAATTCTTTCTTTCAATATAATACTTCATTAATATTTAGTTAATAATCTGAGCGGTTGTATCTAGATGCTTATTCTGACAAGAAATGTTCCATTTTTTTTCATCAAATAATGACTATTCATCGATTTTTTTCATGCGAATGGGAGGCAAGAAAACTCTATGAAAAAGGGTTGGTTCAATTCGATCTTGTCTAAAAAAGAGTTAGAACACAGATACAGGTGTGGATTAAGTAAATCAATGGACAGTCTTGATCCTACTGAAAATACCAGTACAACGGAAGATCCGAGTCTAAATGATACAGAAAAAAACATTCATAGTTGGAGAAATAGTGACAGTTCTAGTTATAGTAATGTTGATCATTTAGTTCGTGTTATGGACATTCGGAATTTCATCTCTGATACTCTTTTTTTACTTATAGATAGTAAAGGGGACAATTATTCCCTATACTTCGATATTGAAAATCAAATTTTTGAGATTGACAACGATCCGTCTTTTCTGAATGAACTGCAAAGTTCCTTTTTGAATTATTGGAATTCAAGTTATCTGAACTCTAGATCTAAGAGTGGCGATACTTATAATGATCATTCCATGGATTATACTGAAGATAGTTGGAATAATCACATTAATAATTGCATTGACAATTATCTTCATTCTCAAATCCGTAGTGGCAGTTCCATCCTAAGTGATAGTGACAATTACAATGATAGTTACATTTTGAGTTACATTTTTAATGAAAGTGGAAATACTAGCGAAAGTTTCAGTAAAAGAATTATCACGAACGACAGTAATTTCACTAAAATCGAAAATTCTACAAATCTTGATGGAACTCAAAAATATAAACATTTGTGGGTTCAATGCGAAAATTGTTATGCATTAAATTACAAGAAATTACTTAAGTCAAAAATGGGTATTTGTGAACAATGTGGATATCATTTGAAAATGAGTAGTTCAGATAGAATCGAACTTCTGATTGATCCTGGTACTTGGAATCCTATGGATGAAGGTATGGTCTCTATGGATCCTATCGAATTTCATTCCGAGGAGGAAGCTTATAAAGATCGTATTGATTCTTATCAAATAAATACAGGTTTAACTGAAGCTGTTCAAACAGGTATAGGTCAACTAAACGGTATTCCTGTAGCAATTGGTGTTATGGATTTTCAGTTTATGGGAGGCAGTATGGGATCCGTAGTAGGGGAAAAGATCACCCGATTGATTGAGTATGCTGCCAATAAATTAATCCCCCTTATTATAGTATGTGCTTCCGGGGGGGCACGCATGCAAGAAGGAAGCTTGAGCTTAATGCAAATGGCGAAAATCTCGTCTGTTTTATATGATTATCAATCAAATAAAAAGTTATTTTATGTATCAATCCTTACATCTCCTACTACTGGTGGGGTGACCGCCAGCTTTGGTATGTTGGGGGATATCATTATTGCTGAACCGAACGCCTACATTGCATTTGCGGGTAAAAGAGTAATTGAGCAAACATTGAATAAGACAGTACCTGAAGGGTCACAAGCAGCCGAGTTTTTATTCCATAAGGGTTTATTCGATCCAATCGTACCACGTAATCTTTTAAAAGGCGTTCTAAGTGAGTTATTTCAGCTGCATGCTTTTTTTCCTTTGAATCAAAATAAAGGCGAGGATTAAGGGCAATTTTTCTATTTGTGTCAAAAAGTTTTTTTTTATTCCAAAATTAGGATGTCGCGAACCAAAAACCTCCATGCTTATTTCCTTTAGATTCCAATAAAAAAAACTTTTTGTTTGTATCTTTCGTCGAGGAGTCTTTATTTAAAATACCTCTTGGATCGGACTCTAACGACTGCTTTGGAAATTGAATTTATAATAAATCCTCTATTTTTCGATTTTTTTGAATTAGTAAAAGCAAAAGAAAGAAAAAAAGAGAAAGTAAACGCAATTATCATATATTATATGTAGAAATCGAATTGTTTTTTTAGTTCTACATTTCTTGTACTTATTCTATACTATATTCATTCTATAGAATTCTAATTAATTAATTTTAATATAATAAGATAATAACAACAAAAATATAACAAACAGGTACAATTACAATATCGTAAATCGAGGTACCCGGTCTATGACAACTATGAACTTTCCCTCAATTTTTGTGCCTTTAGTAGGCCTAGTATTTCCAGCGATTGCAATGGCTTCTTTATTTCTTCATGTTCAAAAAAATAAGATTGTTTAGATCGTCTCGTCAAAATCTCATTTTTAAAAACTTAGACTTGAATTATAATATAGATATATGTTTAGCGGAATGTTATAACACGTGATTTCTTCCGAACATAAATGAACGAGCTCTTATGTATGTGATGTAAATGGAAAAATGACAATACAATAAATATAGGGGTAGATGTTATTATTTTGATCGAACTAAAATAAAAAATAGAAAGAAATAAAAGTGAAACACCTCTGACATCAAAATAGGACTAGTTGATGAGAGTTACATCGGAAACAAGACAGAGTAAGGAAAGTACAATTCATTTGGGGTATTCTTTCAATTCAAATTAAATGCAACCGGATCTAGTATGAATTGGCGATCAGAACGTATATGGGTAGAACTTATAACGGGATCTCGAAAAATAAGTAATTTCTGCTGGGCCTTTATCCTTTTTTTCGGTTCATTAGGATTCTTGTTGGTTGGAATTTCCAGCTATCTTGATAAGAATTTGATATCTTTATTTCCTTCCCAGCAAATTCTTTTTTTTCCACAAGGGATCGTGATGTCTTTCTATGGGATTGCAGGCCTCTTTATTAGCTTATATTTGTGGTGTGCAATTTCGTGGAATGTGGGTAGTGGTTATGATCGATTCGATAGAAAAAAGGGAATAGTCTGTATTTTTCGCTGGGGATTCCCTGGAAAAAATCGTCGCATCTTTTTCCGATATCTTATAAAAGATATTCAGTCTATTAGAATCGAACTTAAAGAAGGTATTTATACTCGCCGTGTTCTTTATCTGGAAATCAGAGGACAAGGAGCCATTCCTTTAACTCGTACTGATGAGAATTTGACTCCACGAGAAATGGAACAAAAGGCGGCTGAATTGGCCTATTTCTTGCGTGTACCAATTGAAGGATTTTGAAAAATGAACGGAAATACCGAACGTTTTCTTAACTTGGCGTAAAATACAAAATCTAGAATACGTTTTTCTACGGCATACCTTAACAGAAATCTCATCAGAACGCCCACTCGGGTCAAAGCAGACGTATACAGAACAACCAAAGGGGGGAAACTGTTTATGTCTACAAATACAAACCAATTCAATTCCATAGAATTTCCAGTATTTGTAATTGATATATTACATACAAAACAAATTAATCATGTAAATTTTCTCGCTTTTTTTAGTAATCTTTTGTTCGCTTTAATGATGAAATAATTTGATTTCTTATAATTTCTAATTATAACGAGAATTAAATTATCCAAATTCTGTCGTGTTTTGCCATCCATTTTTATTATCACATTCAAGTCTTAAATTCTTTTTTTGTGCTATGGTTAATTTGTTCAATTTTTGGAAATATTTTCTATTTTGGTAGAAAGTGAGTTCTTTCATCTTGAAATCAAAATAAAAAATATTCATTAATTGAAAAAAACGAAATGGCTCCGCCGGGTATTCGTCGAAAGCAATTCCTTCCTGTCGATGAATACTCGGTTGGGTTCATTAACAATTTATAGATGAAAAAAAATGGAAAAAAAGAAAGCATTTATTCCTTTTCTATATCTTGTATCTATAGTATTTTTTACCCTGGTGGATCTATCTATCATTTCAAAAAAGTCTGGAATCTTGGGTTACTACTTGGTGGAATACTAAGCAATCTGAAACTTTTTTGAATGATATTCAAGAAAAAAATCTTCGCGAAAAATGGATCGAATTCGAGGAGCTCCGCTTGTTGGACGAAATGATAAAGGAATGTCCGGAAACACATCTACAAAAGCTTCGTATAGGAATCCACAATGAAACGATTCAATTGATCAAGACGTACAATGAAGATTGTATCCATATGATTTTGCACTTCTCCACAAATTTAATCTGTTTCCTTATTCTAGGTGGTTATTCCATTCTGGCAAATAAAGAACTTATTCTTCTTAATTCTTGGGTTCAGGAATTCCTATATAACTTAAGCGACACAATAAAAGCTTTTTCCATTCTTTTAGTAACCGATTTATGTATCGGATTTCATTCGCCCCAAGGTTGGGAACTACTGATTAGCTCTATCTACAAAGATTTTGGATTTGCCCAGAATGATCAAATTATATCGAGTCTTGTTTCCACTTTTCCAGTCATTCTAGATACATTTTTAAAATATTGGATTTTCCGTTCTTTAAATCGCGTATCCCCATCACTTGTAGTGATTTATCATTCAATGAATGACTGAAAAAAAGAAAAGGGGTATATGGAGAGAAATCCAATTGGAGTTTTTAATTCGAATGTTGCTTTGTACATAATCAATAATCAAAGCATTACCAATTGTCCCCCCTCTTTCTATTTCTACCCGTCTAAGGCGGGGAGTTCCTCCTATATTCCAGTAATATTATTTTATTAAATTAAGTTTTCAGTTAAAGTAAATAGCAGACTCATGGATAGGGAACTCTATTAGCAACCTACCAAATTTATTGTAGAAATTTTCGGAATCAATGGTTGGACCATGCAAACTATAAATACCTTTTCTTGGATAAAAGAACAGATTACTCGATCCATTTCCATCTCGCTCGTGATATATATAATAACTCGGTCATCCATTTCGAATGCATATCCCATTTTCGCACAGCAAGGTTATGAAAATCCACGAGAAGCGACTGGACGTATTGTATGTGCTAATTGCCATTTAGCCAATAAGCCCGTGGATATTGAGGTTCCACAAGCGGTCCTTCCGGATACTGTATTTGAAGCAGTTGTTCGAATTCCTTATGATATGCAATTAAAACAAGTTCTTGCTAAGGGCAAAAAGGGGGGTTTGAATGTGGGGGCTGTTCTTATTTTACCTGAAGGGTTTGAATTAGCCCCCCCGACCGTATTTCTCCAGAGATGAAAGAAAAGATAGGGAATCTTTCTTTTCAGAGCTATCGCCCCAATAAAAAAAATATTCTTGTGATAGGTCCTGTTCCTGGGCAAAAATATAGTGAAATTACCTTTCCTATTCTTTCTCCAGACCCTGCCACTAAGAAAGACGTTCACTTCTTAAAATATCCGATATATGTAGGTGGTAACAGGGGAAGGGGTCAGATTTATCCTGACGGAAGCAAGAGTAATAATACAGTTTATAATGCCACAACAGCAGGTATAGTAAAGAAAATTGTACGAAAAGAAAAGGGCGGATACGAAATAAACATAGCGGATGCCTCGGACGGACGTGAAGTGGTTGATATTATCCCGCCAGGACCGGAGCTTCTTGTTTCAGAGGGTGAATCTATCAAACTTGATCAACCATTAACGAGTAATCCTAATGTGGGTGGATTTGGTCAAGGAGATGCAGAAATAGTCCTTCAAGATCCTCTGCGCGTACAAGGGCTTTTGTTCTTCTTTGCATCCGTTATTCTAGCACAAATCTTTTTGGTTCTTAAAAAGAAACAGTTCGAGAAGGTTCAATTGTCCGAAATGAATTTCTAGATTCGTAAATTTATCAAGATCAAGCTTGTAACAATAATAAAATTATTGTTGACAATTCTTTGACAGTTTTGGATGATCAATAAATAAAAAAATTACGAGAAGGTTCTTTTTTGTTTGTTTATACTTTTCTTCTACATCTACGAGCAAGATTTTTAGTTATAATAATATATTGGATTGTGAAGAAAACTTTTTTACTTTTTTCCAATCGAAATTTGACTCGATATTAGACTAAAAGGAGAATATAACGAAAAGAATAATGAAGGGACCAAATGATTCTAGGGGGATTTATCCGCCTTCCTGGTCTTCGACACACGACAAGGACTTTTACACATACTTGTCGTGTGTCGAAATAGTAACGAGTCTTGATTCCCTTCGTCAAAGACTTAGTCGGAATTTTTCTTTTTTCGAGATTTCACCCTTTTTTCGTTTTAGATTGATTCTTTTTTTCTTAGTATTACATGTATAAGGAGCGGACAAACTGAAAAAAAGAGAGAGGTCAATTTCTTGAACAAATGGAACTTCTTGCATTCTATTTAATCTAGAAAAATAGAGCTTCTATTTGGTCATTCAATAAATCAATTGATTGCCTTTTTCTCTTTCTTTTAACTTAACAATTTAGGAAGGACCAATAAGTATGATCGAGGAATATATGTTCTGAATAACCAAATACACTTTTCAAAAACATCGAAAAAGGGGTCCGTTTTTCATTTATAGGAAAAAATTCGAATAAAAAATTATGATAATTAAAAAAAGAATTAAATGGGACCTCCCCCTTCTTTGTTTGTCTAATTCTAGGGGGAAGGAAGGTCCCGTTGAGTTCTTATACTTTAATGTCTATACCTCGATTAATCAAATTACTACTTACTACAGCGATGAGCCTAATCCAGAATATGAACCATAAAAGAAAATACCTATTAAACCGATCACAAGAATACCAGCTACAGTACCTATTATCCAAAGAGGAATTCGTCCAGTAGTATCGGCCATTTACCCCACTTCCCTCCACATTTCATCAAGTGGTCGTGCTAGAGACATAAACAGTCATGGATAATTATGAAATGAGGTCCTTCCGAATGGGATAAGAGAATTCCTACTCTATAATCGAATTCTATATTCTATCTATTTCTTTCCTTCTCTTTATTTATTTATTTAATTGAAAAAATAATTAGAAAATAAAACAGCAAGTACAAAAATGAGTAATAGACCCCAATAAAGACTGGTACGATTCAATTCAACATTTTGTTCGTTCGGGTTTGATTGTGTCGTAGCTCTATAATTCGGATTCGGTTTTGTTTATCGTTGGATGAACTGCATTGCGGATATTGACCCCAAAAAAGAAACGGTAGGTACAGCTAGTCCGTGAACAGCCAGCCATCGCACTGTAAAAATTGGATAGGTTCGATCTATGGTCATTGGGCCTCCTAAAAGGATCTACTAAATTCATCAAGTTGCTCCAAAGAGTCAAAACGTCCGGTTATTAATGGAATTCCTTGTCGGCTCTCTGTGAAATATTCGTTTGGTCGAGGGCTTCCAAACACATCGTAAGCTAAACCCGTGCTGACGAATAACCAACCCGCAATGAATAGGGAGGGTATAGTAATACTATGAATAACCCAGTATCGAATACTTGTAATAATATCAGCAAAAGAACGTTCTCCTGTGCTTCCAGACATACTGAGCTCCACATATTCTTGTACAGTCAAAGGCAAATCCATAAAAGATGAAATCAGTAAATGGAAATTTACTTTTTACTCTACGTAAAAACGTAAAAAACCTGTAGGATTACCAATAGAGTACCAAAGGTGTCTTTAGAGTATACCGAATCAGTATAGCTATCCTTCTTCGGACACAGCAAGGCAATTTTAATTAATATTGAACTGAAGTACACGTGACTTTATTTTTTTTTTTTTTGTCGACGTGGAACTAGGCACCATTTTGTTTTTTCTATAGAAAATTTTTTTCAAATAGAACTAGTATACAGTTTCTCTCTATCATTGTATTGGCTTCAGACTCGAAACTGAAGGTCGAGGAAAGTGGAAATCGGACAAGTTAGTTTCGATCTAATAATTCGTGAAAAATTCCAGAAGAAGACGCGGTTATAGATATAGAAATAGAAGAGGTTTGGGGAATTCCGTACTTTCCTATTTTTAGGGATTGTTTAATTGTCGAAAAAAAATATTCATTAATTGATTTCAATTAATGCATTTTTGTAATACATCCATTGTTGCATTAAATCCAAAGGTTTTTATTGACCTAACTGCAAGAATGCGGGTTTCTATTTATAACTAAATAATATTAAACGTGGAACCTATAAAGGCAAAGATAGTAGCAAGTCTTAGTCTTAGAATCGAGTTGGACAAAATAAATATATTTATTTTTCATTTTATTATATTCTATAGCGATTCAAATAAATAACATTTTTGAAGAAAATTTCATAGTTATTATTTGTTTAATATTCGATTAGTTTACTCAAGGGTTTCCCCAAAAATCCGTTGATTCAAAATGACGAGATGTGTAAATGTCACAGATAACGAGTCATTTCTTTTTTTTCTACGGCCCTTACTTTTTTTTTGTTAGTGGCATTTATAATGTAAAAAAGAAATGGAATAGTTGATGAATCAAAAACTTTCAATTGAACTTATTCTTTGATCCTTTGAATTGCTTTTTTTCTTATTCGCTTTCCAAATGGAAACTTAGGTAAGTACTTTAGAAACATATATGTATAAAAAGAACATCTTTTTTTTAGCCCCTTCATGTCTACTCTAACTAGTTATTTCGGTTTTTTACTAGCGGCGTTAACTATAACCTCTGCTTTATTTATAGGTCTAAGCAAGATACGACTTATTTGAAATTAATTGAATAAACAACTCAAGAAATCTTTCTGTACTGTAGGATTCCGTCTATTTTAGAGTTCTTTACTGCGACAATTGATAGTTTTTGGTTATTGAGATTCGTGGGGAATTCAGATTCATATTTAGGGATAGATATTACCTTTCTTTTTTTTTTTTTCAAACGAATTGAAATGATTGAAGTTTTTCTATTTGGAATCGTCTTAGGTCTAATTCCTATTACTTTGGCTGGATTATTTGTGACCGCATATTTACAATACAGACGCGGTGATCAGTTGGATCTTTGATTAATTAACAAATCTTTTTTTGATTGACCTCCTCCTTTCTCAAATCAACAGGAGGTCAATTTTCGATTAGATTACTGTTCATTTAGTTTAGTCTAATTCTTTTCTATAATTCAACTTGACTTAACAACAATGGAATCACGCTCTGTAGGATTTGAACCTACGACATCGGGTTTTGGAGACCCACGTTCTACCGAACTGAACTAAGAGCGCTTTCTTATCACAATAGATAAGAAAGATTGGAAAGAATGGTTTTTTATAACTCAAAACTATATCTACATCCTGTATGCATAGATTATCTACCATATAGGGTATCATAAAAAAAAGAGAGATTCCGTATCTTCGATTTTAATCAAAATTTCAATTAATTCCTCCTTACTTCTCAGAGTAAAAGTAATTAGGTAGGGATGACAGGATTTGAACCCGTGACATTTTGTACCCAAAACAAACGCGCTACCAAGCTGCGCTACATCCCTTTCAATTCAATTCGTTTTTATAGTGTAATTGTAAAGAATCCTTGCCTTGTTTTCCACATTCTTTTTTTCCATAAAAAGAAAATACAGAATTTTTTTTGCTCGACTATTTCCTCTTCTTTTCGGCCTCTTCTCATACTAAGGTATAATAGAAAGTATTTGTATATTAAAACCTATCGTAAACTAAAAAAAATATGTTGTAGGAATGCTCAGTTCGGTAGATAAGGGACATGCTATTCTTTTTCTTAAAAAAATCTCGTTAAATTCTATTATTGGAAATTTTCATTTGACTTAGCTTAGGCATTTTGTGTACAAAGACAAGTATTCTTTAACTATCATATATACATCCGATCATAGATCCAATATGTATTACTTTATTTTTTCAATTAAAGAAATTCAAAAGGAGGATTTTCAATGCGAGATTTCAAAACATACCTTTCCGTGGCACCGGTCCTAAGTACTTTATGGTTTGGGTCTTTAGCCGGTATATTAATAGAAATCAATCGTTTTTTTCCAGATGCGTTGACATTCCCCTTTTTTTCATTCTAGTTATTAATACGGAAAGGGTTTAGCGAAGATTCGAGATAGAATCAACTACCTGTGAATAATCCCTACCCTTTTTTATTTATTCTAAAAAAGAGGGTTAGTTTAGTAAAGAAGAAAAGTGGATTCAACCTTCCCAAAACTTAGGTTCAGGTTAAGTTAAGAGTTTTCTACACGATATTTAAATGAAATACTATGATTAGAGAGATATCTAGTTAGAAACCCTTTTGAATTTGATTACGCAGTAGTGCTTTACTTAACTATTATTACTCTATTGATTTCCACAAAATCTTTCGAATTGCGAATTGTATTTCTAGTTAGCAACTTCTATTTTAGCAACTTTTCCATTTTTCTTGAAGAAGGGAAAAAATGGAAAAGTTGCTTGAATTAAATACCAAAAGGGGGTTCATGGCTAAGGGTAAAGATGTCCGAGTAAAGGTTATTTTGGAATGTACTGGTTGTGTTCGAAAGAGTGTTAATAAGGGATCAAGGGGCGTTTCCAGATATATTACCCAAAAGAATCGCCACAATACGCCTAGTCGGTTGGAATTGCGAAAATTCTGTCCCTATTGTTCCAAACATACAATTCATGGAGAGATAAAGAAATAGATCAAACTGAACGTCTGTTTATTATCCCTTCAAGTAAGGAGACAAAACAATTTTCATTTTCATTATATAAGAAATATATATATTATTTACTCTTTTTTTTACTAGAAAATATATTTTCATATTCAATATTTCATAATTATTATATATAATATATAAAATAGAAATAAACAAAGAAAATCCTATTTTGGCTGGACCTAAAAAAAAATTCGAATTAAGAAATAGGATTTTTGGTATAAGTAATAAACTAAACAAACTATGGATAAATCTAAGCGACCCCTTATTAAATCCAAGCGATCTTTTCGTAGGCGTTTGCCCCCGATTCAATCGGGGGATCGAATTGATTATAGAAACATGAGTTTAATTAGTCGATTTATTAGTGAACAAGGAAAAATTTTATCTAGGCGGGTGAATAGATTGACCTTGAAACAACAACGATTAATTACTAGTGCTATAAAACAAGCTCGTATTTTATCTTTGTTACCTTTTCTTAATAATGAAAAACAGTTTGAAAGAACCGAGTCGACTACTAGAACTGCGAGTTTTAGAACCAAAAATAAATAAAAAATAGACTTATTCCTTATTTAATTGATAATGGAATTGAATCAAAATTTGAATCTGAACTCAAGCACAGATTGGGGTTTTATTCTAAAAAAATCGGATAATCTACAAAAATCGAAATTTGATTTTCACGTCGTAAGATAATATAAAAATTGGGAATTTTTTTTGAATGGATTTGTTGATTTTTATTTATTTATCGTACTTTATCAGACTAATTCCTACTTTAATACTCCCGGAGAATAAACTCCGGGGAACTTCATTTAAATCATTTCGAGGTATTTTTTGCAATTTTCTTTTTTTATGATCTCATTGTAAATAATAGAAATACAATTTGGATTGAATATAGCTATTTGTGCAAGTATTTTACGATTAAGAAGCAACTGTCTGTTGTACAGATCATGTATAAATTTACTATAATTATAGTATACCCCCCTTTCGCGAATTGCTGCATTTATCCGAGTGATCCACAAACGGCGAAAATCTCTCTTTTGTCTATCTCTATCCCGATGAGACGAAACCAAAGCTCTTATTTTCTGTTGAGCAATAGTTCGAGTAAGTCTTGAATGAGCCCCTCGAAAGCTTGATCCAAAAAGACGAATTTTGTTTCTGCGTCTTCGAGCTATATATCCTCGTTTAACTCTAGTCATTGAATAAATGTAACTTTGATGAATAACTTATTAATTTTCTTTCTTTGAGTTATTCTTTTTTCTCCTGGTCCATCAATAACAAAACGGATTTTTCCAATGTATAAAATAAAAATTCCAATGGCTTTTGCTACTATAACCTTCCCAACCACTATTTTTTTCTTTTTTTTTTGACATTTCACCTTAAAACAAGACAAAAAAAAGAAAAATTGTATTAATGTATCAAACAAAAGTAACTAAAAAAATGTAAATTCAAGTTAAATATAGATGATTAAAGAAATAGTGGGTTCCTTCGTTTCTATGGTTCCTTTTTAAACGGTGAGGTCCTTTCTATACACCGGAGCCCTTTACTTCTACTTCATTTCGAGAATCTTATTAATAACTTGTACAGTTCAAACATTTTGGCTCTACCCATGAATTATCCAGTAATAGGTCTTTCACAATGAGATCCACCTATACAGTAACGGTATTTAATTTTGAAAGTTAGCTGGATAGCTGACCCTGTTAGTCCGTTCTTGTAAAAATGGGAGCAGGAATTTTTTGCTCTTAAAAAAGGATTCCCCGCTAAATGGATAACGTTCGCTACCAATGGGAAATTTTAATTGTCGTATCTTCAATCCGATTTAGACTGACAGAAACCATAAATTTCATACTCAATAGATGAATAGATCTTTTTCATTTTATTCGTTTTAGTATAGTGACAGGAGTTTTATACTATTCTATTCACCAGTACTGATCATTGATACTGGAAAAATTATTTCTTTTGTTTTTGTTCCAGCTCATAATCGGAACGAGTCACACATACACCCTAGTACATGTTCCTCGGCGCTGAGGGCATCCCCGAAGCGCGGGGGATTTCGTTACATTTCTGATTGGCTGTCTTGTGTTTCTAATAAGTTGTTTAATAGTTGGCATGCTGAATCGTATACATAATGGGCTGGTTTAGATCAATCCTAACCGAAAGTATTTCTAGTTAATAGAATATTAAACCCAGAATATGGTAAACCCAGTAACAAGATAAAATTTAAAATGTTTCGCTTTTTTATTCATTTTATTCGACCGCGACAAGATCAATAATTCCATGGGCTTGGGCTTCTGTTGCTGACATAAAAACATCCCTTTCCATATCTTCGGATATAATCCATAAGGGTTTCCCCGTTCTTTGTCCATAAACCCTTGTGAGGGTTTCGCGCAATTTCAAAAGTTCTTCCGCTTCCAGGAGAAATTCTCCCGTTTGGGCCTCATAAAAAGAGCTCGCGGGTTGATGAATCATTACCCTGATGATATACCATAAAAAGAATTCTTCTATCTCGCACAACACAATGAGGCGAAGAGCAAAAATACGGAATAACACGAAAAATATAGAATTGAACAACCGTACGTGCATCTTTTTCACATTGCATACGGCTCTACAATGGAATTTACTTTTTTTATTTTCTGTTGAAAAAGGAGAAAATATCGAATCGATCAGATCCAGATCAGTAAATTATCCAATTACCACCCTTCTTTTCGTAGGAGTTCAAAAATACTATGATGGCTCCGTTGCTTGATATTTATTTCGTTTGTAGTTCAGCAATCCCAAAGTTTCTTTTTGATCCGAAAAATAAGGAAGAAATTTTTTGTACTCTTTCAAACATAAATAGAGTTTTTTTCATAAAAAAAGTTTGTGACGCTACAACGGACTCCTGATATAAAAAAATCAGGAATACTCTTCATCTCATACTACTCTTTCGATACCCAATCGAATGTTTTGAAAAGAAAATAGAAAAAAATTTTCTCATATCGAATTCAAAGTGCCATGCTATTATTACTTAATATATTTCATACAGTGAAGGCATAGTCTTTTTTTCTCAAATAAAAAACCCATTGGCGCCAAGCGTGAGGGAATGCTAAACGTTTGGTAATTTCTCCTCCGACCAGGATAAAGGATCCCATTGAAGCAGCTAACCCCATGCATATTGTATGTACATCTGGTCGAACAAATTGCATGGTATCATAAATAGCTACTCCGGGTATTACCCACCCACCAGGAGAATTTATAAACAAATACAAATCTTTGGTATCATCCTCGATACTGAGATATACCATAAGACCAATAAGTTGATTCGAGATCTCGCTATCAACTTCTTGACCTAAAAAAAGTAATCTTTCTCGATAAAGTCGGTTGATTAGGGTAAAATTATATCCCTTAGGAACCGTACAGGCACCTTTTGATGCATACGGTTCAAACAAAATTGTGAAAAAAATCAATGTGTAGATTCTATATCCTTTTTGATTTTTCATCGAGGTTTTGCCAACTTAATAATGAATAATTAAGGGGCTCTTTTTCTATTTTTCAAGAAAGATTACTTTTTGCTCCTTTCCCGAAATTACCTAATTGCCGGTATAATAATAGAAAAAGATTTCTATAATTAAAATACAATTTACTAAAATTATCGAACTTACTTTTCATTGATGTATCATATCATCGAGATCCAATTCAAACCACGATGTCATTTTCTTGTTCTTGAATGGGTCTCTTTCATTTTTTTAGGTTTATGCTCTACTCCGGGTAAAGATCTGTCCGATTTTGATTTGCACATATAGGGCAAATGTTTCCAATACCACTTGTTTGTTTTTTTTTATTTCATATCTTTTCTTGCATCAATTTCAATATTCAATCATTACTTTATTCGATTGCTTGAGATTACTCTTTTTCGAGTTTCAATTTCAAATTGAAACGATTAAGAGTTAAAGTAAATAAACTATATAGCAGTAATCTTCAATATATTTCCAATTGGGATTGGGTTTTTATAAACGGAGCCTGGATACTTGATTTTATTGGTCCACCCGAGCCAACCATAAATTTTATTAATTGATAATATTAATTTGAATCCTCCGAAAACTAAAAATAGATCTAATTCCATTTCACGCTCCAAATTTTGGATGATTCAATCAATCTTTCTTGGGTGAAAGGGAGGATATCTCAATCGGGAGAGAGAACGGGGAAATCCCATATGACCCAAGATATCTGACAAGCCGCACTATACGTCAACCCAAGCTGCATCTTCCTCTCCAGGACTTCGAAAGGGAACTTTTGGAACACCAATAGGCATTAAATGAAAGAAAAAAATTAAGTACTCTATTTCACTTTAATGTGGAAACGTAATAATTTAGGGTTTATTGTCTTTATACTATCAATCTTTATTAGATTTTCTGCATAGACTAGAAAGGTTTAGTTTAAGAAGACGGAATAAATAAAGGAAAATTCTTACCAATATAGCCTTCCAATACTAAAGAAGTATGAAAGCATTTACTTATCGACGGTGGTATCAACTCCCCATTGCGTATTGCTACTTATCGGGTATAGAATAGATTTGTTTCTCTTTGTTCCTACAAACTTAATTGTTCCATTATTACAAACAGAATAGAACAAACATTAACCCTTGTTCCGAGATAATCTATTGAACAAAAGGGATCCATTGCATAGTCATAGTCTTTTCCAATGCAATAAAGTTACATAGTGTCATTTTTGATAAAGGGGTATTTCTATGGGTTTGCCTTGGTATCGTGTTCATACCGTCGTATTGAATGATCCCGGTCGGTTGATTTCTGTTCATATCATGCATACAGCTCTGGTTGCTGGTTGGGCCGGTTCGATGGCTCTATATGAATTAGCAGTTTTTGATCCCTCTGACCCCGTTCTTGATCCAATGTGGAGACAGGGTATGTTCGTTATACCTTTCATGACTCGTTTAGGAATAACCAATTCTTGGGGCGGTTGGAGTATTACAGGGGGGACTATAACGGACCCTGGCATTTGGAGTTACGAAGGTGTGGCCGGAGCGCATATTATGTTTTCTGGCTTATGCTTTTTAGCAGCTATTTGGCATTGGGTGTATTGGGATCTAGAAATATTTTCTGATGAACGTACAGGAAAACCTTCTTTGGATTTGCCTAAGATTTTTGGAATTCATTTATTTCTTTCCGGGGTCGCTTGTTTTGGTTTTGGTGCATTTCATGTAACAGGCTTGTACGGGCCCGGAATATGGGTATCTGATCCTTATGGACTAACTGGAAAAGTACAACCTGTAAGTCCCGCATGGGGCGTGGAAGGTTTTGACCCTTTTGTTCCAGGAGGAATAGCTTCTCATCATATTGCAGCAGGCACATTAGGGATATTAGCCGGCCTATTCCATCTTAGCGTCCGTCCGCCTCAACGCCTATACAAAGGATTACGTATGGGCAATATTGAAACCGTTCTTTCTAGTAGTATCGCTGCTGTCTTTTTTGCGGCTTTTGTTGTTGCAGGAACTATGTGGTATGGTTCAGCAACTACCCCGATCGAATTATTTGGACCCACTCGTTATCAATGGGATCAGGGATACTTTCAGCAAGAAATATACCGACGGGTAAGTGCTGGGCTAGCCGAAAATCAAAGTTTATCAGAAGCTTGGTCGAAAATTCCCGAGAAATTGGCTTTTTATGATTACATTGGCAATAATCCAGCGAAAGGAGGATTATTTAGAGCGGGATCAATGGACAACGGCGATGGAATAGCCGTTGGATGGTTAGGACACCCTGTTTTTCGAGATAAAGACGGACGCGAACTCTTTGTACGACGTATGCCTACTTTTTTTGAAACCTTTCCGGTCGTTTTAATAGACGGGGACGGAATTATTTAAGTTTTAGTAAATAACAATTTAAACAACAAATCTGTAAATTAATTAATAAGATGAACAAGCTACAAAGATAAATAAACTGCTATTAACAACAAATTAATTTAAATAACTGAATTGTAATTTTGTAATTAGACATTTAGACATACAAAGATCGAGAGAATAAGAGGCCAGTTGGACAGAGAGCGAGGAGTGTAGCGATCAGTGACAGATCCAAGATTTGATTAATACTTGTCCCATCATCGTCCATCGACCGCATAAAATATCAAAATATAGTCAAAGCTTGTATAATGAAAAAAAAAATACATAAAAAAGTAGTGAAGGAGGATTTGGTTCACTTTCTTGAGAAGGTAGATCATTTTGTGGAGGAGGAGTACCATTTTGTGGAGGAGGAGGATTTAGAATAGGCACTTTTTTAGTAAAAAAACTTGAAATATCTCGAGTTGTTTTCTTTTCATTCTGAAATTGAAGTTAAAGGTTGAATTAGATAAATCAATCTAAATGTTTAAGTTATCCAAATTTCCAACAATGATAAACAACAAGAAACTTAGATGTGAAAATGTGAAATAGATCTAAATTTTTTAGTTAAAAAAAAAATAGGTTGTTCTGGAACCCACAAAGACTACATGTGGGTCCGCCACTGGTAGCGATTTGGAGACGCCGAGCCGAGCCAAGCCAACCAACGCCGGTCCGCCGTGGAGCCTGGGAGGCAACGCCGCAAGGAGCGAATAATTAGGGTTTGGGGTTTGAGGTGAGAGAAGAGAGAGTGTGAGTTGTTTTGTGAATTGGGATATCGTGAAATGAAAACGGGAAAAAAAAAAAGTTTTCAGGTTTTTATTACTCACCAGATTTTGCCTCTCTCACCTTTCTTTTTCTGTCTGTCTCTCGTAGGAGGGAAGTAAAAGGAGCAGGATTCTGCCACGAGTGGTGAGTAATTCTTGTACTCCCAAGGTTATTTGAATTGATAATTGATGATAAGAGGATGGATAGTTAGCAAGTGCAGGTCTAGCTATAGTTTAATCCACAATTATTTATGTGCTTCTCATTGGTTTTATTCTTTGATTAATATTAGTTCTAAATTTTCTTTGATTGAAAGTAGAACAATGTTGGACAATCTAATGTATGGATGAAGCTGTCTTTAATTAAAAATTTCTAGCTAAATATGTTTGTCATTTGCAATAATTTAGCATGACGATTGTTGTTAACAAATGTAAGCGGTGTATCAAAAGTATTAGTATTACCTATAGTATAAGCGGGAACAATATAATGTTTTACATTTTTGCATTGGGCGCGTTGGGCACAAAAAAAATTTGATAGATATTTTTGCGTTACACTTAATTTGCAACAAAGCTGTAGTTTATGTTTGCATACACTCCTGTAAGTGGAGAGATAGTGGAGTCTTTGAATATTAAAGAATCTGGAAAATTAAGCCCTTATCTTGGATTTCCATTGCTTGATGCCTTGATGGTAGCTAGACCTACCAAATCTAAAGTGCAGTTCATTGTTGATAAGGTTAAACAGAAGCTAGATTGGAAAGCTACTTGTCTTTCTAGGAGCGGTAGACTTACTCTTCTCAAGTCTACTTTAAACACCATTCCCAACTATTTCATGCAGCTATTGTAGCTATTGTGGCTTCCTGCTTCTTCCAAAAAGGAGATTAATAGATTAATGGCTAACATTTTGTGGGGGAAGAATGAGAAAAACAGAGAATCACTTAGTTGGAAGAGAATTAGTACCCCCACTACTAGAGGAGGTTTGGGTGTGAGATGTTTGGATTCATGGAAAGAGGGGACAACTTGGCAGCTAGATTCCTGAGAGATAAATATTTGAAATCTGATTGGTCTTTCAAGGCCTTTTCAAATGGCTCACATATTTGGAGAGGTATGGGTAGAAACCTTTCAGCAATCTGCTGGAAATGGAGATAAAACTTTTGTGTGGACTGATAAGTGGCTCGATGGGAATTCACTTACGGCAATTTTGGCAGGCCCACTGTTACAACATGATTCTACCTTAACTGTGAAGGGCTGTATTACCTCAAACTGCTGATATGATGACATGAGTTCATATCCCTTAGCTCCTGATATCATGTTGCAGTGTAAGACTAATATGGAAATGGGAATGTTGGATGATTTTAGCTATTCCAGTTTAACTATAGATGGAAATTTAGTTTCCATTCAGCTTTTCAGCTTCTAAACTCCAAATTTAGTGATGCTAAGGATATCTCTTGGATATGGAAACTTCATTGTGCCCCTATAATTAATTTTTTCACTTGGCTTGCAGTGTTGGATAAACACCCTACTTGTAAAGTTCTCTATAAGAGGGGTATTACATCTTCTGAAACTTGTGCCCTATGCCCTGGTGTGATTGAAGATGCAGAGCATGTTCTCAGATCCTGCATTAGAGCTAAGCTTTCTGGTCTTTAACCTTTCATAATGCAAATCCTTCTTTCTTTCACTCCCCACTAGTAGAGTGGTTGTTTTTGAACTCTAAACCTACACACATCTACCCAAATCAACATCATCTCACCCTGCTTCCCTGGCATATTCTCTTCCCCTATGCTTTGTGGTCACTTTGGCTTAAAAAGAACGATGTAACCTTCTCTAATTTACACAAAAATCCTGAAATGTTTCTTCACAAAGCTCAAGCTCTCGCTTGGGAATTTTCTCCTGCCAAGACCAACCTTTTACTCTCTCTGTCTCCATCATCCCCCACTATTCGTTGGGAGCCCCTTCCCCCCCCCCCCCCTCCAGGTTTCTTGAAGTTGAATGTGGATACTTCCTTTATGGAGTCTACTAAACCTACTGGAATTGCTGGGATTCTCAGAAATGAGCAAGGATTTGGATATATGGTTTTATAGAACTTGTTATGCTAATTCTGCTTTATGTGCTGAACTTTTATGTGTCATGGAAGGCCTAAAACTATAAGAAGCCGAACAATTGTCTGATTTCTGTCACGTTACAATTGTTACTGATTGTCAGAGAGCTACATTATTACTACTGCAAGATTTTAATGTGAAAGAATTTCATTCGAATATTGTGAAATATTGCAGGGAACTACTTCAACAGATGCAACAAGTGAAGATAGTGTTTTAGTAGAAGAGAGGAGAACAAGCCTGCTGATTGATTGGCAAAGCATTGTAGGAAGAATTATCATAATGTAGGAACTTGTGTAATAATAGATAATTCACCAGCTGAGATTATCCATGTAATTCAAGTGGATTACCCTCCTTAACTGCTATACTAAGACTCTTTGTTTAATCTAAAATTTCCTGCTTAGCATAAGAAAAAAATACACTCTATCGGACTGATTTTAACGTGTGATTCCTGCTGAACATTTGGTTGATTATAGGTCTGAAATCATTCCGGTTTCATATCGTTATGTTAGCCTGCCGATCACCTAAGAAAAACTGCCACATGACCGGGGTGGCTGGCTATGACTCCTACCGTCCTGGAGTCCTGGCACCTTCATTATACCGTAGGAAAAAAATATCCGCATCCTCTTTCTACTAATAAAATGTACTATCGTCCTCCTTGGGCCTGGAAAGGCTGGAATAGGACCTGGAATTTGACAACACAATGAATCATGAAAATCGAGGATTCGAGTTTGAGTAAGATTTCTACACATATTCGAAATGGCTATAACAAATTTTAAATTTCCCTCCATTTCTAATATTTTCCCCACACTAAATAATATGAAGTCAAATTTGACGATTTTTAATTTTATCAATAAAGAATTATATGTTCCACGTTCGTTCTTGTTTAGCATATATCAAATGTGTATTGTTGTAATATTATTATTGTCATTTTCTATTAGTATCTACAGCTAAGATCTTACCTGAAACTCTGCAAGTATCTGCGGCTCATACTTGTACGCTTCAACTCGCCTCTACGAGTTGTCAGCGCATCAAATACTTCCCCATCAAACCCTTGGGACTCTGCTTCACAATCCCACTGGACAGTTTCTCAGGCTAGTATACTTCACTGCTTTATTTTAACATAGGGATATGAGTTTTAAAAAGCTTTTTTCAAATTTTTGTGAAGTATTATTAGATAATTACTGCAAATACTTCTTACGATTCTAATTACATTATAATTCTTCATAAGGTAGAATCCTAAATTTTCAAATGGTATGTTTGGGATGCAGGATATGACAAAGGTTCCAATATTCTACATTCTTGCTGCTTCTATACCAGCAATTATGATTGCAGGACTTTATTTCTTTGATCACAGTGTCGCATCTCAGATGGCTCAGCAGGATGAGTTCAACCTTAGGAAACCTTCTTCTTTCCACTATGATCTCTTCTTACTTGGATTTATGGTATATTTGTTTCTGACAATTTCCAAATGTTCGTTCACTCTTTCTTTAAGACTACTCTAAGTCTCTAGCCTGAATCATTCGCTCTTATTACTGTCTTTTTCAGACTTTGATCTGTCGGTTGCTTGGACTCCCTCCATGTAATGGAGTCTTACCACAAGCTCCTATGCATACTAAGAGCCTTGCAGTACTAAAGAGGCAGGTTAGTGAACACATTGAGAGGGTTAAGACAGGTGGGAAATAGAGAGACTGTACTCTAGATGATTTGAGTTGAGTTCTTACACATTCTATTCATGGGTTCCACAGCTGAGGTGAAAGAAGATGATAGACAAAGCTAAAGAATGCATGCAAATGGATTCTAGCAACTCGGAATTGTACCAAAAATTGCAGGATACCTTTTTGGGAGATGGAACTTGATCCTGATGTAGGTGTTTTAATGTATGGGCGTAATTGATCATCAATTAAGTTAAGAACATTATGGTTTTTCTGTGACTTGCTTGCAGGAGGCTGTTGTCGCAAAAGAACTAAAGGGATTAAAAGAGGTTGTGATGACTCAAGGTGGATATGTAAAGAAATTTGATCCGGCTAAGCACATTGATGCTCCCTTACCCATCAGGGTTTGTGAACAGAGATGGAGCAACTTGTTGCAATCCCTACTTGTTGGCCTTGCAGTTGGAGCAATTCCTGTCATCAAACAGATACCTACATCAGTCTTGTGGGGATACTTCAGTTGGAGCAGTTGGAGCATTCATGTCTCTTGTTAGTCTTCCTGGAAATCAGTTTTGGGAAAGGTTACCACTCCTATTGGTTGCCCGAAAACGTCGATACAAGTAAGTCAACCTCCTCAATAAAATTATGGTGTTTCAGTTTCTGAGTTGAATCCATTTTAGCCTTTTCCAGTTTTGGCCTCATGTAGAATATGATTGTAGGTTTTAATCCATTACCAAAGCTTGATTCTATAACATTTTGAATATTCAAAATCTTCACACTAAGTCACTAACAAACATATTTGTGTGTATATTCTTCTATCAAATGATATCTTGCAGAGTCTTAGAAGACAATCATGGTTCATATTTGGAATCAGTGCCATTCAAGTACATCATGACATTTACAGTGTTCCAATTAGTATATTTCCTATTCTGCTTTGGAGTGACATGGATACCAATAGTAGGGATTTTTTTTCCCTATGCCATTCTTCTTCCTAATACCTATTAGAGAATACATGCTCCCCAAGCTATTTCCTTCTGAGTATCTTCAAGAACTTGATGCCGCTGAGTATGAAGAAGTCATTGGAGCACCTTGGATGCCCGTGAACAGTGGAGAAAGACTAAACGTGTTCATTAAAGTATGCTTTATCATTCTAAGTTGAAATCCAGAAAGAAAATATTTTGTTTGATCAATAGGTTATCTGTACTCTGAGGGGAAATGAATATGAGTTTTGTCTTGCAATATCAACATGTCATCTTCCTCAATATATGGATGTTGGAACTAATGATCTGCAATCTTTATATCTTTTATTTGCAGGATTGTTTAGCTGAATATCAGGAGATAATTTGCTCTCCGGAACACATGCCAACAGTGGTTAGTTTCTATTTTCCTACTCTTTACTGCTACACTAGAGAAGTTCCTAGAAATACTTGTGATGAACTGCAATCTGTAGACTATAGAAACGGTTTCTATCTGCTGAGAACTGTTTATCTCTAGATTTTGCATCATGAAGTAGTTACACAGATTGTGTAGCTAATCGACTGTCTAGCTTCTAACTACCGACCTGAGGTGGGTTAACATGCGTAAATTATATCCTACACCTCTGAGTATTGTGCTCCAAATGATAATACTAGCCCTACACGCAGTTTGTCTATAAGCAATTGTCTGATAAGAGTCAAGTTCAAATCGGAATTCAAATGAAGTGCATATTCATATCGAGAATCATGCAAATAGTGTTATTGGGAGCACCACATGATGATTAGGCTACACGAATCCTTGATTAAG
Organism: Chenopodium quinoa; assembly: GCF_001683475.1. Lineage (NCBI taxonomy): Eukaryota > Viridiplantae > Streptophyta > Magnoliopsida > Caryophyllales > Amaranthaceae > Chenopodium > Chenopodium quinoa. The sequence continues at coordinate 8,216,025 of NW_018742205.1, read as the reverse complement.
ATATACTACTATACTAGTATTTACTTTGTAGTATCTTAATGTGGCCTATGGAATTGTGTACTATCCCATATTTTGGTTTGAAGAAAGCAATTATATGCTGTTCTTTTGAGTAGTGTTCAGTTCGCTAAATCAGAAGATTAGGAAATAAAATACTGTATGAACAAATGTAGTGCAAAATGTTCTAGGTCTATTTTGCTTAACCTGTTCTGTAGTCTGTATTCACATGGTTTCAGCCATTTTTTCTTGAAGTCAATTTAGCTAAGAAATCCCCTAAAGAAAGAACTCAAAAATTTCCTCTTAATTTGTTGAATTAACCTCAACAGTTACTTTCATGTTTTACGTTCCTTTATAATTTACACTGTTTGTCAGCTGCGACATGTTTGGTGCAAAAGCAGGAACCAGAGCTCAGTGTTACAGACGAGGAAGATGGAACATCAAGCCGCCTAGGAATCTCAGAAGACAGCCTTATAGGGACAAAAAAGGACAATAATGTCCATATGACGATCAGGAAGGGGACCCCATAATCTGCTTTAAAGCTCCGAAACCATCCTGAAATTTCCAATGGCCATGAGGATTCCAAAAAAAATAAAACAGACTTCCTTAGTTCCTATAAAAACTAAAGGGCAGACCAGAATACCGGTGCCATATTGCCATGACCTTGCTGTTACGCTCTTTAGAGAAGTAAAGAGTACGCCAAAGGAAAAGACAAGAGCAAGCAAGCCATTCGAGTATATCAATAGGTAATCATCACCCTGCTGTCCATGTTTTGTCCCGTGTGGGGCACGAAATTCAGCGAACAAACCCTGTCCATTTGCCGCAAAATTAAGACAAGATAAGTAATCAAACATATTCACATTTGTGCAAGTATTCCTCTTGTTTTCATCCAAGCTTCCCTTAACAGCCTCTTGCATGAAAAGAACAGAAATCAACATGCCAAAGAGCTCCCCTGCTAACCTTGTGAAAAAATTTTAATTAGATGTCCAACACTGTTCTACTTTCAATCAAAGAAAATTTAGAACTAATATTAATCAAAGAATAAAACCAGTGAGAAACACATAAATAATTGTGCATTAAACTATAGCTAGACCTGCACTTGCTAACTATCCATCCTCCTATCATCAACTATCAATTCAAATAACCTTGGGAGTACAAGAATTACTCACCACTCGTGGCAGAATCCTGCTCCTTTTACTTCCCTCCTGCAAGAGACAGACAGAAAAAGAAAGGTGAGAGAGGCAAAAAAGCTTTTGCTGATAGTGACTATAATTTAAAAACTCACTGAAAGAATGAACCGTGGATAAACCCCTCAGATTGTCATTGGTTATGCCCCTAACACAAGATGTAAAAAGTACAAATTAGAATCAGTCAACTGTGGAACTTTTCAAAACAAAATCAAGTTGTCACTTACATATTTTTCTGGTTGCACGAGCACAAGGCCGAAAACATGTGTACATAAAAATCTGGAAAAATCTTTGCCAAATCTGACTCGATCTTTTCATCACTAAACCTCTACCAAAAAAAAAAAAAAATGTCATAGATGAAAGGTTAAGGCATTGGGATGTATAGCAAATTAAAACAAAAGTTCAAACCTTGTTATTTCGATCTTGTTTGTACTCCAACTCATTTATATGAGTATAGACTGCTCCATAAAATCGGACAATATCAATAGCATTCCGGTAACCTTTGACGGTCTTCTTGCGCTTCATCGAATTGTTAAAAAGTTTTATGTATACATGTTGAAGCTTCTGCCACCAATCTTGGTATAATTGATGATAATCAAGGAACAATCTAAAAGGATTAGGATTCTCTTTAACCAACTCTCTCAATTTGAAGGTAAAATTGATTTTTTCCGCCGTATTCCAAAAATACGGTTGATCAATAACAAACTCCAATGGACAGGACCTGTGGAAAAAAAGAGTACATTATAAAGAAATACAAATCTTAAACAAAAATGCAGAAAAAAGACCGACAAATTACAAGGATTTTAAGCATCTAGATGCATAAAAACTTACCCATGAAATTGTGTGACATTGTCAAAATATTGTTCCAAATGATTTGGAAGAAAAGAAAGATCACTTTGGCTGGGAACAGCAAGTTTGATGACACTCCGCATTAAATCTACCAACTGTATTAAGTCCTGTTTTTGCTTCCCCGCTGCCATATATGGCAGAATTCTGCCTTCTCCTTCAGAATTGACAAAAGAATTGAAAACTAAATTCCCGCAGGCTTTGTCTTTGTCGAACAAATACATCAGCCCCCGAATCACGCCTCTAGTTTTTAATAAACAAAAGAAAATAAGGTTAAGCTGTAAAACACCCATAACAAACAGAATATCCCAAAAAACAATTTAACACAATATTACTTAATACCTGAATACTTTCCGAAATAAATCTTTTATCGCATCCCACCAAGCTTCATTTGATTTAGGAGAAAGTATGCTAATTTTACGCTTAAAAAAGCTGTAAAGGGTGCATACATCCTCACTTGTCACAAGAAAAAACCTATCATCATCCATCATCTTAAAACTTTGGTCAACCTTCAACAGAGTCTCATGCCTGAGACACAGATGAACAAGATCTTGAAAGTTGTTTATCTGTGCTTGGTCAACTACAATAAATGATTTTTGGACTTCAGTGGTGTTAGTCCTTGTAGACCCCATAAAAGAATCTTCATCTAACTCCATAGTAACAGAAAGTTCAATCTTAAACTGCAAACAGTTCAAAAACATGTTAGTTCTAACTAGTTTAATTTTCCTAAACTAAAATATTGCCAAATAAAACCAACTTACATTCCGAGGTCTTCTTTCCTCGACCAAAGATATGCTTCCCCTTCTACCCCCCTCATCTTTTGTCTCCACAGCTTTCTCGGACCCTTCCACAATTTGTTTTCCTTCACTCTTTTCTTGTTTCTTTTCTCGTTTCTTTTCTCGTTTCTTTTCCCTTTTTCTCGCCTCCGCCGCGATCTTGGCCTCTTCATCCAAGAGTTCTCTTTCTATTTTCACGATCACAAAAAAAACAAGATTAGTATTCTCGAAATTTTAGATATTGTTCATTTAAATGTCTAAAATACAATTGTTGCTTACAAAAAAAAAAAAAAAAAAAAAAAAAAAAAAAAAAAAAAAAAAAAAAAACTTTGTAAAACCTCTTTAGAAAAGGGATTCACGTTCAACCAACATTCACAACTTCATACAGCACATATGAAATATAAATTAGTACTTCACATGGGCCAAAAGAAATAGCAAGAAATATTCCGATCAAATTATATGAAAAAGTAGCTCCATTTAATTTCATAGCAGTTAAGTGAATTCACATAACTATTTTAGCCCATCTACATGAATTGACACAACATGATTTAACTCAATTATATGAAGTAGAACAAGTGACTTTATCACAACTACGAACACAAAGAAATCTGCAATGCCAAGATTTGAATCCCCTAAATTTGAATCTTTGATTCCTAAATCCGAACAGGTTATCCAATTCAATTACCATAATAAAAGGTAGCAGTATTTCACAAATTCAAAAACTTCAATGGGCAAGATTCAACGCAAATTAGGATCCCCTACTCAGGGGCGGTTCTGGGCCGGAGCTAGGTGGTCGATGGAAAAGGGCCACCAAATTTAAGGGGCCCCAAAATCTAGATATATAAAATTAAGTTTGGTATAATATCATGAAATTGTAGTTGGAGTAGTGGTTAGAGCAAGTATGCTATGTATACGAGATCGCCCAAACCCAATAATCAGATATTCAAAATTGCAGATCTTTCCTCCCAAAAAATTTCAATCTACCATTCTAATTCCCAAAACAAACTCTATATCTTCCAAAACTCTATATTTTTTTATTTACTTTCTATTATTATCTTCATTTTCTTCAATTATTCAATTCATTTTCAAATTTTTTCATCTCCTAAAATTATGTTTCCCATTCTAATTTAATTTTGACGAATTTTCTGATGAAATGAATTTTTTATATCAAATAAAAATTGGGTATTAAATTTATCGAGTAGAAGGCCCCATTTTGAAAAGTTGAATAGGGCCCCATAAATAATTTGCAATTTTAGCCCCGGCACTGCCCCTACTCACCCTTATCTGATTAAAACAAGTGAAAATTGATAATAAGGGAATAAGATTGACTGTTGAATGATGAGAATTGACGTTTAAATTTGATGAAAGTTAACCCCAAAGAGAAGGGTTTGGGGGTGGAATAGAGAGAAAAAATCTAACAAAATCCTTATTACAGGGGTAATTGAAATTTTGGATTACATTTAAAGTAAAGTAAGGTTACGTTCAGCAACCGTGAAGAAATTAGAAAGCAACTAGTACTATTAATCATAGAAGTTGAAGCAAAAACAAGGAGCGACATCTTTAAACATACAACTTCCAAATTCAAGACACGAGCATCAGAAATTCGATGGTGCACGACTGTTGATTTGGAAGTTTGCCACCCAACTTTATTCAGGGTTTCACCCAAATTGGGGATTTTTATTTGAGGCTTCAATGCAATTAAGTTGGGGGTTCTGTATGAAATAAATATGTAAAGCCACGATAGAAATCTTGATAATTTTTCACTTATCACTCATATCTAGCAACATTCACAAAAAGTGCAGAAAATGACACACGAAATTCCTACGCTTTGTCTAGGTATCTTCACCTTGTGCCTAGGCGCACGCTTTTAGAACTACGAGTTGATTTTCGTTCGGTGAGTTACAGTCTCAGTCAAATCAAGCAATTTTGAACGAGATAAAACTGACAGCTCTATTGTTGTTTATTTTCATAGATTGAGATAGTACCATGTCTTTTTGCTTCCTCGGAAGCTTGCTGCAATTTAAGTGCTGCTTCTTGCGATGTAACTGATGCAATCTGTACAGGTTTAGCTTCCTTTGGTGCAGGCTGTGTTTCACCCTTCTTCTTTTTTTCTGCCTCAAATAGCTGCTGTTCCAATTTTTCTAACAAAGATTGTTGTTCAGGACTTTTAGCCATAGAAATCCCTTTGCTAAAATAGTCAATAGACTTCTCCAGATATCCTTCATCTTTTAAATTCATAAAGCTCGTCCTAAACAAATAAATAAATAAATAAATAAAACAGAAAACACAATCTAGGAGCTGAATAGTGGGGAGAAGGGCAAGTTTGGGAATCAATCAATCAAAGCCTTAGTCCCAAAAGTGGAATCATCGTTCATATTAGTGTAATTTTCCAATTTAAAACAAAGATCATATTTTTCTTAATTTCATTCATTGATGTCGTGAATGCATATGCTGATTAAAGGTTTCAAGAAAGCTTAATTCAAGAAACAAAAACAAAGTCCTTGACCCCATAAAGAATATCGTAGAGGGAGGGGGAAATCTTACCCCAAAATAAAAGTAGTTTCTGCATATGCATACATGTTGTGGACTTCCCAAGCCCGAAAAATCTTCCAAAACTCTATAAAATAAAATAAACAAATCAAAAAATCAATAATAATTTAGAAAAATAATAAAAAAAAAAATAGTAATAGTAATTACCCTCCATATTTTGTTCATGGAAAAATATTCTCAGCTTGAGCTCCAAGACAGAAACAGTTAACACAGACGGATACGGTGCACTAGTGAGCTTTAGGGCATCTTCTACCATGCCATTTGAAAGCAGGTTGTTGACCAAACACTCTAGTCTATGCAACGGATTTGAGGGAAGGTTCAACTCTGGAAACTCAGAGGCAACAGTATTCAGGAAATAAACAAGACTTTCTCCCTTAGTCTCCTCACCATTTTCTTCCATGCATCGAACCATGCGGTTTACGACTAACTTTAGAGCACCATTAAAATTATCTTTATTTAAGAAGGCTTTAATAGACCTTTTGAAACGATGAAGAGTGTCTGCAGAATCCATAGACCTGAATTGTAGAAATTAATTAAATAAGTTGTAACCCATGGATAACTCATAATTTAATACAATGGATTTCACATTGAAAAGAATGAGTCACATCATTGGTTTTATCAGTTAGTGGAAAAATTTACAATTGAAACAAACGCAAATTATGAGCAACACTAAACTGCCATAAGCCAAAGCTTGTCATGAATGCATGAATGACACAACTAACATAATGTGTTGGCTGCATGTAAATGCCTAAGTGCATCCGGGATAATATTCCTCGCATATAGCTAGGTTGCAGGCACGCAATCCGATATCAAACATATTGTTGATCAAATAAACTAGGCACATATGAGCATAGCATGTCACTACAAGTTTTCATAGAGAGAGAGTTGTGTACTGATACACATACTATACATCTTAGAGAGTTTGCTAGTGAAGTAAACGGAAGGAAGAAACAAGGGAAATAGCATATAGGAGAACTGGAGATGATATATAGTAGGCAGATGATAGTAATAATAATCAATGACTAAATACAATAAGATTAAACAAATCAATACCCACAGAGTGTTCGATGAAATCAGTGGCAAATCCAGGGTTTGATTAATAGGTTGTCCCATTATCGTCCATCGACCGCATAAAATATCAAAAAATAGTCAAAGCTTGTACAATGAAAAAAAAAAATACATAAAAAAGTAGTGAAGGAGGATTTGTTTCGCTTTCTTGAGAAGGTAGATCATTTTGTGGAGGAGGAGTACCATTTTGTGGAGGAGGAGGATTTAGAGTAGCACTTTTTTAGTAAAAAAAACTTGAAATATCTCGAGTTGTTTTTCATTTCATTCTGAAATTGAAGTTAAAGGTTGAATTAGATAAATCAATCTAAATGTTTAAGTTATCCAAATTTCCCACAATGATAAACAACAAGAAAACTACTTAACTACTTTCCACCATGATAACGATGTAAAAGCATAACATTTCTATTAATCCAACTATCACAGAAATATCATACAATCAAAAACAGAATTAATGAACATCAATTTGAAAAGAAATCCAAATTCAACAAAGTCGAAAATAATAGCAATTTCAAGTTCAATAAACATGTTGCAATTTCAAGTTCAATTTCAAGTTCCTCACTGAACATGCAAATTAATTAAACAATTCCCCACCTGACCCAGCCCGACAGCCACTCCCCAGGCCCCAGCCCCCAGCCCAGCCCCGACAGCCACCCCCCCCCCCTGCACGGCTGCACCACCACCGAAACCTCCCTAAATTGAGTATATAATGACAGTCTGACAATTAAATACACGATTAACACAATTAAATCTAACCTTAGAGACTGGTTCAAATCCTTCAATGAGGAGAGAAAGCTCAGAAAGTCAGAAGCCGCTTCAATGGAGAATTTCGAGTACGCTCCACAAGACCACAAACCAAACCCTGCAACACATTAGCAACCAAAATTGACTCAATTATCAAACTAGACTCCAAAAATTATGTTAAATTCTTCGAGTATCTATAACCAATAGTTCAATTATCCAACTTCGAAGAACCCTAAATTGAGTATATAGTGACAATTAATTAATTAAATTAGGTCAATGATTGAAGAAAAAGAAGCATCTAACCTTTGAGACTGCTTCAGTGGAGGAGAGAAAGCTCAGAAGCCCCTTCAATGGAGAATTTCGAGTAGGCTTCAATGGAGGAGAGAGAGAGGAAGCCGTGGTCTGTGTCTGTGTTCTGGCCTTCTGGGAGGAGAGAGAGGAAGGAGTCAAGGAGTACCGTGAAAATGTGAAATAGATCTAAATATTTTAGGTTGTCCTGAGATGCACAAAGACTACATGGAATGAGAATTGAGAACAGGGAAAAAAAAAAAAAGGATTTTTTAACTTTTGCTACCACAAAAAGCCATCAGTTTCATTTTTGCTACCCCTTAAAATTTTTATTTTATTTTACTACCAATAAAATTCACATATTTTAGAAGTTGATACCAGTTGACGGAATCTGTTACATTTAACGTTTGTGGGCCCCACTATAACGTTTCTTTTGTCACTTTCTTTTGTATAAGTAATAGCTTTGAAGAACCCATCTTCTCCAAAGTTGACGAAGGACGAAATTTGTTGGAGCTGTTCAATCATAGATAGGGAAAGCAAAAATAACCCATTTATATTTTCAATAAAATTAAACTAATTAAGCAACACCCACATGAAAACTCATCACTAAGAGAATAACCCATTTGGATTTTTAGTAAAATTTCAAGAAATCAAACAATACCCATTTGAGAAATCATCAAATTATGCTCAATAGTGCAAAAAGATTACAAATTTAAAGACAAAAAACTTGAACAATTACTCTAGAATTGGGTTCTGGAATCTCTGTGATGTCAATATCAGCAGGAAGCTTATCTTCCTTTTCGGCATTCGCGATCGAAGACGTAGCAGAGGATGAAGCAGATAAATGGGTTGGAGCTTTGGAAAATTGGTGTTGCAGGGCAGAGAATTGGCGGGAAGAAGGAGAAAAATGGAGGAATTTGTAGAGGGTGTTGTTGGATTTGTTTAAGTGAAGAGGGTGGAAATTATTGGTAGGTAAGAAAGAGAAAGAAGAAGAACGAGTATGGAATGAAAGATTCATGGAAATTGCAGAATTTAGAGATGGAGATAGTGACAGGAGAGAGACAAGAATTGAAGGAAAAAAAATTATTGCCTTCAATGGAGGTTGTTGAGAGCATTCAATGGAGACAAGCAACAGTTAGGCAGAGCAAACGCTTCGAGGAGAGAGAAGAAGAAAGGAACGTTGGTTAGTTAATTGCGTGGCGCCCACAAACGGCAAATGTAACAGATTCCGTCAACTGGTATCAACTTCTAAAATATGTGAATTTTAGTGGTAGTAAAATAAAATAAAAATTTTAAGGGGTAGCAAAAATGAAACTGATGGTTTTTTGTGGTAGCAAAAGTCAAAATTTCCAAAAAAAAAAAAAAAAAAAAAAAAAAAAAAACAGTTTTCAGGTTTTTGTTACTCACCAAATTTGATCCTTGGCCCGCGTCCAAAAATAAGGAGCACCAACCACTGAACCATCTCCCAATACTAAATTTATTATTGCGCATTTTATATGTAACCCTTATTTAAATTTTTATTAAATTAGAAAAATAAAAACTACTTCCTCCGTTTCGAATTACTTGCCTACGCTCTCTATTTAAGGAAGTTTCAAATTACTTGCTACACTTCCTTTTTCTGCAAAAAAATCTCTTTCTATCTCTCTCCTCTCACGTGTCCCCTTTTTTCTTTCTCTCTATCTCTCTCTTTTGTAAAAGATTGCCTAGGATCCGTAATTTTGAAAGTGTAGCGACTAATGTGAAACGGAGGAAGTAATTTTTTTCCGGATCCACGTGGGTTTAGTTGAACCCACTAAACCCACGCTGGATCCGCCACTGACAAGGGCGGTGCAGAAAAATCGGCCAAACATACTAATACATATGCATGGAAATATTAACTGAGTTGCTACACCCATTATACCATGAAACTAATATGATTAAAGTTTGAAACATTGACATGAATGATTGAAACTTTCACTTCAAACATTGAATTTTTCAATGGAAAGATTGAAACTTTAGGGTGAAAATGGAAATTTTTTAGAGCTAAAATATAAACCTGAAATTCGCCAAGACTGAAATTTCTTTTATATTCGCCAAAAAAATCGCTCTGAAATTTTCAACGTAATTATTGAAATAACAAAGCTATTCAAATTAAATTACAGCAAAAAAATTTAATATCAGATTAATACAGCTCAAAATCAGAATAAACATATCAATTATACCGAAAAAAACGAAGAATTAATTAAAAAAATCACATAATCTATTAGATCACGCATGAAATTAATTAATATTCAGAAAAGAAAGATGAAATTACTTACTCCGTAAAACGAATACCAGTAATTGCTTGGAAAAAGAGAAGAAAAGGCAAAACTTGAAAGCGTATTAATGTAAACCCAAGATTGATTGATTGATTGATGTAGTAATAATCTACGGAGTAATAATAATAGGGAAGAAGAAGATAATGAAAGAGCGGGTGGGTAATGGGTAGCTTTAAGGCCCAAAATGCATAACCCATACTCCGTATAAATTAATTAAGGATACGGGTCTTATCTCCCAAAATGGCCCGTATTCGATTTTTCAAAACTATCTCCTACTTGATGCATGATCTGAACATTCTTGTTCTCGTCAACTGATTCTAATAAGTTTTAGTAAAAATAAGTTTAGTTCAGTAGAAATAAGTTCAATTGATAATAATAAGTTCAGCTCAGTAAATATAAGTTTAGTCAAGTAAAAAATTAATTCAGGTTTCAACAAATATAGGTTCAGTTCAGTAAAATAAGTTCAGTTCAGCAAAATTCAGTTGATGAGAACATGACCTTACTTATTGGAGCTTCAAATATGTCAAACAATTGACCTACTTCAACTCAAAGAAAATCTAACCGAACCCGATGATAATTGTATCTAATGTAATATGGATTATTTTACCATTGTCATTTATTTAAACCGCACTACAATTTCTAATGTAATATGTTGCATAATGGCAATGTCCATTGCAGCTAAAAACATCACCATCATCACCCCAAGCCCTCCTCATGTGATATGTGCATGAGAAACTTAAGTCTGAACTATGAAGCAGAGTATTGTAGCACACAAACTGATACCCAAAATATTAGTTGCCCGCAACATAATTAATCTAAGAAATAGGAAAATGTGTATCACTACTTCTACTGAGCTTGCAGACCAAATAATAAGAGAATGGCTTGCAGTTTGACTGAAGAATCAACAAGATCAGTTGCTGAAGAATGTGGTGGTTTGCCACTTGCAAATTTGCAATTGCTACAATGGCTTGCAGTTTGACTGAAGTGGTTGCTGTTTTAAGAGCGGAGATATGCTTTAATAGAGTTGACATGTGCTCATGATAAAGTTGACATGAAACATGATGTTTTCTGAATATTGGAGTTTAGTTACGCTGCATATCATATCAAAAACATGAAAAACTGAGAAGAATAAGATTGATAGATCTTTGGATTGATGCGGGGTTGTTAGATGAAATAGCAAATTGGGAAACCCAAGTAACCAAAGGACATGTTATTTTGAATAAAGTAGAAAATTGTTGTTCATTGGAATCAAGATTTTTATCACAAACAACCATCCTTGTATTTAGGCTTTTAGTTCACATAAAAGAGCTAATTAAAGTATTTCCAAAAACTTAAACCAAGTACAACACTATAAAACAGTCATCAGTCATCACAAGACTAAAAGGCAAAAAATCAGGAATCCGAAATTGGATGACGATGTGCAAGCAATAGGAGCAAGTAATCATCCTCAGGACCAACACTATTGCCATACTCTTCCTCAGCAGCAGCTACCCTGTGAAAAGTAAAAATAATTGAGGAACTCGTGTCATTAATTGCCTCAATATCATGTCTCTGTCATAAAAGACCAAAAAAGAATATACAAGTATGATTCGAGCAGCTCTTCTTGATATTATATATTTGACAATAGGACTCATAATTCATAACTTCGACTGCCATTATCTGAAGAAGCTAAGCCTTAAATACAACACAACTATCCTAAACAAGTTTCTAGGCGTAGCAGAAGCATCCAACATGTAGGCATGTAGCACTAAGTAAATAACTTTAGAAAAGTGATGATAAACACGAGTTGTCCTATCCAATCTGTGAAGCATCACAAAATGGCTTTCATTAAATACTATTTGGCACCCATAAAACAAAATGAAGAGATCTACATGACTTAAGCATGAAACAACCACCAATTTTTACCATTACACGGCTATGCACGAATGCATCTCAACTCTGACTTAAGTACTCAACTAAACATAGAACCACAAAATCGTCAAACAAATTTCAATATGAGCCAAGCAACATGGCAAAGCCTACAAGCAGCAGAGCTCAGAATAAATTCTAAACACCTAGCACCTTAAGGTAAAAATTGAGAAACAATAGGGTTTGAGGTGTAACAAATAAGATAGGGCTTGAGATGTTAAATAGCTCAGCATACCATTTTACAGCTGCTATCAATGCTATGCACAAATAACACAGCATGGCATTTTGGTGATAATCATTTTAGTGGTTATTGACAACCAACAACAACAAAGCCTTAGTCCCAAAATAATTTGGGGTTTAGTGGTTATTGACATTCCAAAGAAAATACTACATAAAAACAAATCGTACGGAAAAAAACCTCCTCAGTACAAGGATTTGTGTCCATTTATCGACAGCTAAAAGTTCTCAATATTCAATGGATATAGCATTCGATGAAGATGAATGACAACAACCTGAAGTTCTCATCTAAAGCACGGTGTATACAATACACCTATTACACAAATTTTTAACTATGAAATGAAAGAGGAAAAAAAAAAAAAAAAAAAAAAACCAGAATTCTGGACATTTAGACATCACCCGTGGATGTGAAGTCATAGTTACCCCTTAAGACAAGTTTTATCATGTGTTGACAGTATATTAACAAACTAACCTGTTGTCTATTTACTAATCCTAACTTTCACTCTCTTATCACAAGATCTCACGTTTCTCTCCCCAACTACACTCCATTTGTTACCTATTCCATGCTCTCTGCTCCAGCCTCATGTTTTCTCCAACAAATCATCCTCGTTTGGTAGTGGTTGACCTGGGTGGTTGTGGCAGCTGCGGAGGCGGGGCATGGTGGCTATCGTCTGTGATAGGCTGCAATTATTAAGTTGATCACTTCTGCCTTATTGTGGATCCTTAATGACCCTAAACCTTAAGGTGGAGCAGAGGGAGCAGTACTTTTACAGTCCCTAGAACATATTATATTCAGTGCCCAAATTACAAAAGTTACTTGAGAGCTATATACACATTTTAGCAATCCAAATCTAAAATCTAATATTCAGACGGGTATACAATGTTGACAGAGGAAAACATGGCAGCGCCAAGCTTATTGAAATCTAGGTGTCGTTTGGTTGCCATGGGAAGTTAATTCCAATTGGAAATAAATTCCATTCTTCCATTTCCTAGGAAATAAGTATGTGTGTTTGGTTGAGCATGAGTATTTGTAATTGACACAGGAATTTGCATTTACCAAGGGGGGAGTCGGTTAATGATTTCCTACAGGAAAATGATTTAGCAACCCTTAGGGTTGCCAACCCTATTAGATACGGAGTATAATATAATAAAATAGTATTATATGTGTAATAAATTGGAAGAGGGTTATATAAAATTAATGTTTTAATTAATACTTTATTCACCAATGAAAACTCAGTATGGAGAGGGTTGGCAACCCTTAGGGTCACCCAATCACTCCCCCTTTGTAGCCTTGTAGGAATTTCCATTTCCTTGGAATTCTCATTTCCAATGTTTTTGCCAACCAAACACAATCTAATTCCTAGGAAATTGTATTTCCAAGGGAAATAGGTTGCAACCAAACAACCTCCTAGTAAATAAGAAAGAAACAAAAGCATTTCAGAAATATGGTGTCAATGTAGATGCAAACCTACTTTATCATCTTCCTAGCTTAGGTAACTGGAAAGCATGAGTACCATGACACACTGCTTATTAAATGCTCATCTAACATTTAACATCCCAGGAATCAACATAATATAAGCACTTACTATATTATAAGGTTTTACCCTACATAGGAAGTAATCACAAGCTAAAAACTTAAAGAAGGAAGGGGGAAAAAATGTGTTTTACATATTCAAGAACATCTCTATATGAGGAAAGCTAGAGCATTGTATTCAACAAATTGATTCATGAAAATGAACATTTTGGCATTTCCCATTTAGTGCCTGGTGTTTGGTATATTTCCAATTTGGTATTCATGAACTTTGGTGATTTGCTTTGGTCAACACAAGGATATAGTGCAAATTTCAACCAGATCACAGGCGTTTTAGAACGTCATAATAATGCAATTCTTGCAAATTTATATGAAAATCCAATATTATGTTCACAGTTGATTCTCACACTTTGTTACACACTTGCACCTATAAAATTATCAAATTAGATGGAATTTCAACCATTGTACCTCATGGGTCATGGACTCATAGTATTAAAGTGGGAATATCTCAAACCTCTAGTTAACAGAAGTGACAAGGCCCTAAAGTGCAATTTAACTAATCATCAATGCATTAAAACTCAAGAGGCTATACCCTCTTTTTTTTTTTTACCTTACAGAAACCATTAACTACCTTTGCAGAGAGATTAACTACCTCTTCCTCTGTGGAGAGAACATGAAATTAAAAGAATTCAGCTTAATCACATGCTTAGTTTGAAAAGGCAAGAGGCGCACCTAGGCGCAAGAGGGGTGTGCGCCTCTAGTGGGTTAGGCTCAAAAGGATTGAAAATGAAAAATAAACAAAAAAAAGCCCAAAAAGCCTGCGCCTTTGCGCCTCTCAAAGGGGTATGTGCCTAGAGGCGTTTTTCTTGGCGCCCTAGTGCACCTTGCGGCCAGTGTCACGCCTAGGTGCGCGCTATTAAAACTAAGATCACATATCAGTTTTTCATTCAGCTGAATTTCACTCCACAAGCAAGAGCGCTTTTTTGAAGTGGTCAATCTGCATGAGTTTTGCTGATCATGCAGGAGCATCCAGTGGCCTACACCTGACACCCAAGTTTATACTTCAATTCATTCCAACAAATTTCCTATTGCTTCTTGGCACATCTATGAGAAGATTCTAATGATTATTGTATTTGGTTTAAGGCTTGCCGTATCTTTGGTGATCTTGAAATTTTTTATAAAAAGACTCAAACTTCGTTTCATCATGTGTTCTTTTCAGGTTCACATCTTTCACACTTGTCTAATAAATTCTGCATTATGTTTTCCTTTAACCTACCGTCGAAATACAGTCACTCCAATCATCAAAGAGCATCAAACAACCTCAGGTTCTAGACTACGAGGCACGATGAATGTGAGATTTGAACACAATAGCACATTAGAAAACAGCCGAACACCATCAAGAACTTCATAATTAAATATGAAAACTCTACTTCTTCGTAGAGCTATCAAATAACAAAAAGAAACAAGACTCGGAAACTAATCACTAGTGCAAATTTTTGGGAATGAAAATTTATCAATCGATGCCTCTTTCAACTAAGTTGATGAACAAATTTAGCATTGTAAATCGAATCCACATTAAAAGTGGCAATAAAATACCTTGATAGTAAGTAACAGAATAATAGCAAGAATAAGAGATGGTAAGATGGAGAAGAGTACCTGCTAAACGGGGAGGAAATGAAACACATTAGTACTTCGCGGAAGTTCATATGAGTAGGAGTCACAGACCTTGACGGTTACAGTTTCACCGGTGACCAGCACTTGGAACTTGTAAAAGATGACTTCGAGGGTAAAAACAGTAAGCCGGGAATATATGGGCATCCAACCAGCAAAGCACAAAATATTGTGGCCCAAATGAAGCATTGCATCGAAATTAAAAGTTTCGACATTCATATCAACATTGTCCTTAAAGCACGAATCCCACCAGACTTTCAACCATATTTTCTTGGTTATATGAAAAGCACAAAGAAGAGATGGAACTCTATGGCAGTGAAAATATATGACCCCATTAACAACAGCAGCAGCATGAGCCCAAAGTTGGAAATCAGAGGTGAGACATTCCCATGTCCCAATAGCATCAGCATCAGGATCGGGAGTGAAAGCATAGAGGGAAGGCGACGAAAGGGGACCACCATAGAGGCGCATAAGAATGCGTTTGTTGGAAGGGTCGGGAAGTACAGGAACAGACACACTACAACCGGCAAGGCTTTGAGGGATAGGGAGAGAGCGAATTGACTTACAGTGGCCAAGGGCACCACAGTCAAGAACCTGGGGCGCAAGGCAAACAGATCCAAAGTTGTAAATATTGCCAAGAAAGCTAACATAGTTGGGAGAAGTGTTATCCTCAACGAAGACAGGAGCTGGACACCACACTGGAGCCTCATCAGACATGTCAAGATATGAACCGCCGGAGTAGAATGTGTGGTTGGAAGAGGAAGACTCATCAGATGATTGGACGTCAGGTGACCGCGCTCCTCCCACTCCCACTAAGTAGATAAATTTATTCAAAGATGACACCATGGCAGATGATAAGAACTTAACCATGATAATTGAAGGAAAGCAAGAACGGGTTAATATATTGTGCTTCAGATCCACCGAGTGAAATTCTGCACGAGTGTGATATAATTGAGTACCACCTTGTAGTCTTTCCGAAGGCAAGCCTTCATTGCTCAGTGCCAGCATCACAATCCTTTTTTCCTCTCTTTCGGCTTCGGATGTGCTACTCTGCTCTCTCTCTATCCCCATATCCCTACACACAAAAGCGGCTAATCAAACAAACTAGGAACTTCTAATACCATGGATAGAGATTGTTTTCCTCCAATAAATAACTAGGATTTTCCCGTAGAAAATTCGATTAAACACCCGGGTGTATATCTCAAGATATGCGCACTGTTTCTGAAATACATACAGAAAGCACATGGCTGCCCTAGTACCAAAATAACCCCAAAAGAAACTACTAACAAAGTACAGATAAAAGCTTCAGGGGAAACAACTAATATAGAACAGACAACATCAAATAAGACCATCAAGGTCCTTCCGGAATACATCAGTCAGCAAGCATATAAATTAACAAATAACATATCAAATTGCAATTATGAAACTAAACTACAACAAATCAAATCTGTAAATTAATTAACAAGATGAACAAGCTACAAAGATAAATAAACTGCTATTAACAACAAATTAATTTTAATAACTGAATTGTAATTTTGTAATTAGACATTTAGACACAAAAAGATTGAGAGAATGAGAGGCGAGTTGGACAGAGAGCGAGGAGTGTAGCGATCAGTGGCGGATCCAGGATTTGATTAATAGGTTGTCCCATCATCGTCCATCGACCGCATAAAATATCAAAATATAGTCAAAGCTTGTATAATGAAAAAAAAAATACTTAAAAAAGTAGTGAAGGAGGATTTGGTTCGCTTTCTTGAGAAGGTACATCATTTTGTGGAGGAGGAGTACCATTTTGTGGAGGAGGAGGATTTAAAGTAGGCACTTTTTTAGTAAAAAAAACTTGAAATATCTCAAGTTGTTTTTCTTTTCATTCTGAAATTGAAGTTAAAGGTTGAATTAGATAAATCAATCTAAATGTTTAAGTTATCCAAATTTCCCACAATGATAAAAAACAAGAAAACTACTTAACTACTTTGCACCATGATAACGATGTAAAAGCATAACATTTCTATTAATCCAACTATCACAGAAATATCATACAATCAAAAACAGAATTAATGAACATCAATATGAAAAGAAATCCAAATTCAACAAAGTCGAAAGTAATAGCAATTTCAAGTTCAATAAACATGTTGCAATTTCAAGTTCAATCACCATGATAACGATGTAAAAGCATAACATTTCTATTAATCCAACTATCACAGAAATATCATACAATCAAAAACAGAATTAATGAACATCAATTTGAAAAGAAATCCAAATTCAACAAAGTTGAAAGTAATAGCAATTTCAAGTTCAATAAACATGTTGCAATTTCAAGTTCAATCACCATGATAACGATGTAAAAGCATAACATTTCTATTAATCCAACTATCACAGAAATATCATACAATCAAAAACAGAATTAATGAACATCAATTTGAAAAGAAATCCAAATTCAACGAAGTCGAAAATAATAGCAATTTCAAGTTCAATAAACATGTTGCAATTTCAAGTTCAATTTCAAGTTCCTCACTGAACATGCAAATTAATTAAACAATTCCCCACCTGACCCAGCCCGACAGCCACTCCCCAGGCCCCAGCCCCCAGCCCAGCCCCGACAGCCACCCCCCCTGCACGGCTGCACCACCACCGAAACCTCCCTAAATTGAGTATATAATGACAGTCTGACAATTAAATACACGATTAACACAATTAAATCTAACCTTAGAGACTGGTTCAAATCCTTCAATGGAGGAGAGAAAGCTCAGAAAGTCAGAAGCCGCTTCAATGGAGAATTTCGAGTACGCTCCACAAGACCACAAACCAAACCCTGCAACACATTAGCAACCAAAATTGACTCAATTATCAAACTAGACTCCAAAAATTATGTTAAATTCTTCGAGTATCTATAACCAATAGTTCAATTATCCAACTTCGAAGAACCTAAATTGAGTATATAGTGACAATTAATTAATTAAATTAGGTCAATGATTAAAGAAAAAGAAGCATCTAACCTTTGAGACTGCTTCAGTGGAGGAGAGAAAGCTCAGAAGCCCCTTCAATGGAGAATTTCGAGTACGCTTCAATGGAGGAGAGAGAGAGGAAGCCGTGGTCTGTGTCTGTGTTCTGGCATTCTGGGAGGAGAGAGAGGAAGGAGTCAAGGAGTACCGTGAAAATGTGAAATAGATCTAAATTTTTTAGTTTTTTTAGGTTTTCCTGATATGCACAATGACTACATGGAAATGAGAACAGGGAAAAAAAAAAAAAAAATTCAGCTTTTTGTTACTCACCAAATTTGATACTTGGCCCGCGTGAGTGTGGTATCAGGAGAGTCCTGGACTTGTTGCTTTGAATTGCAATACCTTGCTGCTTGCAGTCACAGATTTGATGGGGTTTTTGTTTCCAAGAGCAGGTAACCTTAGAGCATCTGGTGGTTGTCCACTCGTACTCAGGTTGCCCTATTTGGTTATGCATAAAGTTTCTGGGAATTATTGATTATAATTACGAAGGGGATGTAATAACTTAGGTCATTTGTTTGAAACAGTCTTGACTTCCTTTGGCAGGAAAATCAGGCAAATTTGGAATACTGATCTAATCCTTAGAAGGGAGCTGAAATCAAATTATAAATCAATTTGCAGGCTAGCTGCTTTAGTTCTAATGATTTTGATTTTTTATTTTTCTTATAACGAGGTGACTCTGATTTACGGTTAATATGTATTTCATCAATTTCTAATGTAAGTTTCCCCACACTAACGTGAGCTTGTTATACGAAGTATTAGTTTAGATATTATTACCCTCCACCCTAAAGGAGTTGTTTTTTTATGCCCGAGAAACCATGTACTGCTATGATCTATAACACCAATTCATTAAATTTTCGTTCAATTGTCGTGCGATTTAACTCTAAACACTATAAAAGCATCCAAATGATTATGAAATTATTTGATATCTTAAGAAAAACACCATAGTGTAATAAAGCACAAGATGGACAACTTATGCAAATGTAAATTTAAACGCAACTAAAAGACCCAAAATATAACTATAAAGTCAGCATAAACACGCCTATGAATCCTACTCCCTTCGTCCCACAATATAGTTTCTGTTTTTCTATTTTGGAGACCCAAAATGTTGTTTCTATTTCTATTTTTGGATAGTATGTAAAAACCATTATACCCTTATTTTTTTTAACTTTATTCATTTAACTTCCTAATTTACCCTTAAATTATCCACTTGCATTGTACTTTTTTCCACTTTCTCTCTCTAACTTTTGTCTATAATTGTACTTTTCACTTTTTCTTCCCTTAAATTATCCACTTGCCTTGTACTTTTGTCTAACTTTTTTTTTCCACTTTTAATGTACTTATTCCATTTTGCCTCATATTTCTTAAATACTGTGAAAAAAACACAATAAGAACTATATTATGGGACGGAGGGAGTATATACATATGGTTCTCAGACCCCAGAACGCCCAAAATTCTACTATGACCTTTTTTTCTAAACCCATAGTCTCCATTATCGATCTTTTAAACCCTAATCTCCATTGTTGAGTTTTGAAGGGGTTTTCATTGGTTTCACTAATGGAAAGCCCCAATCTTTGTTTCTGGTTTGGTTTTTTAGGTTTCTAATCACGATTCCTCTTTTAGAGAGGAACTTTTTTTTTTTTTTTATCCCTTAGAAAGAAAGAGTTTTCGATCTATTTCGAAAGACAAGGTTTGTCTCCTCTTTAATCTTTTTTGAGGCAGACTCTTCTTATTTTAAATTATGGGATCGTAGATTAAATGGATTGTTGTAAAATTGATTCTTTGGTAAAAAATTATGCACGGTCACAGAAGTATTCAATTTTTCGAATGCAATCAAATGAAATACATCATAACTACAAAGAATCATGAGATTGTTTCTCCAACAAATTTTCCAGCGCTATAAATTGGAGGTGTTCCACAAACACCTTAACAAAGCAATTTTCTCGACAGGCAAATGGAGAAGATTTTAGGGCATACAAACTAAGATTTTTTCGGTATTTTTTATTTCAATTTTGAGTTCAAATTTTACCTTTAAGAGCAAATATGGCCCCATAAACCTTAATTGAACATTTACCTAGCTTGAAAGTAGAGGCACACAAAGGGAGACATTTCACACCACATAAGCGAGACATTTTTGGTAAGTTCTATGCTAAATTTAATCCTTAAGGGAAGACCTCCCCTACCCAAGTGATCAATTTTCTCGCATGCAAATCAAAATACGCAACCTAAAGGTGTTTCTTGGCACACAAAACGAGAAATTATTGGTATTTTTTCTTGCCAAATCTGACTTGAAATTGAACTCTTATTCTCTTAAGGATCAAAATGACCCCTAATATCTAAGCCTAACAATTTTTCTCGACAAGCAATTAGAAACGATTTTCAAGCATGCAAAACGAAGCATTTAGGCCACGTTGACTTCACTTTATTTTTGCTGAATTGAATTTATTTTTACTAAAGTGAAATTAATTTTGCTGAACTTAAATTATTTTTACTGAATTGAAATTAATTTTACTAAACTAAAATTATTTATGCTGAATTGAAATTATTTTTACTGATTTTCTGTTATATTTATACTTTAAAGTTACTGAATTTTACTGAACTAAACTTATTTTTACTGAATTAAAACTATTTTAATAGAACTGAAATTACTTAATATTTTTTTTTTAAGGTGAAGTGAACATGGCTTTATTATAACGAAAAGTAGCATTAATAGGTTAGTTAAAGGCTTATGAATTTCGTTAGTCATAGAGAGTGTATGGTGAATTCTAGTGAAATGTAGAGTATTTAGTAAAATTTGAAAATATATAACAAAAACATTTGGTGAATGAAAACTCGAGGTATCTAGCCAAAATACCAAGTCCAACACCCAAGTCCAAACGGGCAAAGCCATTGCACTTCTGCAGTTTACAGCGTGGCGTATTACTATTAATTAAAGTTTGGGCGCATTTCCTTCTCCATACGCATTCTTTTCTTCTGGGTCTTCTTTTCATCTCTTTCTCTCTCCCCCCTCCTTCTTCCTATTCCCCACGCTTCCATCTTTATTCCTCCATTTCTTTTCTGTTTTTTTTTTTTTTATTTTTTTTTTTAATAATCCTCCATTTTAGTGTCTCTCATCTTTGCCTCATGAATTCAGGTCAGTTTTTTCCAGAGGTGATCATTGGACGGGCCGGGGTAAGGTTCGGGCCGAGCGAAGGCCAAAAAATCAACCCATTTCTCATGCCGAAAATTATATGCCCAAACTCGCCCCAACTAGCCGGACCGTGCGGGCTTTTCGGGCCATTTTCGGATCGGACAAAAAAAATCAACTAAAATTGCATAAAATCGCATCCCAAGTCCGCCCAAAAATTTTAAAAAATCCCACTACAACAAAATGAAGCTAAGGTAACAGTGAAAAACCATTGCCTAATATTAAAAAAGTGTTGCCTTGTAGCTAAGGCAACACATATGAGACGTTGCTTATGCCCCCGTTGTCTATTCATAAGGCAACACATTTTTATTTAAAGGCAACAAATTTAAAAGCCAAGGTAAATTCATGCCTAAGGCAACAATTTTACAAAGGCAACAATTAAAAACTGTTGCAACCTTAGGAAACAATTTAAAAATGTCGTCTTATGTCATAATATGCTACAAATTTTTCACGTGTTGTATTTGCTAGTAACGATACAAAAGTGTTGCCAAATATCTTAAAGGCAACGCTTTAAAAACTGTTATATATAAATTGAAAGAGCTAAAATGAATTGGCTATTTTTTCCTTTTGTAATACATTGCTATATTGCAAAAGAGTGGAAATGTGCAGTAGTCTTGTGAAATTGTTATATTAGAAAAATGTTTAATATCAAGCATCTAATTGCTTTAACTATACAATCTCAAACTTATAAAAGTTATATTAGTAAAAACAAAAAACAAAAACAAAAGTAGTAAATAACATTTTTTTCTTACACCAAATCATCTCAATAACCTATTGTTTCATAGTATGTCGTAGGCTATAATATTAGTTTAGCTAATAAATAGAAGCAAAAATATGTCCAAGCTAGGAATAACAATAGAAAGGTTAAAGCAAATTCAAATTAAACTATGACATCACATTCTTCTTCTTCCTCTTACTCGCTGCCTATTGCATCTTCTTCTTCTTGTTCATTTTCCATACGATTCACTCCCTGCAAAAACAAAAAATAAAAAGTCTAGAATTAATATACTTTGTATTTCGAATGATATAACGTAAATGTATAACTAATGACAGGAAGAAAATAACAAATAAGAAAGGCATAAAATAATGGATACAAAGGCTTCGATGATTTTGCTGTTATGACGAATAACGAAATCTAATAGGGGTAATATCTTTCAAATGCACCAAAAATAGGAGAAAAATAATGAAGACATTAGTCACTATCTACCTCTACTTTGCGTAATTTAGAAATCAAAAGGTTTATACCTTGGATGTAGAAGCCGAAGAATGAAGTCAAAGCATTCCTGTTGTATTACCATCCTTCTCAGATTGACTCTCAAGAAACAAAGAGCCAAACATGCTTAGATCAAAAGACATTTGAGGATTTTGTTGCTGAAGTTGAGAAAAGAAGGAGCTAAGACCATTTGCCATCTCCCTTCTATCTTGTTGCCTTTTATCCTCATAATCTTTTTGTAGAGCTTCAACCTCCCGAGCATGCTTCTCTTCAACTTCCTTCATCAAAGATTTCTTCTTTAACTGAGTTGATGAAACACCCCTTCCATAAAGGTTTATCTGAGACTTTTTCTTGTTATCAGAATCAATAATAGTGGAAATTACACTATCAACATCCTTCTCTGAATCTTGAAGTTCATTCTACATTTTAAGACGAGAAAAAAAAATTAGTAGTGACAAAATTAAAGCAAAAAGTATACCACATAAAATGAGAATAAATATTACAATCAATTTGTCCCTTAGATCACCGGGCTTCCGCTTTGTGAGCTTTTCCTTGCGTGTTTCTATGAACATTTGAGCTAGAGTAGGATTTTGTGTTGTTTTTCTATCCTTTTTCTATACAAGAGTGATGACTGTCAATTATTTTAATGAAGAAATAAACCAATAATAAAAGTGACGAGAAAAGAAAGCAAACAAACTCACCCATTTATATCGAACCCTAGCAAAACTCTTTGGTCCAGAAGTATGCATAATGTTCTTTTCCTTTCCAACTAACCGATTTGCTTTATTTTGCATACATCGTTTCTAACATATTAAGATAATGAACTAATTAAATAACCTTTTTCATAAAACAAAAAATATGCATTCATCATAAAGGGAGGTGAGTATAAGACTTGTACATGTGTAAATACCTCATATTTTTCATCATTCCAAATCTTTAACAATTCCTTGAACATTGTTTTTGGGACCTGTTTTGGTGGATCCATCAACCTCATTTTATCATTGTCATATTTATGAAAGTGTACTCTTTTCAAATAACATTTGTATCGTCTCCAAGTAGCGCCAATGGCTTGCAAAACCCATCTTTTAGCCTCAATTGGGACAATGTAATGTTTCTACAACAATGTACATGTCAATAATTGCAAAGATAATCAAGTTTAAAGAAAAAAAAACAGAAATTTAAGTCATAATTATTGGTATGTGATTATCATAATTCAACATTTGCATTACTCGTTGATCTAAGTTATCGATAATTACCATATATGTTATAATACTAAAACAATTACAATAACCAATCAGGTTTTTTAGTCAAGATTTATAATTTTAATCGTAATTCATAGTTTCAGATCTTTCAGTAACAATTATATTTGACTATAAGCTGATTACTCCCATTGCTATTTTTATTTTTGAGAAAAAAAAAACAAAAAAAAAAAACAAGCTCACTACACACAATTGTGAAGGAACAAAGATAATGCAAGGAAATATATATTGCAATAATAAGTAATATTGTTGTTGTGGCGTATAAAATATATCATGCTCATACATTATTGATTTGCTAAAAAAATAAGGTATATGTAAACTTACTGTGACATATCCCCAAAGTTCATCTTGCTTTTCATTTCTTAACTTTGGCCACTTAGGAATAGTTAATGGTAATACATTTGCCTTTCGAGCTATTGTTCCCAAGAAGCTAATAAACTCATTGCATGTATCATCGTCCGGACCAACAGGTTGACCATGCTCATTCAAAGTAATTTCCAAGCGTTCATCTTCAGTTCTTCCATGGACTTTATAACACATAGTGGGACCTCTTCTTGACTTTTCAATTCCATCTATCTCTATCAATTCAATTCAAGAGTTTAAAGATTATCAATATATAAGGAAGTAATATAATCCAAATAATCTAAGTGTAAAATCAGTCCATATGCATAAATAAACTAGTTTGGGCCCTAGTAGATTTAGATAATGTAATATAAATTTTTAGAGCAATCAGCTTCAAACACATCCATGCATAAAGAACAAACGGTAATGATTAGATCATGCAATTTATAATGCAGAATTAATTATGATAACTTAAGACTCTAATTTAATGTTCTAATTGTTTAGTCATAAATAAGAACATATTGATTTAGTTTCTTGGTTTCAGAACAATTTAATTTACAAGATTATGAACTTAGAGTGTCCAAACACTTTACAACAAGTAAACTAAGGTTCATTAATAATAATAAATAAATAAGTAAAACAAATTAGACTTGATTATTCAATTATACAAAGGGAAGCATGACTTGCCATTTTCAAAATGAGTGTCACTCCTACTTGAGAGCCCCAGTGCAGTTTCAGTAGGTTGCTGCACTGCAACGTCATTTGTATCTATTGCTAATGAAATGGGCTCAAGTTTCTGTTGACGCTTCTTATAAGCCATTGCCATTGCTATTGCTTTTCGAGCTCTTTTCATTTTGAAAATCTGTAGAACATGCATTAAAGATATATATATATATATATATATATATATATATATATATATATATATATATATATATATATATATATATATATATATGCAAAAGCTGTTTTTACCAACATATTTGTCATTCAATTAAAGAAACCAATGCTACTGTGTGCTAATCATAATGAGGAGACTTGCTTTGTAGTTACAAATAAAAAAAAAGTATTCAATTACAGTTAGAAGTAATTACCTTCTTACGATTAGAGTTGGAGCCTTGATTACTTAAAGTCTCCTTGATACGCATCCCCTCAAAAGAAGAATCATGCTCATGCTCATCAATGTCAGAATCTTGGTCTGGCCTATATATCTCATCTTCCTCCGCATCTTTCTTTTTATTAATTTTCCCACGGCTGCCTTTTTCAGTTTGATATCGACCTATCAATGACTTAGCCTTTTCATGCAGCCCTAAAGCTTGCATTTTTAGAGCATTTTCTCTTATCCTTTGCAATCTTGACCTCTCATAATCTGGAATTCTTGTTTCATCAGTGTGAAACTGTCGATTGCTTGCTCCCAATTTAGTGGATTTTTTCTTTGCCATTCCTACAATTAAAGATAAGTAAAAAGTGCATTTGTGAAAATCATTATAAAACTTATGAAAAGTAATGCACATAACATCGGGATAAAAAAGTAAGTAGAGTTATTTTAAAATAGGGTGTTGCACGTGCAGTGGGATGCAACATGCAAGAAGGGGAAGGGGGGTTAGTGCAGCTATTGGAGAGGGGATGTGGTAGGAAGGTGCAGTAGCAACGGTACATCAATAGCAAGCACCATTTGCTGCATATCGATTAGAACAGTGCAGGTAGCAGGCTGGCTTCATAGTGGTACCTTAGGCAAGACAGTAGTGCAACAGAAGTTCTATGTAGTTTTATAGCTATGCATATGCAGGCTAGCAAGAAAAGTGTAAATGGAGAGTAGGCTAGTATAACTATATAAGGGAATAGTAGCTAAATTACAAATATACAGGCTAGCAAGAAGAGTTTTAATGAGCAGTAGGCTAATATAACCATATATATAAGGGAATGATAGCTAAATTACAACCAATAAAAGGTAAACCAGCACTCAAATTACAAACTTATGGAAGAGTAGGCAATATAGGGTATATTTCGGACTTGAAGATATGCCTTAGGTCATGATTTATGTTATTCATGGAGTGATAGTAGATAGCAACGTTATAATTTATACAAGAATCAACATGGTCTCCCCTGCCAAGGGAAAAGTATAAGGAAATAGTAAACAAAATCATTAGAAAGAATGATTTCAAGCCTGAAACCACCTTGGAAATCTATATGTAGTAGGAACCTTTTCGAAATTATTAGAAACCTGCTGTACTGCAAATATTACTACACTAGTCATTCGATTTTTCATGATCAAATTCATAAACTCTAACATAGGGATGAATTAGTCTTATAAGAAATGCATATATTAAACATCTTGAAGATACCCTGATATCTTTACTACCAGGACTTCCATGACAAGCGTTCTAGATGTTGCTTGTTACAGTTTCAACATTAACACCTCTGAGGACTCCTTTTCTCTTTCAATTGCTTCAAAAAACATGACACTAGAAAGCAATGGGACTCTAGTTGACAGGAACATAAGGTTTGCTAAGTAGGAAGGCCCATAATCGAATCTTTACAGTAGTCCCTTATTCTGACCCTACTGCTTTCATCAAAAAAAAGACTTCGTTTAGCTAACTAAACCATATAATGTGAAAGACAATGTGTCCATGTCTTTATGCTGTGTTCATCTTATTTATTATCGCAGTCATCTATTTAGCTCAAACCATTCATCAAAGAAAACTTGCTTGATTCCAGAAATTCAAATAGAAGTTGAAAAACATGACAGGAAAGGAAAAGTGTAAACAGGGATATCAGAGGTACAGGGTAAAAAAAGAGGATAAATGAGGGAAAAATTAGCCTACTAATTTAAATTGGTCAAGGGTTCAGACAAATGTTTAAGTGATTGTGTTGTTTACGCAACAAATGGATACCATTATTATACAAGTGGGTTAATGAAACAACAATCAGACCTTAACACAACTATGGGTCTTATACGATATCCAATTGTCATTCCCAACAAAGCATAATATCATTCAAGCTTTCTGTCATATTGCAATTAAAGGATGATAATTTATAATTAAAGCTAAAACAAATAATATATCTCATTCATCAAAATCAACCCAACATCAAAATTAACCATATTAAGTAGTAAAAGGGAATATGGTTACTTACAACTGGAATTCCGAGATAAATGACGATTTCGCCGGCATCAAATCTAACTAGACAATCTTGAAAGCAAATTAAAGTGTGAGTAGAGAGCAAGCCAACAAATTAATTGCAAAACAAATTTGAGATCATTTAGTGAATCGCTAAACATCGCCCGCAAATTACCATATAAAGCCCACAAATATGACTTGGTGTGACTTTATTGCCCTTTTCCTTTTAAAAAAAAAAACACTCTCTACTTCTCTCTAAAAAAAACCAGAAAATCTACCTCTGTTAAAAAAATTAATTACGACAATGTCGAGGTGGCAAGGGAAAGAGGTGGCGGTGGCGACGGCGGAGGAAAGGCGGCGACCTGGTGGCAAGGTAATTATTTAATTATTTTTTTTTTAAAAAAAATAAAAAAAAAAGGCGACGGTGGCGCGTGGTGAGGCGTCAGGTTCGGCAGCCAAAGCCGGTGGCGTGGCGTCTGGCTTGGAAGCCCAGCCACCGGACTAGGCGTCCAAACTAGAAGCCAGCCCATTGGCTGTGGCGTCCAGATCTGGCGCCTGTGCCATTGGGTGGGCGTCCAGTTCAGGCGCCTGCCCACTGGCTACGGCTGCCGGAGCTGGCGCCACCGCCAGTGGGTGGGCGTCCTGGCCAGGCGCCCGACCCTTTTTTTTTTTTTTTTTTTTTTTTTTTTCTTTTTTTGTTTTTTTTGTTTTTGTTTTTGTTTTTTTTTGTTTTTTTTTGTTTTTTTTGTTTTTGTTTTTTCTGATTTTTTTTTGTTTTTTTTTGTTTTTTTTGTTTTTTTTTTTTTTTTTATTTTGCAAAATCAGAAATTTAGTTTTATTTAAAATAATTTTGTTTTATGTCTAATTTTTTTTTGTTACTGTGTTTTATTTTTTTTTTAAATATTTATCAACTTTATGTGTTTTTTTTTTTATAAATCGTGTATATTTTATTTTTATAAAATCAGATTTTTTTTGTTGTGTTTATGTTTTATTTTTTTTATGTTTGATGTTTAAACAATTTTTATGCCTTAATTGATGTAGTATGTGGAAATTGTTTGTGTTAATGTGTAATTGTTTTTTTTATTTAAAATGTGTAATACATTAGGGTATTATGTGTGTATTTGTGTATGTGTAATATATTTGTTTTTTATTTTTTATGTTTAATTATTTGAAATAATTTTTTTTTTTTGGAAATCATAAATTTTGTAATATATTAGGGTATTATGTGTGTATTTGTGTATGCCGTATAATATTTTTCTATGTTTAATTAGTTGAAATAATTTGAAATTTTTGTTTTATGTCCTATTTAGTTATTATGTCTTTGATTTTTTATAATCTTTATTAATTTTATGTTTATAAACATGACGATATGTTGGAAGTGTTGGTATTTTGTATCTGTAGGTAGTTATTTATTTTTCTAAAAAACTTTTGTATGTTTATATATTTTTAAATTTTTTGTAGAATTCACTGGGTCGTCGTGGTGCGGCGAAGAATGTAGAGCTTCTTAGTAGAAGCTATTCAGTGGAGAGGTCGGGGCATAGACATGTTAGATCCCGTGGTATTTCGGCCTCGCCTCGTAGAGAACGGATCCACCGTCGGGATGAGGATGACGATGACGATGATGATGCTGAGGAGGGTGACCAGGAGGAGGAGCAGGAGGAGGGCGCATATGAGGATGAGGATGTGGACGATGGGAGTGGACCGTATGATGATTACGGTCCATTCAGTCAGAGGGTTGATGACATGTACGAGACACATATGGTGGAGGTGCGTAAGGGTAGGGGTGGTAGGTTTGTTAGTAGATCTGGCACATCATCTGTGTCCACTGTATCTGGGGCAAGCAGGAAACGGTCGAGGGCCGTTAATGATTCTTGGGTTGTTAGGAGTGAGGTGCCCGGTGGGCCTGTTGACGGGAGTGTGATTCCTAGCTTTCTAGGACACATAGCTGCCCGTATTTGGGAGGACCAGGAGAGGCCTTCAGTTACGGGGTTGTTGAAATGTCATACCCGGGAAAAGACTTGTAGCTTTTTGCGTACATGGGTTGAGGCTTGGCCGGCGGAGAGCGAGATGTTCGAGCGACTGGAGGGCACTGGGGTGAATCACGTTCCTGCCACCATGCACGATAAGATTGACAGTACGCTGATCACGGCTTTCGTTGAGCGATGGCAGCCGGATACAAACTCTTTCCACCTTCCGTTCGGTGAGATGACGATCATGTTACATGACGGCGAGGCCATTCTGGGGATTCGTGTTGAGGGTAAACGACTTTGTGCTGTGGCTGATGCGGATCAGGCAGATTTGCTGGCGGAGTTGTTGGCGGTGGACAGGGCTGCACTGTACACCGGGGCGCTTGGTGTTTGGGAACACGGCGGTGTGAAGGTCGCATCCGTGTTGCAGCGGTGTTTGTACCCCAGTGCACGTAGGACGCACGACGCACAGCTGGCTGCTTATGTTTTTCTACTCCTCGGATGTACCTTGTTTCCGGATAAGAGCGGCGGAAACAAGCTCAGGCCACGCGACATAGTAGAGGCGTGTGACCCCGACAGTGTAGGCCAGTTTTCTTGGGGATCGGCTACGTTGACGTATTTGTATCGCCAACTAGGATTTGCGAGTCGGGCTGACGCGGCAGGTATCACTGGGTGTCTGACTTTATTGCAGACCTGGATATACGAGTACTTTCCTGCATTGCGACCACATCGTGACCCGGTTCCTATTGATGAGGGGATGCCGCGTGCTTGTGCGTGGAGTCCGCGCTCGGAGAAGAAGTCCGTTGACCGCCTCCGATCGATACGGTTATTGCTGGACAGGCTGTCCCCCTTAGAGGTAACGTTTATAAATTGTTTCTACATTTTATTATATGCACATATTATATTCATGTTTTTAAATTTTAAAATTATGTGCAGGTGAACTGGATGCCTTTCGGCCCGAACCCTAGTGTTAGGGTACCCAGGACCCTGTACACGGGACTCATTCAGTATCGTGAGATCGTCGAGGCGTACATGCCCCAGCGTTGTCTTCGCCAGCTTGGATTTGTCCAAGTTGTCCCTCCTCCCCCGGCATGCCCGATGAAGGCGGTCCGACCTGCATCGTCGAGGGACTACGTCGTGCAATGGCCAAATATCATGACTGGGACGTGGGACCAGTTTCCGATGGTGGCCCGCTTATGGACTGCGGAGTTGCAGCGGCCGCCCTCTGGGGTTCCTCCCATGTGTGACCACTACTACATGGAATGGTTCAACCGGTATTCGCACCCGAGGTTGATCGCAGATCTCGACCACATCGATGATGATTATGTGCCACCGCCTACTGTCATGGAAGCGGTATGTCTCATAAAATATTTATCGTTGTTTTTTAATTAAGTTTTATATGTTGTTATTGTATTTCATATTTTATTTTTTGTTGTATGCAGTGGATGGGAAAGATAATGCAGGACGTACAGAAACTCTCTCTGGAGAAGGACAGCATGAGTGCAACAGTGAGAGCTGTTGTTGATAGTCTGGAACAGACCCTTGCGCATTGGGAGTCGGCGTCGAGGAGGGATTACTGATGGTTTTGTCATTTTATTTATAGAGCACTTTAAATATTATCGTTTTAATTTATTAAATTGGACATTATGTTTTAAGTTTGTAACATTTTAGATTGTTCTTTTAGCTTTCAACTTTGACATATTATCATTGCTGTTTTTAAATTTTGACAAAACCGTTCGTGGATCCGCGCAACTTACCCATGCAACATATAGAATGCAGTAAGCAATACAATATCAAAAATTAATGTTCTCATTAAAAGAGCAACGTACAAATAAGGTTACATAGGAAGAATGTAAACATGAAAAACTAAAATGCAGCTAGGGTGTTCCATTCGTGGATCCGGTCATGATATAGCGCATCCCAACCCTCTACGCTCGCTGTGCGAATGGTGTACCACCGAGGTATAATCGGTGGCACTGGAAAATCGGATGACATGTCTAGTCGGATGAAAGGTCTGTATGACGACCCAAGAAACGCAATAGCTACCTCTCTGACCGGTGTGGTGACAGTCTCACGCGAACGCCAAGGGAGAACCGTGGTACAAGGATAATAAGCTTGACTATGCAATCCCAGCCCGAAATGCATGACTGCGCACTTGTAAATGTTTGCAACGGCAAACAGATCTAGGGGCGCGTCAAAATAATGATTTTGACCGCAAGGTCCACCTCCCCACCGGATACGCCGCAGAGCGCCATCCAAGTCATCCTGGTACACATGACGATAAACATTTCGGTTAGAGGCAATTTCGCTGTACATCAACTGACGCACCAAACCGTAGTTGTCTTCGCCTATTTGAAAAACATCAGCCACGACCCGGAATCCGCAGTTACCATCTCCGACTACATCATTCCACCCTTCCAAGTACGGCATGATGATCGCAGGTATCCTGTCCTTGTACGGAAACTGATCAACATCGTTTCTTCCTATTCACCATATAATTAAACACAGTTAAGAAGGCAGGAGTAACCTTATAAACAATGTGCAATGTAAAAAACCAAAACGTACCAGTTCTCAGGGGCATATTCACAGACGATGAAGATTGACTACGACTAGATGACGATGTCGGACCACGAGCACGACCACGACCAAGACCACGGATATACTCAAACGCACTCCTGTTCCGCCGTTGCCGACCTCGAGGACGGTCAACTCCTTCGGGTTCCTCAAAATCTAAGGTAGACGTGTGGAACATGTCATGAAGTACATGAGTAGCGTCACGAATAATAGAAGGATGGCTGGAGGACACTCGGTCGTACATCGAACGAAACTGCTCCAACTCCTCCTGTTCACGGTCGGCCGTTTGAGTATCTGCATGCTCACCAATAACGAGCGTCCGCCAGAATGAATGAACCTGATCAACATGTAACGACGCCCTTTCTTCTGTAATAACGCGGTGAATGGTGCATGCGCAAGGTAATCCATGAGTTACTGAAATAGCACACCCACACCGAGCATACACTTCGTCAGCCAAGTCCCTCATCCTGTTCAGCTCAGTGAGAATCAACCCCAAGCAGTAGTGCGACACACGACCATGGAGAATCTTAAATATGAAATGGCTATACATCGTACCATGTCGTCGTCTGGAGTCCTCTAGAGAGTTCCTGATGCCGTTCTTCTGAGTTTCAATTGACTTGTTAAGTCTATCGAACAGTGTATCCAAAGCAGCGGTCGATGAATCAATCCAGTCCTTGGTAGCTCTATGAGCGCTCTCAACTCTACATGTTGTAGTGTTCCCGAAATGAAGTACCTGGTTTGTCCAGTATTTGACAAACTTTTCCCTGTGAGGGACCCATTGCTGCATCACATAATCCACCAGTGCCGGACACCACTGGTACGAATCCCTGAAGTTAGCCAATTCTCGCTCGTACGCTTCCTCTGTGGTAGCCTGTAGGATCTTCCGCCACTTACCATTCACCAATCTCTCTGCCATTTCCAAATTCTTGTTGAAAAGGTTGTAGGCTTTCACTTTCACGCAGTTGTTGATGTGCCATGTGCACAATAAGTGGTTCAATTCTGGAAACAGCTCTGCTATGGGGGCAAAGAGACCTCCCTCACAGTCGCTGACGATGGCTGCTGGATGAAAATTAGGCCCGATGTAGTTTCTCAGCTTCTCCAAGACCCAATAATAACTTGGAGCCGTCTCATCCTTGATGATTGCATGACCAATCAGAAAGTTCTGGTTCGTTGGAGTCATCCCCATGATCTCAACCAGTGGGAACTTGTACTTGTTTGTCTTGTACGTTGAGTCGATCAAAATCACAAATGGCCAAGACTTGATCATATCAGCACAATCAGGATGCACAAGGAAAAGATGAGTCACCTCCGCTGTATCTTCATCAGAATCAAACCAGAACAGGTAACCACGTGATTGTGCCTGGTGTAGCAGCTGCTGTATAGGGTTCCTTCCCTCTGACCGTTCAAACCTGAGTTGCTGTCTGACGTTGTAGATGTGTCTTCGGTTTGGATGGTTTTCTGGAAATTTCTCTAACACAGATGCTAATATTTTAGCAGGCTTGACTTGAGCATCACTCATTTCTTTCACAACTAGTTTCGCAGCAGGACTTAAGCCGCTCAGCTGTCGATGACCCTCTTCATATACTATCATCTCATGGTTGTGATACCCCCATTTAGAGTAACCAATCACTTCCCAACCGTCACGACTCCATAGCTGTCGGACCTTTACTCTGAACTCACTCCCACAACCTTTCCGCTTTGTATAAAACCGAGTGGCTGTACGAAAATCTCTTTCTTCTCTTTTGTGATAACGGTCACATCTCAAAATGCGATCCATTCTACCATCCCGTTGAGATTTATGAGTTACTACTACTAAGCAAAATCCAGCTGCAATTGCAACCTGTTTTGCCCAATCAATCGCTTGTTGAGCTTTTTCGAATGGACCATCATGTCCAAATATCCCACTGTAATCATTTCCGTCTCCACCATAATCCTGCATCAATTATATATTATAATAAATACATTTAACGGATAATACATTTAATTTCTATATTTACACAGAATTAACACAAAAAAAACATAATTATGTATAATATTATTCATACACATACACATACAAATTTTAAACACAATCATTTATAAAAGTCACATAAACAATTAAATATTTTGGTATACATTAACACAAATCTACTCACTACATACATAAACACATTAAATTATTAAACATAATTTAAAAAAAACACCGTTTTGAATTTTCAATTTGAAATAAATTAAAAACAAAAAAAAAAAAAAAAAAACCATTTCCAATTTTTTTTTTTATACAATTTCGAATTGTCAAACTTAATTTTAAAAAAAAAACCTTTCTCAACAATCAAACTTAATTTTTAAAAAAACCCAATTCGAATTTTCAAACTAAATTTAAAAAAATACCATTTCGAATTTTCAAACTTAATTTTAAAAAAACCTATTTCGAATTTTCAAAATTAATTTTAAAAAAACCCATTTCGAATTTTTAAAAAAAAATCATTTTCGATTTTTAAAAAATAAAAAAATAAAAAAATAAAAAACAACAACAAAATCAAAAAAGAAAAAAAAAATATATATATATAGGTGGCGTCTGCCAGGGCCGCCACAGCCACTGGACTGGCGCCTGGCAGGGCCGCCTCAGCCAGTGGAGTGGCGCCTGGCCAGGACGCCAGTCTGGTGGTCAGGGCGTCTGGGCTGGACGCCGGTGTGGTGGTTCTGGCGTCTGGCTTGGACGTCCATGCTACGGTAAGGGCGTCCATCCTAGGCGCCGGAGCCACTCCTACGGTAAACCGTGAATTTTAACGGTGACTTACCTCGTTTTCCGTCGACGACGACGTACCTCCGGCGTCCCCCGCATCTCCGGCCTGCCATCCGGTCTCCCCCGGCGAGCCAGTACGGCTCCACAGTTTTTAAATCGAGATTTGTTCAATTTTAGAAAATGGGCATAATTGTCACACCAAGTCATATTTGTGGGCTTTATATGGTAATTTGCGGGCGATGTTTAACAAATCCCATCAGGTAAGTAACCTACTATAACATCTTGACCTTTCTATTTATATAATTTATTTTAACATCTTGACCTTTTTATTTATATAATTTATTTTAAAATCTCAACATTTAAATATAAATACCCTAATATTAGTGGTCACAATAGTGTTATATCCCGTATTTTTACTTGTTTTAATTTATAAATTATTTAAGTATTTGTAAAATATATTTTTAAGGGCTCAATTATTTTAATTAAATATTTAAAGGCTTTTTAATTATTAAGTTTTATAAAAGTAAATTTTATTTTGGGTTAAACGTTTATAATTTATTTTAACTCGTTTAAAAAATCGATATAAATTAATCCTACATACTCCTATTGGACCTACCTCATTTTATTTAAATAGGCCTAATTTCTTTATTTGAACCTAGTGGGTCAAATAATTCTTAACAAAAGCCCACTAAGGCCCTGTTCTTTTGCACAAATTCTAGCTACACACTTGTGCAGCTAAGCTAGCTGCAATAACCATATATATGAACATAAAGTACTTAAAAAACGAACCTACGTTTTTTCTCCCTTCCTTATATTTACCTCTCTCTCTTCTTCATCTTCCTTACCTCCATTAATTTTTTATCTCTGTTTTCTTCTTCATTCAAAATTTTCTCTCTCCTCCTTTTTTTTTTTCCTTTCCTTATAAGTAAATTTTCTTTCTTACCTCACTTTCCTTCAGTCTTTAAACTTCTTTATCCTCCTACTTTGGATATTCTCCAATTCCTCACCATTGTAGCATTCTCCATCATCTTCGTCGTGATCGTCACCATTTTCTTTTTCCTTTGTTTTCTATATTATTATGGATAAGAGATCATCAATACAGGTTAGTTTTTGTTTTGTTGATTTTTAATTAGTTTTAATTAGGTTAGATTTGGGCTGAATTTGTAATTGATTTTTCTGATTTTATTATTGTTGAATTTCAATTTGAGGAATTTGATGAATTTCAATTGACTTTTTGATGAATCTAGTGAATTAGACTATTTCAACTAAATTTTTGAATTTTTTATGCATATTAATTTAATGAATGAGTTTTTGTGGTGAATTATTGAGTTGTTGCATCTTTAATTTGTTTGTTATTATGAATTTCGATTTTTTAAATTGAGTTACTAATATTTGTGTATAATTTTTGGAAAAAAAAATAAACACGGCGTACTCTAAAATTGAACATTTAGTACAAAATGAACATTTTATACAATAAAAATGAACATTTAATACGTAAAAACTGAACATATTTTAATAATTTATTTTATCTTTATTTTCAGTTAATAATTATATAAAATGAATTTGAATTTATATGAATATAAGAAAATCATGTTCATTTTTAATATACTAAATGTTCATAATTTTTTTTTCACGTTTTCATTTTTTTTATACAAAATTAAATGTTCATTTTCTTTAATATGTTCATATATTTTTATGAAATGTTAATTTTATTAGGTGTGGTCCAGCTATTCTATTATTGTATGATAAATGTTCACTTTTAATATACTAATGTTCATAATTATTTTTGACATGTTCATTTTATATTAATAAATGTTTTTTTTTTTACGTGTTCATAATTATTTTTACACTAAATGTTCATTTTTAAGGTTGTGGCCCAGCAATTTTATGGTTATCATGTTTATTTTTAATACTAGATTATCATTTGTGTTAACATGTTCACTATTTAGTACTAAATGTTCATATTTTTTATATGTTCATTTTTTATTACTGAATGTTCATTTATTTATAAGTGTTCGTATTTTTGTACTACATGTTCATTTTATAGACAGTGGTGCAGCTATTCTAGCTACACTAGAATGCGGCTAAGACTTATTAGTTCTTTTGAGCTTCTGGGAAGAGCAGAGCAGGGGTCAGTAGAGTAGAGCAGATTTCAGCAGAACAGAGTAGAGCAGATTTCAATTACTACTACTACTACTACTACTACTACTACTACTACTACTACTACTACTACTACTACTACTACTACTATTATTATTATTATAAAATTAAAAATAACCTACAAAGTCAATTAATTTACAAGAAATTAGTGGGGAGCCGAGATACAATCTGGGCCCCCACCCCTCTAGCTATAGCGAACCCGATCCTGTTGAAGATATGAGCAGCTGCACGGGCACCAATATCTTGAGTCCTAGCAAACGCCTGAACCCGCTTCAGCAACGCAACAGCATCCTTCTCTAATTCCCCCAATGAAGAAAAGGAGAAAGGAAGAAAACCATAGCCAATTGCCCTACAAAGCGCCTCATACTTGTCTCGCTTCCGCTGAGCCGCAGCTGACACAACACGACCAGGAACAAAGTTAACAACCCAGATTGAGTCAAAAGAGAAGACCCCGTCAAGTCAACACATACATCAAGACCTCTGGCCCAAGAATAAAGCAATACATCTGCTGGTCGAAGAGCCCCGTCGTTCCCTCCAGTCAACCCAACGTTAACCTCCTTCCTTGCAGAAATCCCAGAGCGAAAACAAATATCAACAAGAGTATCACGAACAACGTTGTGCCGATGTTTAATACCCACCATCCCAGCACAAGACACTGCATGATCCCCATATATATCCCCATCAAAAAGCCTAGAGCAAGCAGAACACGGAGTCGAAATGGAGAACAATGGAACACCCAACCGGTAGCAAAGAACACGACGATAAGTCTTACTATTCATAGTCTGACCCAAACCTGATATCGGGACCGCTCGCAACCAGGAAGATGTGTAATCCCCCTGCTGGGATAAGGCGACCTGACGTGGAGATAAGGAGAAAGTGGAATCTACAGATGCAGTGACCTTCGTGAAATATATATCTGCCAATTTCTTCATGAGGTTGGGGGCAGCGATCTCACTAGGGTTACGCAAAAGGTCAATATCCACAGTCCTATTAAAAAGACTAAGAGCGCCATCGAAGGCCGGACCTGGACCATTAATACCAGATTGCGAAGAAGCGAAGTCTGAAGATCAGAAGACTGCAAACGCGACGCAAGGAAAGCATAGTGTCGAACATCACCCGCTGAATAGACACCCAATCCACCATAAGAAAAAGGTAAGGTGGAAAGTCGCCATTGCCAATCACCAAAACCTGGCCCCGAAGCAGTTACAATGCGCTCCAAAGAACCTCGAAGGGCCACATCAAAAGAAACCTGGGCCGCTTCAAAAAGACTTGGAGGACACGCACGCATAGAGAAGTACAGTTTAGAAACCCCAGTACATGCACGAAGAAGTAACAACTCACATTGGGGATCCTCAAGCTTAGCAACAGCATCCATGAGCATAATGGTCTTCGACACTCTCTGCGAAACAAGGTCACCACAGAAAGAGGCATCTGCACTGACAGGACCACCAAGCAACTTAACACCATTAACAGGACGAGCAATATCTGGAGGAAAGACACCGGCCAAACGGCTACGTGGGTCCTCCGTGGGCTAGAAAACTTCCGTTTTCTCAACGTTAACATGGAGGCCGAGACAAGGTCCCTCCACCAAGACCTTCCCAACCACCAAGGTGTCACCAATAATAGTGCCATCATCCAAGTACCAAGCGTGCAAACATAAGTCGAAAGAATCCCTGATTCGACAAACCAACGGATGGAGCACCAAAGCAAAAAGCAAAGGACCAAGAGGATCACCCTGTTGCACACCTTGACATGACCTTAAGGTATGTTCCCCATAAAACAGTCTGGCTGGAGTAGAGTAATAGAACTCAACCCAACGCGAGAGAGCTGGACAACGGAGACGGACCTCACGCAGTAAAGCCGTACGATCAACCAAATTAAAGGCATTCCGGAAATCCACTAGCAATATAGAGAGGCCAACATCACCACCACGAGCCTCAACCAAACGATTAACAGCATGAAGAATAGCCTCACCACCCGTCGGCACACCAACACCAAACTGAAGACCTCCTAAATAGTTTCCCAGACGCGGACCAATTAAAGCAGCCCCAACCTTTGAAACTAGACGCCTCCAAACCGTACCCACGGCAATAGGTCGAATTCCACCACCAGGCTTAACAAGTGGCGTGAGAGGAGCACTGGCGATGTATTCTCCCAACACAGCAGGACATTTCCCAGCGAGAAAGAGATTAACCACCTGCGTAATAGAGTCTACCAACTCATCCGAAATAACAACTGCAGCACCACCCAAGCAATCCATAAGGTGTTGAGCACGCAAGCCGTCTCTACCGCATGACGTACCACGCGGAAAACCCCTAATCTGATCTAAAACAACAGCAGGTGTAGCAATAAGGGGCTGATCAACGAGGATATCCGGTAAGATAGGAGCCGGAAAGGAAGGGTGCTTAGCTTGCAAATCAGCAAGAATAGCATCGTTATAAGGGGCAAGACCAGAAGACGAAAGAACCCGAACCGCAGCAGTGAAATGACCGTCACTAATCTTTCTCTTACATTGCTTAATATTACGGCCAGACAAATCATGCTCATCATCAGCATCCAACAGAGGTGGAGACACATCAGCCAACGTATCCCGCACAAGATGCACAGGACCACCAGGCTCACACCAAGAACGAATAGCAGCGGAGATACTCTCTTCCTGCCGCTGTCGCCTGACACCCGAAGAACACTCACGACTACTCCTCGGAGAAAAGGCTTTTAGAACACAGATAGGCAACACAAGCAGTTGAACCCAACAAGAGACGTCATCAGGCTTGCATATCACCTTATCAAGCGCACCTTTGTTAAATATTAATTATTATAATAATAATAATAATAATTATTATTATTATTATTATTATTATTATTATTATTATTATCTTTAATTATTAATTAATAATAATAATTATTATTATTGTTATAATTATTAATTATTATTATGATTATTTTATTATTATTATTATTGTTGTTGTTGTTGTTGTTAATAATAACAATAATTATTAATATTTAGTAATTATTAGTTATTATTATTATAATTAATTATTATTATTATTATTATTAATAATTATTATTATTATTATTATTATTATTATTATTATTATTATTATTATTATTATTGTTATTAATATTATTATTGTTGTTGTTGTTGTTGTTGTTGTTGTTGTTGTTGTTGTTGTTATTATTATTATTATTATTATTATTATTATTATTATTTCATTTGTTTAGTTTTTGCTTGTTATTCCTAGACAAATTTCAAAATATTCTTCTTATTAAAATTTGTGCCAACTAATAGCATATTTCTTGTACAAAAATAACATTATTATTATTTTTTATTTTTTTTAATTTTCAGCTATTATGTATTACTTATTTATGTTTTCCACTATAATAAAGTGTATTAAATGCACACTAATTTAAAATCCATTGTAATTTCTATCTTCTCAATATTCTGATCATAATCTTTTTTGTTATAAAATTAGAATTTTAGTTTTTTTTTTTAATATTGCACAACTTGCCTTTTAAGAAATATCACAAATATTGCACCAATCTATTTTAGGAAAAGAAATATTTATGTTCACCCTACAAATATCAACACTTGATTTTTTAGACTATGTATACCATCACATGGACAGTCTTGTATTTTTACCTTTCTCTCTCATCCTTTTTTCCACTACCAAAAAATTTGTGCCTAACCCTTATGGTGCAATAAAAAAAGAACAAAGGAAGTATATATTTTAATTGGTTTCTCGATACAAAAAACATAAGAAAACAAAGAATAATAAAGCTTAACATTATAAATTCTAATCTATGTATATATGAAATCATGTACGGAATTAAAATTTCATCCTTTTTAAATTTTTATCTCCAATAGTTTTCATATTATTATATTTTGTTAGGGGAAACATTGACCAAATATCATTAAAACAGGCTATTATTCCTACCCATTGGGTGTAATTTTAAAATATTTATTTAGCTAATAAAAAGGAAAATGATACTCATTTCATTAAATTTTTTAAGCACTCATATGGGCAGTGGCGGATCCAGGATTTCCGAGCCTGTGAGTCACCCTGAATTATTGATCCAACGCCACCGATGCCTACTTCTCTGCCTAAGAGCCTCCCTAACATAAGGTGATTCCCACCCAACAACGTTCACCGATTCGCCTGATGACGACCCCGTTCCTGGGCCTATCACGGGTGACAGGGGAAACCCAGACCCTAAATTTAAGTCCAAATTAATCAAATCTACCGTTCGATCAGCCATTACTTCTTAAACAAACACCGATTGGGGAAAATTATAAAGCCTACTCTAACTCCCTAATTGTACCCAAAATTCAATCAAAAATCTCAATTCAACAACATAGCATCTCAAATCTCCTACCAATTCAGGTGAAAACCAAAATTTGATGCAAATCCTAATTTTTTTTCCATCAATCAAGAATGACCCAAAAAGACCAAATTATGACCAATCAAAACCCCAAATAGATAAAGACAATTAAAACATCTAAACATCAAAAAAAAAAAAATCCCAATTAATTGAGTTTCAAAACAACAAAACTCAAGAAAAAATTTCGACAACCAATTACAAATCCACAACCTAATTCAACAAATTAAAAGTGAAATTTATGGAATCTTTAAAGAACAAATAGAATGAAATCTGAAAAGTAACGAATTGATTTCACCAAAGTTTGGTATGAGAAAAAGAATGAATTTTTTGCATTAGTTTGAAGTTGGGGTTAATTTGAAGTGAGAAAATCCAAAAATTGCATCATCAATTTAATTATCTTTAATTTTTTTTATTTCAAATGGGCGATCGAGAAGAGCCAAGAAGAGCCATATATGAAAGAAGTAATTGAACTTTTGAAGCAGAAAGAGAAGAGAGGGAAAGAGAAAAAGGGAGGAGAGAGAAAGAGAAGAGGAAAGAGAGAGAAGGGAGGAGAGAGAATGTCACTGACTCAGTGGCTCAATGGTTTGGTTGTACGCATGCTTCACGCATTTTTTGCTTTTTTTTTTAGTTAAAATTCATTTTTTTTACTGCTGAGTCACGTGCACCAATGCAGGTCCGCCCCTGCATATGGGCTTATTGCTGAGTCACGTGCACCACTGTGCACCAATGTAGGTCCGCCCCTGCATATGGGCTAAGATGTAATGTTTTAAGCATTCATATAGTTTTAATATATGCAAAACAAGAAGAAATAAAGAATAATTATGTCATAGTTGTATTTTTTCCATAACATTTTTATATAATTTTTTTTAACATAATGTAGTGAAATAATTACCATGCATTGCATGTGACCTATTTAGTTAACTAATAAAATGAGGTGATGAGGATAGACTCACATATCTATAGATTCTATACTTTATACTTAATTCGTATATATGTACAAAACTCAAATCACTAGCGCCAAGTGATACCTGTTTAGGGTAAAAATACCCTGTCCAAGTGGCCCAATAGCATGCTGACACGTGTCAGCCTCAGAGAGGTTCTAGAGGAGCCAATCCTCTGATGACACGTGGCACTCCAACTCATGAAAGGGGAACTGATCTCCGAACACTATAAATAGAGGAAAAACCTCATTTATTACATATTCATAAATACACACACAAAACCCGAGCAATATTAATTGCAGAATTCTCTCGGAATCCGAGAGAAGAATCTTTACATTCCACACTTTTATACATTCGGACACGTTCTAACTTGATCGTCGGAGGCGGAACTCCACCCAATCGGAGTTTCCGTGGTTTTGCAGGTACAGACAGTCGGCATCCATTCTCGGAATTGTAACTCTCCTGAGGGACTCCAAAAACCCTGAAACTTTTGGCGCCGTCTGTGGGGAGAGTACTTCTAGAATGGCGTCCCACGAATCTGTACCCAAAAATAATGAGAAACGGCCTATGGCCGAAGCTGAGGTCCGCACAGACCAAGATACGGATGACAACTTTGAGGTCGACACCTATGTGGCCCCAGACGGGTCACTCAGAACCAGACGCACCCGTTCCAAAGAAACAAGGGAACGGGGTAACGACAAATCTGGTCTAAGCAACCCAACCGTCAAACCGTCTGGACAACCCCAGGCGACAGAAGGTGCCGCCCCCGTTACAAGAGACGAACTCGTGAAATTCATGACGAGTTTCAAAGGGGAAATCATGGACCTGATAAACAAGAAAACGACCAGCTCCAACTAGGGTCAGTCGGCAAAAAAGTCGGCTCCCTTAGCGAAGAAGCCGGTTAAAGACCGTGTGCCTACTCCTTACCCTAAACCAAAGGGGGATGACTGGCCCATGGTTGACTTATCAACATACCGGTTCCCTTAAGCAGGGAAACGGAAGGCCATCCGGCAAGTTTTGCCGGAAGGATCGAAAAAGACTTACTCAGATGCCCGGATGTTAATCCAGCAGAAGAGAAGTCAACAATTGTCTTAGTCGACTTCAACGTCGACTTACCAAGACAGTTTCCAGAACACTTCGATGAAGTATTCGGAGACAAACCGAGAGAGTCAGTCGCGCGGCTTGTCCGCACGTACTGGCCCTCAGATCATCCAACTGGCTACGTATGTGCCCCAACAGCCATACATGCCATATGGATCACCCTACATGCAGCCGACCCTCTTTGGGGGTCAGGCGACACAAAATGTCCGGCCAATGGACTGGCAGCTCCGGCTGCTAAAACATGGGGAACAGCCGTCGGCGTTCCAGGGAGATAACCGAGGCGTCTCAGCCGACCAAGGTTAAGAATGTGTTGGTTGGTACCTATGACGGTACCACCAACCCGGACGACCACCTAATGGCTTACACCAATCTCATGTACTTACAGGTGTTGGATGACGCCGCCTGGTGTCGATGCTTCCTGGCTACGTTGAAAGGCATAGCCCAGCAATGGTTTAGAAATCTGTCAGCCGGGTGCATCAACAACTTCAAGACGCTTGCATACCTGTTCGCGTCTAACTTTTCTATGAACATCCCTGCTAAAAAGACAAGTCTTGACTTGAGAGCTATTCAGCAGGGAGATAGAGAAGGGCTAAGGTCCTACGTCAAGCGGTTCAATCTGATGAGAATTCAGATTCAAGGGCTGTCTGACGAAGTTGCCTACACAGACTTCTTCAAGGGTCTGAAGGACGGGTCAACCTGGTCAGAAAGAGGGTTGTTACCCTCCAAGA
Organism: Chenopodium quinoa; assembly: GCF_001683475.1. Taxonomy (NCBI): domain Eukaryota; kingdom Viridiplantae; phylum Streptophyta; class Magnoliopsida; order Caryophyllales; family Amaranthaceae; genus Chenopodium; species Chenopodium quinoa. The sequence goes on along the minus strand of NW_018742205.1, from coordinate 8,172,236 downwards.
AGCATTGATGGAAGTCGAAGCCTGTATACTGTAACACCCCCAAATCTCCCTCTACGAAATATATAGAAAATATGTATAAATACCGTAGAGATAGACTGGGGCGTATTACCGCCGCGTGATAACGCAAGGCTTATACTTTAAAATACTTTTGCAGCGGAAATTCTTTATTCTTAATAATAAAACTTTAAATAAAACTTGTTCATAATTTGTGACACAAAAACGACTCCAACTTTTCCTAAGCTAGGTGAAATTCCCGTGGACTCCCGTATGCGTCAATCAACTTCCACCTGAAACATTCACCTGCTTACCATAAATGGTAAACAGGGCAAAACCAAAACAAAAGCACGTATTAGCAAATTATGCTAAGTAGATTATGTGTAAGATAAGTAAAACATAATTTAAATCATTTAGATTTAATTCATAAGAATTCCAATGCCGTACTCAAGTAAGAGTTTTTCCGATTCAATTCTTTCAAGACAAATTTAAAAACTCAATCGATTACGTTCCAAAACCAATTCCTCACTAAGTGTGCACGCCCCCCAAGTGGTTTACTTTATGAACAAAGGCCAATCTTGAGGAAAGGCTAGGTCATGCAAAGTCCATAGCCTTCTCTAATCCATTCCCTAAGTGGGATTCATAACCATATCGTTTGATTGCTTAAAAGCACCTTTTAAAAAAAAATCCGTTATACTTGGACATCAATAAACTTGTAAATCATTTTTAATCCAATCCTTTTAATAATTTTAATCGCAATTCAAAGCCTCTTTGATTAACCAAAATCATTAATTTCAAGCTATCATAAAACACAATTTCATATAGTAAAACATAATTTCATACGGCACATAATTTCATAAGAACTATATTAAAACATAATTTCATAGTCAACTTTCGAAGGTATCAAACCACATAACGTACCTTAATTCCGAATATCAATCAACACTTCGCACTTTCAAAGTTCAATCACGAATACACCTTGCAATTAACATAACCATACGGTTATCACAACATCTTTAGACATAAACCCAAATCTAATGCGCATGGACTATAAAACACTTTTAAAAATAATACTTTAATATAAAGTTATAACTTTGAAATAGGTAATTATATTTTAGAAAACTAACCATGAAGAAAGATAAAGGAATAGGATTAAAGGAAATTGAATTTGCGTTGGAAAGGATAGGCAGAACTTGCAGAGGTCATAACTCTTTTTATATAACTCCGAATTGGGTGATTCTTGAGCCTAACCTCAAGGATTTTTTGAGAGGAATAATTTTTTGTGTAATAAAAAAATCCAAAAACTGACCAGAAGTGCCCGAAAATTGGTTCCAAAGATATACGGGCAGATTTTCTTTTAGAAAAGAGGAAAAGAAAAATAGGAAAAGTTTGAGGGAAAAGAAGAGTAAAAGAAAAGAACGGAATTGAGTTTTTGGTGTGAAGAATATGAGAGTTATGAGGGGGTATTTATAGGTGTTTAGGTGATGAGTTTATAGAAATTTAGGGTTTGTATAATTTATGGAAATTTTAAAGAATAGAAATTAGGGTTTTAAATGTATGGAAGGATATTAGATTTTATTTGGTCATGAAATATTATTTAGTAGGTTTTGAGCTTGGAGTGCAAGCATAGAATAAGATCAAGAGATTTTAGATTTAAGAATAGAAATAAGGAATTTTAAAGGATTTTTATTTTTAATAAAATAAATTAAAACCATTTAGAAAATTCATGAGTGGCCGAAAATATTGAGCTTAATATTGCTCAATATTTTCGGTCCTTCTATGTTAATTTAAGGATTTTGTAAAATAATTTATTTACCTAAAATTAATAATCCCATAAAATTTATTTGTGAAAATTAATAATTGAAGAATAAAAATCAGATTTTTATTAAATAATTAGGGTGGCCGAAAATATTGACATATAATTAATTAAATCAGATTTTTATTGTATAAAATCCGAAAATTAATTAATATATTTCATGAAAATAATTAATTTAGAAAAATATTAAAACAATTTAGATTTTTATTCTATGAAAACCGAAAATACATTTTAATTAATCTACCGAATTAATATAATTTCGGTTTAGCTATTTAAATTTTGAGAAATCAAAAATACTATTTATAACATAAGTATAAAATAGTTGCATATATTGGATTATCCAATTAATTAGTTTTGTAAAATAATGATTTAGGCACCAAAATTTAAATATCATTTTGGCTCCAAAACTAAAATACTCTTTAGAAAATAATTAATTTAGAAAAATACGTCAAAATACGAGACTAAAATACCAATAAAAAATATGGGGTATTACATATACAGGCGACGGAGCTCTGTGCCATCAAGCAGCCGTCGGACCCTAAAAAGTTCGACAAAAAAGAGAACCGCTCTGCTCAGCCGGCTAAAAAAAGAAGAGAGCAAGAAAAGAAAAGAAGTCTGGGTGGAGGATCATTCTAGTCAGCCGTCCCAGAAGAAAAAGAAAGTGTTGAAGCCGTACGTCCCTAAGTACAAATTCAACAAGGACTGTTCCTCCATCCTCATGGAGATCAAAGACCGGTTGACCATTGAGAAACCGGTTGCAATGAAAAGTCCCATCAAAAGTCGGGACAAAAGCAAATACTGTCATTTCCATGAGGATATAGGTCATGACACCAATGACTGCTTTAGCCTCAAACGGTTGTTGGACCGTCTGGCTGACAAGGGGGTGCTAAAGTCCTACCTTCTGAAGTCTAAGGGTAACCCTAGAACAAAAAGTGGATAACCGTCCAAGAAGCCTGACAACCTTGCTATAAGCTCTGACACCGATGAAGAGCACATCTATACTATAGCAGGCGGTTTTGCCGGAGGGGGTCCAACCATCCAGGGTACCAAGGAAAACATCAGAAGGCTCGAGGTTAACTCAGTGGATAAGGGCCAGACGTCGAAGGACACCTTTCTTGAGGTCGTCATCTCTAAAAAGGACCAGGGCAAGGTCAGGCGGCCTCATGATGACCCTATAGTCATCGAGGGCAAGGTTGCTAACCAATGAGTGGGCCGGATCCTCATTGATACCGGGAGCTCGTCTGACCTTATCAGCTATCGGTGCTTGGCAAAGCTCAAGTACAAGCCCAGTAGCATGCACAAGGTCTCTCACCCCTTGGTCGGTTTTGGGGGTGGAGTAGTGCATCCGGTGGGGAGGATTGACCTACCCATCCGGCTAGGAGAGAAGGGGGAAGGACGCCATATGGTTGTCAAGTTCTTGGTGGTTGAAGAATTGACCGCCTACAACCTGATTTTGGGCCGTCCAACCCTCAACGAGTCCAAGGCAGTCATCATCCTATCCCTCATGCTGCTGAAATTTGAGAGGGGTGATGGGTCAGTGGGTTCCCTGAATGGGGATCAGAAGACGGCAAGGGAGTGTTACCTCTCAGACGTCAAGCCTACTGTGGCCGCAGCCGGCCAAGGCGAAGAGCCCACTGACCATGATGACTTCAAGGAAGCCGCGCCTGCTCCTAAGGTAGCCGGCAAGAAGAGAAAGGCGGACCAGTTGGTGGCCGTAAAAAAAGAGAAGCAATAGCAATCACTGATCAGGACGATCGAATGATCTCCGTTCCCAGCCGGTTGGCTAGCACATTGACATCGCTCTGGACGATGCATGTCCGGAACGAACCGTTAAGGTGGGGACGGTTACTTATGCCAAGTTGGGTGCAGATTTGCACCAACTGCTGAAAGAATTCAAAGAAATTTTTGCCTTTGAAGTGGAAGAGATGCCAGGCGTCAGCCCGGATCTTGCTGTCCACAAACTCGCCGTGGATCCAAAAAAGAAGCCGGTTAGGCAAAAGAAAATAAATCACGGTGAGGAAAGATCTCAGGCGGCTGCCGCCGAGGTCAAGAAGCTGATGAATGCCGGGTTCATTCGGCAATGTTACTACCCGGATTAGGTAGCAAACGTTGTCCTTGTTAAAAAGCCGAATGGTACCTGGCGGATGTGTGTTGATTACACAAATCTGAACAAGGCATGCCTGAAGGATAGCTATCCACTTCTAAAGATCGACAGTCTGGTCGACTCCACAGCCGGTCATGCCTTGATGAGCTTCATGGACGCCTACTCAAGCTTCCATCAGATACCCTTGTGGAAACACGATCAAGAAAAGACAGCATTCGTCACTGCCGTTTGGGTTGAAAAATGCGCCTACTACTTTCCAACGAATGATTAATACAGTCTTCATTAATCAAATTGGGAGAAATGTAGAGGCGTAGATGACATGATAGTCAAATCAAGCTACAGGCGGATCACCTTGCTGACCTCCGAGAAACCTTCACCACCCTCTGGCGGCACAAGGTCATGCTTAATCCCAAGAAGTGTGTCTTTGGTGTTGAGTTTGGGAAGTTTCTCGGATTTTTGATTGATCAAAGGGGGATAGAGGCCAATCCGGAGAAGGTACAGGCGGTAATTGACATGAAGTCACCCCGCACTGTCAGGGAAGTCCAAAAATTAACCGGTTGTCTGGCAGCATTGGGGAGATCCTCAGCCGGTCAGGTGACAAGTGCCTCTACTTCTTCCAAGCAATCAAGAAGAAGACTAGATTCGAATGGGGGGAAAATGCTAAGGTGGCATATTAAAAATTAAAAGAGCACTTGCACTCGTTGCCAAGGCTGGTTAGCCCCCTAGCCGGGGAGGCCCTGTACATGTACTTGGTCGTCTCAGATCATGCCCTCAGTGTTGTTCTCCTTGCTGAGAGAGACGACATTCAGCTCCCTGTCTATTTCATTAGCCATGTTCTTCGTAATGCTGAGCTACGGTACCCCTTGGTTGAAAGTGCCAGCCTAGACCTTTTCATGGCAATCAAGAAGTTGAAACCCTACTTCTTGGCTCATTCGGTGGTGGTCTACACAGACCAACCCCTCAAGCGGCCAATGACAACCTTGGAGTCATCCGGTAGAATGCTCAAATGGGCTATTGAAATCCAAAGTCTGGAAATAACTTTCGAGCTAAGGAAGGCAGTGAAGGATCAGGTGTTTGCCGACTTCACTGTCGAAATGACAAGGCCGGCTAAGCCGGAGAGTCTTGACCAGGTTTGGAAAGTGTATGTAGACGGGAGCTCTACAATAAACGGCTGTGGTGCAGGCGTAATTTGCAAGTCTCCGGAAGGGGACAAATATGAATATGCACTACGGTTCAAGTTTCAAGCCTCGAATAATGAGGCGGAGTATGAGGCCCTGTTAGCCCGTATCCGCATGTGTAAGGCGGCAGGGGCAAGAAATGTTGATGCCTGCTCTGATTCTCAGTTGATCATTAGCCAATACCATGGTGACTACGAGGCCACCCATCCAACTATGATCAAATATCTGCAGGCGGTCAAAGATGAGGCCGGGACACTTGACGAATTTAATTTAAGTCAAGTGCTGATAGGTCCTATTTTGTACATGTTTTAGGTGGGTATCTAAGCTCATTTGATTACAAAATTAGAGATCTTTGGTGCATATTTGCATTATTTGCTTAAGTTGTGCTCTACTACTCTTCGTTTGTGTGTTTTGATGAATTTCAGGTGATTTATATGCAAATGGAGTATGGTTGGCTAATCTTGAGTATAATAATCATGGAGTATGAAAACATATTGCTTAAGAATATCAAATCATGTGTTCGAGACGAACTTGAGTGAAAATGAAGCAAAACGTTGATGAAATACTTGACAAATATGACACCTGTTCACTATTATGCTCATACCTTTTGGTATACAAATGATAATGGAGTGATTCAAATTGCATTGGAAAGTAGACTTGAAGACCTTTCCAACGATATATTACACGCTTCAAACGGGGCTCCGGATATGAAGTTATGACTAATTTAAGATGAGTGATACGCGCAGCACAGCAGGCACGTCCGTGCCCAGAACCAGGCACGTCCGTGCCTCCTGGACTCCTTGTGTGCCAAGAAAAGATGTTTATCTTTTTAACTTCCTACGCCTATATATACATTAAGTAGTGTTTTATTATTAATTAAGTTTTATTCTAGCCTATTATTTTACATTGTTAAGAACTAGTTCTCTATTTTTTTATTTCCTTTACTTTTGTAATTCAAGATTCAAGATTTATACTTTCCACCTTCAATTTAATTCAAGATTCGGTATTTTCTTTTAATCTCTTGTTTCTTAATTATGTTTCTTCAATTATTTTTGTTAATGTTTCCTTCAATATGTGTGAGTAGATTTCCTATTCCAAGATCTAGGGTAGCCCAATTGTGATTGATGCATGAATTAAATCTTTAAATTCTCTAATAACTTTTGCAATTGCTATGCTAAATTGATTGTGATTATGCCAATGCTAGATTAGACGTAATCGTAGTGTTGTGATTATTCCATTATTTCTATCACAGCGAGAGTTGGGTTTAAACGGATTTGAGTAGATCAATTTAGGGTTTGATATTCAACACGATAGTAGTTGGGTTTGATAATTGGGAAGTCAGAGTAATGTGTTTAATGTCTCTAATATGCATGATACCATGAGAATAGGCTTGATTGTATGTTAGGGAAGCCATTGATACTCGAGAGAGATCCTTGGTATTGATTAGGGTTTACTTTTCCCCGTTCAATTGGAATCGTATGCTAGGGGTAGAAATATAATTGCATCAAGCGTAATTGTGGTGATACTTGATCTTGGATGTTTTAATTACTTGATTTCTTCATATTCTTTAGTTTAATTTCGATTTTTCCACACATTAGTTGATTAATTATTAGATTATTATTGATTTCTACTTAGTAAGAATTTGAGTTTATTTAATTATTTTTGAACCTTAGTCTCTTGGGATTCGACTCTTGCTTGCCAGTCTACATAGTAGTGGTTAGTTAGGTTATTTTTGCTAGGTACGCGACACGCCTATCAAATTTTGGCGCCGTTGCCGGGGACTAACGGTTTCATTAGATTATTTGTGATTCGTTTTTACTAAGTTTTTGACTTGTTGCTTATGAGATGAAGATATACATGCCTTAGAGATGGATGATTTATTCTCACGTCTTGCATCTGGCCATTGTTCTTGTTACTATCTTTATCATGAAAATCCTGATTGCCCTTATAGTGAGTATTTTGTTCGAGCGCCGGACGATTTTAGAATTTTTCCAGTCATATATGATTATTCTGAAAAATGGTTTTTTATGAATGAAATTTATTGGAGGATTCATGACGAATATTATCATAATTTGTATAATACGTCAGAGGAAAAATCATTGGTTGAAAAACCAATGGTTAAAGAGTCATTGGCTATAGAATCAGTGGTTGAGGTATCATTGGTTTCAATAGAAGAAGAATCATTAGTTGTAGAACCTTTGGTTGAAAAGTCATTGGTTGTAGAACCAATAGTCGAAAATTCTTTTTCTTTTGTTAATGGACTTATTCGTCAGCTTAAAATAATAGAGTCGTCATTGGGTGATGATAAAGAACAAGACTGCCTACATATTAATTCTATTAATTCTAAACTTTTAGCGGATGAAGTAGGAGCTAGTGGTATATTTTCATCTCCTTATTTAAATTTCTCTTTTTACCTTGAGTCATCCTTGTGTGCTCCTAACCTTTTCTATGTAGGGATTATTGTGCTTGCAATTAAGCCCTATATAGTGCTTAATGAAATGTTTCCAGGAGCGTATGATAAGTTACTCAAGGCGTTAAATTCTTCCGATGGAAAAAGAATGGTCAAGCTTAAGACCTTGATAAACTAGCGCTTTGCGGGAGGCAACCCATATTTTATTGTTTTTATTTTATTTATTTTTTTATTTTAATGTGTTTTCATTTTTTTTTTTTTTGGTTCTTAGAGAGGTAAGGAAAGTGTATCTTATGCTAGTGGGAGTTTATATTTGTGTAGGTTTTGATCTAAGAAGGCTGATTTAAAAGGAGAAGAAAGCTGGATTGTATTCGGGTTTGCCCGGGCAGAGCTCGCCCGATCGGGCGCGCGTACGGATCAGCAAAACTGCTCAACTTCGACAGACCATAAATTTCTGGTTACTTATCGGATTTTTGCGTGTGACCTATCGTTGGAAAGATATTCAAGTATACTTTCCAACCCAATTAGAATCACTGCATTATCTTTTATACATCAAAAGTTATGATCAGAATAGTGCACATGACTCAATTTTATTCTTTTTCCCACTAACACTTTGTTTGGTTTTTGCTCAAATTTGTTCCAAAGAGATGCATTGCAATCCTCGAGGCTTTGGTGACATTATTTTGGGTGATGATGAAGATGAGGTTTGACTACAAGCTTCCCTTTGAGACAATGAGGACATTGTCTGATTTAGCTTGGGGGAAGTTCTTGTGTACACAAGGTATATCTCTCACTCTCTTTTTCTATTTTAGTGTGTTTGGACTAGTAGTAAGATTTAATGCTTTCATCTGAAAAAAATAATTTGAAAAATTGAAAAATTTGCAAAAATACGAGAATCATTATAATGAATAGCCATTGAACTACTTCCCTGTGCCCCTATCCTTAATGATAAAAAGGTTTTGATTCAATGTTGATTGAAAGACTTGCATTGTGGACTAAAAGATCATGATTTGACCTTGAATTTGTTGATCCATAATAGGAGTCAAAGTTATTTAACCATGTAGGATTCAGGAGCTTGACTGTGTTAACCGTGAGGCTTGAGCCTTATATATTCTTTCTTTTGTGTGTTTAGTTCCTGGTGTAACATTGATCTTAGTTTTGACTTTAGACTCTTAGTAGTGTGTCGTAATGCATTGCACGTGCATGTTGAAATGACGAAGGCCATGTTCATTAGGTAACCTCCAGACGAAATTAGAACATCCGTTCCCTTCTTGCATACCCATGTTGTAGCTTGACTATATTTTTCGTTAACTCCACAAAAATTACTCCTCGGCCCCAATTTAATGTTGGAATATTTAGAGTGTCGGAGTGGAGCGTGCTCTACTAATTGATCGCGCTCGCGCTAGCAAGGAGCGACCCGCGATGAAACCGCGCCAAAACCGCGATGAGTTTCTGGAAATCTGGCAAAACTTTGGAGGAGCGCCCGCTCCTCCAGGTGGCGCGCCCGCGCCACTATAAGGCGCGGCCCGCGCCTAAATCGCGACAAAATCGCGTCAACTTTTTGGAAAATCAGAAAGTTGGGATTTCAGAAGAGGAGCGCCCGCTCCACCTTTAGGAGCGCCCGCTCCTCTTGGTGGAGCGCCCGCGCCCAACTGTTTTCGCGATTTTTGACGGTTAAGTCTTTATTAAAGACTTGATTTCGTTGGTAAGAAAGATAGTATTTTTATTCTCTGATATTCTCCCTAAGAATTCTCTATATTTTCTCTTAATTTTCTTGCAAACTATTTTGAGAAAACCTCTTGATTTTAGCCTTCTTTGTGATTCATCCATCGGTTTTTCGATTCTTTGTGCTAAGAACGAAAAGTGCTGTCAATTGTATCTCAAAGGGAATTTCCGGATTAACCCAAGCACCGTGTGGGGGAAATTAATCCCTTTAGGAAAGTATTCATACGCCTTTGACAGTGTATCAAGATCATAGTCTCAAGGGACGTTGCAATTCTCATGTTCATGTTTGATTGATCGGCTTGGAATTAAGGCAAGTGTAATTAAACTTCACATTAGTGTTGTCATTAGAAATTTTCTGTAATTTCTTAGTGATATTAATACTTGATTGTAACACATTGGTTGTGTTTGATTGTATTACTTTAATTTATTATTGTAATCACATTATTTAGGTTTTGTTCCCACACATTTTATTAAGTGTTTTCTTGTTTGAATTCACTGATGAACCTAACATTTAATTACTTTTCCCAAGTCTACCTTGGGGGAGCTATTTTATGCGGTATTTTTGTGTGATTTTGTTTCAAGTTGCAATTGATGTGAAATATTTGAAAGAAAGAAAAAAAGTGAGAAAAGGAGGAAATAAGCATGGAGGCTTGTTGAGGAATGTGAAAAAAAAAAAAAGAGAAACAAAGAGCAAAGAACAACAAGAAAACAAAAAGAAAGAGTTGAAATCAGAAAAAAGAAAGGACATGTTAATTATAATAAAATGCTTTTTATGTCCAAACAAGATTTGATTCCATGTTGTGATATTTCTCCTAATAAGTGTTCTACTTGCATGTTGAACAAGATCACTAGAACTCCATTTAAGAGAGTTGAGAGAAGTTCTAACATTTTAGAACTAATCCATAGTGACTTGTGTGATTTTCATAGTACTCCATCTTTGGGGAACAAAAGATACATGGTTACTTTCATTGATGATTATTCTAGATTTTGTTATGTGTATCTTTTGCATTCCAAAGATGAAGCTCTTAACTAAGTTTGATATTTATAAAAAGGAAGTAGAATTACAAGTAGATTCATTTATTAAGAGAATTAGAACTGATAAGGGAGGGGAATACTATGATCCAATTTATTTCCAATCTTTGGGTATAATTCATGAGACAACAGCTGGTTATGCACCACAATCAAATAATGGTGTAGCTGAAAGGAAAAATAGAACCCTTGAAGAGATGGTTAATTCCATGCTTTCTTACTCTGGTTTGAGTGAAGGGTTCTGGGGTGAAGCAATGTTGACATCATGTCACATTCTTAACCGGGTTCCCACAAAGGGAAATGAATCTACTCCTTATGAACTTTGGTACAAAAGAAATCCAAACTTGAAGTATCTCAAGGTTTGGGGATGTAGGGCAGTCATAAGAGTGCCCGGAAACAAGAAAAGAAAGCTCGGTGAAAAGGGCTTGGATTGCATTTTTATAGGTTATGCTGAGCATAGCAAAACCTATAGGTTCTATGTAATAGAACAAAATGACTACATATCCGTTCATTCGGTTATAGAGTCAAGAGATGCAATTTTTGATGAAAACCGATTTTCATCGATGAGTAGACCGAAAGATCTACAAATCAGTGCCAATGACAGGGAGATAGTAGAGTTAAATGATCAACTTGAAACTCATGAAAGTACATTCGATAATGAGAATGTTGAAACTCCTCAAGTGAGGGGAAGTACTAGGGAAAGGAAAATTAGGAATCCTCTAGATGACTTCATAATTTATTTGGTTGAAGGATCTAGAGATGTCCTTAGTTCTACTACTCCATATTGTTTCAATGTGGATAGTGACCCAAAGACTTATAGTGAAGCAATTTCTTCCCAAGATAGTGCATTTTGGAAAGAGGCTATAAATGATGAGATGGATTCCATCATGGGAAATAACACATGGGTCTTAGAGGATTTACCTCCCGGTTGCAAACCTCTTGGTTGCAAGTGGATTTTCACTAGGAAAAGGAGACCGGATGGCTCCATAGTGAAATTTAAAGCCAGATTGGTAATCCAAGGCTTTAGGCAAAAGCATGGTGTTGATTATTTTGACACCTATGCACCGGTTGCAAGAATAACCTCAATAAGGTTATTAATTGCAATGGCTTCGGTATATAATTTAGTAATCCATCAAATGGATGTCAAGACGGCATTCCTTTATGGAGACCTAGAGGAAGAAGTGTATATGAAACAACCCGAAGGGTTTGTTTTGGAAGGACATGAAGATAAGGTGTGCAAATTGGTTAAGTCTTTGTATGGACTTAAACAAGCACCTAAGCAGTGGCATCGGAAATTTGATGACACGATTTTGTCCTTTGGATTCAAGGTGAATCAAGCTGATAAGTGTCTATATAGCAAATTTGATGACAAAGGTCATGGTGTCATCATTTGTCTATATGTTGATGATATGCTTATCTTTGGTACAAGTCTACAACAAGTAGAATTGACCAAGGAATTCTTATCCTTATCTTTTCAGATGAAGGATTTGGGGGAGGCGGATGTCATTTTGGGCATCAAGATAATTAGGGACAATGGAAGGCTTATATTAAGTCAATCTCATACATTGAGAAAATGATCAAACGGTTCAATATGTTTGATAAGTGTCCTGTGAACACCCCCATGGAACCCAATGTAAAATTGGTTAAGAATTCGGGGAAAACGGTTTCCCAATTAGAGTATTCAAGGATAATTGGATCCTTGATGTATGCCATGACTAGTACAAGACCGGATATTGCATTGGCTGTGGGAAAACTAAGTAGATTTACTAGTAACCCGGGTGCACAGCATTGGTTTGCAATCAGGAGGGTCTTGAGGTACCTTAAGGGTACGTTAGACTATGGTCTATCTTATAGTGGATTTCCTTCGGTTTTAGAAGGATTTTCTGATGCTAGTTGGATCACTTACAAAGAGGATGACTCTTCTGTAAGTGGTTGGGTATTCATGTTTGGGGGAGGTGCCATTTCATGGTCTTCCAAGAAACAAACTTGCATCGCTGATTCCACTATGGCAGCAGAGTTTATAGCTCTTGCTTCAGCTAGTAAGGAAGCTGAGTGGTTGAGGAATCTCATGATTGAGTTGCCTTTATTGTCAAAGCCAATGCCACCGGTGGCAATCCATTGTGATTCCAATTCGGCGTTGATAAAGGCTTATAGTCAAGTGTATAATGGTAAGTCTCGGCATATTTCACTAAGGCATAGCCTAGTGAAAGAACTTATCCATGATGGGGTCATAAGTCTTGATTATGTTCCAACAAAGTTGAATTTGGCGGATTGCTTTACAAAGGCAATGCCAAGACATTCCATCATATTTGTTATGAATGGAATGGGTTTATGTCCAAAAACACAAATTTGTGAAACCCAATCTAACGCTTGAAGAAACATCAAGTCTTAGATTCAATGTGGTTGAATTGCATTTTTGATGTTTGTTAGCAATATTTGATGACCCATATTGCTATGGTACTTGTGATGTGTTAGATAGCGTCATTTAAAGTTCTCAAAGATTTAGAGTTGAGAAGCTCTAAATGCAAGTGTCTTGTCACAAGGGCACATTCACGTACATGAGAACCTACCTATATAAGTTCGAAGTTTAGCCGCTTCAAAAAGTCTAGATGGACATATAGACTTTGATGAACTTATGAAAGATACGGACACATGGCTATTTAAAAGTGTCAAGTGATGAATGATTCGATTTATCTTATGTGTACTTCACCTTCGAATGGTTGGATATATCCGTGTGATTCAATCCATATGGAAATCAAAGGATATGATCATCGTTAAGTGTGTTGTACTAGGTGTTAATTCAATCCGAAGGGACATTAAAATTGATGCATGAGATGTGGCTAAATGATAGAATTGGAGAATGTTTAATGGGACACTCTAAATGGGGGAGGATTGTTGGAATATTTAGAGTGTCGGAGTGGAGCGTGCTCTACTGATTGATCGCGCTCGAGCTAACTAGGCGCGACCCGCGATGAAACCGCGCCAAAACCGCGATGAGTTTCTGGAAATCTGACAAAACTTTGGAGGAGCGCCCGCGTCACTATTAGGCGCGGCCCGCGCCTAAATCGCGACAAAATCGCGTCAACTTTCTGGAAAATCAGAAAGTTGGGATTTCAGAAGAGGAGCGCCCGCTCCTCCTGGTGGAGCGCCCGCGCCCAACTGTTTTCGCGATTTTTGACGGTTAAGTCTTTATTAAAGACTTGATTTCGTTGGTAAGAAAGATAGTATTTTTATTCTCTGATATTCTCCCTAAGAATTCTCTATATTTTCTCTTAATTTTCTTGCAAACTATTTTGAGAAAACCTCTTGATTTTAGCCTTCTTTGTGATTCATCCATCGGTTTTTCGATTCTTTGTGCTAAGAACGGAAAGTGCTGTCAATTGTATCTCAAAGGGAATTTCCAGATTAACCCAAGCACCGTGTGGGGGAAATTAATCCCTTTAGGAAAGTATTCATACGCCTTTGACAGTGTATCAAGATCATAGTCTCAAGGGACGTTGCAATTCTCATGTTCATGTTTGATTGATCAGCTTGGAATTAAGGCAAGTGTAATTAAACTTCACATTAGTGTTGTCATTAGAAATTTTCTGTAATTTCTTAGTGATATTAATACTTGATTGTAACACATTGGTTGTGTTTGATTGTATTACTTTAATTTATTATTGTAATCACATTATTTAGGTTTTGTTCCCACACATTTTATTAAGTGTTCTTATTTGAATTCACTGATGAACCTAACATTTAATTACTTTTCCCAAGTCTACCTTGGGGGAGCTATTTTATGCGGTATTTTTGTGTGATTTTGTTTCAAGTTGCAATTGATGTGAAATATTTGAAAGAAAGAAAAAAAAGTGAGAAAAGGAGGAAATAAGCATGGAGGCTTGTTGAGGAATTTGAAAAAAAAAAAAAAGAAAAGAGAAACGAAGAGCAAAGAACAACAAGAAAACAAAAAGAAAGAGTTGAAATCAGAAGGAAAAAAAAAAAAAAAAGGAAGTGTCTTTGTTCTTGAAAAAATGAATGAAACAATTGTTGGATTGAAAAGGAAAAGTAAGAAAAAATAATAATAAAAAGAAGTTTGAAGTTGAGAAAGTAGGAGAAAGATATGACGGGTGCGTGTATATTATAGTCGGGTTTGTGTTTTGTTGATCGAATTTGGTGAATCGAGGTGTGACTCATTGCATTTGATAGCTCCCTGGTTAGACTATTATAGCTCACATTCCCCAAATTATTTTCCTACCCATTATTATTCCCGGCCTAAGTTACAAGCTTGAAAAAGTCCTTCCAATCTTCGTGCATAGCATTGTGTTCATGTGAATTGAGTCTTTTGTCAAAATGCTGGAGTATATGTTGCATTTCGAGTCGACATTGACTAGGTTGAGAGATATTATAACCCTCTAAACACGCGAGTGTTGTGAGATGCGGGGATTGCATTGTTGGTGATGGTGAGAGATCGAGCTAATTTTTAGCTCGCCACATAAAAAGTGTGTTGAGTGACCACCGATGTTAGATATTCTAGTCATCGATTCTTGAATTATACATGGTTGGTCTTATTTGACGATTAATTAGGTGGATCGACGGTTTGAGTGATTTGATTGGTTGGCTAGGATGCATGCTTGTTTGATTTCGATTTTGAGTTTGTGTTCAATATTTGCATTATGGGGTGAAGTATGTTGTTTGGTTGTTGATTAATTTTGATTGTCTTGCTTGAGGACAAGCAAGAGTTTAGCTTGGGGGAATATGATAGGTCCTATTTTGTACATGTTTTAGGTGGGTATCTAAGCTCATTTGATTACAAAATTAGAGATCTTTGGTGCATATTTGCATTATTTGCTTAAGTTGTGCTCTACTACTCTTCGTTTGTGTGTTTTGATGAATTTCAGGTGATTTATATGCAAATGGAGTATGGTTGGCTAATCTTGAGTATAATAATCATGGAGTATGAAAACATATTGCTTAAGAATATCAAATCATGTGTTCGAGACGAACTTGAGTGAAAATGAAGCAAAACGTTGATGAAATACTTGACAAATATGACACCTGTTCACTATTATGCTCATAACTTTTGGTATACAAATGATAATGGAGTGATTCAAATTGCATTGGAAAGTAGACTTGAAGACCTTTCCAACGATATATTACACGCTTCAAACGAAGCTCCGGATATGAAGTTATGACTAATTTAAGATGAGTGATACGCGCAGCACAGCAGGCACGTCCGTGCCTGGAAGTCAGTAGCCACAGCAGTTTATGCACGCATAGAGGCACGTCCGTGCCTCCTGGACTCCTTGTGCGCCAAGAAAAGATGTTTATCTTTTTATCTTCCTAACCCTATATATACATTAAGTAGTGTTTTATTATTAATTAAGTTTTATTCTAGCCTATTATTTTACATTGTTAAGAACTAGTTCTCTATTTTTTTTATTTCCTTTACTTTTGTAATTCAAGATTCAAGATTTATACTTTCCACCTTCAATTTAATTCAAGATTCGGTATTTTCTTTTAATCTCTTGTTTCTTAATTATGTTTTCTTCAATTATTTTTGTTATTGTTTCCTTCAATATGTGTGAATAGATTTCCTATTCCAAGATCTAGGGTAGCCCAATTGTGATTGATGCATGAATTAAATCTTTAAATTCTCTAATAACTTTTGCAATTGCTATGCTAAATTGATTGTGATTATGCCAATGCTAGATTAGACGTAATCATAGTGATGTGATTATTCCATTGTTTCTATCACAACGAGAGTTGGGTTTAAACGGATTTGAGTAGATCAATTTAGGGTTTGATATTCAACACGATAGTAGTTGGGTTTGATAATTGGGAAGTCAGAGTAATGTGTTTAATGTCTCTAATATGCATGATACCATGAGAATAGGCTTGATTGTATGTTAGGGAAGCCATTGATACTCGAGAGAGATCCTTGGTATTGATTAGGGTTTACTTTTCCCCATTCAATTGGAATCGTATGCTAGGGGTAGAAATATAATTGCATCAAGCGTAATTGTGGTGATACTTGATCTTGGATGTTTTAATTACTTGATTTCTTCATATTCTTTAGTTTAATTTCGATTTTTCGACACATTAGTTGATTAATTATTCGATTATTATTGATTTCTACTTAGTAAGAATTTGAGTCTATTTAATAATTTTTGAACCTTAGTCTCTTGGGATTCGACCCTTGCTTGCCAGTCTACATAGTAGTGGTTAGTTAGGTTATTTTTGCTAGGTACGCGACACGCTTATCAAGTGCCCAGGTCAGAAAACAATCAGGCGGATGCACTCTCTAAGTTGGCATCATCCGCCTCCTGTGATACGCCTAGGTCTATCTTTTGGGAAGTCATGGAAAAAAGAATTATTGAGCATGATCCCATTAGAGTTCTTGACCGAAGCTCGACTTGGATGGATGCCATCCGGGCTTTCTTGGCAGATGACACTTTGCCGAATGCCCCTTCTGAAGTCGCTGCGCTGTAAAAGTGGGTGTCAAGTTTTGAGATCCACAAGGGGGAACTCTTTAAGAAGGGCTACCTCCAGCCGCTGCTGAAATGTGCTACCCCGGAAAGGGGGAAAGAGGTTCTAGAGGATCTGCACTCGGGCTTTTGTGCATCACATATAGGCGGCGGAACTCTAGCAAAAAGGGTCAGGCGGAAAGGCTACTTTTGGCCCACTCTTGAGGCAGATGCCATGGAAATGGTGAAGAACTGTGATAAATGTCAAAAATTCGGCAAACTCATACACCGTCCGGCTACTGATTTGACGGCTATCTACAACCCAGTGCCATTTGCCAAATGGGGCTTGGACATTCTGAGTCCATATACGCCTGCCACTGGCGGATGGAAGGGTACATCCTGGTTGCTGTAGATTACTTCACCAAATGGGTTAAGGTAGAGGCGGTCAAGGGCATTAAGACAAAGGATGTCATCTCCTTCATTTGGAGGAACATCATCACCCGGTTTGGGGTACCTATGTCTATAGTCTTTGACAATGGCCCTCAGTTTGAAATGCCTACCCTCAAGAGTTGGTTAGGAGATCAAGGGATCTCGCATTGTTTTGCATCGGTCGGTTGTCCCTAAGCAAACGGCCAAGTTGAAGCCTTCAACAAACTCATCTCAGACGGTATCAAGAAGAAAATTGAAAGGGCTGGCAATCTATGGGCAGATGAGTTGCCTCATGTCCTATGGGCCATCAGAACAACTAAAGAAGGGGCAACCGGTGAAACCCCGTTTCTCATGACCTACGGCACTGAAGCCGTCCTGCCTATTGAACATTGTGAGCCAACACTTCGAATCATGCTCTATGATGAAGAGGCTAATTAGGACGCCATGCGGCTAGCATTGGATTCACTCCCGGAGCGCAGGGGCAATGCCGCCTTGCGTCATGAGATATACCGTCTGAGAATGACGAGATCCAACAACAGAAGAGTGCACAAACGACCCGTAAAAGTGGGGGACTTTGTGTTACGAAAATGGAGGCAACCGGTAAGGCCAATGAGCAAGGAAAGTTAACCCCTAATTGGGAAGGCCCCTACCGGATTTTTGAAGAAGTTAGAGGCGGCACCTACCGCCTGGAAACTCCAGACGACAGGCAGCTAGCCAGAACTTGGAATGTAGATAACTTAAAAAAGTACTACTTCTAAAGACATGTAAATCTTTGTAAATAGATTATATTAATGAAAGAATGCTTTATTTTCATTTGTTTCTTGTACAAAGTCCAGTCTGTGCAATGCATAACCGGGCAAATGTCTGCTCTAACTTGAGTAAATAAAGGCTAAGTCCAACACTTAGCAGATATTTCAAGGCCAATGGCCGGATGACATTAAAAACCAACCGCCTACTCCAACATGAGCAGGCAACCGGCGACGCCCATTCGGGTGAATTCGTCGAAAAGAGCATCTACCATTTGGATGGTACATTGTTCTATAAATCATAACTCAAGCGGCTTTAACCGACTGTTTAGGTTAAAGATAACTCACGGTCGTTTGATGAATTAATAGAGATCTAGATACAGCCGGCAATTGCTTCAAAGCAACGTAGACGGTAACTGATATCTTGATCAGATAAAACCGGTCTTTGCCCAAAGGTTTAGTACTACAGCCGGTTATAAGTAAAAATTAAGCAAGGTTAAAACCTTAGCAGCTAGTTCCTAACCTGGTTATGATGCCTACACCCGGCCTATGGCCGCCTGCTATCTCCACTTAGACAATAATTTGAGAGATTTGAGAATCTAGGTTGGCCCTAGCCAGCACCGGCTGCTAATCCAACTTGGAAAATCTAGGTTGGCCCTAGCCAGCATCGGCTGCTAATCCAACTTGGAAAATAATTCTACTTTAAATATGGTCAAAGACTGTCTGTCTATCCCCCCGGATGCTTGATTGGACGGCTGCATGCTTAGGGTAATATCAAGCAACCAACCGTCCAGGGGAAGGTAAAGCCAATGCATTCGGCATACCGCATGTGCTGAGTCAAATTGCAAAAAGAAAAAGATTTGTACGAGCATACCGGAAAAATTGCAAAAATTGAAGCAAATTATACCAAAGGCAAATATGGGCAAAACCGACTTAGTCGGAAAATTCTATTAATCAAATACCATTGTCAGCCAGAACTACGTTCGGGGAAAAGAAGAATACATGAAATACTCGGCTCGCAGGCCGGAGATAGAAAAAGAAAATCAAGATTCACTGCTGCTGGGGAGGCTGAGACGTCTGGCCCTGGCCGGATGGAGGAGCATCTTGAGTTTGCTGGGTTTGAGCTTCATTAGCCTCGCCCGGCGCTCATTCTTCCGCCTGCTCCTCCTCAACTTCCTCGACTAAGCCAACCCATTCCTCGAATGGAGTCGGCTGCTCAAGCCCAAGGGTTTGAACGTCATACACCTCGGTGGCGTACTTGTACCTTAGCTCGAACAACTCCCATTCGTTGTCCGGGTGGATGAGGGTACAGGCCATTTTCATGCGAGCCTCGCAGTCCTGCTCATTTCAGCAACCAGCCGATCCTGCTCGGCTTCCAGCTTGGCCTTGTGGTCAGCCTGCGTCTAGGCCAGCTCGTTCTTCACCCGGGAGACGTCTGCCCTCAGTTGGAAGTTCTCCTTGTCGGCATCCCCCAGCACTTTGACGTCGGCCTGGAGGTTCTTAACTTGTAGCTCAAAGTCGGGCGCCTTTTGTTGGCCGTCTCCGCAGCTGCAGTGAGCTCCTTGATAAGCTCCTCCTGTTTCATCTCCCAGCTTTTAGTTTTAATCTCATACATTAAAGTGTTGTATTGGGTAACATCTATGAGATCGGCTACCTGCCTATTGGCATCTCTTACCTCCTCCTGCTTCTTACTCAAGGGACCTTCATGCTGTCTATCCTTAGCATCACCTGTAATTCCAGCCGGAAAAGGGTTAGCCTCTCAATTATGGTACAGCCGGCAAAAGGGTAAATTGTACAAAAGCACCTCAACCGGCCAATTACCTCAGCAAGCAGCGAGTTGATGCGGTCAATGTTAACCTGGTGCATGCCCGGCATCACCTCCTTCTCGGACCATGTGATGGTCCTCAGCATCCTCCTTGCGTATTATATTGTTGGAGGTCAGGCCAACGAGAAAAGGCATCTGCATCAACAGATTTATTTCTTACGTATTGAGCATAGGCGGCACCTACATTCTGCCGGCTGCCTGAAGAATCCCCGGATTGGGTAGCTTGGGACTTGACTCGCATAGGCCCAAGCGGCCAGGGGGGATCAAAGGTGAAAGCCATACCTTCGTTTTCAGGCTGAGGGGTCAACCCACCCCCAGCCGCATTGGAATCGGTCGCTGCAGCTTACGGCCGGCTTGAAGGAGTCTCCGCCTCCCTAACCTCTAGGTCGACCGTCTCAGTATTGAGACCAAGATCTTTCAAGCTTTTGCTCGCAGAAGTTGGCATGTCAGCTACAGGCGGTCTCCCGGACGAGGTAGGGGCAGCCGTAACCCTCCTTATCTTGGAAGGAGGTTGAGGAGGCACCTCAACCGTCCTTTTTAACATTTTCAAGATAGAGCGAGGAACATTCTTACTCCCCGCCTGGAACAAAACAAAACCGGTTAGTAGCTGTGTTGACAACTAAATATACAGACGGTAAAAATAGCTTAGTCGGAGCTTACCCCATCGTCTTTGGCCGCCAGTTGGGCCCTTTTCTTTTCCAACTAATCCTTCCGGATCTTAGCAGCAGATTTAGCAGGCGTCTTCTCAGGAGGCACCATCTTTATTCCTTTCTCTGCAAAAAGAATCAAAAAGTCAAATGCCATTCCAGAATGATACAGACTGCAAAAAGTGCCGGTTAACAGTCAACATACGTCTGCTAAACATTGTGCTAAGGCCACAGGCGGAATGGGACGCCTCATCCTTTAGCCAGTCCGGATGGGGTACCCAGTTTTTGGGTACAATTATTTCGGAATCGTCCTCTAAGGGCATGGTGGTCCTTTGGAAGAGCCTTGCCTCAATTATTTGCGTCCAGGCCTCCTCCGGCACGCGGGGTGTAATCCCCCGTAATTTTGTGAAATTTAAATTATATTTTAACATATTTTTGTGAATATTTAATTATGGTTATTTATTTACATAATTTATTTTACTAAGATTTAAGCAAATAAATTTAATGTTTATAAAGCTAATAAAAATATTTCATTAAATTATTTCCCTACCCATATTTTAATCATGCATTAATATGCAAGTCCAACCCATAAATTACTAAGCCCATCCTTTTACCTAAAACCCACTCACTTTAAGCCCAAGTTTTAATCCTAGTTTTATTAGAACTAGGGAAACCCAAAAACCCCAGTTCTTATTAGTATCTAAAATTTTCCACTTTCTCACTCCCAAATCCCACGTTGAATTGCTGCTACTGCCTTTCCTTCTTCTTCTCCTTATTCACGCTTCAACCTAAAAAAAAAAGAGAAAGTTGTTGAACACGCTGCTGCCGAGCACCACCACCACCTGTCCGCCGCTGCCGCCGCAGCGTCACCCGCAACACCCCACGACCACCAGTTTGCCCTCTTCTATCTCCTTCCTCCTTTCCTTCCTTTTTGATCAAATTATTTCAAGTTATAATCTTGGTTAAGTTTTGCTTTGCATTGTTATTTTTATGGGTTAATGATGTTTAATTATCCTAAAATATTATAACTTTATAAGTTTTATCATGTTTAAATTATGCATTAAAATTTCAGATTTGTTTAGTTAAGAAAATTAGGGTTTAAAACTTGATTTTCATGGTTTTAGGGCTTAAAAACGTGTTGCTAAAGTTATTCAATTTAAGCATGATTATATTGTGATTCTCTATGATTATGATGATGTTTAATTCAAAAGCAAGTTTTCAGTTTTTCGTAATCAATTTCTAATTTACGTTCTTAATTTCTATTAATCATGTTTTAATCACGTTTAGATTCTAACTCGTCCGACTTTTGAAAAAAATAGTGTTTTTCGTGTGTAAACGACGTTTTAATCAAAAGTCACTACCTTTAGAAGTGAGCACCACCCTCTCGTGGCCAAATTCAGCCTCTAAATATAGTTATCGAGCAGTTTTTGATTTTTATCGAAGGTTTAATGTTTAAAAGAAATTTTTAGATTTTTTATAAAGCTCTAAACTAGCTGTAATTTTATGAATAAGTATGTATCTTAATGTTTTTATGTTCATAAAATTACATAAAAACGTTAATTAGATTAAAGAGTTCTTATATTATATATCAAAAGGAAACAATAATATAAATACTCACCTAAAAGATAACCTTGTGCACGTAGCCAATCTTCATAATAAGCAAGAAATCTATTGTCATTGGTGTAAGGAAAACCCTCCAAGGATTAATCAATTTTATACCATACTAAAAGTGGACTTGGAGGGAACCGAAAATATGGAAATAGCTAGAATGTTACTAGCCAATGCGGCAAGTTGTAGATATCGTGGAACACCACAATTTTTACACCACCATAACACAACGAGTTTGGACTTATGGTCAACATTTTTTCTTCTAACTAGAGATCAAGTTGTGATTTTTCAGAATACTTTTTGTTAGGGCTGGAAATCCCTAACCCGACCCAATAACCCAACCCGAAGTTACTGAGAGAAGCTCGAACCCGACCCGAACCGAACCCGAACCTGAACAACCAGAATTCGACCCGATTTGACCCAAAGTTCATATTTCGTAATAATATTAAGTTTTACACTATTTTTGATAGTTTCTAAGCATAACCCGAAATTGACCCGAAATTTGACCCGAACCCGACCTGCTAACCCGAATTTTCACCCCTACTCTTTGTTGCTTACTATTCATCCAAGAGCTAAAGTTAGCCATTCGATCACCACCACTAGCAAGAGAAACATGACATGTATTTTCACCAACCTCGCCACTTTGACCAACTCCCCCAGGCCACCATCAACATCTCTATAATCCTTAAGCAAACCACACAAAATAGATTTTATTTGTGATACTCTCTTTAGCATGTGTTTCTCCATAAAAAATAGTTTAGGGTTCAGGGTTTGGTTTAAGTTTAACCCAAAAATCCTGAACCCTAAACCCTAAACCCTATTATTAATTTTTTTTTTTTAAAAAAAACTATTGGAAAAATTGAAACTAATAATCCCACCTTTGCCTCATCTTTTCAAAATAATCTCACCTTTGTATATTCTGGAAACAATCCCACCTTTATACCCCATATTCTCAAAATGAGCCATTTTACCTACAACCTGTTTAACAAGTTAAATTTTTAATTTTATTTTTAAATCTCTCTCCTCCCATTTCACCACCCCCTCTCATGAAAACCCACCATAACCACCACCACCCTTCCATAACCACCACCACATCACCACCTAAGTGACCTAACCCCTACTCCCACCACTGACCCACTACCCACGAGCAAGAGAAAGCTACAAGTTGCTTTCAATCCATGGGTACAAGCTCCAACACCACTCCAATGGAGCCCACAAACTATCAAAAATTTCCCTTTTCTTCTTCCTCACTATCATCAACAACATCAACAACAAAATCATCATCTTCATACATTCCACTTCACAAAACACAGCTCCGATTCGTTCTGGATTGATGTCTTAACTTAAAATTTTTCGGGCAACCCAAAACCCCTAACCCGACTACCCCGTTCAGCCCCAGCCACCCCTAAACCCGATCACCTCGTTCAACCCCACCACCCCTAAACCCAACCACTCCGTTCAACCCCAACCACCCCGAAACCCATAAACCCAACCAACCTAGTCAACTCCAGCCACCCGCAAAACCTCACGTAAACCCGACCACCACAAGTTCACATCCACCCTAAAACCCCTAACCACAACCAACCCAGCCACCCACGAAACAATTTGGCGGGAAAAGAGGTGGTTAGCTTCGCTGGGGAAAGGGGTATAGCTTCTCCAGCAAAGAAGAGGAGTAGGCTACTCCGGCATGGGGTGGTGGTTTAGATGGAGGTTGTCCTAGTTTCTCAATTGAGAAACAAGTCATGTATCTCAAAATGGCATAAGTGTAAATAAACTGAACTTTGTTAATATTTTATTATTTATTGTTGTACTTTTTTTCCATCTTCTTTCATCATCTTCTCATCCAACCTGTCTCCATCTTCTTCTTCAATCCCAAACCACGACCCACAAACCTCCACCTCCACCTCCATCTTCTTCCACAATCCTCAATCCCAAACCACGACCCATAAACCTCCATCTCCATCTTCGTCCTCAAGCTCTCCTCTCGTGAACCACTGAACCACTGCTTTCACCATCGTAATTCAAGCCGCCGAATTTAACGAAAATCCTAAGAAATAATGGAGAAATTTATGGTATGGTTAACCCCAAAGGGTATGAATGTTATTCTCCTCCATTGAAGTCGATTGTCGTGAACAATTTCACCATTGAAATACATGCTTCTCCATTAAAGCTCTTCTGCTTTGCTAAAACAGTTTATCCATTTATTAGACAATTTTAAGCCAATTTATTCGCTGAAATGACAAATTTACCCCTTTGAGATATATAATATGTTTCTCATGTTGAGAAACTTGAATTTTCTCATTTAGATGGGTGTGGGGAAGAAGAAAGAGGGACGAGAAAGAAGGGGCTGTATATCTGTTTTTTAAAATTAAATTTTTTTTTTTTTTTTGTTTTTCTTATAATTATTTCAAAAATAAAAATAGTCCAATCAGAAAGTAACACATGGCAACTAACCTTCTTTAACAGGTTATCAATTTAATTATCCGGTTAAAGGCCCGTTTTGAGAATATGGGGTATAAAGGTGAAATTGTTTCTCGAATACGCAAATGTGGGATTGTTTTGAGAAGATGAGACAAAGGTGGGATTATTAGTTTCAATTTTTCCTAAACTATTAATCCCAATATCTTCCTTTTACTAACTCCGATTCATATTATATGCAACTTTAGAGGACACACGAACTCCTAAACAAAATTTGTTTGTGAGTGTAAAATGAAGAGAGAAAAATATGGATACATGTGATAAGAAGAGAAATAAATGAAAATCTAAAAAAGAAAGAAAACATTTGTCGCAAATAATATGTAGCATCCATTTTCGGCAAAAGTTGAAAATAATATGAAATTGAGGTAGTACAATTTTCTAATACTCCAACTACCCCACTTATCTCTTATTTTAGGAAAAATTGCAAGGAAGGGTCTTTTAAAGGGACGACCTTGTGACAAAGGTCCTTATAAAAAAAAGGTGGCATCAAAGGTCCTTATAAGTCAGTTGGGTGGTGAGGAGGGGTCTTTGACCGAATTCCGGCCAACTTCCGGCGTTGACTTCTATTTTCAGGCCAAAAAAAAACCACGTGCTTGGCACGTGACTTCTTTTTCAATTGTTTTTTTTTTTCTTTTCTTTCCTCTTCATCTTCTTACTCCCTTCAATGCCTGCAACTTAGAGTGATTGTAGTACCCAACACCCACAAATGCCAACCCATACCCAAACAAATTTATAGGGGTAACAATATCCTTAATCACAGACCACGAAAACGCAATCAACAACCAATCTTTAACAACCCAGCAACATTCATAGTCAAAGCCGATGTCTTCCCAACAAGCAAGAACACAGCAAGATTCAAAGCAAAAGCACAAACAGAATTTGTCCCAAATATAAACCAAACTAGATGAAAACTCGACGAATCCCTTAGAATTGGGTACTCTACAATCATCCAAGGAATTGATAGAAACACCAAACAACAAGGAGCAACATAATATAGCAATGCAATCGGATTAAAACTAATACCCTTTGAAGGTAATAAGATCTGAATCATTACCAATCTAGTAATTGTAGGGTTACACCCCAAGCATCAAATTTCGCCTCACCATAAGCAGCAAATGCGACCCCAAATGAAATCGACATCATATTCGCCATCGTTTCGCCTCGAAACATGACTCCAATTGAATACACAGCAACAGGCATCAAAGCCTTCAACATTTGAATGAATGAAACACTCAAATAGATGTAAGCCGAATTCGAAAGCCACAATGAAAATGCATAGAGAGCACCAATTGGAACATTGTAATGAATGATTTGAAAGGGAGAAAGGGTGGGGGAAAGGGATGGGGTTCCTTGTTGCCGGAGGTGGAGGTGTGGTGGGCGGAGGTGTGGCCGGAAATGCCATTCATGGAGGTGTGGAATTGAAAGGGATGAAGAAGATAAAGAGGAAAGAAAAGAAAAAAAAAAAAAGGCTGATTTAAGTGTCACGTGCACAACACGTGACTTTTTTTGGCCGAAAAACGGAGGTCAACGCCGGAGTTCGGTCAAAGGCCCCTCCTCACCACCCAACTGACTTATAAGGACCTTTGATGCCACCTTTTTTTTGTAAGGACCTTTGCCACAAGGTCGTCCCTTTAAAAGGCCCTTCCTTGCAATTTTTCCCTTATTTTATAAGTCAAATAAATTGCCAAAAACTATGTGTCGATCAAAGTATAACATCTTATTAAAACATGGAGGGAGTACAAATAATGTGTAGCATCCATTTTTGACAAAAGTTGCAAATAATATCAAACAAAGGTAGTGTTATTGTATTTTAAGATTGTTTACTAGGTGCATGTTGTAATTAGTCACTTAAAACCCTAAAATTTTCTCTGTTCTCTCACTTCAAACCTAGCCACTATAGTAAAACTTAGGGGCTGCAATCGATTTTTATCGATGGTAAGCCCCAAATTCTTCTTTAATTTAATGTTTTTAGCCAATAAATATCACCAACAGTATGGTGATTATAGTCAGTCCCTCCATGTAGGGTTTAGTCAGTTCCCTAACGGTAGGATGTTTAGTATTGTTTGTTTTTTGTGTGTGCAGGAATACAAATTTGAAAGATTCGTCTTACAAATTTGTGAAATAACGGGTCTATTAGTATAGTGGTGCAGATTTGGAAAATAAATTTGCAGATCTTGATGACCAATCAAGTTTTTTCACCTTTACGACTATATATCAATGGAACTCCGTCAAGAACTATGCAAAGACATCTAAAATTATCCAGGAGCAGTTCAGAAACGATGTCATTAGTTTAGGGGTGTTTAATTCTTATATTGAGAATTTAGATTTCTAGGGATGATTGTAAGTGCCGAATGACTATTATTAATTTATGAAATCATCCCTCCCTATTCCATTCAAAAAAAAAAGATTGTTTACTAGCAAGAACAAACAATTAATACCCCGTAGTTGTTTTGCCAGCCATCTTTACACAAACACGAATTAAGTCAAGCAACGAAAAGTACAAGCAAAGTCATACAGAGAACTAATTTTTTTTGAAAGGAAAAAAAAAAAAAAAAAAAAAAAAAAAAACCTTGATAATTGGAATACCACAAAACTCCTCATATCACATATGAATATGTGCCCCTTTGAGACACTGTGTAAAGCATTCAATACAATAATTTTAAAATAAGTGTTCCTCTTGTATTTATTTTTTCTTTTTTGACAAACGTCCCTCTTGTATTTTTACAGGCCGCTAACTTCAGTAAACACTAACCATACAAAAAAGAACATACATATTAACATGCCAAAAACCAATATGTAATAAATCATCACCTCTGCTCCCATATGTGTGGAATAATTAGACAAATTGTTAAAGAATAGATTGAACTTAAAACAAAGAGCCACAACTGCCTAGGAGCTCCTCTATGCTCGCAAAGTCCATCCACGTTCAGCAAGTGCTTGGTGTATCTTACAGGCAGCGTCAGCAGTGTCGTTGAGTGGAGGATAGCTCCAACTCTCTGTTAACTGAATTTCAAGAATATCAGATCATCAGAATAGAAATGTTTTGCAAAATCAGGTTACTACTACTATTAGACCTTGCTTGGATTGAACAGAATTGATTAAGGCCATAAAGAACAACTATCTATATCAAGAAAAGTTGTAATTTGGGGTAAATGACTAAATGGGTCACTGCCACAAATAAGAAAATTTGCCTCCAATGTCCAAACTATCCATCCTATGTGCAGTCTCAACCCAAAATCTTTTCACAAAATTAAATCCCCCAGCAACAGCCATAAATTCAGGGTTAATCATTTATCTTGAATAATCCCTTTACTTTTTTTTTTTTTTTTTTTTTTTTTTTTTTGCCCCTTTTGCACTTAAACTGGATTGTACACCTTAAAATAAAAAATAAAAAAACCTATAGAGCCCTAATATACCTAAACAAAAACCTTTATAGCCCTACCCAACCCACATTTCATTTCACTTAATCCAAGAAAAGAAAGCATATTGGCCAAAAATCTGTGAAATAGTGGTAAAAAATGAAGCAAATCAAGATCACTTAAAACTTTGTTTACTATAAATATTTAGGAGATCTCTAGGTTAAACCTTACTCTTATTATTTGATTGTTTCGAGTAGGGGCTTTAGTTATGGGCTTATGGGGCCTTAAGATTCCATAAGTGGTGTTGGTTGAATAGAGGACAATCTTTGTTCATTGATTATTAAACAGGGAACTTTTTCTTCATGTGAACTCTTGTTAAGCTCCGAACTGTTTGTTCAAGGGCTTTATGGTTGTTGCTCCTATGATCAAACTTAGAAGTCATCGCCTTCTTAAGTTCTAAGACAATCCTTCATTATTCCACCATTGAAATCACTTAAAACCTTTCATCCATTGAAGGGTCAGCAAGCTCCATATAAGAAATTAAATAAAAAATAAAAATAAAAAAATAAATACCAAAGGAGGTAGATAAAGAGTGATCCATAGATCATCTTCCAAAGGACCTTAAAAAACAAACAAATAAATAACAATACGGTTTTTTCACCAAATACCCCTGAGTTTTAACTTAATTTACTAAATACCACCAATATTTTTCAAATTCACTATATAACCATAAGTTTCACAAAAATATCACCTTTTTTGTGAACTCAGTTAGTCATTAACGTTAATTGTGTCATGTGGCAACTTGTAAAATAAAAATTCTTCACACACACACACAAAAAAAAAAAAAAAAAAAAAAAAAAAACCACTAACCCCAAAAACCCTAGTAACCCCGAAACCCATCCCACCACCACAATCACCAAGTTACCAACTCACCACCCATTTTACCACCGCATACCCAATGCTGACCCACTGCAAACCCCCAAATATAACCCATTGAAACCACCGATAACCTACTCGAAAACCCCATCTGCAACCCACCCACAAAACCCCGCTCGCTGAACTTCGCTCGGAATTGGGGTTGGTTAAATAATTATACAATAAAAATGGTATTATTAATAATATTAACAATACAAGTAATAATTATTTTTATTTTAGATACAATTATTTATTGATTTTGAGATAGTTTGATTAGTTTTTTTTAGATAAAATAGTTTGATTAGTTAATTATGTTAGATAGGTTTTAATTAGGATTTGATCTAACTTTAAAAAAATGATTAGGTATAATTACGTATAATAAGTAAGTTAATTAAATTATTAATTATTAATACTTATAACCTGTATGTAACCTGTTATAATAGGTCACATACAAGTTGTGTCATGTTTACAAAAAATACATATCAAAGTTTGTCTTGTTTAAAGAAGGCCAGGCAAAATTTGTATTATTCTTGTAAATTTTTCCAAATTTATTAGAAGATTAACAAAGAAACAAAATTTATTCAAAGTTTTGGAATCTTACAATTTTATTATTTATACGAGTTAATATTTTTATCAGTTTTTTCACCAAATACCCCTGAGTTTTAATTTTACCACCAACATTTTTCAAATTCACCATACACCATTCAGTTTTATGAAAATGTCACAACATGCTATTAATGGCTAACGGACGTTAACACCGTTAGTAATTAAGGCTAATAATGCCACGTGGCAACATAAAATTGGTTTCCTTTTAAATTATTTAATTTTAAAATAATTATTTAATTAACTATTAAAAAAAATAAAAATAATAAAAAAAAAAAACCACCCCAACCACACCTTGTCCCGACACCCCCCCGGCGCGGATTTCGCCCTGAACCCCATGTCGGCACCACCCCCGACCTCGACCCCCACCGGCGCGCCTCCCCTTCCCTTGAACCACCCTCCCCGCACCATAAAAACCTCCTCTCTCGCTCGAAAAACCCTCCCCTACCCACCAGCCGGCGCCCAAACCCCACTCCCCCGCGTCGGCGAACCTAATTCGCCTCTCCCTGTTCCATCTCCACCCCACTGAACCACCACGTACGTCGAAACCCTAAAACCAAAATCTAGGGTTTCGATTTAGGTGTTTTAGGGTTTCGAGGTGGTGGTTTTCGGCAAGTTGGGCGGCGGCGACGTGTGGGAGAGGGTTTAGGCTGCCAACGAAGGGGTTTCGAGGTGGGCAGGTTTTCGGTTAAGGTGGAAAGGCGGGGAGGGGGTTTTTAGGGTTTAAGGACAGGAGGGAGAGGGAATTCGAGGTGAGCTACGGTGGGGAGGGGGAAAGGGAGAGGGTAATTATTAATTTTTTATCTTCTAAAAAAACTATAAAAAAAAAATGTAAATACAAAATACATAATATAAAAAATACAAAATAAATATAAATCAAATGGTGACCTATTCGACGAGCACCGGTAAATTTTCTTGTTTAAAGAAAATATATATCAAAGTTTATCTTGTTTAGGAATAATCAAAGTTTGTCTTGTTTAAAGAAGACCACGCAAAGTTTGTATTATTCTTGTAAATTTTTCCAATAAAATTTTGGTTTTTTGCTAGTTTAAAATACATTTTTGTCTTCATTAAACATGTTGAAAGGGGAAAAGAAATTATGTGCAAGAGATGTCGGCAATCCCAAATATTTAGTATTTTTTATTTCTTGTGTTGTACTTCCACCGTTTCTCACATGATGCATCATAGAGAACTAGCACACAAACCAATAAGAAGAAAAGAGAGTGAATTGATTTACATATTTGCCATTAGTCCCCACTTATTTTGAGGACAAGGTAGTAATTTCGCACATAAAACCTTACTAAAAAAAAGTGATGCATCTATGTGAACATCCCAAAAAAGAATATAATGCATCAATCAAGACACGGGGGAAGTATTGAAGATCTTCCTGTTTTGCATGTCTCTTTTTCATCTCCCTTGTTTCTTTTGTTAGTGGTACAGCAATATTGGATTAATCTCTTAATATCTTATCCACTTCCTCTTTTTTCTTTTGTTATTTTCATATCATTAATTTGCAACTTCATCCTCTAGGTCATAAATATCTAAAATTAGCAAAGTATAGCTCAAAAATATTTAAAGTTACCAAAATAATGAATAATCAATAGAAGTAAAGGAAATTTAGCAAAATATAGTATTAAATATTGCTCTGGGCATTAAAGCAAACTTACATCCTCGGAACCAGTAAAGGGCCTAACAAGGCCTCTCTCCTTGAGGGTATTGTGGAAGTCTGCAAATTTCCACTTACAACGCTCAGATCCAATCACATAAACAGGCTTCCTGTAAACCACACTTTCTTCTCTCAGCCTAAACATTGGATAGCATGCCAAAAAAAAAAAAAAAAAAAAAAAAAAAAAAAAACAGAGAGAGAGAGAAACTTACCCGGTGCTGCAAGCCTCACTCAGCATACTGATTGAGTCTGCAGTGATGACAAAAGCATCGGCCCAAGCTAGATGCCCTAGATGTGGATTTGGCTCTAAAGGACAGGTGAAAAGGAAAAATGAAATAGAGCACAACAACTATGTTTGTTAGGTTACTGAAGTTGAATAATCACAGCATGTATGGTAACTCAACAAACTGAAGAAATCAGGGTAAAGCTGAATAGATACAAAGGTACCCAAAATAAAAGACAGAAGGATTTCCTTCCCATAAACTTACCTTTGCATCATTTACAATTCAATCCCTTTGTTTTTTTTTTTTTTCAAGTACTACACTAGGCTGCGCGCAGAGTTTTAGGAGCCTTATATGATTTGGATAAAATATTATACGAGTGGGGTTTATTGGAGGATTAAACGTCGTGAGAAAATGACAGTGAGTTAATAGTTTATTCAAAATACGTAGTATAAAAGATGTGAGTGGAGAGAAATTATAAACAATGTAGGAGTGGAGACACTGCACGATCACTTTAATAAATATTTGAAAGTTTGAAACTTCTATATTTTTACTTGTCCTCACATTTCCACATTATAATGATTTCCAAAGTCCAAACACACTGTTATAATCACCACCTTGAGATAAGGATAAAGATGAATAGATTACCTTCACCATCCCATATGTAAACTTTAGGATGATCTCCAAATTCTTTCAATATGATCTTGGAAACCTTTATGAGACACCAAATATTGTGAGAATTTAAAAATGAAGTAGCACAAAAGTGTTTTGAATGAGAGAGCAAACAGAAATACCTTCTCTGGGGTCCTTCTTGAAAAAGATATTCTTATGGTACCACAGCTCAAAAGAATATTCTGTAAGTATACTATCAGTTGTCTCGCAAGATCAGCACCATATCGACAATGGCCTAAAATAAGAATACATTGCAAGTCAAAGAACACATTACCTACCAAATGAAGCAGAAGGCAAAAGGCATAGAGCAAAAGAAAAAATAAGCACCAGTTTTTGAATATAAATGAACCCTACCAAAATGAACCCTCCTCTCCCAAATACGATTATATCATGGTCCTGAATAACCAAATAGGTTATAAATTAAGAACATATAGTTTCAAACATATAGTTCATACAGTTTCAAATTTTTTTAGCATAAAATCATATTATGAACATATAGTTCTTTTTTTGCTTCACAAAACTGAAAGGCCCTTCTTGGAAATAAGCAATTAGTTGTTAGATGTTTATTAGCTGCATGTATTAGCTATTTACATAGAAATGTATAGTAAATACTACCTCTGCTCTATTTGTTATTTTGTATGCAGTGTAACCTTTTTAAATTATCTTGTAACTAAAATGTGTACTTGATTGTTAAAGCTATATGTTCATCTAGGGCCATCTCTGGCCCACACTTTTGTCTCCTCCCAATAAAACACCAAAAACCTCACTGTAAATATTCTATTTTATTTCAAAATAAAAACAAGGGAAAGGTGTAAAGATGGCCACAATACGTGTTTAACAAAATAGGTCATTACTCAATAGAACTCAGCCAAAATAGGTCATTACTCAATAACTAATAAAATATAGATTTCAGCATTAGGAATAAGATAACATTTAAAAATAGGCATCCGTTAAAGGCAAGTTATATAAAAATAAAAAAAACAAAATAATAAATGAAACAAATGGAAATAAGGTCTGGCTCTGGCATGCTTTTTCTCCTTGAAGAATCTGTGAGTATAGAATTGTGTGGTCCAGGGGTTTCTATCTTTTCCTGAAATTTGTTTCGTGTATTAAGTAGTCAACACAACTCCAACTAGTATGAACTCAAGATTAATACCAGAAATAAAGACATTACAGCACATATTATATTTCCATGCAACATTACTATCATTTTACTGCTTTTCAATCCTTTTTAGCCCCTTTCACTTAGCTTTGGTTTGATAGGGAACTTTAAGACTAATAAAATTAACAATGGCAAACACCCATGAGCCAATGATGAGATATGTCAGGATGAAATTCCTGTTTATTATGCGTTTTCACCCAGAAGCCTTAAATTGGCAGGGGCAATGGCAGCCAACTACTAGTGGTGACTGACCATACACCAATGTAGCCCCCATTCAGTTTGCATTCTTTGCAATTCTATGGAAAACATATGTAAGCTACCAATTCAGTCCAAAGATTTAGAATTTTCGAAAGAAAAAAGATCCCTACATCTGAAGTTTCTCCCACAAAACAGCTCTGGCCAGAAAAGTAGTCAAATATTTGAGTTAACATACATGAGTCGGATCTTTTTGCCAGGTGCCATCAGAACAACATGAAACAAGGAGTCAAGGAGTTTGGAAGCTGAGTCAGTCTTACAGGTTGAATAAAGGAGAATAGAGCACAAGCATCCAAGACTTAAACTACAATAAAGAGCTTAGGCAATAAAAATTTTGTACTTCAATCCACTCCAACCAAACTAATATTTCTTTAATGGACAATCAATCCACTCCTACCAAACTAATTTTCTTTAATGGACAACCTCTAACCACTGCTCACTTGAATTATTGCCTCCATTTTCCTTTGCTATGATACTTACCATATTTGACTAAGGAAGTTTCTTATGATCAGCAATATGACTGATAACCCGTTCTCTTCAACAGGTCTAAAACTTATTCTTATCTGCAACTATTTTGAAATATAATAGAGCTTGTTTGTGAGTCTTCCAAACTAATCTCAACTTAAATAAATCTTACTTCCTCCGTTCTAGTAATATTGCAACAGCTGGACTTTTGCACTATTTATCATGCTTGTTTGACCGCAAATTATGATTTATACGTAAAGTAAAATATAGTCATGTGGGGTCTTGTTAGATTCATCTCTTAAAATACTTTCACAATATCAACTTTTTATAATTTTTACTCTTATATAATTATAGATATTTAACATATAAAATGCGCTTTGATATGCGTAATTTGATCCTTGTTGCAATATTTGTGGAACAGAGGAAGTATTAAGCTTTTCTGAAATAAGTAAATGGGGTGGAGAGAACAGACATTAGAGAACAAAAAAGGCTACAAAGAGAATGCTGAGTAATTTACTTGTGGGGCCCCCAATATTGACAACAAGCAATGGCCTAGACAGAGAAGCAAACTCATCATGCCATGTTTTCGCTGCACTTCGTAGGGTAGCAGAATCAATTTGATGCAAAGCACCAACAGTGAGGACCTAAACTCAAGATTCAAACATCAATAAATATGAATCAACAAAAGGTTTGCATATTCAAAATATCAAGAAAAGGCAAATTAACGGAGAACACCAGGAAAATCCAGCCAGGAACATACCACATTCCTACCAGGTGGTTCACGTGGAGTAATCCATGGTCGGAGAAACTGAGGAATCTGCTCTTGTGCTTCAGGAGTTAAAGGATAGTAATCATGACGAGGTGTAATAACCATGTCAAATCTATCTAAACGTGTTCTTGGATGTTGAATCTGCAGTCCCAAAGAGAAGCATGATGTACATGCCTTAGAACACTTATTTAAGGAAAAATCAAGTGCGACATGATCATTGTTTCCAAAGCAAACTAGCAAATTCATCAGCCATTAGATAGAAAATGTATCAAACAGCAGTTGGAATATTCAAAGAGGGAAATCAACAAAAGTCAAATGATTTACCTCAATATTTGAAAGTTCTTAACCATTTCCATTTTCATCCGTTTTAGAATTGGCAAACCCCATTAACTAAGTTGACCCTCTTACCCCACAATATTTACACCTTTTCATTCACTCTCTCTTACTTTATCCATTTCTTAAATTCGGCTACCTTTTTACACACTCTATCATTCTTACTTCATCCACGCACCTTTTTCTTACACCCACTCACCACATTATCTCCAATTGCCTCAATTTATGTGCAAACAAAATATTAACAACTTTCAGAAAAAGAGGTAACACCATGCAAGCATGCTTACAGGTCATTTAAGTCATTAATTCTATATACTAGTCATTATAAGTCCACACCATAAAGCAATTTCATGAGATGTACAAAATTGAAGTCTCGACCCCAAAGTATGCAAATTAATTTCCCCATTGATCATCTTAATTTATTTATGTTGAAGAAAACAGACCAAAACTCACAAGAAAGTCACAAAGTTGGAAGGCAGAGAGGAAACACCAACAGCAAACCTGTACAACAAACACATAATCAGATGCCAGCTGTCTGATGGAGCTAGAAACAGATATTGTATCCCTTCCAGATGCAATCACCAATAAAGGGCCATCCCTGCAAGAAAATATATTCCATATTAGGCATGGAAAAAATATAGCAATTCAACAATTTCTAATGCTACTAAGTGAGCAATAGTTCTAAACACAGAGATGCCTTCGAAAATGTACTACCATTAAAAAGAAAAGCCCAGCATAGCAAGAATTGGAGATGATGTCTATGTTAACAAAGATCAGCAATACAAAAAGATGTAGTCAGAAGCACATAAGAAGACACACTGTTTGATATAGATCACAAGTCCAAAATGCTACCCAGCATATACAAAAAGAAGATCAAGTAAGCTGCATTTTCTATTGCCTTCCCGTAGAAGGAAAAAATTTACGCTCTTTTGATATCAGTGACTACAGTTCCATGAACTCCAGCATTTCCTTTCTGTCTGAAAATGACCAGTATTCAGTAGCACAATCTCACAATTTCAATTAGCTTAGAGCACACAATTGCTTTGCTTTCTTTATAGCTAGGAAAGTTAGGCCTAGAGGTAAATTATTTAATGTTTTTGTATCCAGTCCTGCAAGATGCAATGAACCCACTACCACCACCCACTATCTTAACCTACAGCAGGCTACAGAAGAAGCAGCAGCAGCAGACCAACAACAACAACAAGCCGTGCCCACTACAAGGCCAGGCAGAGGACCGTTAAAAGTGCAGCAGACAAGCAACCTTGGTTATTGATTTTTACTGTGGTAAAGTAAGAAGAAGACAAGAATAGTACTTGTAGCAATTAAGGCCTTGTTTGCCAACCCTTTGCAATGTAGTAGTAGTATAAATAGAAGTGGTCTAGAATAGAGAAGTTTGTTCAGAAATTATTTGTATTTTGACATTGGAGAGTGATGGCCTAAAGCCATTAACGCATTTACGCAAGCTTTAAGCTAATACAAACGACAACCTTCCTTCTAATCTATCTATTTCTCGAGTGAAACACGCTAGTCCGTTGCACAAGAAATCTTGAGATTTTTCCCTGTATCTCCTAAACTCTTTCATCCCCATCCCCCTCCCCCCTCCAAATCCCTCTGTCTTATGGGTTGTAGGACAAATTTAAACCATTTGATTGGGCTAAACTGTAAATTCAGAAGCTGGTTTTCATTGGTTCAATCACGCGTCTCTTATCTAGCTTGGACCAAGACAATACAATAAATAAAAAAGTTGTTGAAGGCACACCAAATCCAAATTATGATTATGCTTCACAGACATCATTTCCTTCAAGCTCCACTTAATGTTCACAGCCATGCAGGTCAGAACTAAAAACAGGAATAGTTTACTCAATACTCCCTCCGTTATTTTTATTTTTTTTAAGAAGCAAAAAATTCCATAAACAGCTTTTTTTTTGTTAAGTAAACAATTCCAAAAATAGAAATCCTCTATACTTTTTTTAATATATCTCTCTTCACTCACACTTTTACTTTTTATTTATTATTCTCTTTCTCTCACATTATTTACTTTTAAATAAATTATTCACCCACTATCTCTTTTTTATAATTTTTAATTCCCCAACAAACCCCACTTACATATTATTCTAAGTTCTAACAAAGTCAAATAAAATGCTTAAAACTATGTGCAAGTCAATTGTTGCACTTACAAAAATAGGAGTATGATTAAGAGGAACAAGAGTATACTTTTCAAAAGTTTTATGGGCCATGCTCACTATCTGCTTCACATCAGCTTCCCAAACAGATGATAAGCCAACACTGCTAAAGGTAGTTGAAGAAAGGGAAATAGATTTCTTCTCTCTTGACGCAAACCAAAAATGTGAATAAACACTCATTTGTCTAATGATGTAATCCAATTTCTTATGGAGCGAAACAGGAAGCCAATGAAGCCACTCATTGATTCCTCCTCTGGGCCTTGTAACACGCTGCATAATCAAGAAAATAGAGTTAGTTTCACCATTCTGCACAAACATGATAATACAACAGCTGTAGGCTGCAGCATATGTTCAATGTAATCTGCATGTGATGGCAATTTACTCCAAATCCGATTAAAGTCTGACCTGATCTGAAGATTTGAACAGATCCTAGATAAGCAAATCTAAATCTGTTAGAAGGAAGGCCGGATTTGGACCCTAAGAAAACTGAAAAAACCCAACCAACCTCCAAGTCCAATCCAAAAACTAATTAGTTCCAGTAACTACCATATGTTTTCTTCTCTGTAGAATTGCCTTTATGTTAAAACTTTACAGTCTAACCATTCCTCACCCCTCCTCTCTAGTATATAAATGTTGTCAGAACCCAAAGTTTCATCTCCCTCCATAATTGGCGAAGTAAATGCTGGGTGGATGCATAGGGTCAACATACCAAGCAACATAAAAGCCAATGACTTGAGCCATTTCCTTCAATATATATCAAAACACATTGATGCACCCAAATTAGTAAGCACAGATGGACCTGACTTCTAAAGGTCCTGGAGACCTGGACAAAGCAACCTGGCTTTCTTTTCTTTCTTTATTGACCTTATTTATGTAAAACATGTATTATCTCTGATTCCAAAAGTTCTCAACGTTTACTACTTACACAAAAATTAAGGTTAGGAAAAATGTGGACAAAGTTAGGGAGGGATGTGTGTAAGGAAAAGGTGTTCAAAGTAAGAGAAAATGGGTGGGAGGTGTAAATATTGTGAGGTAAGAAGATTAATGTAGTAAAATAGTTTTGCCAAAATGGAATAAAGTGAGAGTGTTAAGAGCTTAAGAACTTTTAGAAAAATGACAACCATAAAGTGTTAAGAGCTTTCATAAATGAAGGTAGTAGATAAGTTTATGACTTTAAAAGTTTAATATGCATTTTATTTGAATATTCAAGAGATATTTAGATTCAGTTATTTTCCTTTCTACATTCTTTTGGAAATTCACATGTGATATATAGATTTATATCAAGAGAGGAACAAGAATCTAGTCATGTTTGGAGGAGATAGAGTTTAACCCTAACAAACTTGGATTCAAGCATATGAAGACAAAGTCAGAGTGGAATCAAGGGTTTGAGTGTCTTATTATTGACCGGGTCGAATTTGGATCCAGCAAGATAAAACCCAAGTCCAACATGTTGCCTTTGGTAACATCAATATCCGAACATTATGTGTATCACAAAAGCTTGTCACGAAAACTAATACTTCCTCATTCTTTTTTACTTAACCTGTTTCCTTTATTACGCTTGCTTATGCACAATTTTAACCATCAATAAATTTAATCCTCTACAAGTAAAAATTATAAAAATTATATATTGTGATAGTACTTATTGAGATGATTCTAACAAGATCCCACGGGAATATGTTTTCCCTTACATATAATTCACAAACAAGGTCAAAGGAGGGATGGTGAATAATGTAAAAGTGAGCGGGTCAAGTAAAAAAAAACAAAGGAAGTAGTTTATAACATAAAAACGGATCACTAGAGCATTAGCATTCTCATAAACAGCTGAAACTGCTAGCAAATTATAGAGAATGGTATCATGAGAACAGGATATTGATCCTAGTTCTATAAATGCTAAGAAATGAACCTGCCAAACCAGTAATTGTGCATTATGAAACTGCATTCCAACTTTCCAAGCAATAATGGCAAAGTACAACACTTCAGTTGAGCTAGTTCAAAGAAGATAGCAAGAATTCACTTTACAAGAAGTGAGTCAAGTGACTTGCCATCACTTCGGCAACCATCAGTTTTATTTCTTTAAATCCCCAACTAATTTTCCAGCAATGTGAGGAGATCACTAGAACAAAACCTTATTATTGTGATACAAGAAAGAAAACATTTTTTAGTTAATAGAATGTGGCCTTTCAAAATCCTGCAATCAAAAGCTC
Source organism: Chenopodium quinoa (assembly GCF_001683475.1). Taxonomy (NCBI): domain Eukaryota; kingdom Viridiplantae; phylum Streptophyta; class Magnoliopsida; order Caryophyllales; family Amaranthaceae; genus Chenopodium; species Chenopodium quinoa. The sequence continues at coordinate 8,132,994 of NW_018742205.1, read as the reverse complement.
AGATCTTAAGAGAATGATCAAGTTCTCACAACTGGAATAGATTGGAAATCATCATCCCTTGTTGGCCTTATACAATAATTGAGATCATGGAGGGATATATTTTACAGAGAGATAGGATTGTGAATCAAATGTGGCCCTTCAAAATCCCACGGTCAAAAGTTCAAATCTAAAAAAAAATGATGAAGTACTCGCAACTGTAGTAGACTGGAAGTCTTCAGCCCTTGTTGCCCTTATACAACAATTAAGATCATAGGAGTGCTGAAGGGTTCAGGCCCTTCATGACAAAGTCCATTACAGTAAACAAATTTAAGTGCATTATGATTCAATGCAGTGTAGATATGCCAGCAAGGCAGCACTCTATAACCTAGGATATCATGGGTGTTGATTTGGTCCCCCATGTGTATCTTATCTTCAACTAGAAAAACAATCTTCGTGAACAAAAAGAATCCATCTTTTTGCATGAATTTCTAGGGTGATATCAACAATCTCAAACAAAGAAAGGAAAACAAATTTATCACTCTTGTTCAATGGCTTTTAACAGGTTCACGCCTTCAACCCAAAAACGAATATGTTATTGGAGGTCCCAAATTAATGTAATTTGATTGAGCAGCAAACCCAGACCTTTAATCATTTTGGATGAAACATGGGTCCTGAAGTAATTAGTTCACATTTGGAGGTTCTACGGCAGCCAAAGATGCGGATATTAGTCCATGGCAGAGTCTAGTGGCACCGAGTAAAAGTAATCCTACATATCTACATGTAACAAGCCAAGAAGAAGCACAACTCCCCGGAATAACAAAAGAACCATAACAGGAAAGCCAACGGTCATCGTATTGCCAATAAAAGGAAGGGGAAGGAAGAATAACTCCAAATCTCGTTTAGGTATGAAGAGGAAATGTAATCTCTAGTCCTTGTGAAATCTCTAGCCTTTCAAGGAAGATAATTTGTTGTACGTGAACTAGTGTAATAGTATTAGTTCATGTATTTGTCATCAAAACCAGCAATGATTACCAGTAAAGGGACCTAAGCATCTGTTTGTTTTACTCTTTGGCCAAAAAAGAAAGGAAATCCGGACCTCTAACAACCACATATAGGAAAACAAACAGGTAAATACGTTGTCACAGACTCATAGTCTACTGCTTATATTCTATTACGAAGCAACCAAAGCACACATACAGAGCATCAGATGTCTAACAGCTCCAAGACATATTAGACATATAGTTATCCTCAAAATACACGAACAATTATTGGCATCGTCTTTGTCCGTCTCACACACTCATGCATCACCTCACTGTAAGATATCTAGCATTTACATTTCAGTTGGTGATGATGGAAAGCCTAGCCTTAGTTACAACTTACAAGAGAATGAGTAGAGAATTCCATGCCTCAAACCCTTCAATCAAGCATAATTAGACACTAAATGATGGAAATGGAAATTAAGAAAAGCACATGACTGATGATTCACAAAGACCAATAATAACAATAAGATAACTAAAGTCGCCAGTTATATAAAAGAAATTGATCCCATAAATTTCCACCAATTAAAATAAACTTACATAGAAGAGGTGGTTGTCGGAGAGCCCAAGAGCACGAGCCAAGCCAACACACTGGTTTTCTGCACCTGGGAATCCATTGCCGATAATGACGGCACGTCGAATTACACCAAAAACACCTCCTTCGAAGATCTCCGGCATGCCCCTGGGACTAGTGGGAGGTTCAGGAAGCCTAATTGGCCTCATTTCAGCAAACTGATGATAATGAATGAACGATTGGATGCAAATATTCAAGTTGATTCCAATTCTACAGCAGATTCATAGATGTTTGAAGAAATTGAAGGGCTTTGCACCCGGTATTTCTTGTTGAAGGATGAATTGGCGTGAATTCAATGTTAAATCTGCTAAATTGAAGCTTTAATCGTTTCTGGTATATGGCGATTGGAAAATTTTCGATTATTAGGGAAAATATGTGAGGGGAGGGTTGGAAGGAAAGAGAGACCTGGTGAACCTTACGATAGTTTTCTTTCATTATAGAAAGTATGCAATATTATGTTATTTTAAACAACTTTGTTGGCGATTTTACATTCATGAGAACAACTTTTTTTATCTTTTTACTACGGAGTACTTGTAATTGTTGCCTTACTTTTCTTCTCTTTTTTTTTTTTTTTTTTTTTTTTTTTTTTTGGTAGAGAACTAGAGATACAACTATACAAGGCCAAAACGAAAATAACCTTGCTTATTTTACCAAACAGATGAAAATACCCTTTGAGAAACATACAACATTTCTCAAGTTGAGAAAATTGTATTTCCTCCCTCTTCTAGCTGCATTGGTTAGATTATGAGCTCTAGTGACTACAGACTTAGAACATAACAGCAACAAAAATAAATATATTTGAACGATATTAAGGATTAGGTTCTTCACTTCTTTTGGTGCCTTATTTGGGTTCTTCAATGCTAGGAATACTCATCTTGTTGTCTGTCTTAATCTCCAGTTGTGATAAGAGTCTTTGAACATTAATAATTCCCTCCCTGGTTGCCAGTAGCTCGCATTGGATATTCCTGCTACTTTTCCAATTCCTTGCTTTTCCTTATGTCTTTCAGGTTGCTTTCGCTTGATTTTTTTATTAAGATACTATATCAAACCCCGTGCAATGCACGATTGCTAAATAATTATAACGATAATACATTCACCAAAAAAAATGGTGTAAATATTATCTATCGGTTCACCAAGGATTAAAAAGTATGAAAAAATATGCGAGAGAAAATAATTAAACATGTAATAGTTATAATGAGCAATTTGATGTTTAGGAAATTTACTTTAGAATTTGTACAAAGTAAAAGTCATAATTTTTTTTTTTTTTTAATAGAGTAAAAGTCATAATTTAGGTACAATACTACAAACCTTCTTTTTATGTAGCAATGATTTTTCTTAAGCATGTAGTTTTGAAGGGTGAACTTTTAATTATATGTTGCCAAGTGTTCTTCTTAGTTTCGCCTTTAATAGTATGTAATAGATTGGTCATCTCTCTCAATCATACTCATATTCTTTTAATGAGATTCTTGTTGCTAAGATACAATCAAATCATTTTATGTTTCACATTACTTGCAGCATAACACTTTAGCCGCAATCTCTACCTTTTAAAAGTTTGAGATAACTCTTATGAATAGGGTTTGGACAATTATACCCTCTAAAATGTTTATTTACTTATTTGCCCTCATTAAAATTAATTGTTTTTTCAACCCTTAATAATAGTGTGCGGATATTTATACTCCTAAAATATTTGTTTACATATTTTCTCTCATCAATTCTATAACAATTATAATTGTGACATAAGGCTAAACAAAAATAACTTTCGAATATGACTAGCTATGGCATTAGCCACCCTAGTTTAAGGAAAAGATTAAAAGGTGTAAACCAACAAAATAAAAAAGGTAAAATAAATGAAACACAAGCAAGACAAAGATTATATGTTACCGATGTTAAATTTATTTTAATTAATTTGATTATTTACATGTGCTAAGTTGCAAGTAATATGAAACAAAGGAAGTGCAATAATTATGGATAATTCCTTAACAAATCAATTGTTTGGACTTTTGGCCAACACTTAAGGCCTTGTACTACTTTTTGAGCCTTCAAATCACACACCTTATTCCTCTCACCCACTACATAGCCCCTCACCTCACCAACACACCAGCAACAACTTGCACTCTTATAATTGTTTCCATGAATCACTAGAATAATTTTAATCTATTTTTCTGAATATATTTTGCGGAAGCCTTTCATCATTTTTTACCCCATGAATTTCCGAAAAATACTAGATAGGAAGCTCAAAATTTATGAATTAATTACCTTGAAAAGATAAATTATTATTTAAAACAGAGCATTACTTTGAAACAAACCCAATTATTTAAAATAATGAGAGCCCCAATGTGAAATAAAGGAAAATTGAAAGAGCAAAAACATAGAGTACACACCAAGAGGCAATACTAAACCCAACAATAATCGTGTTAACGAATAGCAATTGTAAGCGAAAAAAGGTCAATATTGTCGAAATTCGTAATGATGTTCTTTGAGAAAGACACAACCCTAATGACTGATTAATATGATCCGTCTAGCTAGTGATAATATAAAAGAAATAGGATAACATTAAATAGAACCTGACCAACAAGTAAATACAATTTCTTAACCTGCAAGAAAAATAAAAGTGAAACTGAAAAAGAAGAGATTTCACTTTCAAATTTTGTTTCACAATAAATTAGGGCTTAATTTAACATTGAGATTGGTAGGATTGAGTGTCAAGATTCCTAAAATTATGAATTTGGCATTGGATTAAGTATCAAAATGATGGTTGATACAATTTGACTACTAACCCCATAAAATGTACTGTGATCCATTTGAAGCATTATTTTTATACAAATTAACTTTATTTATATCACATTTGAAGATTTAATTTCAATATAATAAGTTTAAGATTTTGATTTTCGTCCCAAGTAACATGTAATGTGATTTTTAACATCCTTTTTTCAATCTTGCTCAAGTTTATCCGATAGAATGCTCATAATTAATGTTAGTTGTTGAGTTTAGAATTATATATATTATAAAAAATTAATTAAATTATTAACTTTTAAAATACGCATGGCATAGAATAAACTAATACTCCTATTTCATAAATTAGGAACTTTTATTAAGAAAGAGGAAAGCACAACAACCATTCGCTCAAAACTTAACTTATGGTTGAGGCAAAACATTAGGCAAATTAGATGCCACTTTTTTTTATTCAAGACCAAGTCTCATAGCTCATATCTACCATGTGTACATATGTTGACATATTAAATCGTGAACAAATTATATTAGTTCCTCACTTTTCGGTGATAACATATATAATAAGGCACCATAAATTAAATCATATTAAAGAAATTTAAACAAATGCATATGACTAGAAATTTTCCTTAAATAATTTTAATAACGTGAAGTTTAATAACGTCTACAAGTGAAAAGTTATGGCCAACAAAGGAACAGGAAACGGAGCAACAAAAAAGGCACCAGGTGAAGTGTTACACCAAAGAAGGAATTTACCATTTTGTCCATTGAGATTAGCCATTGGAGGTGTTGTTGTTGCTGGTATCATTGGATACTCTGTGTTGTACACCAAGAAAAAGCCTGAGGCATCTGCAGTTGATGTTGCAAAAGTCACTACTGGTGTTGCTACCCCTGACCACACACACCCTCGTTAGTAACATAATTTTATTGTTTTTTTTATAGGAAATTTTAATTTTATTGTATAATATTATGTAGAGTATAAAAAAACCATTTTTGGTCATATACCATGAACAAACATTAATTCATATAAATTGTTTGTATGGAGTAAGCAATTTGAAATAACAATGTTCCTAACTTGGATGGATGTACAATCATACAACATTTTTCTAATGGCTCCACCTAATTATTTAAGAAGCAATCAAGTTAAAATACTATGCCACTATTCACAGATTTTTTTACCTTGACTAAATTTTATATTCTATTGGTAAAGAGAAATATAAGCAAGTGAAACCTTGTTAAATTTGCTTCATTTTATGTATTCATACATATATAATATCAAATTTCTATAAATCTTGGGTTTTTTTTTTTTTTTTTTTTTTTTTTTTTTTTTTTTTTTTTTTTTTTTGCTGTAATTGTTATTTATTGATAATTAAGAGGATACATATCAGTGATTGAAATAATATATTGTCAACCGTAAAATGAGATGTGTTGCAATTTTATTGAAAAAAATACACACACAATGTTTAAATGATAAGGAATTCATAACAATTTATTTCTAATCAACAACCATATTGCTTGGAATAAGTGTGATTCAATTTTGTGCATATTTTATAATTAAAAATTGCATCAAAAAAATGTTTTATAATTAAATTTGCTATTTTCAACTAAATGTGCAACTTTTTCATCATTTGCATTTTATTTGAGCAAAATGTACATATTTATACATTATTAAGCTCCTAAAAAACTGACTTTAAGTTCCTACAAGAATATATGCATATTTAATACAAAACTAGTGTGTGGCTCAGATGATGCACCTGATTTTACTGTGAATATCAATAAATATTATGTGAGCTATAAAATATAAGCTATATAATTTCTTTTTTGAAAAAAATAATCTATATAATTTTAGAAAAGTGAACAATAATAACTATGAAACTAAATAAGTGCTCACAAATTGATGTTTTATACAAAATATTCATTATATTATAATTGAATATGAAACATAATCAAAAGATAGTATAGATAGGTCTTGTGTTTAAACCTTGTGATAAACATTTTTATTGCCATTAAAACATGTTTATAATACTAGATGAATGATGATGTGGCACATCAATAACATAATACTAAAAAAGATACCATAATACTAAAACAGACATCAGGAATGAACGTGTCAATTCTTGGTGCTGTTTTTTCCCTCCAACTTTAAAAAAAAATCCAATTTTTTTTTTAAATATTCATTGATTGATTATATATAGGATTTTCCATATATTTCTTCAAAAAAAGAGTATTTGCCAAATTAGAAAATCATTGACTAACATTATACATTTATACATATATTTAGGTCACTTGGATACTGCAATTTTTTTTATTATTTTTATAAATGCAATGTCTCCTATGTAATTAAGGATTTTTTTTTTTTTTTTTTTTTTTGTGAAATAATTAAGGAAAATATAGTAAACAAAATATTTTAAAAATTACAATTGATTCACTTATACGTACGAAGTATATTACAATAAGACTTACAAAAGTGTATCAAATTAAAAATCTCAATTTATAACCTATATCATTGTCTTCTCATTTTGGTAATCATATTCAATCTGTATACAATTAACTAGAATATTTGTATATATCTTCAATAATATACAAAAAAGGTAATTAGAATAATATTATTATCATTCTTTTCTTGAACTTTATTTTTTGGCTATAGAATTCATTTCATTAAAAAAGTTATTTTGATAACAAATATGAAGTAAAAAACACGAAGGTTAATAACTTTTATGTCTTTGGTATTGAATATAGATTAAATTTAAGTTATTTGGTTAAAAATAATTTTTTTGTTAATACATCATAATAAACAAATATAATTCGATATAAGATTTAAGATAAACGTGCATGGCACGGGACTTTAGCTAGTAATACATTAAAAAGGTGATGTGACATACATCTAATGCATGTGAGGGATGTCACGTGATACGTACTCTGTTTGAGAAATATTTTTTAATATAGAAAGTATAGATATAAATTGTAAGCTGCACATTCAACCTCTTAATCCTTCTCAACTTTCTCAATTTAAGATCTTTTCACATAATAATATTGTTATTAAATTTAATGTATGAATTTTTCTCATTTTGACCCTATATTAGTGAGAAGTTTCTTAAAATAAAAAACTATACATATGAAACTCTTTTGAAATGAATGTACATAATGTTGAGCTCATTGTTCATTTCTTTTTTAATGGAAAGATTGAAGTATTCTTTTGATAAAAACGGAATTAATAGCGTGTTTTGTGTGTGGCCAGCAAAAACGAGTAACCCCTGACCAAGTAACCCCTGATCGACCGAGTAATCTCTAACCAAGTAACCCATGACTGAGTAACCCCTGACCAACCGAGTAACCCCTGATCGACCGAGTAACCTCTAACCAAGTAACCCATGACTGAGTAACCCCTGATCGACCGAGTAACCTCTAACCAAGTAACCCATGACTGAGTAACCCCTGACCAACCGAGTAACCCCTGACCGACCGAGTAACCCCTGACTGACTAAGTAACCTTTGACCAAGTAACCCTTGACTGACCGAGTAACCCTTGACCAATCGAGTAACCCCTAACCGACCAAGTAACCCCTAACCAAGTAACCCCAACCATTCTTTCAAAAAAAAAATGTGGCTGGCCACACCGTGTGGCCAACCACATATGAAAGTTTGTGCGGAATTCGTAATTAAAAATATATTCATGTGAGATTTTATTTGATTAGTCTCGGACTTTCGGTGTGTGATTTTACATATTCAACTTTTTTAAAAATACATATTTAAAGATATTACACAAAGTGCTTATTATCATATCATATCATATCACTAATAAATAAAGTCGGTCTTGCAGCCAGGCCACGAGACAGCGACACTTGGCATTCCAGTTTTTCGCCAAATGTCGAGTCACGTAGGCGATAGATAGGTTTTATTGTGACACATATGATGCTAAGTAAACAAATTTTAGATAATTTTTTTAAGATAAAATTGTTGTATAGAGTTTTATTATCTATATACTTCTAATATTTAATATATACAAAATTAATAATAACTTTTAATAAATATCCTATAACTCAGTTTTATTTCCACCATAAAATTCGTTTTAAAAAGTTCTTTAAAATAAGATCCATTTATAATATATTTAATTTATTAAAAATTAATAGAGAATTAGTAAAAATAATTTTAGTTTGGTAAAAATATTTTAAGTTCCGTAAAATAATTTAATTTCAATAAAAATAATTTCAAGTCAATAATAACATATGTTTCGGTCAGAAAACAATGGGCCTTCAGCTGGCCCTTCGGATGAGTGGGGATGAAGCCCGATTCGAGTGATAACCGAATTGGGGATTTCCTGCACAGCAATGCAAACGTAAACTAGCCTCGGGGGGTGTGCCGAGGAAGGCCCCTCCGATGCCGAAGTCAGTACGGATGCACAAATATTAGAGAAAAGCTATGCAAGAGTATTTGTTGCTTGAGGAATTTAATGTGAATGAATGTAATTGTGTTAAAATGAAAGCTTTTATACCTTGGTTCCATAAGCTAAATTGGCTTGATCAATCAAATGGGCTGCCCCATGATTGGGCCTTGTTGCTATTGACTTGGCAAATACATTGGAGGGTTGGACCTTATGGTTTGGGCTTTAACTATTTCCATTTGTGGACTGGGACAAATTGTCTTGCGTTTTGGACCCCAAACAACTTGCCCCCCAGACCCGATTCATGAGGATAACGGGTCGGGTTTCAGCAGCTGAAGGATTTGGAGGGAAAACAAATGAAAATAGTTTAAATATTTTTGACAATTCAATACGGTTAATGTAACCGTTAATAATGATTAATTAACCTTAATGACGGTTAATTAAGGATAGTGGGGAAGTGGAGTGGATTTAGTGGGAAATTAAATCCAGGCAGTTTTGTAATTGGTTTGAAGAGAATTTGAAGAGTTTGCAACTGACATTAAGTGAGTGGGTTTTTGCGCCAAGTATATAATTCGCATTTAGCATAATTATTTCCGGCATTCCCAAATCAGACACACTTAGCATTTCATTCTCATTTTTCCAGCGAACTCGCGCAAGCTCTTCCTCTCTTTTATCAATTTCCGCCTTTTTCGAAGCTTTTCAGCAGAATTCGTTGCTCCGAACTGCTAAATCGGCGAATTCCGAGTCAGATAAAGGTAATTTTCTCCGAATTTCATTCGGATTTTCCCTTCTTTTAAGCTTTTCCCCTTTTTCCTACTTTTTCGCGTCGCCGTCGACCTAGCAATGGCCGGCAACCCTGGTAAAAGGCCAATGGAGCCTGAAGACGAGGACATTGAGGAGGAGGTGCCGCAACTAATTCGGAAGAGGAACCATCCTCTGCCCGTTATGCCGTTTTTGAGCGGCCGAAACCCTAACGCCCGAATTGAGGTTGGTTCATCCTCGAGTGGGGAGGGATTAAGGGTTATTCCGCTAAACAGTGCCCCTCCTAGAGAGCCAGCCGAAGCAAGTACTTCTGGCCGAAGGGCTCCTACCAGATCTCGGCCTTTAACCCCTGAAGAGAGGGAATGGACCGATGAACATGAGAACGATGGTCTGCTGAAGACCGAGCCAGCTGAATGGTGGCTAGCAAATGATGCTCGGTACCATTTTGCCGAGCAGCTGGAGGTTTATTATGGCATAATGGAAGCCGATGGGTATTGGTGCCGAATGCCCACGGTACTGGAGAGAATCTATCGGCCCCCTCCTGGTTACATTGGGGTTTATGTTCGGCAGCTGCAGTTCGGACTGCGATTCCCAGTGCACCCCTTCGTCACCGAAGTTCTGAATGGGTACAATATTTCATTGGCCCAATTAACCCCTGTCAGCATCAGGAGGATCATGACCTATCTTTGGGTGTGCATCTTCTACGGGTTGCAGCCAAGCGTTCATTGCTTTAGATGCATACACAAGCTCTCGCCGAACACCCAGTCCAGCAGAGTTCATGGCCGTGGCTGGTGGCACATAGAAGATGAGAGGGGCTACTTGACCTGCTATCCGAACGATACCTCGGATAAACATTGGCGGGAGCAGTGGATCTGGGTGCGAGCTCCTTCAGATGAGGGCCACCCTAATTATTTCGGGGGGCCCCGCTATGTCAGGAAGCCAGACCCATCCATGTCGAGCATCGGCGACGATGATTTCACCGAGGCTGATCGTATGCAGATGGAGCTATTCGGCAGATCCACTAACCCTGGTGCAACAGGCCGAATGACAATTGTGCCTACCGTGTGGTTGCCCTGCTACCATTACATCTTCCAAGAGAAGATGTTAGCCGTTGCAGGCCTCAGCCGAAGATACCAAGGTGGTAAGTGATTCGGCTGGGGCCGAGGCATTTATTTCCTGCTTTTTAGGTTTTCTCGATCCGAAGCTTTTTGCTTGAACCTAACGTTTTGCTCTGATATTTTTTCAGCTATCTGCGAAGAGACTTCCGGCATCGACTACGATCTGCTGGGGATCAGCCAGACCAGAGAGCCAATCACCAACACTCCTCCCATCACAGTTGTGAAGGATCGGCCACTGACGTTGCAGCCGAGGAAGCTCGAGGTGGTCAGCGCCTTTGAGTATTTGGCGCAGAAGCCTTGGTACAAGAAGATCGACCCTTTCTTCCTTCTCTCAGCTGAAGAGGAAGCTGCTGCTGCTGCTGCTGCTGCTGTAGAAAGAGGTGACATACAGACACCGCCTCCTCCATCCAAGCCTATCAGAGAGGAAGATTCGGAGTCCGAAGATACCAAGGAGTTGTTTGGTCCTTCGGTTAGTCCTTTACTTGTTGACTTTCTCAGCTTTATATCCTCGGCTTCTTGATTGTTTGTCTTGCAAAGCATTTTTCTGAATATGTTAATACGTAGCTTCAGCTTCTGAGCATGCATGTTACACGTAGCTTTCTTTGAATTTGCACATAGATTCTGCTAAGTGTAGTTCTTCGGATGCATCTCTGTCTGATATAGTTTCGTTTTGCTAAAACTGCTCAAGTATGTGGCCTCGGCCGAAACATCTGCGTGCTTCTGCTTTGAGCCTACTTGCTGCTTGTTATTGTTTTTGTTGTTTTGTTTGTCTTCTGCTAATCCTCCTGCCCCCTCTTTCTTCGTCTCTACAGTCCGAAGAGGAAGAAGAGGTAGAAAAAGAAGAGCCTTCCCCCTCTGAACCTGTTGCCGAGGATATGGCTGGCGGAAGAAGAAGGCCTCTGGTTTGGCCCGGCCAATTCAGGGCACCAGAGCTTCCTGTGAAGAGGCCTCGGCTGGCAGAGGTCCAGGAAGAGGTGGTTGAGGTTACTTCCCCCTCTCGGGAAGTTATCATGGAGGTGGTCGATGTGCTTGACCCCTCGTCTCCTCGTCACGTGCCTGAGCCCTTTTCTACCGAGGTTCAGCACGAGGTTGAAGTGCTGGGGATCCAGGATGAGGATCCGAAGCTTGCGGAGCAAGAGGGCGAGCCGCGGCTGAACGACGCTGCGATGTCCGCGCACACGAACATCCCTTCCAGTTCAGCTGCGACTTCCTTCCGTACCTTTCATTCAGCTGAGATGGGGTTCGGCTCAGCGCCCTTGGTCCCTGTTCCCATCCATGCCCGCGCAATCATTGAGGATAGGCGTGATTCTGCCCTTTCCTATTTTGGAAATCTGGGCAATCTTTCGGCTGTTGAAAGGGCCAAGGTCTGGATGCAGGGCGCTGCTGAATCTTTGGAAAGCGTGCCCCATCCTCTTTTGGAGAACCAAAGGGTTCTGATGCAGGTACCCTACTTGCGCGTTTTTTTTTTTTTTTTTTTTTTTTTTTTTTTTTTTTTTGCAAGTGTTGGGCTTCGGCTGACAGCATGGTCTGCTACTGTTGGGCTTTGCAGGCTGTTCACAATCATTTCCTTGCTGTGGAAATGTTTGACGAGCTTCAGAGCAAAGCTGCCAAGGTTGAAGAGGCTGAGACTCTAGCTCGGCTAGCTGAGCTGAAGCATGCAAAGGCTGAGGACGATGTCTCAGCTGCTAAGCAAGAGATGCAGAGGATGGAAGAGAACTTCCGCACCTTCAGCCGAGGCCTGGAGCAGATAGTCTTTCCTTGGCTCGAAGAGGGCCATTCCCTCATGAAGGAGTTTGGAGCTAACACCCTTGCTGAGTTCCGAGCTCGGCTTGAGGCCAAAGCCAAGGAAGATGTTGATGCGCAACAACTTCTCATTTCTGCCCATGAGCAGCAGCAGGCCCAGGTTCGGGAAGAGGCTAAGAAAGAAAAAGATGATCTGCTAGCCGCGAACCAGAAGCTGAAGGATGACTTGGAAGCTCAGAAGGCCGAGCTGCTGAATGCCAAGGAGCTGCTCAAAACCAGGATCTACACCGAAGCTGAATATGGTGAAGGTTTTGAGAACGGCTGGAAGACTGCTCGGCGCTTGGCTCTGCACGCTGCTCCCGACATGAACTGGGACCAGGTTGAGGCTTGGTCGATGGATGCTGACAACCCTCGGATCCACGAGGCTAGCCAAGCTGAGATTGACTTCCTAGTCCGTCAGGCTGAAGCTGAAGCTAAGGAGGCTGAAGAGATTGCCAAAGAGGCTGAAGCTACTGGCCCTGCCTCCTCTTCAGCTGGGGCTGGTCCATCCGGAGTTCCAGGGAATGCTGAAGCATAGGAGCTCGGGCAGCCGTCTTCTGAGTCCTGCGGATCAACATGCGCTTAATTTGTGAACGCCGCATCAGCTTTTGCCTGTTCTTTTGTTTCAGCTTGCCTCTGTACAAACTTTTTATCTGTTTTTGTGTACTTTCGGCAGCTGTGTTTTCCGCTATGTGGGCGGCTGCCGACTTTGAATTTCTGTAGTTTTAAACTTCTGAATTTGGTTTCTGTAACTCGTACTCAATGTTTTGTGATTTTTCAGTTTCTGGTGAATGAAGTAGAATTTTTAGCTGTTTTCTCTTCTTCTGCCTACTTTTCTAACTTTGCATTTGGTTGCCTTCTTTCTGAATTTTTTCCTAAATTTGGCTAAGTACAAATCTTCGGCTAAGAGTTCTTCAGCTGATAACACTTTGATCATTTTACTTGGCTTTTCATGAAATTTTCTCAAGTGCCAACCCAGGTAGGCGCCTTCTGCTCCCCCCAGAACCTTGAAGATGAAGTCTTCTGGGTTCTGAGTGCTACTGAAGCTTCGTTATAGCTTGCACATATATGCTTACTCCTTGCGCTCCTGTCAATTCTAACTCATCCGAGGGAACGACTACTTAAGACATAATGCCAGGGCAGTGATCATCTGAAGCACAAGGCGTAATTTACGCAATACTTCAGAGGTGCAATCACCACCCGAAATTGACTGGCCGACGCACAAGGCATTATTATGCAATGCTTCGGGCCTTCTGCCAATTCCTATTTTCGGCTATGTCCTAGATGAGCCTATGACCTCTTTGCCGAGAGCAGTAAATCCATCCGAGGTACAGTGCATCATAATGCAGTACCTCGAGGTTCTATTTACCACTCGTGTTGGCAGGTTCTTCGGCTTGCTGAAGCACAGTACATCACAATGCAATGCTTCAGACAGAACCGGGTGTAAACCTTGAGATAATTGTGGCAGGGACAGGAATAATGGAAACAGAATAAAATTGTGAATAATCGCGGCTCAAAGGCCTTTCATTAATCTGAAGGAAATATACTTACACAGATTTTTCACACATGAAATTTTCTAAGTACATCTGCGTTCCAGTGGTTTTTCAACTCAGCTCCATCTAACTGCCGAAGGCGATAAGTTCCTGGTTGGAGCTCATCATATATTTCATAAGGCCCTTCCCAATTAGCTGAGAGCTTCCCATGAATGCGGCTTTTCTGAACAGCGGCGGTATTCCGAAGAACCAAGTCCCCCACTTTAAGGGGTCTTGATTGGACCCTTCGATTGTAAAATTTACTAATTCTTTGCTTGTATGCCGCCATTCTATCCCTCGCTGAGTCTCGGATCTCATCTAAGAAATCGAGGGACTCTTTCATGAGGTGTTCATTCTCTTCAGCCGAGAACTGGTTGACTCGGAGACTTTTTGAGCCAATTTCCACCGGCAAAACGGCTTCAGACCCATACACCAATTCAAAAGGTGAATGCCCCGTGGCCTCTTTTTCAGTTGTCCGAAGTGACCATAGAGTTCAAGGGAGTTCCTCTATCCACTTGGACTTTTGATCTTCAACTCTCTTTTTGAGAGCGTTGAGTATCTGTTTATTTGCAGCTTCGGCCTGGCCGTTACTCTGAGGATGACAGACTGCTGAGTACGCCAGTTTTATGCCGAACTGATCTATGTACCGCCTCAGCGGCAAATTGTCAAATTGTCTTCCGTGATCGAAGACAAGCACTTTTGGGATGCCGAAGCGCGTGATGATATTCTGCCAGATGAACTTCCTGACAGTTTGCTCAGTTATATTTGAAACTGCTTCAGCCTCTATCCATTTGCTGAAGTAGTCTATTCCTACTATCAGCCATTTTTTCTGGTAGGGAGCCTCGGGGAATGGTCCCAAAATATCCAACCCCCATTGAGCGAAGGGGAATGGATTCAGTATCGGCTGAAGGTCCCTCGAAGGCCTGTGAATAACGGGTGCAAATTTTTGACATTTTTCACATTTCCGCACCAAGTCTTTAGCGTCATGAATCAACGTTGGCCAATAGTATCCTGCCCGTAGTGCCTTATGGGCTAGGGTCCTCCCCCCAACGTGGTTTCCACAGATACCGAAGTGGATCTCCCGAAGGATGTAATCCGCATCTGTTGGACCCACACATTTCAATAGTGGGGCCGAGAAGGATTTTTTCAGTAGCTCCCCTTTGTAGACGATGAACCTTGAGGCTATCCTTTTTATTTTTGCTGCTAAGTTCCTGTCCTCGGGCAGCGTCCCTTGAAGCTTATAAGCCAAGATGGGGTCCATCCAGCTGGGCTCCACCTCAGCACACTGAACCTCGATTTCTGGGTCGATGCTTCTGGTTCGGCGCACCTCCACATACACGGACCGATTCAGCTCTGTAAGAGTTGAACTTGCGAGTTTAGAGAGTGCATCGGCTTGAGCATTCTGACCCCTTGGGATCAGCTCGATCTCAAAAGTTCTCAGCTTCGCTATAACTGATTTGATCTTGGCAAGGTAGGATATCATGGAGGGTTCTTTGGCCTCATACTCGCCCCGGATCTGGTTAGCGACTAGCTGAGAGTCTATCTTCAGACAGACATGTTCGGCTTCGAGTGCTATGCATAATTCCAAGCCAGCAACTGCTGCTTCATATTCTGCTTCGTTGTTAGAAGCCTTAAATGAGAACTTGAGTGCATACTCGAAGTTTTTGCCCTCGGGAGAGGTGATTACCACCCCAGCTCCCGAGCCATTTACGGTGGCTGAGCCATCCGTGAATACTGTCCAAGTCCCCTTCCCTTCGTCGAGTATTTCCTGATAGGAACATTCGGCTAGGAAGTCTGCTAGGGCCTGGGCTTTTATTGCTGCCCTCGGCTGGTAGCTTATGCTGAACTCGGTGAGCTCGAAGGCCCACTTTGTCAGTCTGCCTGATTTTTCCACCTTGCCGAGGACTTTCTCCAGCGGTTGGTCCGTTAGGACCACGATTTGATGTGAGTCAAAATAAGGCCTTAACTTCCGAGCTGCTACCACCACCGCATATGCGACTTTTTCGAGCAAAGGGTAGCGTGTTTCGGCATCAGTCAAAGTATGACTGACAAAGTAGATTGGTTGTTGGACTTTTTCCTCTTCCTTCAGCAGCACCGCACTCACCGTAGCAGGGCTAACTGCTACGTATAAGTACAAGATCTCCCCTTCAGCTGGTCTTGCCAGTGTCGGAAGATTTGCCAGGTGCTCTCGGAGCTGCTGGAAGGCTACTTTCTGCTCATCTTCCCATATGAGCTCTTTTGACTTCGGAAATTTAAGCGCCTTGAAGAAGGGCAGGCCTTTGTCCGAGGCTTTTGAGATGAACCTGGACAAGGCGGCCATTCTCCCCGTAAGGCGCTGAATATCCCTTTTCGTCTTCGGCTCGGGAAGGTCAAGAGCTGCTTGCACTTTGGTAGGATTGGCATCAATCCCCCTTTTGCTGACCATGAAACCTAGGAATTTCCCAGACCTCACGCCGAAGACACATTTCTTCGGATTCAGCTTCATCTGATGTTTTCTCAGGGTGGCGAACGTTTCAGCTAGGTCCGCAACATGATCTTTTGCCTCCTTGCTTTTGACGATGGAATCGTCAACATAGGCTTCCATGTTGCGACCTTTTTGTTCGGCAAACACCTGGTCCACCAACCTCTGATACGTTGCCCCGGCGTTCTTTAGGCCGAAGGGCATCATTTTGTAATTATACACCCCGGCGCTTGTAACAAATGCCGTTTTTGCTCTGTCATCGGGGTGCATGAAAATCTGATGGTACCCAGAAAATGCGTCCATGAAGCTGAGCAGAGCATGGCCACTTGTCGAGTCAACCAGCTGGTCGATTCTTGGCAAGGGATAGAAGTCCTTCGGACAGGCCCTATTCAAATCCGTGAAGTCAACGCACATTCTCCAGGAGCCATTAGCTTTCTGAACCATTACTACATTCGCCAGCCATTCAGGGTATTGGCAGGGCTCAATGAACCCTGCGTCTAAAAGTTTCTTAACCTCGGCTGCGATGTCCTGGTTCTTCTGAGCGGAGTAGTTCCGCTTCTTTTGCTTAATTGGGCGACATGTGGGGTCGACATTAAGCTTGTGCGAGATGAGGTTCGGATCAATTCCCGGCATGTCGGCTGCTGAGAACGCGAACACATCTCTGTTGTCCCGAAGGAGCTGGATCAGCTAAACACGGAGGTTCGGATCTAACCCTCGTCCGATGTTGACACATTTTTCGGTATCCCCCTCGGTCAACTGGATTGATTCAGCTTGTTCGTCTGACTCCATTGCCTTGGAGCTAGATTCTTCAGGTTCGAGTCTGCTGTCAATCTCAGCAGGCCTTCCTTCCTTCGGCTGGCTTTCGTCCGAATCTTTCGGTCCGTTCGAAGAGCTCGCCTTTTCGGCCCCTAAAGATGCTTTCTTTTTTGGGGACCCCTGAGCTGAAGCACTTAGGCCCTTCGGCCTTTTGGTACCCCGCTCCTTTTCTCTTTCTTTTTCTTCCTCATCATCCTTGTCGCTTCGGCGACTCTTGGATGGCTTGAGGGAATTGCATTCCCGGGCCTCTCTTTGGCTGCCCAGCATTTTCTCGGAGCGTCCTTCGTCTGAGACCTAAATCATTGACTGATGATATGTCGAGACCACCCCTTGAACATCATGAATGAGAGGTCTCCCCATGATGACGTTGTAAACTGACGGGGCGTCGATGACCAAGAACTCGGCCATGACGCTTCGTCTCGCCTGGTCTTGACCAAGGCTGACGGGAAGAAGAATTTTCCCATCTGGATATGAAGAAGAGCCGTTGAATCCAGTGACCGGATAAGGGACCGGAGTCAAATGCCTGCTCTCCAACTTCAGCTGGTCGAATGCCTTTCGGAAAAGTATATTCGCCCCGCTGCCACCGTCTACTAGTGTCCGATAGACGTTGTGGTTTGCAATGCTTGTCATGATAACCAATGGATCATCATGGGGGTACACCACCCCCCTGCAGTCTTCGGATGTGAACGTCATGTTCGGCACCGGAGACTGCGGCTTCTGGAACTCGGCATGATGGATCTGATGGGTGAGACCCCTCAGATGGCGTTTAAGCGCGTTCCGAGATATGCCACCGGAAATGGTCAGGATGTCATTGTGTCCCCCTTCGGGAGGCCTGTCCCTTTTTCGGTGATAGTCCAGCTCTTGCCGAGGATCTTTCTCGGTCTTCTTATCTTCGCGGCGTTCCGCGACATATTTCTTGAGATATCCTTTTTGGACCAGCTCTTCGATCTGGTCCTTCAGCTGAAGGCAATCCTCGGTGCGATGTCCACGGGATTCATGGAACTCACACCAAAGGTCCTTCCCTTTCTTTTGGTGCCAAGAAGGAGGTGGCTTCGGCTTTTTGAATCTTCCCTCCTCCCTCGTCGCACTGAAGATTTTAGTACGTGGCAAGGTAAGAGGGGTGTAAGATTCAAATTTCCCTAGGAAGGGAGCCTTATCCTTCTTCGGCTCTGCGGTCAAGGGAGGTTCTGAGGCTTTTGCCTTCCCTTTCCTTGACGCTGGAACTTCGGCCTGCTGCCCTTTTGGCTTCACAAGCCCTGATTGGGATTGCAGCTTTGCCTTGTTCCATTCCTCGGCTCGGATAAATTTATCCGAGGCGTCGAGGGCTTCTTCCAGGGTCTGCGGGGGATGCATGACCATGAAGTCCAGAAATTTGCCAGCTTGCAAGCCATTCCGTAATGCAAATACGGCCAGAATTTGGTCCAAGCTTGTTATTCTGGACGACTCGTTGCTAAAGCGAGTCAAATAGTCTCGGAGACTTTTGTCCTCCGCTTGCTGCAGACCCATCAACTCTGCAGTAGTTTTCTCTCGGCGATTAGCCGTAGAAAACTTGCTTTTGAATTTATTGGCTAGATCGCTCCAGCCAGTTATTGAGCCTTCCTTCAGCCCTTTGGTGATCCATGATTGGGCCACACCTTTAAGGGTTGTTGGGAAGTACTTGCACCAGGTAGCTTCGAACCTGGGGTTAAGGTACATATGCCCCTCATAGGAGGCGATGTGGTCCTTCGGATCCGAAGTACCGTCATATGTAATGTGTGCCGGAATTTTAACCGTCGGCACATGTTCTTCCAGTATCCACCTTTGGAATGGGGAACTGGTTGGAACCATTACGGCCTTCCCCTTCTTCCTCGCCGAAGGAACCCCGCTTCTCCCTCTCAGAGAGGTGGATGCGGGGGGTGTCCCCTCGCGTGACTGGGAAGGATGAGACCCTTCTGGAAAGGTGAGGCGACTATGCACCCCTCCTTTTCCACCTAGGCGCTCAAGGACGCTTCGGCGGGAAACATTGTGGCTGTCATGATGACCTTCGGAGGTTTGAGCTTTGGAACTTTTGGAGTGGCCGGAGCCTCTCCTCTGATTCTGCCCAGAACCACCTGGATGCCCAGCCTTTCGGCTACCTTCCCCTTTTGAGGATGGGGCACGCTTTTCTCCCTCGGTTATACTCTTCCTCTTTCGATCATTTGATCTAGGAGGGGGAGATAGTGGCTTTTTTACTGACGGAAAGCGTTCCCCTAAAGTATGCATGAATTCCATGCACACAGCCATGGCTTTCATGACCTCCTCGGTTGAGGGTCCGGTAGGAGGAGTTGAGCGCATGCTTGGTGAGGGGTCACGTTCATGAGCCTCACCATCCCTCGGCGAGTCCCCATTCAGGTGATCCCGCTGGGAAGGAGATCCTTCATGTGAATTTTCTCCCCTTGGGGAGCTGGAAGCGGTCGGCTCAGGCGACGGTGAAGGTGTCCTACCGGCCCTTACCGTTATAAAACCGGTCTTCCTAGTTCTCTTATAGCTCTTTGCACTCTTAGTCATTTTGAGTATTGGCTAAGATTCGAATGAAATTTTTGGCTGACTTTTTTGTAAGAATCCCCACAGACGGCGCCAAATTGTTTCGGTCAGAAAACAATGGGCCTTCAGCTGGCCCTTCGGATGAGTGGGGATGAAGCCCGATTCGAGTGATAACCGAATTGGGGATTTCCTGCACAGCAATGCAAACGTAAACTAGCCTCGGGGGGTGTGCCGAGGAAGGCCCCTCCGATGCCGAAGTCAGTACGGATGCACAAATATTAGAGAAAAGCTATGCAAGAGTATTTGTTGCTTGAGGCATTTAATGTGAATGAATGTAATTGTGTTAAAATGAAAGCTTTTATACCTTGGTTCCATAAGCTAAATTGGGCTTGATCAATCAAATGGGCTGCCCCATGATTGGGCCTTGTTGCTATTGACTTGGCAAATACATTGGAGGGTTGGACCTTATGGTTTGGGCTTTAACTATTTCCATTTGTGGACTGGGCCAAATTGTCTTGCGTTTTGGACCCCAAACAACATAGATATCTAATTTTTATACTTTTTGAATAATCCTTTTTGATAAATTAAATTTATTTTAAAAAAATACACTATTGTATAATTAAGTGATATGATATCGCAAGTCTAAATATCCTAAATTATCAAAAAGGATTACATGACCGTATTTAACATTCAAGCCAAAAAGTTTATACTAAACTTTTATCAACCATCTAGGCATCGCCCGGGCACAAAACTAGTAACTAATATATAAAGCTAAACTTTTAGCCAGGCCACGAGACAACGACACTTGACATTTCAACTTTTCGCCAAGTGTCACACCAGGTAGGCAACAATTAATTATTTGTATAACACGTAGGATAAAAACGTTGGACAGATTTCAATAGATTTTGTAAGATAAAAACGTTAATTTAGAGTTTTATTTTCAACAAAATTTGGATAGATTTTTAGGATAAAATTGCCGGTTTAGAGTTTAATATATATATATATATATATATATATATATATATATATATATATATATATATATATATATATATATATATATATGTATGTATATGTATGTATATATATATATGTATATATAAAGGGGAGAGTTTTCCCCAAAATTTTAGAGAGCCACCGAGGATTTTGATTTTTAAAAAATTATTAGAGCGCCATGTAGGATTAGTATTTTAGAGTGTTACGTATAGGATTATGTCACATAGGATTGTTATTTTAAAGCGCCACGTAAGATTAAATTTAAAAGATTAAATTTATTATAAAAATAAAATACTATCTTTTTAAATTGGAAATTTTATCTAAGAGAAAAGAAACAGTTTATTTTATTTTGTATACATACAAAAATACTATTAAACTTTAAAAAAATGAAATTCATATTCAGTGGATATTTTAAAAAAAAATTGATTAGATAAAAAAAAATAATGAAAATATGACAAGTGATTATAATAAAATATTTTATAAAAATATACTGATAAAAAAAATGAAATCACGTTCAATTATAAAGGGGAGTTTTTCCCCAAGATTTTAGAGAGCCGCCTAGGATTTTGATTTTTAAATAATTATTAGAGTGCCAGGTAGGATTAGTAATTTTAGAGTGTTACATATAAGATTATGCCACGTAGGATTGTTATTTTAAAGCGCCACGTAAGATTAAAATTAAAAATTTAAATTTATTATAATAATATAACAATATCTTTTTAAATTGGAAATTTTATCTAAGTGAAAAGAAAGAGTTTATTTTATTTCGTATATATAAGAAAAAATACTATTAAACTTAAAAAAATGAAAATCACGTTCAATTGATATTTAAAAAAACGGATTAGATAAAAAAAATAGTGAAAATATGACAAGTGATTATAATAAAATACTTTATAATAATATACTAATAAAAAAAATGAAATCACGTTCAATTAAAAAAAAAAATGTTTTCTCTAAGAAAAAACAGTTTTGGATTAGATACAAAAAATAAGAAAAAAATCATTGAAATTAAAAGTATATCCTTTCTCTTTTTCTAGCAAAAAAAAAAAAAAAATGTTCATCATTTATCATTTATTTGATGAATTGATTTCATCTTATGATTTGTTATTATTACAAATAGTCATTAAATCCAATTATACAAGAGATTTGTAATTTCTTTTAGAATTAAATAATTCAAATGCCATAAGTAAAATTAACGAATGAGATTTTATAGTTTAAATTAATTAAATATAAAATATTATCTTTTGATATTAGGAATTTCATCTAAATATATAATGCATGAGAGAAAATTCAATTTTAAATAAATAAAATTAAAATATTAAATGATAATATGATATAGTAGAGTGGCTTTCCCTTAATATTGTTGGGAAAATTTACAATTCCACAAATATAACTACTTTTTAAAATATTCTCAATCTACTGTCCACATTAGCAATTTAATTTAATTATTTTTTTTAATTTTGTTTGTGTGAAACCGCTATCTCAAGTAGCGGTTTTCCACCTAGTATTTTAAAAAAGAAATAAAAAATAAAGCTTTTCATTCCGACTTCCTACTTTTTCTTTCTCTAATTATGTTGTTATAACCAAGGAGAACCATTGCCATTATCCCTACTCAAACTACTCTCATTCAATCTTCAAATTTTATTTTCAATTTCACATCATCTTCAAATTAAATCAAGTTTGTGGGTGGATTTTTTGGGCATGGATAGTTAAAGCTTCATGGAGTAAAAACATCCCATTGAAAATTTGTAGAGGTACGAAACACTGAAATTGGTGGTGGGACGAAGTTCCAGTGAGTAAGGCGGCGGAAGGAGGTGGTCTAACACCTTGGTGAGGCGAGGTTGTCGGATTTTAGCACTGGGAAGCTAAGATCTAACACCGACTGGTCGAACAACTTCTCTGTTCTCTCTCATGTTCATCCCCTTCTCTCTCTTGTTCTTCCCCTTCTCTCTCTAAAATCAGATTACTTTGATTTTTTTTATCACTAATCAAATTAAGATTTGATTTTGTTTTTCATTTTTTGTGTTTGATTTGGAGGAGTATAAATAATTTTGCCTCAATTTCATTTTTTCATCTGGTTCATTACCTTAGAATTTTTATATGGGAATGAAGATGGATTACAGTTTTAGTCTTCCTGTACTCATTTCCTAAAAATTACTTTGTAATTAATTTTTTTTTCGTATAAATTGAAAACTGCCACTTGAGTTGGCGGTTTTTGCATAATTGAAAACCGCCAATTCAAGTAGCGGTTTTGTGTTAAACTTTAAAAAAAAAAAAATTAAAAATCATACTAAATAGTGACGTGGACAGTAGATTGGGAAATTGTAAAAGTGTAGCTGTATTTATGGAATTGCTACTAGTTGGAACATTATTATGGGAAAGCACTCGATATAGTACAACGAATAAATAAAGTAACAAATTTTATCACAAACTTACAAAAAAAAAATATTAGTTGTACAAAAATACAAACAAACCGTGCATCGCACACGCTTCATCTAGTTAATTAATATAACCCAATTAAAAAAAAATTAAATTATAACTTTCAAAGTTTCTCAAATTATTATCTTAAAAATTAATTATTTAATTAGGATATTTGTGTTAAAGAGCACTCCAAAATAAATCAATTTATGATATATTTTAAAAATTATAGCCCACAGCTTTATGAGCGGTAGTACTATATTATTTATTTTACAAGTATGATTGTCAAGTAATTATTAATATGAGTAGAAAATTCAAATAACTAAGTATTTTTCTCATATATAGTGCATATTTTTATAACATATATTGCACTCAGTCTAGGAGTACTCAATTGTTAAATGTCAATGAAACCATAAAATTAAATTACTCATCCGATTAAGAACATTTTAAACAACAAATTTTTCAAACGTGGATAGTTTTACACATTAGTGATAATGCCTTCAAGAAAATAATTACTTCTTTATAATTATTTTATAAGTAGCCAATTAATGTAAGGATTTATAAAACATAAAGATACATTGATACCCCTCATGATTGCTTTACAGGGATTTAATATACTACTCATACTAACAAGATACATCTTCCTTTTAGGGAGCTCATATGCTAAGATACTTCTCAATTAAGCGTGCTAATGCGCCATAAGGACTTGTGTTGGTCTGTGAGGACAGCTATTGGTCCTTGATGCACATTTCGTGACAATAGGCCCCTCCCTAATTTGTTTGGGGTCGGGGTGTTACATATATATTGTAGAGGAACCCGGGGCATCGCTCGGGGTACGTACTAGTATACTATATATATGCAACGAAATTCATACATTTTTTCAATATTTTCGCCTAGAAAAGGATATTCCAATGACTTTGAATGTGAATAATGTATATTCGAGCCAACATAATTTTAATTCAAAAAAATCCCCAAAAAAAGCCTATCAAGAAAAGAAACAAACAGCTGGAAAGAAGGTGGTTAAACCACTTAAGGAAAGCACCAATATTCCCATAGATCCGATTGCCAAAAGCCCAGCTACTATTGTGCAAGGAAAGGAAAATATTGGAGCAGCTGTCGAAGGCACACAAGAGGCAAGTTTAGAAAAAAACCTTAAGCCATCACAAGCCACACAACAGCCACACGAAGCTAGCATTGAAAGTTTCCCCAATGTCACACATTTCTCAAACTCCCTCACCTATCAAGGTGACAATCCCACCAGAGAAAATTTTGTGCGTTGGCCACCTCATGGATTAACCATACATAGCAGAGATGTGCCCCCTACTCCATATAATGGAGATGCAAATGGAGTAAATGCTACCACCAACTTCGAACCCCCTCCCCGGAGTTGGTGATCACGGCAAGGATCCCCAATGAATTGCAGCGTTTGCTGAAGATGCTCAGGCTAGCATATGTATCCTCTCTCTCCTCTATACCAGTTGATATGAAAAGATAGTATACCAAATTTAAATCCGGATTCTCTACTTATTACTTGTATGGTGTGGAATGTGCAAGGTGCTGGAAGTAGGAACTTCATCACAGTTCTCAAAGATTTGGTTCGAATTCATCAACCTAATGTACTTACGTTGGTGGAAACTCACATGGGAGGTGAGCAAGCAGTAATGATAGCTTCGATTCTTGGTTATGGTTATGATGGGCACTCAAGGGTTGATGCCTTGGGTTTTAGTGGCGGAATATGGGTTTACTGGAAGTCGAATCGAGTAAATGTGAGCCCGAGTTTGAAACACAATCAACACATCACAATGGAGATTTCTCGTGTAGGAGCCATGCCATGGTACTTTTCTGCGATTTATGCTAGCCCGAATCCAATGAAGAAGAAGGAACTATGGGAGGAGCTCAAGAATATTTCCATGAGTCATGATAAACCCTGGCTCATAGCTGGTGATTTTAATGACACTAGATTCCCTTCAGAAAGAAATAAGTCATGTCATGAAACTAATAGAAGATCCTTATTCAACAATTGGGTTGAGGACATGGACCTACTGGAAGTCGAATTCTCTGGTGCTTCACACACTTGGGCTAGAGGCAAATCACTTGAAACTCGTCAAAGTGCAAGGTTAGACAGAGCCTTGTGTAATGAGCAATGGGCTTTAAGGTTCGAGCAGGCATCGATGAGACACCTTACAGCAGTTCACTAGGAACATTGTCTCATTTTAATCTTCCCGAATGGCTTCGCACCTTTGCAAGCCATCCACCGACCATTTCGATTTCAAGCTACATGGCTAACACATGAGAATTTTAAAAAATTCATTGAAGAAAAATGGGACGGTGAAGGAGAATTAATGCCGTCTCTAGCTAAACTCTCGACCGATCTCCAGAATTAGAATCAAGATATCTCTGGAAATAAATTCAAGCAAAAGCGATCCTATCTTGCATGCATTGGTGGAGTGAAAAAAAAAACTTGCAATCAAACCTGATCGAGGCCTTATCAAATTAGAGGCTAAATTGAGAAAAAATCTTGATGAAATTCTTGAAAGGGAAGAGCTGCTATGGTACCAAAAGTCACGAATAGAGTGGCTAAAAAATGGTGATCGAAATACATCTTTTTTCTACCTTAGCACTATAGTTAGAAGATGGAAAAATAAGGTAGTTGCGCTAAAAGGGGAAGATGAACAGTGGTTGCACGATAAAGTTGAAATTTGTAATCATGTCATGTCATATTTCTCAAAGCTTTTCGAGGAGGAGGGTGAACCAGATTTCTTTGACCTCCCCCAAGATATCTTCCCCGAGCTGCCAATGCAAGAATGGAGTTTTCTCACTCGGCCTTATTCT
The DNA here is from genome assembly GCF_001683475.1 of Chenopodium quinoa. Classification (NCBI taxonomy): domain Eukaryota; kingdom Viridiplantae; phylum Streptophyta; class Magnoliopsida; order Caryophyllales; family Amaranthaceae; genus Chenopodium; species Chenopodium quinoa. Next base: position 8,107,077 of record NW_018742205.1, on the reverse strand, counting down.
AAGTTCGAGGTAGAGGCGGTTGTGAAGGAGATGGGTGCAATGAAAGCACCGGGACCAGACGGTTATCAAGCCCTCTTCTACCAAAAAAATTGGGGCCTCATAGCAAACACTGTATACAAGACTATCATGCCTATCCTTGAGGGAAAGGGACTGCCGAGTAATATGAATGAAACTTTTATTACCCTCATTCCTAAGGTCGACAATCCTGAGTTTGCTTCTCAATTTCGGCCCATTGGGTTGTGTAATGTGGCATACAAAATTGTCACGAAAGTCATTGTGAATCGATTGAAACCCGTGCTTCCCCGGCTTATATCAAACACCCAAGCTAGCTTTGTTCCGGGGCGTCAAATCACAGACAATATTGTGATAGTTCAAGAGGTCATTCATACAATGAAACGAAAGCAAGGTGAAAAGGGTTTTATGGCCATCAAAATTGACTTTAAGAAGGCATACGATAGACTTCGTTGGTCTTTCATTCGAGAAACGATGGTGCAAATGAATCTCCCTATTTTTATGATTGAAATTATCACGGAATGCATCACTTCGGCTTCTCTACAATTGCTTTGGAATGGAGAACCTTCACCAAGTTTCAAGGCTCCAAGAGGAATTAGACAAGGAGATCCGCTTTCTCCATATTTGTTTGTTATGTGCATGGAGCGCTTTTATCAAACAATTGAAGAGTCAATAATCCAGAAGAAATGGAAGCCAATTAGAGCAAGTCGAGATGGTCCTATGCTTTCCAACCTCTTCTTCGCGGATGACATTATACTTTTTGCAGAGGCAAGTGTAGATCAAGCGGAAATTATTCATGAATGTCTAAGGAGATTTTGTGATGCCTCGGGACAGAAAGTTTCACTTGCGAAATCAAGGGTGTATTTTTCGAAAAATATTGACACTGTTTCGCAAGAAAGCATTAGTGCTGCTTTTAGAATGGAGGCTACGGAGGATCTTGGTATGTACCTAGGAATGCCCACATTGACAAGCCGGGTGACAAAAGAGACCTTTCAACACTTGTGTGAAAAGATTAATAGAAAATTATCGGGATGGAAGTCCAAAAATCTCTCGTTGGCAGGCAGTATTACATTAGCCACAGCCACCCTTTCGACAATGGAAATGTATTCGATGCAAACGGCCAAAATTCCAAGGGCTACTTGTGAAGCTATTGATAAGAAAACTCGTCAATTCATTTGGGGAGGAAGTGATGAACAAAGGAAGGTGCACTTAATCTCTTGGAAAATGCTACAAAAACCGACAGATCAAGGAGGTATTGGCATCCATTCGGCGAAGCAAGCAAATGCAGCTTTTCTCACGAAGCTTGGATGGAGAGTGCTTCCGGAACCTAATGCTCTTTGGGCTAGGGTGTTGCGAGCAAAATATTGCAAGGGTCGTTGCCATGTTGATATGTTTGAGCTTAAGGTGGGTATGTCGAATGTGTGGAGTGGTATAACCGAGGAATGCTAAGTGGTTGGGCAAAGGCTTACGTACTGTAGTTGGTAATGGTGCTAAGACCTTGTTTTGGGACCACAAATGGTGTACGGATCAGCCCAAGGGGAGAAAATATTCATGACATTCTCTATTGTCAGAAGCTCTTAAATGATTCAAGATGGCAAGTAAAGGTGGCTCATGTGTACCGCAAAGGGAATAGAGCGCCGGATTGGTTGGCCAATCGCGGAGTTGTTCAAAGCTCTCAATTAGATTTCATTAATAATGTTCCGGTAGAACTTGGTCGTATTTTAGAGAAGGATAATAGGGGTGTGGCTTTACCACGCTTTGTCCCTCCGTAGGTAGTTTTTTATTTATTAGTTTTTCTGTTTTTGCTTTGTTTTTATTTCCCTTTGGACTTGTTCCTCTCTCGGAAAAAAAAAAATTAAAAAAAATAAAAAAATTCATACCTTATCCATTTGACACTTATTTTCTTTCCGTTGATGCTTAATGATCTTACAAAAATACTTTTAAACATTAATCTCATAACTTCCAATTTTGAACTAATTACGTTCACATTGTTTCAGACAAGGTCTTTAAACATTGTGAAACTGAATAGAATTTATCTTTAAGAACAATACTCTATATATTCTTTTTTAATTGTTACATTTGAAACAAATTTCTCTGAAAGAAACAAGTTTTACACCAGACAGAGCAAAACTATACCATCAATAGTATAATATTTGATATTTTAAAAGTTATATCAATACAAATCTAAAATGCTCACAAATGATCAAATGTGTAAAGTATAAACATTGCAAGTAAAACAGAACGAAAAAAGAAAATAAAAATCAAATAACTCAAGACAACGATCCCTGTAATATTCACCTCAACGGGGGGAAAAATAAAAGGTGAAGACTATTAATCTTCGAAGCATGGTTTCCTGATCATGGGAGTCTAGGAAGTATCAGAATACCATGATGGAAAATGTAGACCCATACTCCAATAACTTGTCCTTCGGTTGTGTACTCGATTGCAGAAAACTAATATTGTTAGGATAAGTAGCACGAAATAATCATTAATATATCTTCTGAATATGCAAGCAAATAATCATAATCATTATTGACTTTATCATAAACATATACTATGATAAAATATACATAGTTATTCACGTATAATCTTTTGCTGAAAATTTCAGCACCTATAAAGTAGCAATTTTGTTAGCCACAAAATTAGATAAACACAAAACAACAATTATCCCTTTTTTTTTTTCTTGCTTATCAACAATAAGATAATCATCTTAATTTTGCACGTATAAACAGAAATATTTATCCAACAAATATGCATAAAGATAATATCCGAAATAAACATAATTTCATATTAATCAAATATTAACGTAGATATATCATATTGACTTTCATCATCAAATATATAATATTGTTAATCGCATCAAGATATATTAGCAAATATAATCATGCATATCACATAATATTATAACCATTCATATCTTTGACTTCCATCATAAAATATAGTAGAATACGAAACCTTTATCAAGGTGGAGTCTTCACTATGGATGGAGTTCATAATACTGCTTGCTCAGCTTTCATCTTGAGCTGGAGCTTCACTCAATCTGACAGATCGAGGGAGCATAAACTCAGCAAACATTGGATAGTGGGAGGATGGGTAACACCCATCGATATTATCATTCACTACTTCACATAGTACTGGTATCAAGGATCTTCCTCTGTACAGAATCCAATCCACATGAAGATCCTGAGTTTGTCGATCCCAACAGAGACAAAGAGCCCTAAAAATCAACTTTAGAAATTCCAAAGCTCCCTGTTCGTCACCTAGCACACCATTAAAGCTTGTCAGAGGTTTGTAAACCAGATTCCACCAGTTTCACTAGTAAAAAATTTAAAAAATTGCAGACTTTGAGCTTCAAAGATACCTCTGAATCCATGATAGGTGCGGATTAAGGATCCATTTTTTCTTACCCGTGCATTTGGCCATGTGTCTCTCATATCACCTACTACACCGTGCTCTCTGTAGACAAAACAACGAAACTCATGTACTTTGTCCATTATTCTATCATGAATATGTATTCTCTCTCAATAATCTGGAGTCCCTATCTTGAGATCCAGAAACAGTATTAAAAACAGCAAGCTTGCCGGCTAGCCACTAGCCAATACATGTCACAAATAAACAAAATATGCCATGGTAAGTTGGTAACTGTGTTTTTTGACACATCTAACTATGCAATGTCATTTTCGCTTTTGCATACCACCTTCTCCATTGCACATTTACTTCAGTTGTGTTCACTGTTCAGTTAAGAGGGAAATCTTTTCCAAAGTGAATTCTTAACAGTATAATCATAATTTGGACTTTTACCAAAGACACATAATTTATTAAGTACCCCTATACTTTCATCTCCATTGGTACCACGTTCAAACAGTTAATAAAACAATAGTTTGGTCAATTACTAGCCTAAATTCCGTATCCTAGTCGTCACTTTCCCATCCTCTGTTTTCACAACCAACCAAATCGTCTGCAACTGACTTTATTAATTAATCACCCGTCAAAACGTTTATCAATGAATCCCACAACAAAATAAAATTTTTTGTTTCAATGAATTTATTTTTCCTGTCTAGCATTGTGGCCATATGACCCCATATGCATCTGATTCTTCACGAAGTATTTGATTTGTTTGATATAAAGATAACTGTCTCTTCTGTGATTTTGATTTAAGGGCTGCTGCTGTCATGGTAGATTTTGGATTAAGAAACATCAAGAAAATAAAATGATATAATTGAGAAATTTCAAGGGAAAGTAGAGATATTAAGACAAGGGTTTTGTAGATTTGCAGCTGAATCAAAATGGGTTGGTCTTAATTTCAACAGAAAATTTATGGAAAAATGCAGATCCTATTAAAAGAGAGAATAATAGATAGAAAGATCAGAGGGAGAAAATGAAACTGATTTCTTAGGGTGCAGAAATATAGTACTTAGAATTTCAGACTGATTGCTCCCCTCTTAACAGCAGCAAACCCCAATGCCGACCACTAGCCAGTAAATAATGTAGCAGCCAAATCGAAACCTGGCAACCAGACCAAACTTTCAAACATACAACTTAAAAGGGGGCTTATAGTAGTGCAGGAGCAGAAAGAAGCCAATGGTTTGAAAGCCTGTAATAGCAGGCGCAAAAGTAGGTGGGTGTAATGCTAATTGCTAAAGATATGGAATCTCTAACAAGTAGCAAAGATGAAAACCATTTTTGATGATATGTGCATCCACCATTGACGAGAAGCGGCAAATAGGTAAAAAAGCATTGCACTATAAAAAGAAAGAAAAAAAAAACCCTATATAAAAATGTTTTGTAATGTTTGCTCAAGTAATTAAAGTCAAAAGTTGAAGGACACCAATACCATGTAAAGGGGTTATTATTTTGAGTACCAATTAAAAGAAGTCAAAAGAACAAGAATATCATCAAATTTCTCTTTCTATAGAAAGAAAGAAAGAAAAAATTCTAAGGGGTGAAAAAGTGAAATAATATTCTTGAGTAGAAAACATTTTTGCAAAAAGGGGTGCAAGGCAATATCCCTTCCATTCCAAATGTTTTACTTCTGTCATCCCTCCACCCCCTTCATTCTAGAAAGGAAACTAGTAGTTTAAACTTTAAAAGTTGATTTCCAAAGAAATAAAATTTTCATAGAATATAATTTACAGTTCAAAAAGGTTTCCCTCCATAATGAACACGGGCAATTCAAAGTGGGTTGGAAAGTTTGTGTGGTTAGCGGTTGCACTTATTAGATACAAGCAATGATGTTAAAGTATTAAATAGATTAAGTCGCAATAAAAAGTAAATTTAGGCCATTTTTTCAAAAATATTTGCCAAAAAGATTCTGTAAAGCAAAGGATAATTCAACAAATGGCTAACATATGACACACAATCACAAATAATAATCATAAAAAAGCTTCCTCACAAGCCTCTCATCTACATGGCAGTGACTGACAAGGGCTCAAATGCTTGTTTACGAAAAATATGAAGAATATATATATATATATATATATATATATATATATATATATATATATATATATATATATATATATTGGGGATGCCAAAAGCTCTCTCCAAAATGATCACTACTTCAAATTTTAAATAAATTGATATAAGATGCCAATACATGAAGAACGGAGAGAAGTTCTGCTGATTCATTCAAAACAACAAAGGGATTTAATTGATATTCTACCTTGATCTCCCAAGAAGGAAACGTCCTGTAGTTGATTCCTTTTGTGTATTAAACCCTCCACAGTACACTACTGGCAAGCTTGGAGGTAATGAAGCGATATGCTGCCATGTGAGTAAAGCACCTCTCCGGCGTGCACGAGGACTGAACTCATCCATATTTGTGTTTACAATCTGGAAGGAAAAACCAGGAGGCTCAACCCCCCTAAGCTGAAATGTGTGGGTATCACGTCAAAGAAAAACATTGCTAAACAATGATTGAGAGGACTAGAAAATAAAATAAGCAATATCAAGGATATTGCCCAAGTTGCAATACAGGGAGCTACTGCTCCCCATGAAATACTTCCAGGGACAGATGGTGACTCTGATAACCAAAAGGTTCCACCTTCTACCAGCTCTACCTTCAAAGATGAATAAATATAAACAAAGTAACCAAGACAAAACATGAAAATAATAAATATATAAAACAGAGTCAACAAGCAAAGCTCCACCCAGAGCAAGGTCTAGCAAGGGAATACGTAAGCTCTCACCCTGCAAAAACAGAGGCTTTTCCCCAGAAGATATAATGAACTTAAAAATAATAATAATGAAAAGATAACCAAACCAAGACATTGCATACCTTTTCCTTGTCAAAAAAGATAGCACAATGCTCATCTGAAGCATCTTCAACACCCTTTCTAGATATGCCAAAATGCCCATAACCTGGGAATTTCAAAAAAAAAAAAAAAAAATATAAGGAAAAACTTTCAACTTTAAGGTTAATAGAATAAATAATAATCAATCAATCAAAGCCTTAATCCCATAAGTGGGGTCGGCTACATGAACCAAATTTGATTATTCCGTGTAGTCATCGACATAAATCTTCCTCCTCCATCCCTTACGATCCAATGCTTCATCCTCATGCAAATCCATATACTTCACATCCTTCCTAACTCCTTCCAACCAAATCATTTTCGGTCTCCCTCTCCCTCGTTTAACCCCTCCATGTTCCCACTCTTTGAACCGGTGCACCCTCGGGTCTCTGTCTTACATGCCTAAACCAATGCAGGCGATTTTCCCTTAGTTTGTCTATAATGCATGCCACACCTACTTTCTTGCGAATAACCTCATTTCTGATTCTATCTCTTAGAGTGTTCATGCACATCCACCTTAACATGCGCATTTGTAACATCCATCTTTTTATTGTGCTCCTTCTTAGAAGCCCAACATTCTGTACCATAGAGCAACACTGGTTTTATGGCAGTCCTGTATGTAAGGGGATGCTTCGGTCACATAACACTCCCGATGCCGCCCTCCATTTAAGCCACCCCGACTGATGGACTATGTTGCTCATATAGACTACATATATACTCAAAGTCTACAAAGATCGTAAGAGAAAGGAACCAATGACCTTTACAGTTGTAAATCAAATATCTTACAAAGACTGACGGACTATGTTGCTCATATAGACTACATATATACTGAAGAGGTAAGTGATCAGTAATCGTAAGTAGACAATAAAGCAATTCTATAATCTTGCTATCTGGTTCATTTGACAACTTGATGCCTCAACTTCATTAATAATTTCAAGAAAACCTTTGGAGTTTTTATACGGCTTTGTCCAACAGCTTATGTTGAAATGTAAATGATTTTCTCGTACAACGTTGACTCAATGGACAAGCAAGTCCAGGTAACTGATATTACATAAAACCCCTTACCTCTCTGTTCTTTAATTTATCTGTTTACTTCTTGTAGAAACAAAAACCAAGCGAAATGAAAGACTAGATAGAAAATAGGTTTGTTATGAATACTCCCTCCGTTTCAAAATAAACACATTCGCCGACGTTGAACTTTGACCAATCATATCTTTAGTTATCAATAAGTACAAATTATTATAATTTGATGTTCTGAAACTGTACATTGAGATGATTCTAACAAATATCCACATGATTTTATATAATCTTATGTGTAAAGCACCAATGGAGGTCAAAGTGGTGTATGTGAATAGTGAAAAGGTGTAGGTGTGTTGTATTTGATTTGTGCAAAACAATAGTCAACAATATAACATAGGATGAGCAAGCAATAAGGATGATAAACATGAAACGCAATGATTAACAAGAGTACTTCAAGGAGTCTTTTTAATGTCAATCAACTTATATGATCACCCGATGGTTACCTCGTAAGGAAACCATAATCCCAGCCTAAACCATTCTTTAAGGAATAACCTTCATAACCATCAGGAGCAAACCATGAAAACTGAACAGAAGCAGGATGAAAACCAGAAACCAAAATCAGGAAAATGTTCCTGCTAGAGGTTTGAGTCAACATTTGGGCTGAAAGCTACAGCTTCCTTTCTTCTCTAGATTTAGACATAGTTTAGACCGGGCAATCACCCGACTCGAATGACCAGGCCCGTGACCCAAAATCAACCCAAAAAATCGATTCAAATTGACCCGAAACCCAAAATCTACCCGACCAGTATCCAACCTTGACCCGACCCGAAGTTGGCCCGATACCCGAAATAACCCGACTTAAAGTTGACTCAAAGTGTTCGACCCGAACAGACCCGATACCTAAAATGTCCCAAACTAAAATTACCTTATAATTGAACTAAAAATGTCTGGTGCCAAAAATGACTCAAATTTTTCATCTCCAACTGTAGCCAAGCTCATAAATCAAATTAATAGTTCTTATTATAACAACAACAAAATATAAAATTATCGATTTGAGCTTAATCCACAAATAGAACAAATCGGACATAAGCCGACCCGATTTTGACTCGACCTGTATATGACTTGAACATACTTGACCTGGAAATGGTTTGTCCCGAACTCGACCCGAAATTGACCTGACCGAAGTCATACCCGAAACCCGAATTTGACCGACCCGACCCAAGATTGACTTGACCCAAATGACTCGTTTTGCACGTCTAACCGTCTAAGATAGACAATCATCCATAGCTAGACCGAATTCCTTTTCTTCTTCTTTAGAATTATTATACAATTTCTTTAATGTTCATGGCATAACTCAACAATTCTCCACCTTTTAACTTCCATATAACCAAAAAAATTAAAAATATTTAAGTAATGTTCACCATATAACTAACAAATTTTAACGCTCCACCTAAAACAAAAAACCATATGCCTTACTAGCTTTAGGCAATCAAAAAAGACATATTTTCTAACGTATGAACTAGTGCAATGCTGAACATAAAATTCCAAAACTTGAACCATCCACATGACCTTGATTGAGCGTATAATGCCAATACTGTGAAACCACCAAGCATGCATTATCCAAATTGACCAAACTCTCTTCAAATACTTCTCCATCTTAATACCAAACTAAACATCAAGAATAATAAAAATTACATCATATTTTCAAGTTACAATTGTACTAAACAAATCATAAAATTACCCAATCAGGATAAAAAATAGCATAACTACAAACACTCTAATGTGTAATTAAAATTGCTACAGCTACTTTATTACAAAATGAAAACATAAAACCTATCATAGACTCCCAAAATAAAAATTAACACGGTTTCTCACTTAACCGGTCATCATAAAGAGATCACATAAACCACAAGCCCCAGAGCGTGTAAACCCTAAAGTGCATCACCAATCACCATCATCAAATTCTGAGGATTTATTATCTAAATTACCACCAATTTTCTCTTTCTTCTTCAACTTCGAAGGCTCAGACTAAACATGCCCTTTTGCATAACAATAATAACAGGATTTACTTTTGTTAAAGTTCTTACCATAACGTACAACTAAAACATCATTTCAATGAGTACCATTATATTCAGCAATTAACTTATAATAATAAAATCTCTTTGAGTTAGGTACCTTAGGGTATCCCCAAAATCCTCCTAATCCAATCATCATCACCATATAACAAGGTTTCACGAAAATTCTTATAAGAGGGTTGTAAATAACATGACAGCTACTACAAATACATAGTAACAGAAAGAACTCATCTATACGAGACTCAAGCATTTAACTTTCTTCTAGACGAATATCCTAAAGTCTACATATGAGTAGTAGACGATTGGTGATAGTCTTAGTCATATAACGTGATCTAAATATAACCACAAACCTACTGTTGTAGTCTCCTTGGTACTTCTCATTAGAGAGACTAAGTTGAATCGCTGATTAGACTTTTTAATCCATTTCCTCCTACTAAACACATACCTAAAGGCTTACATCACCAAGAGCCTTGCGCAAACTGCCTTCACTTTAATTACTATGTACTAAATTTTACTGGCCTAACAAACTATTCTACACCAAATTTTATTGCTGATATGGTAAATCAAATTTTTCAAGCACCTTACATAATAATACCATAAAAGCTGGCTCTAGAAACTAATTGTAGTGAAAAAGGCGGTGTAGTATTTGATTTGTGTGGAGAAGTTATTCGCAAGAAAGTGGGTGTCCCAGGCATTCGAGACAAACAAAGAGAAAATCGCCTACATTGATTCGGGCATGTAAAACGATGAGTGGGATCATAGAGAAATTAAACGAGGTAGAGGGAGACCGACAATGACTTGGTTGGAAGGAGTTAGGAAGGATATGAAACATATGGATTTGCATGAGATTGAGGTATTTGATCGTAAAGGATAAAGGAGGAAGATTTTCGTGGATAACTATACGGAATAATCACTTTTGGTTCATGTAGCCGACCCACTTATGGGATTAAGGTTTTGATTGATTGATTGGTACAAGTCATCTTTGACCTCTATCGGCTTCTTCTAAAACACTTCATAACTCCAACTCTCCACTTTCCTTGCCAATGCACCTTTTAAAGGATGTCACATTTGGCCAAACCATAGTGATTTCTTCTTCAACATTCCTCCATATATCTTCCAAATTATGTCTCTTAAGGTGCTACAATAGATAGACCCAAATACTCAATTCCCAATTACTAACTTAACCTTGCACGCTTGCCACAATGCCAGCTAAAATTAAAAAAAAAAAAAAAAAAAAAAAATACTTGTTCAAAACGAATATTCGATGCCTACATATTTCTCCAAAGCCCGCATATCAAGAACAAAATTTCAGACTCCTCTTATAAGGTAGCATAACAATCAACAAATCGTCTCTTAAAAGCAATTTATATACCTAGCGATACATTGTTCCGAATATGTATTCTTAGGAAACACACCTTACTAAAAGTAACCAAGAGCGCCGTAAGAAGCATGGCCATAAGACTTCTCCACATCAAAGTTATAAATCAGACGGCTTGGTTTGATTTTTCAACTAGACATGTGTATTAATTGACAGAAACCTGTCAATTAGCTCTAAACAATTTTTAAATTCGTGATCATTCACAAAAGGGTTTCTAGTATAGAAAGAAAAAACACGGAAAACAGCAAAATGCAATACCAGGTAATCCCTGCTGAAGATAATCCAACTGCAACTTCAAGCCTGAGTAAATTAAAGTGAAAAGGAATCAAAAAATTTATGTTGGGAAAGAAGAAGTGAAAAAAAAATGGCGAAGAGAAAAGATATACCCTGTTGTGTACATAAGAAGGTGGGTGAATAACTGGTAATGACGCTGATGCACAAATCTTTCCTGTTTTCCCATGAATTCAAACTATCAACAGGCTGTTCGTCATGGAGGTTAAAGGTCATCACAGTGAGCGATAAACTCATCCTTCACAATCATCAGCCACTGAAGATGAAATTTCCAAATCGAGCTGAAGAACCCTAATAAATCCCCAATTAAGAGTTCTGCACTGATACTTACAAGTCACAACTTCAGACCCCGGCAATTCAAATGCAGAGCATTGATGAACTATATGCTTGGATCCAAACAAGTCAATTATGCAAGAAAATGATTGAAATATACTTATGTTGTTGAAGATGGGAGGAAAGAGAATAACTTTAAGCTTGGGAGTTGGATTATCTTGTGTACACTCTAATCAGACGAAGCCGGAGGGTGAGTTATTACAAGGGCACTTTGGTCATTTCATATTATTTGTATATGTTTTTTTATACATTATATAGTACCTCCGTTAAATGTGGAGGGATTCCAATGCAAAAAAATTTAATAGTGCTTAACAATAAGTATTATGTCGGTAATAAATAATTAATTACAAATTCTTTAAAAAAAAAAAATCAGAGTCTAAAAACCCAGAACTACCAAGCCATCTAGACCCACCAACGGAACCTCCACCCTCATGTACACCCACCCACCAAAACCCGAAAACACCCAGACCCATGACCACCCACCCACCTCCACGAACACCCACCCACCAAACCCACCCTAACTCAAACCCATAACCACCAAACCCACCCTAAATCAAACCCATAACCACCAAACCCACCCTAACTCGAACCCAGAACCACCCAAAGTCAAACCTAAAACCACGAAACCCACCCCAACTCATACCCAGAGCCACCCAACACAGAATCACCCACGAAATCGCCCACCCCCAATGAAAACCCATCAACCCACCGACAACAGCCTTAATTGTTCTTCGTCGTACCAGATTTGGAATGAGGTTGAAGGAGGAGAGAGAAAAATAATGGGTAAGTGAAGAATTAGGCTATGAAGATGAATCTTGGCAACATAAGATGAACTAGTTTGGTTGATTTCAATGAGTTATTGGGGGAGATGATATAAATTTGGTAGGAATAGTTGGATTAATTAGGTTAGATTAGTTTCTAATTAATTCTGTTTTTAAGAATGTAATTGAGGTTATACATTTTTTAGTAAGGGTGTTTTTGTAATTTTAATAAAAAAGATTTACTAAAAATGAAAAGATTTGGAAATGTTGTACATAATTTTTAACGACTACTTTTAGTAAAAGTTGCACATAACATTAACTAGAGGTAGTATATGTATTTTTTTTTTTTTTTGTAACATTAAATACTAGTAAAAAAGATATGATGAGACCTTCTAACCAAGGCAATACTTCATGCATCATAAACAATGATTTATGGGCAACAATATTTTGAATGATCGACTTTAGCCATCCAATCTATTGCCCATTATGCTTCTCTGTAAATGTGACACAAACTCACTCCAATCATCAAATTCTCCCCTTTAAAAATACGGAGTAATATTTTAATGTGTCACTCTTAATTGCTAGAGGTTCAATTCATGAAAAATTGATGCTTTAACTATAAAAGCTTGTGTTACCAAGGTTTAAAGCTTTTGTTACTGTTTTAAAAGATGACTTACTATTGAATTGCCACAATTCAAACTGTCGGAGTTGAGTTTGAAGAAGTTAGGAGGAGGAGCTTCCCTCACCACCGAGTTACAATTGGATGGAGGAGTATTGGAGTAGTTAAATGTCCTGGATGGAGTAAAAGGATTGTGAGAATTGCTCATTGTGGTAAATTCTATAAATATTTTAGACTCATTATCTCCATATAGGTGTTTCATTCTTTCCATATACTCTAAATGAGAAGAGCGAATTTTCTTATTGTATTTTTATGAACTAGGCTAGTATTGAAATTTCACTTATACTCCCTTTTCTTATGAATCAATGCATCACTTACCTTATTTATTCAGTTCGAAATAAGTTTGAAACTTACTTCAAGAATATATATATATACATATATATATTATCAATTTTTTTTATTCTCTTTTGTTTCCTGTCTCCATATCAACATATAACTAGTATTTTTCCCGTACGATGCACGGAAGAATATTTTTGTCTAAACATATGTATTTCAACTTTTTTTTAATCAAAAACTTCTTTTTTGAAAGAAAATCAAAAACATTTGTAAATATAAACCGCACTTTTTTAGCAAACTAAAATGTAATACTACGTACGTAAATGTAATGCAATATATTCTTAACATTTAAAAAATACATCATATGTAACATTAAGTAATAAATTGCATCAAGCAAAAAACTAACTCTGCCAATAAATAAAATTTTGTTTTGCCGTTTTATTTCAAATTTTAGAAAAAATAATAAGTATTTAAAACACTAAAAAATCAAAACGTTTGGGACATAAAGGAAAACCAAGAAGATACATAAATGAAAATTGGTCATTTATTAGGAGATTGAAAACGTTTGGGAGATTTTTTATTTTTTTTTTAAGGATATTTTGGATTCTAACACCTGACAAAAGGCTGAAAATGTTTTTTAACACCCCAAAAAAAAAAGTTTTATTTTAACACCACATAAAAATTTAACAATTGGAAGTTAACACCAGTTAACGTTTTCTGTGACGGCAAAATTGACGTGGGTCCCACAATTTGGTTTTAACTCCAATTTTCACCCAGCAAAACACGAAGCTTCTTCCTTCATTGAATTCTCACCAACCATCTTCATTGAATTCTTTCTGAACCTTCATTGATTTCACATTTTAATCTAAATTTTGTGGCTGTAGGAGTGGAGTGTAGGAGGGAGGTGTCAACATTGGAGAAGATTGGCTCAGCAGGGTTTCGTCACCCATCTTCATCAACTAGAAAAGGGCGAAAGTTGGTGGAAATCTGACACCAAAGAAGGTAATTTTTTGTCTTTTGATAGCAATTTCGTCTATTACTGGTGCTTCATTGATGTCAAAATTGCAATATTTGGCTAAATTAGGGTCATCATTATTTTGGCAACAGAGTAGGAAACCCTTAAAAAATCAATTTCTGCAATTGACTATGCGACTTAGGTTAGTGGAGTTCTTAATTGAAATTAGAGATTAATTAAGGTGGTTTATTGTTAATTAAACTACTATTAACTGTACATGTGTGATTTGTTTATTAATTTATGTTACTGAGCACCTGAATTGGGTTTCAATTGTTTAGTTTCAATTGTTTATGCATAAATGTTGAAATTGGTGCTTTGTAGTGTATGTTTGGTAATTGTGATGGATTTGTTTATTCGTAATGTGCATGTATTGATACATGGCTTTTAATATGTATTATATCTTTTTCACTAGTGGGTAGATAATGGGTGACAATGATGGTATGGTTGACATCTTACTTAGAGTAGGAGGTGTTTTTATCCCTAAAAGAGTTAGCAAAGACAGGCAGTTGCTGTGTTGGTGTGGTGGTTGGTGTTACTGGAAGAGGAAAGTTCAGGTTTCTAAGTTGGATGTACATTTGATTAGAACAGCTGCAATTCATGGTTTTGTTAATGGTGATATGGCTGTGCCTATGCATTACAGATGTTGGTATAGGCAGAAGGGGAAACCTTTAACACTGGGAAAAGGGAACTAGTTAACATTGAAGAGGTTAAGGGCCTTTTAGAGACAGTAAATGCAGAGGGGTATGTTGAAGTCTTTGTAACAGCAGAAGCTCCGAGTAAGCCCCTAAAGGAGGCCCAACCCAATTCACCAAAGACAATAAAAAAAAGGGCATGAAAGTAGGAAGTTCAACTATTGTGAATGTTAGGAGGAGCCCTAGGTTTAAGAAGACAGAAACTGAACAAAGGGAGGAAAGTCCACCTAGGGATATATTTGTCACAAAGAAAGGGAAAGAGAAGGTAGCAGAAGTAGGAGCTTCTAGTTTTGCAAATACAAAGGTGAAGTTGAAAGGGAAAGCCTCAGCTAAGGCTAAAGTCTTGAGTTTTGATGATGAGGAAGATGATGGAGGTGAAGGATCTGGCCTGGTTATTCAAGTTCAGATTTGAGTGATGAGGGCCAGGATTGGGAACTTGGTGAAGAAGAATATGATGAAGGGGATGAGGAATGGTATATCGAAGGGTCAAAGGAGATCTTGGACAAGGTGAACAACAACCTTAGGAAAGGTTTGGGGAGTGAAATAGATGAGGGGGTTGGTAAAGATAAAAGGTCAGAGTTGAGGGATGACTTGGATGTTGGAAAACTGAAGGTGAATCCAGAGACTGAAGGTGAATCCAGAGACTGATGGTGATTCAGATGATTCAAGGAGTTTGTGTGGATCTGATGAGGAAGAGGACTCCGCTCCATGGTTTAATGCTGATGTGGACTTTGACAACCCAATCCAGTTGAAGTTAAGTCAGAAATTCAGTAATGCTTCAGTCTTGAGGAGAGCCTTAAGACTTCATGCCATTCAAAACAGGTATGAGTTCTACTACTTGTATAATGACAGTACAAGGATTACAATTCAGTGTAGGTATAGATGTGGCTGTGAGTTCAATAGCTACACCTGTAGAATGCCTGCTTGTACATGTGTGGGGGGAGTAAAGTGTCAGTTCAAGGTGTTTGCATCAAAACTTGTTAAGCAGCAAACATGGCAAATTAAAAGCTTGAAATTAAACCATACCTGTTTCAGAGTGAAGAAGAACAAGATGCTTACTGCTGAATATATAGAAGAGAAGTATTTAGAAGAGTTTAGGAGTAACCCTGGTTGGAGAATTAAGGAGATTAGGGCTAGTATTTTGAATGATTTAGGAATTGAAGTGAGTTATTATAAGGCATGGCTAGCTAGGTGTAGGGCAAAACTAATCATATTTGGTTCAGCTAGGGAGAAGTATGCTAGGGTGTGGGATTATGGGAAAGCTGTGATAAAGTACAACCCTGGTTCTGGGTGCAATGTTGTTGTTGATGGTATTAACAGCCCAGAGCCACCCTTGTTCATGAGAATGTTCATCTGTTTAAGGCCAATGAGAGATGGCTTTGAAAAAGGTTGTAGGCCACTAATAGGGTTGGATGGTTGTCACCTCAAAGGTGCCTTTCTTGGGCAAATTCTGGTGGCAGTGGCTAAGGATGGGAATAACAACTTATGTCCTCTAGCTTGGGCTACAGTGGAGATAGGAAACCAGGATACTTGGGGTTGGTTCTTGGAATCCCTTATGGCAATGTTCACACATGATAAGGAGCTGGGCTAACCATCATGTCTGACAGGCAGAAGGTATGCTTCTGTTTCCCTCTTAAGTATTTAGGTTTAATTTCTAAGTTTTCATGTGTATGTATGTGATTGGCTTATGAGTTTACTTCTGTCTGCATTTAGTGGGGTTTAATTAAAGTAATGGCTGATGTTATTCCCAAAGCAGAACAAAGGTTTTGTGTGAGGCATATTTGGGCTAACTTCAAGCTCAACTTCACTGGATCAACCTTCAAGGAGCTATTTTGGAGAGCAGCCAGGGCTACCACTTATGTAAGTTGGTTTGCTTGTTGAAGCTAACTTATGCTTTTATATGCTTCGTTTAACCTGAATATTGGTATGCTTGTATATGGTTAGTTGTCTAGATCTGTTATATATTTCTAGCTTATATATTGGTATGCTTGTATATGGTTAGTTGTCCTGAACCGGTATGTCATTATGATAAGTCTATTTTATATACATATTTATTCCCCGTCCCAGTGGTCATAATTGTGGTTATTTGAGCTCTACGGAGCTACTTTTGTTACTAATATGCGTTTTCTAGTGTTTTCGTAGTTGTGGTATTATTTTACAGGAGATTGCAGATTTGGAGCATTTCCCCGTACTTAGTTGAGCCACCGCGAGCATTGGAGCGGAAACGCATTACTATGATCATATTCCGGAGCCCAGGGCCGCGTTAGAGAAATCAACCCGGTGATTAAGGGCTCGGTGAAGAAAAGAAGAGCTCGGGCATTGGACCGTAATTCAAGACCCAAGGAGGAAATCTTATTGGGCCAAGAAAACTAGCCCAAAAGAGTTGAAGTAATCCTTTGCCCAGGAGCTCGCCCGATCAGGCAGGGCTTCGCCCAAAGGCGCGCCCGACCGGGCGAGGGAGATAGTAAAGGGCGAGCTTCGCCTTATCTCGCGCCCGATAGGGCGCGAGCGAAGCATTGGAAGAGAAAAGGCGCGCCCGGCCGGGCGGTGCCTAGCCCGACCAGGCGCGTGTTTCTGAAGGAGTTTAAAGATATAATTTGTTTTATCTTTTTAGCAAAAGTATAAATACGTTTTATTTTAGGAAGTGAAGGACGTTTTTCACTCTCTTTACTCAAAAATTACGGATTATTATTAGTTTAAGCTTTTGTTAATACTCTTACTTTCTCTCTCTTACTTTCTCTCTCTACACTCTTGAGTTTTATGTAATTCAATATTTCCATTAGTTTTGGTAACGATTCCTTCTCTTTACTTTCAGTAATTTAATTGCTTTGATTTAATTATGCTTTCTTTAATTGCTTTGCTTAGTTTAGATTTTAATATGTGTGAGTAGTTTAATTCTAGGGTTTGTGGGGATCCATAAATAATATGAAGGGGTAAATTATTATTGTTAATTGTTAATGATTGATTGATTTCCTAGTGATTGATTTAATGCTATGCAATTAGATTAGGCCTGGTTTAATTGTATGATTTATGCAATATTGATTCGAGATTCGAGAGATGAGAATTGATGTTTAGGCTTAGTTTCAATAGGCATGTTAATCTATAAATGGTTAAGTCAAGATTCGAGAGATGCGATTTAATACTGGTAGATTAATTCTGTGATTATAATACGTAGCGAAAGCCCTTTATAATCTGATTAATTTATGCATTGATGATTGATTATTATGTTTTACCCTGGAATATTATTTATTGGTGAACCTATACCCTAGGTCTTTTATTATTGTTTTCCTCCCCTATTTAATTTGCTTTAGTTTAGTTATTAGTTTAATTCTCACAAAAACAATTTGGTTACTTGATAATTTAGATTATACTAATTAATTAGGAATAGAAAGACCTGTTTCTCTGTGGATTCAACCCTACTTCCCTATCTATATTAGTTAGTGGTTTTAGGAATTACTTTTGATTAGGTGATACGACTTTAGTCTGTCACATTGCATATTGTCAGTTTGAGCATGAAATTGCCATAGAGTCTATCAAATTCCTTGATGAAGAGGCATATGAGTATTTAGTCAAAATTCCTCCCAGTCATTGGTGTAGACATGCATTTACACCAAACTGCAAGTCCAACATGTTGTTGAACAACATGTGTGAGACTTTCAATGCAGTAATTAGGCCTGCCAGAGATAAACCTATCCTCACCCAAATGGAATGGATGAGGAGGTATATAATGAACAGGAATAATGAAAAGTGGGAGGATTAAAAAACAATTACAAGCAACTTAGTGTCATATGTGAGAAATGTTCTTGGAAGGATAGACTTTGTGGCTAGGTCCTGTGTGGTGCAACCATCAAGAGGGAATACATTTGAGGTGCAACTGAAGGATGACCAAGTGTTGGTTGATTTGGATAAGGAGACCTGCACATGTTACCATTGGGAACTCACTGGCATTCCCTGTGTTCATGCTTATGCATGCATGTTGGATGTGAGGGGTGACATAGAGGCATATGTTGACCCATACTATACCATGGACACATACAGGGATGCTTATGAACCAGCTATCCAACCAATGCCTAGTCCCAAGCACTAGGAGAAAGTCAAAATGAGGGAACCACTACCTCCTTCTGTTAAGGTGCAACCTGGGAGACCAAAGAGCAAAAAAAGGAAGCTTAAGCCAGGAGAATGTTCTACTATAGGTGGTCAACCAAGCACAAAGAGGAAGAAGCAATGCAGCAACTGTGGGGGATTTGGGCATTATGCCAAGACCTGCAAAGTACCTGTTGCACCAGATACAGAGCTGACAAGGTCAGCAGGCAGACCCCCCTTGAACACTCCTTGGATGGTGGAGGAGAGGAAGAAGAAAGAGATTAGGGCTACAAAAAAGGTAACACAAGCATTACACCAACTCCCCCTTTGTTTTATATATATGTATGTTATCCCACTGACTTTTTATTTTTATATCCATGTCATAGAGTGCAATTGGGGCAGGACCAAACAATATAGCAAACAAAAAGTTTCCTCAAGAGCAAGAAGGTTGTCTGCCATTAAGCAAGCAACCACAGTCATAGTCCAAGCAGCCAAACTCAAGTCAGCCTAGCTCAACTCATCCTTCTTCAAGTCAACCAAAAACAAAGACAAAGGCTTCCTCAAGTCAGCCTGCAACACCCACAGTTCAACAACCACTCCAAACAGGTGTTGTAACAAGGGCCAAGCTGCAAACCTTCAGCAAGTTAAACCTCACTCAGTGATGTACTCATGACTGCTTATTAAACATTGTGTCTGTTTAATCTAACTTGGTAGTTTTTTTTATGGCTTTTATTGCCATTTGAACAATTGGATACATTATTGTAACTTTTGCTTGGCTTTGGTTGCCATTAAAACAGGTTCAAGTAAGGTTCTTTTTCCAACATGTACTTGAAGTACTTAGTTCCATTTTCAATGTAGTTTTCCAATGTTTTCTTTTGTCAATTTGAAGTTTTCTTGAATGAAGTGCTTATACGTGCAAGTTTAAACATTCTCAATTTAACAGCTTAGACAAGTGATAAATAGGTAATACATACATATATATATCTACAACAAAACTCATAACATTTCATATATATATATATAACTAAAAACCAAAGTCATTACAAGAATTTATCAACTATTACATACAACTTACTATTAAACACCCCTAACCATTAGAAAAACTACACCCACTGACAAACCAATACAAATGGCCATGCCCACCCAACCAGAACAGTTGATTAAAGACATCTTCCCTGCATTGCACTCCATGTTCATTCTCTTCCGGTCAGCGTTCAAGGCCTTGCATCTCATCTTCAAATTAAATTATCAACTTCATTAAGTAAGCACCTCCTTTGGCCACTGATTTCATCAACTTCCCTTTACAATTCATTAACTTCACCCTTTAGCAGCTTCTTATCCAACAACAGGTTGTGGATAACCCCTGTTTGCCAATATGTTCCATCTGGTTGATCAACCCATTCGAAAGCTTTGCAGCCCCTTGTTTCTGTGATTGGGTCATAAAACTTACAAGATATGAACTTCCTGCCTGGATTCTCCTTTGTCCAGCTAGTGAGCTTGGCCATTGGCACACCACACTAGCATTTTTTTCCTTAGACGGGGAAGAGCTAACAAACGACATAATCTGCATCAATTTTAGATCAACAATCACATTTACAGATTTGTACACTAACGAATTAACATTGTCAGCAACAATTTTCATTTTTAATTACCTAATACGAAAAGCCCCAATTTCAATTTGTGAGGAACCCTAATTTTGTAATTGGGCAGTTACATACATACATAACATAATCCAACCATCAATTCCAGTACAAAACATTGTAAATAGTAAACGTAATCAATTTAAACTTTAATTACCAAAAAAATGAAATATATTTCCCCAATTTGATTACACATTATTCGTTGTCATATACCTGTTTCAGCAGCTTCAATCTCTTCCTCTTCTCAAAAATCAAACAATGATTCAGTAGTTTTGGTTTTTGATATGCAATGCGATCTGATTCTATTCAATTCGAACAAAGATTTGGTTACAAAAGGGGATAATTGGGGGAGAATCGTGCAAGAATCGTGCATATATAGAGAGCTTTTAAAAAAATATCCGTTGGAGTGGGCCCTAGTAACAGTTCCGTTAACAGAGACAAGATTTTGGTTGTAACTTCCAATTTTTAAATTTTTATGTGGTGTTAAAATAAAACTTTTTTTTATGGGTGGTGTTAAAAAAACATTTTCAGCCTTTTGTCAGGTGTTAAAATCCAAAATATCCTTTTTTAAATTAGCTCGAATAATATAGACTTATGAATAGAAAAGAAATCAATACTATTATTTTAAAACAGAAAGTTGGAAGGACACTTATCCTCTTCCAATTTTTCCTGTTATAAAATTATTTTTTTGTAATTACAAAAAAAAAAAAAAAACAATCATACATCTCTTCCATCCCAATACCCTAATCATGCCTATTCAACAAAAATAATTTTTTTCATCAAAAAAAAAAAAAAAAAAAATACAACAGAAATTCAATCGAACATCTCTTCCATCCTAATCCCCGTACTCATGCCTATTCAAGAAAATAATTTTTTCATAAAAAAAAATAAATAAATTATTAAAACAGAAATTCAATAAAACATCTTTTCAATCCAAAATTTTAAAATTTACTAATCATGCCTTTTCGAAATACATGTATAGGATTATTATTATATTTTAATCAATATCAATACTAATATTTAATAACATGAACTTTTGCAAACAAATTAGAGTGTCACGTGGCCATATTACATTCCTTTTTTTTTTTTCTTCATTTTTCACCATTGTTTTAGGTTTTTTTTTTATTATTTTTTTAAAAAAAAAATAAAATAAAATAGTTCTCTCTATCATAAAGTATCATGTTGTTTCATGAGGGCAGTTTCTCCTCTCTTCTTTAAATCTTCTTCCTCTCATCTAAACATATTTTGATTTTACAACTCGTATCCATCTCTCTCCTCAAATCCCCCCTCTTTACAATCAGTGATTTTTTCCCAATGTAAATTTTAAATTGTATTTTTTGCTCATGGAAATAAAGTTGAAATTTAGTCAAATTTGTCTTCAATTAAGTTTCTTCCCATCAGTTTTAAGTAAGTTCATTATGTTTCTCTTTCAATATTGTATTCAAATCCTAATGGTTAGTTCATTTAATTTTAAATTTTAAAAACAGGATGAATAGATTTGACCAACTTCTATATATGAAGTAGTATTTAGGAGTCTGGCTATATACGAATTAGTATTTAAGAATTTTCCCAAAAAAAAAAAAAAAATAATGCACATGATTGATTTTGCAAAAATAATATTCACTGATTTTAAAGACCTAGAAAATATTCAATTTTTATAAAACTATAATATCATTTAGCCATAAATTTTGAATATCCATACATATTGTTTAAATTTACTACAATATTTATAATCGAGATTAAAATTGTAAATAAAATTTCAAATTGAAAAAACAAAAGAGGGAGTTAAACTTAGAGAAAACAAACCTTTTTGTGACAAATTTCATGAAAGTATGAAACTGATCAATACAAAATTTGGCCAAATTGTCTTACAAAATTATGAAATGGCCGAACTCAATTGCGGTGTAAGGTTGTATAAATCAAATTAGAGAAATACTTCGTATGATGGAATAAAATCAACTCAATTGCGGTGTAACTTTGTATAATTCAAAATAGAAAAATAGGAAGGAAAATAAATTTTAGACATGAAAACAAAATGGGGAAAAGGAAGAGAATTTCTAATATATAGTGAGTATGATTTAGAAATTGAATTTTTAGTAACTATTATTGGAGGCCATCAAGATTCATAATAAAGAAATCAGAATCTATATGATGAAAAGGCATGAATGAAAAGGTTTCATTTAAAGTAATAAAAAATTATAAAAATATTTAACTACAAATGGATATTAGATAAATGTCACGTGACACTTTGTATGACTTGCAAAAAGTTCATGTTTTAAAATATTAGTATAGATATTATTAATATGATTCACTTACACAATAAATTATTGTAATCAGTTTAATGAAATTACCTACTCCCTCTGTTTCGCAATAGTAGCAACAGTAGGCTTGACTCATAATTTAAGAAAATTATAGACTAGGCTTATAGGCTTATAATATAAAGTATTGTTAGTAAAAGATAGAAATAATAAAAAAAAAAAGTAGTGTGGGTGAGATTGGTAGAAAAGAGAAATAATAAAATATTTGTAAAAGTGGGGTTAGTGGGAGAGAGAAATTATAAAATATTGGTTGGTCCTTTTCAAATATAGCAGTGTTGCAACTAATATAAAACGGCCACAAATAAAAAGTGTTGCTACTGATAAGAAATAGAGGGAGTATTACTTTGTGCATAAACAAGTTATACACTCATTAGAAACCAAAGGCTTCTTTTTTCACATATTCAACTCAACAACTATTACATGTATACAACATTAATAAATTTGTTGTGAGTCAAAGATATATGGAAAATGTCCAAGTTCACCCGCAAAGACATTGGTGAATGGTGATAACACATTTTGAATGATTATACAATTTCTATTCTATTTAACCTAAAAATTCCGATTTCTTCAAATTCATCAACACTAACCTACTACTAACAAAAGCAAGTCAGAATATCAAATTAGCACTTATATACAATTAAATCAATAAACAATTCACATTTAGGACATGATATAAAATCTAAGTGTTGTTTTAGTTATGAATTGAGTAAACACTTAGCATTTTATGTAGAATTCATGAAATCTAAAAATTCATAGGATTGTACAATCCTATAATCTGATCTCAACATCCCTTTCAATTCAAAGAAGAATCTTGATCTAGATTTTTTTTTTTTTTTTTTTTTTTTTTTTTTTTTTTTTTTTTTTTTATCTAGGTAACATTGGTTGCAACAGAAAGAGTATCACATAGTCCAAATTCAACCTAACTTATCATTATAATATATTCGTAGTTTTTTTTTCTTTTTTACGAGAATATTTATTTATGAAAAAATTACTTTAAATAATCCAACCTTTGCCCCATTCTCACAAAATAAACCAATCTTTGAATTATTCTAGAATAATCCAACCTTTAAACCCCATTTTCCCATATCAACCCATCAAGTCACCAAACCGGTATAACCGGTTGCCTTGCCTACGTGTCATTTCTTATTGGTTTATTTTTTGATTTACAATTTTTTTTTTAAAAAAAAGCCCACCCCTCTCTCCTCTCTCTTTCTCCATGACCATCTTCTTCATCCTTCCTCCATGACCACCTCCTTCACTACCACACCTTACCTCCCCTCACTTACTCACCAACATCACTACAACTCACAACAACCACCACGAAACCGGCCCCAAATCCCCACCCACTTCCATTTTTGTCACCCCCACCATAAACCCGACCGATATCCCCACCCCTTCATTTTCGTCACCCTCCAGTGCTTTGACCACCACCAACACCAAAATCAGCCACCGTGTACTCCCTTTAACCATTACCAACACCAATTCCTTTCTCTCTTCTCTCCTTCCATGGCTAACCTCCATTATTACCATCATCTTCCTCAATTACCATCTACCTCACCTCCCCTCCCTCTTACCAACAAATAAGAACACCACGAACCCAAAACCTCACCACCCCCGCTCACCAAGAACCACCACCACCATGAACCTTGCCATCACCACGAATCTACCCACTCCCAAGCACCAAGAACCACCACAAATTAAAAACACCAAACCCCGAAAAACCCCCAAACCACTATTTTTGGGCGGGCTGATTTTATGGCATGGCGTTATTATTCGGTAGGTGGGGCTGATTTTGTGTAAGTGAGGGGTTGTTTCGGGGGTGGGGCTGTGGGTATTGGGCAGGGGGATGATTTCGTGTGGCCGTGTGGGTGAGGGGTTGTTTTGGGGGTGGTGGTTGTTTATCGGGGTAAGGGGTTGTTTGAGATGGAGGACAAATTTTCTTGGTGGTTGGGTGCGGTTTTGGTGTTGGTGGGTGGTTGGGTGCGGTTTAGATGTTGGTGTTGCTGGTGCGGTTTTGGCGTTAGTGGTGGTTGTTTTCGATGCTTGTGGTAGGTGGTGTTGTTGGTCATGGAGGAAGGATGAAGGAGGTGGTCATGGGGGTGGAGCTTTGGGTGGTGGTAATGGAGGAAGATGGCGGGATGGAGGAGAAAGAAAGGGATGACCGGTTGTTTAAGTGACCGGTTATCTGATTCATTATGGAAAGAAGGGGTATAATGGTTAAATTATTCTGAAGTAATCCAAAGGTTGGTATATTTTGGAATGATGGAGTAAAGTTTGAATTATTAAAGTAATTTTTCCTATATTTATAATAGGCCTTTAGGTGGGAGGCAAATCCTATTACCTCAACCAATCTGCATGCAGCACAAATCTCCTTATGTAGATTTTACAACTTAGTACTCCCTCTGTCTCTTAATTTTTGCCCCAATTTTTTTTTTAGTCCGTCCCTTTAATTTTGCCCCATTCTATTTTTGGACATATGGGTCCACATTTCTACTCTCACAACCACCCCATTAACCCCACCACTTTTCTTTCTCATCACTTTTTTCCAACCAAAACTTAATAAAGTAACATTACACTATGGGGCAAAATATAAGAGACGGAGGGAGTATATGTTTCG
The DNA here is from genome assembly GCF_001683475.1 of Chenopodium quinoa. Classification (NCBI taxonomy): domain Eukaryota; kingdom Viridiplantae; phylum Streptophyta; class Magnoliopsida; order Caryophyllales; family Amaranthaceae; genus Chenopodium; species Chenopodium quinoa. The sequence continues at coordinate 8,081,597 of NW_018742205.1, read as the reverse complement.
AAATGAACACAAGGTACAAAGGTTATTGACTCAATGATGCTCTGTCTCCATATGAAGCTAATTATTCGACCACAAATTATTCACAAAACCAAATCTAACTCTAATAAAGAATAAAGACCACTACCTAACCCAAGTACTTAACTATAGAAGCATACTACATACTTCCTCCGTTTTTTTTAATCAACACCATTTGACTTTTACACTATTTACAAATTACACTTTAACTAGCTTTTGTAATTTATAGCTAGGATAAAACATAGTCATGTGAGTTCTTGTTTAAATTGTCTCAATGTATATTAGAGATACAAATCGTTAAAATGGTGCGTTGACAAGCGTGATAATAGAAAGGTGTCAACTAACAAAAACCGGGTGAAATATTAAACAAAACCCTACTTTAAAACACTATATATTGATATTATAAAAGGGCATGCTCTATTCACTAAGAGCTTATATGAACTAACACATTGTTTTGATTGAGAGAATTAGAGAAAAAGGAAGAGAAGAGAAGGAATCATCCTCCCTTCTTTGGATACCTTATGATAGGAGGGAAGGGAAGGGAAATGGAAGGATTCATTTTCCTCCCTCTTTAATAAAGCAAATCCTTCCAAATGTTGAAAAGATTTGAATTAGCAATGTAACCTTACCTTCTTCCTCCCCTTACATTCCTCTCCCTTCCTTCTTCCCTCCCTTCCCTTTCTCTTTCACTTTGCTATCCAGACAAACTGTAAATTTATTAAAGTTGATTGAACTGAATCAACCTTGATTTCATAGGGTTAATGTACCATGGTTCCAAAACACCAAGCTAAGCTTAGTGGTAAGATATGTACCTTCTAACCTTAAAGTTGTGGCCTCAAACCCTGCTGGGGAATTTAGTCCCTACTTCCAAAATATGAGTTTTCCAAATTTGAAGGTTCATTGACAGATTCTGTTTACTATCCCCTAAAAATCAGAAAAGCAATTTTCTGCACATTAACACCAAATACAAGTAGTTGGTCTCCCATTTGCATATCAGCCCAACCATGGGATGGAAATCAGATATCAGAATAATATACAACACAGCATAACAAGCTGGTGCAACGTACATGAAAAATACAAAATAATGGAATATTAGGAAAATTACAAGATCAAGATTCTTGATCCATTTCAATGCCCAGAAAATCTTCCATCCATTCTCTGAATCACTCTTGTGCTGGTTCTATAACAGGGGGTATACAATCTACCTTGTAAAACAGAGCCTATTCCAATGATGAAAAAAATAACGACGTAATCAATATTGAGATAGAAAACAACACAACCCAAATGCTAGAACAAGACCAACCTGTGCTATCCAACGCTTAACAGGTAAAGCTTAAGTTGCGAATGAAATGCAATACTATGCTTCTTTAAACCAACTAGAACCTTGGATAGCATTGAGGAAATCACATTCATAAGCCCCACCAAAACCAAAAACAATGCATAAGAGGGGGTCCAAAACGTAAAAATACTATTACATGTGCTAAAAACCTCATCTCAAGGCTATTCTAGGAACCTACATCTTCTCCAATATTAATTTCAACTATTCAGACCATAAACCAAGGCTTTCCACCTCTCTGACTGCAATGACTAGTTTAGCCCACCGCAAGTCCACAATATCTTTTACCTTTCCACAAAATGTAAAAGGTATATGCAATTAAAGATAAATGCATACATCACCAAACACTACTATCTAGTTGACAGAAACAAAATTCAATTTAAGCATTCCTACCTTTTTGAAAAAGGTTGAATATGAATTGTCCCATACTAGTTTGTACGTTCCGGCCATACATGTGCAAAAATTTCCCTGAAATTTGTCAATACATATAATTACATAGCCCCATCAAGAAAATCAGCAGAACAAAAAAGCAACAGAAGTACAGAACTACTCACCTGATCAGATTCACAACGTCGATAAGGCAAGATAAGCTGTAGCATGTAAGTCAGATAATGCTTCAGTCACAAATTCATGAATGTTGTCATGTTGATGCCCTATATCTAGATGCACCATAGATATGAGAGACCAAAAAAAACAAAAAATAAAAGATTTCTAAACTTATCACTCACACTTTTTTCACCAGAAGAGTTTGTATATTCCACGCTGAACCCAATATCCTGCATACAGCAAGATGAAGCTCAATATGACTCATGCGGATAAGTATAGCTTCGAGACATAATAATATATACACAACATAAGTGTAAGAACAGAAGCCTCATACAGCTATAAGAAGCCAAATAAAATCATGCCACTATATCACCCCAGTGTAAGAATCCATCCTCATCACATATATACTTTGTGTGTATGTGTGTGTGTGTGTGTGTGCACGTGTGTGTGCGCGCGTGTGTATTTATTGTTGGTATCATAGGCCTTAGAGCCATAAATACTTGCATTTGGACCTTGGGTATGACAAGTATTAAGTTTTCTAGTAATAAAAAAAAAAAAAATAATGTGCTCCACAGGCAGTTTTATAATAATAAATAAATATACTACTCTAAATCTTTCTTTCTGAGAGTAGTGACAAACAAAGACCTTCATGAGGATTCAACCTTTTGATCGGCTTTGTCAAAAAAAAAAATATCCTTTTGATCGGACCATAGTGTTAATTCTTACAATCAGTTAGTATTCATGACACAGTGTTTAACACTACTTTTTTTACCACCCACCGGCGAGCAAAAACGATATGTCAGCTTATTGAAGAATCGAGCATCCACAGGCAAGTATAAAGCATTGGTGTACACAGGTGTACCCAACTTGAAGAGATTGTGATTAGTCAAGAGACATGAACTACAACCGAAATTCACCAATTGATGTTTTTACACTTTGCAAACAAGTTGACAATGCAGTTGATTAATCCACGACCCTTCTTTATGCAATAGGCAGAGACCATGGAGCTGAAGGAGATAATGGTGCATCGAAAATTAAGCTTCCAAGACTTCGATATTACAGTAATACAGGGACGCTACAAAAGTTAAAAACTTCATCTTTAGCTTTTGCTTCTTCAAAGAAGATATTTTTGGTTCATCGGCATACAAAGACCCTTCTAAAGTGAATAGTTTAAGAGGTATTTGATGAATCATATTTATAAAGGATTCTTAGACACGTTTATGTTACTTTTATAGTTACTTTTTGGCTCTTTTAGCCACATTTTGTGGTCACGTTTGCATAAATTGTCACATTGTGCTCTATTACATTTTGTCCGTGTTTTTCTTAAATCTTAATATTTCAGGTGACTTCACAAATCACAATCATTTGGATGCTTTCAAAGTATTCAAAGTTGATTTGGATAATATTTGGACAGAAAGTCAATGGAACAAGTTAGTTTAATCAAAGTGTTTATGTTCGATTTGGATGATTCAGAATTGGAAACTAGACTTGAAGAGCTTTCCAATGATAGGTCGCATCAGGGCTAAAGCGGGAGTTATAAGGGAAACAAGGACTAGTTGCCTTTCGTTGCTAGTGACAGCCTCAAGACACTAAAGGCCAACCATTGGGCGGTAGCCGAGTAGTGCACCTCATACTCGCATTGACGCTAGACCCGTTGCCCTTTGTGCGTGCAAGTGCCATGTCGTCGCAAGCATTGTTCTTCGACTCCTTGCTTGAGTATTGTGTTGACCAATAATACGACAACTTTTGTATATATGATTTTGTTTTTATTATTTTCTTTTAGCTAGGATTAGAAAAACATATAAATGTTCCAACGAATTTTATTTTCCCTTATGCCTTTTATTAATTACATAAGGAGTATACTTTAGTTTCTATCTAGTTTTAGTTTCTCATGGACAACTTTGTGAACTTTCCATTGATTGTTGTGAGTTTCTTAGTTTAATACGCGTAGTATATTGAGGTATTTTATTTATGTCTCTTTTATTTATACTTGTTTTCAATTATGTTTTTCTTTTCTTGGATCTAGACTTTATTACTTTTTCATATTTGAGTAGTTTTATTTTCTAGAGTTTGGGAGTCTATGTTTATATTATGAATCTAATTGATGTTAATGATATTTTAATTGATCTTTCAATTTCTAATTGATAGTGTTTTTATATTAAGCTTGCAACTTGATCAAATGTTTGATTAATTCTAATAAATAAGAGTTTAAATTAAAAAAAAAAAATTATATTTTTAAAGGCTTACCTACAATTAACGAAGTTAATTACGTTTGCGACTGCATATGTTAATTTGAAAGAATTAATACTAGATCGTAGGATTAACTTGTGCTCTGGATATTGAATAATTAAATTGTAAAAGTATATTGATTGATTATGAAGTATAAACATGGTGAACCACGACCCTAGGATTCTTTATTATATTTTATTTATTTTTGTTAGTATAGACTATCCAAATTATTTATGTGATATAATTCTACTTGAAAGCGAGACTAAATAACCATCTCCGTGTATTCAACCATACTTACCTTACTATATTGTTAGGAGGTTTTAGTAGGAATTTATTTTTGTCAAGTGTACGACAACCTATCAATATCATTGTGTAAAAAAGAATTGAATAGGTAAATTCAACCATCTTACCCGAAAACTACTTGGAGCCTCCATCTATTGTTTCCTATTCCACCCCCTTCTTTCATCAAAATGAAAGAATATGGTACACTCAAATGGTATTATTAAGTTCTTATAGCTGTCCAAAGTTTACAGAAAATTCTTACATAGTTTAGGTTGTATGGTGCTAGTTATGGAGATGGAGAGACAAATGAACATCAATGCTCCCATGGTCCATCAATTGTATCAATGTATCCATTGAAGCCATCTCTAAGACAATGCACCAAAGAGGCAATAATTAGGCATAAATGATAGAGGTCAGAAGCACCATGCTTTCAAACAACATAGACAACACATATAATTCAACTCTGATGTCAAGACTCAAGATATTGAATTCACAAGAAATGCTCCCAAAATTTTCTGGAAGAAAATACCAACCAACTTGAACCACTATCTAAGCAAAAAATATCAGCTTCAAACTATCCCCAATTGCTTGATAAAGCAGCTAACTAATTTCTTCATCATCACGGCTAAATATTAGATCCACAGGGTGATGCTCAACCACAGTAATCTTTCCAAGTTCTGTAGTGCAGCACTTAATGAGTCTATTTTGTAAATATTTTTATTTTCCCGTCCCACGTCCATTTTTGTGCTTATTTGAAATGTGCGGAGCTATTTTTATTACTAATATACGTTTTCTAGTGTTTTTGTAGAGTTAGATATTATTTTGTAGGAAATTACAGATTTATGATAATTCCAAAGCTTATTGAGCCACTACAAAACATAGGAGTCAAATCGTAATTTTATGACCGAAATATTCGAAGCCCAAGACTGAGTTGAAGGAATTTGGTTCGGTGATTAAGGGCTCGATCAAGTGAGTAGACTACGAAGAAATAATAGCATGGACCAAGTAATGAATAGAGGAAATTGGGCCAATTCGAATAGAGCCCAAGTTACAATCCAAGAAGCAAACTTACTGCAGCTAGCTGTAGGGCGGTACAGAGTGCGATTAGACCGGACCAAACCGCAAACCAAGTCTTGTTTGCGGTTTGAAATTTGCAGTTTGAAATTTGCGGTTTGGTTTTTAATTTTGCCAAACCGTATAATTGCGGTTTGGTTTTTTATTTTGCCAAACCGTATAATTGCGGTTTGGTTTGGGTTTCCAAAAAATAAACCAAACCAAACCGCAAACCGCAATTATACAGTTTATGGTTTAAACCGCAAAACCGCAAAACCGCAAACCGCATTTATATAAAATACAATAATATACAAATTATATGGTAGACACGTAACTGACGTAAGTTATAAAAAAAATTTCTTTTTACTTTAATAAAAGTTGAAATAATAAACTTTAATCAGATTATCGGTATCACTACTCCACTTTCTCTCTCTTCTACTTTTGTTGCCTCCAACCCTCCATGCGTTTTACACAACCTCCAACCCTCCACTACTATTGAAAGTTTGAAGTTACAAATCAACAAGATAAAAAACATAGCAAGATCCACTTTCTCCTTCTTCTAATTGGTATGTTTTTTTTGCTATTTTTTAGTGGGTATGCCGTATGCTTATTGCTTAATTTTTCTGGTTTTATTTTGGGGAAAAGTAAAATTTTACAACGAAGTATAGGATTTGGGGGTTTTTAGGGAATAATTTAGTGGGTATGCTTAATTGTATGTTTGATTGTTTGTAGTTTAATTTGTTGTACGAATTTTCAATTATATGTTAGATTCTCAACTAATTAGTTTATTTATATGTCAGATTATCAATTAATTAGTTCAATTAATTGTATATTTTTACCCTTTTCGATTAAATTGTGTATAAGATGGTTATTTTCAAGAGTATGAGAATAATGATATAATGTCTTAGACTGACAATTTGTTTACTTTCAAATGCTTTAGAAATTAGTTGTATACTTGTGGTAATATATTCTCAACTTTTGATTGTTTGATTGTACAAGTGTATGTTGTATTGTATGACTTAATTTTTTTATTTTTTTTTTATTTTTCCCAGCAACTCAAGTCAGACATCAGTGATTGTTGCTTTGCATTTGTGGCTTTTTATCAACAACGGATTCTAGTGCTGGATATTGTAATGTAAGTCTTATGGTTTGACTACTTTCTTAATGTTATTAAGATTATTTGCATTTATTGTTGTAATAATTCCAGCCATCTAAAGGATTGAATGTCATACTTAGATGTCTACTACTGAGGATAGTATTGGAGCTTCTCCTGTCGAGGATGAAAACGAGAAAGATGACAAAGGATTTGTAGAGGAGGAAGATATGCCCAAACAAAAGAGGAAGGCCACAAAATCATGGTCAGGCATATGGGATCACTTCAGCAAATATACTGACAAAGGTGTCGGGAGGTGTAAGTGCAACTATTGTGGTACGTCTTACAAATGTAATCCTCGAGTTAATGGCACTAGCACTTATAGGACACACTTGAAAAAATGTGCGAACTATCCTAGCAACAAATTTAAAAGTTCAAACCCTAAGCAAACCCAACTAAGCTTCCAATCTTCTATAAATGAAAATGGGGAACTAGAGGGAAAACTGAAAACTTGGAATTTCAATTGTGACTTGTGTAGGAAAGCTCTAGCATACATGATCATAGTTGATGAGCTTCCATTTAGATTTGTTGAAGGACAAGGGTTTAAATATTTTTGCTCACAATTGTCCAATAATTTTCATGTTCCTTCTCGAGTTACAGTAGCTAGGGATTGTTATGAAATGTTTGTTGATGAAAGATTGAAATTGAAGACTTTTCTAAAGACTAATTGTAGGAGAGTATGTATTACAACCGACACATGGACCTCATTGCAAAAAATTAATTACATGTGTGTTACTGCCCATTTTATTGATAATGATTGGAAATTGAACAAAAGAATATTAAACTTTTGTCCAATTTCTAGTCATAAGGGGGAAGCCATTGGTAAGGCTATTTAAAAGTGCTTGCTTGCATGGGGTATTGAAAAGGTTATGACTATTACTGGTGGTAATGCAAGTTCGAATGACACTGCTCTTGTTTATTTGAAAAAAAGGATTAATAATTGGGGAACTAGTATTTTAAAAGGGGAATTTCTGCATGTTAGATGTATGGCTCATATCATGAATCTAGTTGTCCAAGATGGTTAGAAATTTGTAAATGATTCAGTTCATCGTGGTCGAAATGCGGTCAGATTTGTTAAGTCATCTTGTAATACAGTTGAAAAGTTTAAAAAATGTGCCATAGAAGAGAAAATTTCAACTCAAAGCATGTTGCGTCTTGATGTTCCAACTAGATGGAACTCAACTTATTTGATGCTTGAAACCGCTGAGAAATTTGAGAAAGCTTTTGAAAGGTTTGATGGGAAGATGCACATTACAGTGATGATTTGTGGGATGAAGATGGTTATGGGAAAGGGTTGGGAAAACCAATTTCAGATGATTGGAACCATGTTAGGAACTTGTTAAAGTTGCTGGAAGCTTTCTATAACTTGACTATGCGTGTGTCTGGTTCATTGTATGTTACTTCTAACACTTATTTTCATGAGATCACTGATGTGGATTGCCTCTTAGAGGATTGGTGTGAAAGTTCGAATGAGGATTTTAAGAACATGGCTCTTAAAATGAAAGAAAAATGTGACAAGTATTGGGGTGATCCTAAAAAATTAAATGTGATGATGTTTGTTTCTACAATCCTTGATCCTCGGTATAAATGGGAATGTGTAGAGTATGGGATCTCTCAAATGTATGAGAGTGATGTAGCTTTGGTCGTGTGCACCCGTGTTAAAAAAGCTATTAAGGATATGTTAGATGAGTATAAAGGTTCTGACGTAGCTACTAATTCAGCTTCAAGTCAAGGTGGGGGTTCAACTTGTGCTGGAACAACAAGTGCTGAAACAAGTTTACAAAATAAAGGTATTATAAGGGCTAGATATAAGAAACATAAAACTACTAAAGATGATGGAGAATCCAAATCAGAATTAAAAAAGTATTTAGATGAGGAACCAGAGCAAGATATGGATGATTTTGATATTCTCAAGTGGTGGAAATCTAATAGTGGACGGTACCCTACTCTTTCTTTGATAGCTCGTGATGTGTTGGCTATCTTAGTTTCTACAGTTGCATCCAATGGAGGTCGAGTACTTGATGTATTTAGGAGTTCGTTGTCTCCTAAAGTAGTGGAAGGGCTCATTTGTAGTCAAGATTGGCTTCAAGCATCACCAAATATTGTTGAAGAAAGCATTGAGGACATTGAAAATTTAGAAAAGGGTATGTACCTTAAACCGCCTTTTACATATAATTATTTTATCTTTAAAGTTATTATATGTTAACTTATAATTATTTAATCTTCAAAGTTAATATATGTTATTATTTTAGTGTAGATATCACTAAGATGAGTCTAGCTCCTTCCGTTATTGACATTGCATAAGATGTCATATGATTGAGGTAAGTTACATTAAATTGAATAAGCATTCTTTTTTTAACTTCAAAGTATTCCACCTTATATAGCATTACTCTAATTATATTTCCCATTGTGTAGATTACCATATGAGTACTTAATAGATGAGATGCATCATAATGTTTGCAAAGATCACTTGGAAGTTGGAAGATCGAGGGATGTAATCGTCTAATGCGCTCATCATGCGATCCTTGTTGTCTATTATTGTACTTTTCTTTTCGTGAAGTAATCTGAACTATTGGATTTTATTAATTAGTTGTATAAAGACAAACTGTATGGTTGTTAGGTTGTATGGTTTTACTTTATTAGACATTTAGATTAGATAAAAGCCATATTGTTGATTGTTGTATGTTATAGCCTAGCTGAAAAGTTGCTCTTCGGTTTAATAAATAAATTTGAGTAGGTGTTCTTGTCTTTCAAAAATTGCGGTTAAACCACAAACCACACTGCACCGAACCGCAATTTATTAAATTGCGGTTTGGTGTGGTTTAGGAGAAGTTCAAACCGCATAATTGCGGTTTGGTGCGGTTTAACCCCCAAACCGCACCAAACCAAACCGTGTACAGCCTGGCTAGCTGGACGAAATTGGACGGGCCCGAGTGGGCAAGGCCTGGCCCAATCGGGCGGGCTTGTTCTCGCATGTTAATTTGCTTCATTAGTTAGGCTTTGTTGTCAAAGCCCAAGCCCATGTAACCTTTTGTTAAGTCGGTTGGGCTTCAATATAAAAGGGTGTAGTAATACCGTAGGAAAGGAGGTTAGATTATTTTACTTTTAGTTTTAGTTTTGTTAGATTTCTTTTCTTACGTGAGTTTTAGCTAAAGGTTTAGTTGGGATTTTTAAACTTTGTTTTTAGTGAGTTGACTTTGTTTTTTTGGTTTTACATTTTCGTTTTCGTTAGCTTTTGATTATACAGTATTATTCTACATTTGCTTAATAATTATTGCTTTACTCTAATTTTGTTACTTGTGTTTTAATATTAGTTTTATTATTATTGTTTTATTATGCTTAGATTAATTGCTTTGATTAGTTTAGATTTAATTATGTGTGAGTAGTTTAATTCTAGGGTTCTTGGGAATCCATAATTAATATGAAGGGATGAATTATTTTGGTTGATTATGGTAGAGAATTGTTTTAATTCTATACAATTGGATTATGAATCGAGCAGATGTAATTTGATTGTAAAAGAATAGCAATATTGATTTGATGAATGGAGCAGATGTTATTTCAATATTAAAGGCTATTTTCAATGGAAACTTAGGTCTAATAAATTGCGAGAGCCTGTTAAATCTATGTTGATTAATAAATTACGAGAGCCTGTTAATCATGTTAATTACAATATCAATTGTTGATTGTATCCTTGTTGGTGAACCTATGACCCACTTTTTATTGATATTTCCTTAATTTAATTATTGTCGTAGTATAATTCACAAAAAAATATTTATTTCTTGATAATTTAGATTATAATAATTAATTAGAAATAGAAGAACATTGTTTTCCCGTGGATTCGACCCTACTTCCCTATCTATTTAGTTAGTGGTTTTAGAAATTACTTTTGAATAGGTGATACGAGTCATACGACTTTAACCTATCAACACTACTACAAAGTTGGACCTATTTTGAGTTTAAACAAACAGGCAACAGCCATTTGGCAATTACACTGGCTTATTTCATACACTAAAATAGATAAGCACATCTTCTATAATTGCAATTGCATTCAACAACAAAAAAAAAATGCAAGAGCGTACCAATTTCATTTTACTTTGCTCCAAAGAGAAGTCCCAAGCAATATATGAGTTGATTGAATCCACTGACAACACCACCTAGAAAATAATTTTTATAAAAAAAAAAAAAATTAATAGTGAGATCAAGCAATACCAATAAATGAAAAAAAAAAAAATTTAAAAAGATATTTAAAATAAAATTTAGGTCAGAGAATTAAAATTAAAAGCTCCTAGAACAAAGCAACAGGTAGGAACTTGTTTTGCCTTTTCCTTTATACACACGTTCACATTGGAAATGTACAGAAAAAGGTTAGCAATTAGATGACATAAGTTTATGTGTGCAATGTGGCTGCTTATTCCAGTGTTAATATTTTAAATTCCTGTCCACCCCACCAACCCTAGAAAAATGCCATCTTTGACATATTACTTTATTGGTGTTGCCAATTTCGAATCAAAGAAATCAAACCTTTGAAGACAGACTCTAAGAAGAGACTGAAAGACCAGATTCTAAAACAAGTGTTGTCTAAAATCAAGATGCAAAACAAGAGGGGATACCAATTCTACCTAAACCTTTCCGGTTTTGTACTCTATAATCAGTCTTCTCAAATACAAGTTCAAGATATGCCCCTTTTACCAACCCTCTTAGCAAAAGTTCAATGACATGAATGATATCGTTAGCTCAAACCTTAGATGAGCTATTTTATCAATGTTGTGGTCATAATAATTTTCAAAATGGGGTCTCCAATAATATTTCTGGTCTTGTGCTAATTAGGCTTTTGCATGGATGTCTTCATTTTGATCTTCTGTCATCAAACTTAGCCCTAAGAATCAATCCACTTACCAAATACCAAACAAAAGAAATCCATTGACATACAAAATACCACCTTTACATTAAAGTTTGAAAAGGGCTATTGCAACAAACCTCATGGGTTTTCCCAGCAGGAACGCTTATCTCTTTGTAATCATCATTTCTGCAGATTCCAATTACAAATTAAAAACTTGTTTAAAGATTAACACCAGAAATTAAATTGACAACCAATAATGAGGGTAGCATATTAGCCTTGGCTGACCCTGACAATAAGAAAACTAAATAAGAGCTCACCTTGAATCTATGGAGCCTACTTCATCAGCTGATATAAAGAAGGGGGAATTTGCAAAGACCTCACTAACAACAGAAGGTATGTCCCCAAAACAACGCGTCAATAAAGTATAAAGATTATGGAATGTGCTTTGGAGAGCAATTGTACTTTCAAAAGAATAGTAAGAAGGTTTACCCCATAAACTTGATAAACCTCTCAAATTCAGTAGTATAAACGTTGACAGCTTGTTCCAAAATAGCTAATTCATTTTCTGTTCTGTTTATCAAGTAAAAGAACAAGCAAAGTGTTAAAAGCTCACAGGGATGACAAAGAGTACATCTAGGAAAAGTAACAAAAAAAATCTGAAAACAGCAAAATTTAGCAGCACTACAATCTAAAGGCTAAACACATCAGAAACCAGGAGAACAAGAGAAAAGATCAAAAAATATCTCACATCTTTCTGGCATCAAAACGTGTCCACATCAGTAAAATTAACAGCCTTATAGAGAGCACCATCTTTGTAAGGCTGTACAGTGGCGGTCCATACCGATGTCTCTGCTCTTCCATGGGCCTGTTCATAAAAAGCATTTAAAGCTAATATAATTATACATGAACAGGACCATCGTGTTCTTATTTCTCTTAACCAGACAAGAAGTTAAAGAAAGAGACAAACTGAGCAACATCAAGCAAGCGATTACTTTAAGTCACGTTCAGCAGGATTCAGTAGCCGATATAATTGAGTACAAAGGGGTAACAGATTTTAGCTATATACCAATGGACTAGGTTAAACCAAGTTTTGGCACAATCTAAAAAGAGCTCTTAGAGTTGCAATCTTTGGCCAATCATCACCATAGCCAATGAATTGGGTTTGAACTTTGAAGATAACATTACCCATCACCAAACCATTGGCACACATTCTCTTCATCACTCTGACACATTGTGTAGCTATTTATATTTTCACCCTATTGTAAACAAGTCTCTTTAAGGCTCTCTTTCGTTGCAATGACTTAATTGTTTTATCATTGAAGAATTAGCATACTTTTGATTAATATAACTAATGTTGTTGTAAATAACTATTTCTTGGAAGTTCCATTTTAATTTATCACCAATAGTCACCTAATTCACAAAGGAATGAAAGGTGATCTGGTGAAACAAATGACGTGTAGGTGGACATGAGATCTCAATTCACATGGGGATTCAGTTTCCATAAAATTTCATCTCATTGGAAGTTTCTTTCCCTGTACACTACCTAGGAGATGCCCTTGATATGTTTGGATGATGCTAAGGAAGCACTCCCCATTGATTGATTTCTTTTGTTATGTTTGGCTGACTTCATCTATTTCCCATGCAATCTAACAGCTTCAACTACATGTGTATGTACTTCACTTAAATTGCCTACATTTCCATTTTCAATTATTGTTTATCTAATACTTCCTCCGTTTCTTTTTAGTAGACGTTTCTTTAGTCACGTTTGCCAATGCACAAATTCAACTATTACTATCTTTAGTTACCGATAAGCAAAAGTTGATATTTTGAAAATATATATTATAACGAATCTAATAAGATCCAACATGACTATATTTTTAATTATGTATAAATCATAAAACACGGTCAAAGGGAAGTGTGTGACAACTAAAAAAAGGAGGTAGTACTTGTTATGGATGACTGAGGTTCATCAGGCGATCTTATGCATTATTTTATGATAATCTTAATGCCTACCTATTTATACATATTGACAGAAAAAGGTTCATGACCAGTTAATGTTCATATAGATTTGATCATTTTTAAATCCTAATGATCTTATTCTTTTTGCAGCTTAGAAACTAAAAGAAATATAAATTTCCATCTCTATTAATATATCATAGTTATTTTATGCCTTTTTCACCCAAGACAGAAAAAGGTTCAATAGAGAACCTAAATTTACGTCTTGGAAACTAGAAGAGAAGGCTGCAGAGAAAAAAAAGCTTGAGATTCAGTTGCTTGTTTCAATGGACAATCAAATATATGAATCTGCATTTGATATATTTAAGTTTTAGAATTTGCAAACTATCCATTGATAAACACAAGAGAGAGGAAAAAGGAGAGAGAGAGAGAGAGAGAGAGAGAGAGGGGGGGGGGGGAGGGGGGTAGATGCAGTTGTATTATTAAAAAGAAGATGATGGAGATCATTACAGAAATGCCATTACTTACACATGAATGGTAGCCATTAGATTTCAGTATATCCAATGGAATAATGGGTTTTTCATAGGTCTCTTATTAATAAGGTTCAGGTTATAGCTATAGCCACCACATTTTACAGCTCCCAAAATCAGATAAATTTCAAAGGCCTGACACATTAAATCAGATAAAAGTCATCACTGGTCCCGCTTGTGTCTAACTCGACCTGTTTGACGTGCTAACAAGTCCTTTTGACCCTACTTATGCCCTTATCGCCAAATAGACATGAGCGTGAAACAGTTGGACCGTGAGAATTGGTATATACTCCCTCCGTCCCATAGTATAGTACTCGTTTCTTATTTTTACATGGGAATTAAGGGTAGTAAAGGAAATGTGTATTATTTTTATAAGTAGGTGTATATTGTAAAGAGTGGAAAACTAAATAATGGCATATAATCAAGCTTTGGATGTAGTCATGTAGGGGTATATTATAAGGAAAAGGTAAAAAAAAGTAGATTATGGCACGAAAAATCGTGAAAATGTAGTAAATCAAAAATTGTGAAAATGATGTAAATCAAAAATAGATATTTTAGAACAAACACGACATTTTGGGACACCGAAAAAGGAATACCGGCTACCTATATTATGAAACGGAGGGATATATATATATATATATATATATATATATATATATATACGCGCGCACGCACACACACACTTGGTGGACCAATCGCAGCCCCAGCTAATTAATTATACTCTCCTTTGTAGGACTTTTTTTACCGTGAAAAGATAAAGATGTGAACGAGAAAGAGAATTTAAAAATATCCACCTAGTCAAATACTTGAATTAGGGTGGAGTCTAAAGAAGTGGGGACTATACATTCTCACGAAATGGGAATTTAATAGAGGGTATCTTTTTCAAAAACAAGAGTTTCAGGAAAATTCTAAACGTGAAACATTATTCATCAAAAACAAAAGTACATACCCATCATCATCATTAATCTGCCGAATAAAATCCAGCAAGACCTACATTCAAAGACATCACATAAATGAGATCATTCCCCAAACACTCAATTGTTTTTAATCATGATCAGGAACAATATTAGCAAGAGCAACAAAGACCACGGACCACCTAGTACGTCATGGCTGCATGTATTTCTATAACAGCAACATCATCAACATCAGTTCTACAAAGCATACTGATGCAATTATCACCAACTATACTCATTCCAGTGATGTATATACATACATATATATATATACCCAATCTGTGAGTAAATTAAAAGGTAAATGATTTCAAGTTAACATATCAGAACTCCAAATGTACAACTTTGGAACCCTGTAAATACACTAATTAGATGACCCCATTGAACTGGTACAAAGTCAGTGAAAACTTAATCTGAGAGGACTGAGGAGCATGTTTTGCATGTCGCTATAGATATTATACATTCTTTCATATCACTGCCTCATTTACAAGGATTGTCGTCGTTGATCTTTTACAAATATTCAGGAGAGTAATAGAAGATCTAAAATCTAATACAGGAAGTGTTAAAGAGGAGAAATACTTTACTTCTACACCCATACAGACATCTAATAAAATTTAATTAATACATATGGAAGTAGAATATAGCACACTCAAAGAGAGAAAAAAAAAACAGTTCTTTTTTTTTTTCTTTTTTTTTTTAATAATTGAAGTGCCATTATTTTAAACTCCCTCTATCTCAAGATAAATACTCCTCCCATCGCTAAATAAAAGTCCCATTTCACTTACAACTATGACCCCAAAAAAGTCACATTTCACCTTAATTTTATTTTTATTTTTTCACTTTAATCAACGAAACCCCACTATCTTTAAAATTAAACACTTTCAATCAACCAAACCCTACTAGGCTACTATGTTCTTTAATGTTAAATTTTAAATAATTAAACCCATCTTTTTTTTACCTCCCTCTAAACTTGTGCTAATAACAAACAAAAAGGGTTCTCTCTATCTTTCTCCTAATTCAAAAATAATCCGGCTTGCTTTCATCTGTCCCTTTTTGGGGCCAGTGGGTCCCTAATTTGGGCAAGGGGAGAGGGTAAAAAGGAGTTTAGGATGGAAGCATACTGTTTCTTTAGCAAAGAAATTGACAATCCACAGACGTACAAATCTAACAGTTTTCCAGCAATAAAAATGTCCATTCCCAACACAAGCCGAGTGATAGTAACCATGCAAAATTTATTTGAGCAAGCCAGCATGATGTCAATGACTAGAAAAGGAGGGGGGGGGAAATAGAATAAAAAAACTATAAACTTTTTAGTATTATATGATAGTAATGGAGGATGTGTATTCTGTCATGCTCATCAGATTCAGGTACCAAGTTTAAGATGACTTCCAAAGTCATTTCTCATATCTCTTCAGCTTCTCTACCATATAAAGACAACAAAGTCACTGTGAGGATCACCTCTCTCCAACAGACTACTGGATATTTTTTACTCTTCTAATAAATTTTAAGATTTAAAGTTCTTGATTATCCTAAATCCATTCAATCTGATGCAATCTTCCAAAATAAACTTGTAACTTCTTCTCTATAGTTGGTTAACTGCATCCTCTTTTCATTTCAGGGTCAGACCCATATCTCATGTCTGTATCCAGCAGGTAACAACTGTCAAGTCAGCAAGGGTACGGTAGGGCAAATGGGTGAGTGCAACATCAAACTAGAGTAAGTTTTTTTTAAACTAGTTGAGGATATTAAACTTGCCCCCCCCCCTTTCTCTTCTCCCATATGCTGAATTATTTTTTCAATTGTTAGGTGAATGGAGTTATAAATTGCAGATGGAACGTAAAGTATGAGGAAAACTTGAAAACCCTTGTATAGTTTTATTAGCTTAGATTTTAGAGTATTGTTTTATAGTCCCAATACTCCCAAACCTTGACTCAACAAGATTTAAAGAATTTTATTAAACAGGTTGGCAAATCTTAGAATAACCGTTTTTAAATATAAAAGAACATAATTGAGTTACATTAAGATAATACTCCGAGTCTATGTTGCACAGACTGGAGTTTGGGTGTCGTATCCAAGTAGGTATCGGAGGATCCGATCCTCCGATTCAAAAAATAGCCGATACAAATACGTAGTCAAAAGAGTGTCTTGACTAATTTTTTAGACAAGGTTGACATATAAAGTATCGGGAAATTTTTCAAATGCTTAGTAAAAAATAAAAAAATAAAAAAATCTATAATATTGTCATTTGTACCAAGAAAAAAAAAAAGGGGGTAAGCAGTAAGAGAGCAAGTAGTAGTTAACAAATACGTAGTATATACAAGTATATTTTTAACGGCTGTCATTACTCTCACCTAAGTCATGAAAAGGTAAAGTCAGTAAACAGTAAAAAGTACTCCAGTATTTCAGACTTTTTACTTTTTAGTCATGTGAAAAGAATTTTTAAAAAAAATAAAATATTCAGCTGTACAGAAGAAAGTCAAACAGCTGTCCTCCATATACTTTTTATTCATCCCCTCCTTTCTCTTTAAACCTTAATTTTCTTATTCAGTAATGGCTTCCACAGCCCCACGAAACTCAAAATCAATGGATCCCGACACTCGCTCCGGGACACTTCTCTGGTACCAGGTCGACGCCTCAACCCAGGCGTGTCGAGTCAACACTCGATACTCTGGGTTGAGGGGAGCGTAGTTGTAACATGGCTCCAAGTAGTGCTTCGGGTATATATAGATTATACACCCCCAAATTTATTTTCCATGCATCTTCTAACATGATCAAGTGCTCATTGATTGTAACAAAAAGAATTAACCATAATTCTTTTCTTACATATTTAAATAAGCTAACACATTAAAATTGATATACAAAAACAATGTTGTAGGATAATGATTCTCCATTTCTTACATGTTGAAACCAAAATGGGGGGGGGGGGGGGGGGAGGATAGTCATATAGTAATGCAGAATAGTACAAGTGTAATTTAAGTAACAAAAAAGCGTATCAGGTAAGAAAAATCATAGTCAAAGTGTTTCACATGTGATAACATTTCCTAAAATGTGGATGACAGCCACAAATTTGCATAGGCCTATACATCTCTAGACTCCATTAATTGAATAAGATACTAACTAAATCATAAAAGTGGTAAATGTTCTTTGTTCTGCTAACAGGAATCTCTAGCATATTATCAACAAACAAAACGGCAATTGTATATCCTACCTTGCAAAACAAAAGGGCTCTTATTTACCCCACCCCAACCACTAAAAATCAGTAAAGGAACACCCAAACAAAAATAAACTAAAATAATACAAACCTGTGGTACTCCTACTAGGTACTTTACAAGTGTTTTATATACACCCGTTGCAGATCCAAGCTGAGCCAATTGTCGCCTCCTGAAAATACAATAATAATGTGAAGCCAAAAAAAAAAAAAAAAAAAAAAAGAATTGCCCAACAACAAACTTTAGACAAGCCACCTTTCCATCTGTTGCTTCCACAGCAAAGCATATCGATCACGTATACTAACTCCGGACTTGACCAAAGCATCAATTTCAGCTTGCTTAGTCCTCTCCGAGCGTTCCCTTTGTTGTCGAATCAAGGTACCCCTGAAGTCTTGAGGCATATAGCTCATGACTGAAACATACCACAGAAGAACAAAGAAGAAAAAAAAAAAATCAATGATATCCACCTATTGCAAGACAAAGACCGCGAAATGAATTGTATGTTGTCCACGGCTATGTAATACATCCTCCGTCTCTATTTACTTGACTAACATTCCTAATATGGAAATGTCATATTACTTGACCTATACTATATTCGGTAAACTTTTGGTAGAAAAATCCACTAAATACCATCATATTGTGCAAGTGGGAACAACTTTTGGGGTAATAAAGTAAACCAAGTGCACCCCGTAAACCACCCCTCCTTTTTTCCCCATCTCAAAATACCCCCTTCCCCACCGAAATCCGCCCCCTTCCCCGGTCCCACCATCAAAATCCGTCCCCCACCCCAAAACCGCCCTCCTCCCTTTTCCCCCCACCCCAAATTCCACCCCCTTTGTTTTCCCCCACCCCGAAATACCCCGTCCCCTGGTTGGTTGTGCTTGTGCAAGAGGGTTGGCGGCTGCTGGCTGCCTGCGGTTGGTCAGGCCATAAGGGGGTAGGGTTGAGGCTGCCGAGGAAGACAATTTGGGCTAGGGCTGCCGTGGTGGACTGGTGGTTGCCATGGAGGGTCGTGGAGTTGAACGAAGAAAATGTCAAATGGTGGGCTTCACAAATGGATTCATGGACAGAATCCGTTAAGCGGTAGCGAAACCCAATTTTTAGGATTTTTATGGTAAAAGTCAAATTTTCCATATGAAAATGGAAATTTGATTCTAATAATCCAACCTTTGCGCGATCTTTTTTTATTAATCCAACCTTTTGATTATTCTACAATAATCCTAGCTTTATACCCCATTCTATTCTACTAGGCCAAACCGGTTACCAACTTATAATAACAAGTCACCTAGCCACGTGTCAAAATTTGATTCATCCAAATATAATTTTTCAATTAAAAAAAATCTCATTTCTGAATTTTTTTTTTTTTCCTCCTTCGTTACTTTCACTTTCCTCCCTCCCACCAACTTCCCTTTCCTGCAGTCACCCCACCACTGCCCACTATGGCACTACCTGCAGTCACCCCTCCACTCCATCGCAAAAACCTCCCTTGAAATCGAGCACCACCCACCCCAAAAGCCACCACGAAATCTGCCACCACTTACCTCAAAATAAACCACGAAATTTCCTCTCCTACCACCCACAAAACCCCCAATCTACGAAAACCAATGTTCACCACCAACCAAAACCCACCCATGAAACTGGCAACCCATGAAAAACCAACCCATTGAAGATATAAAGGTTTTTTAAGGCAGAATTTGAGGTGGGTTTCGGAATTTCAGAATTGGGTGACGTTTTGGAGCTTGAGTTCCATAGAAATGGAGGTTGAGAGGAATTGGGGAAGAAAGACATTGTTGTTAATGGAAGATTTTTGATTTTTGGGGAAATGAGGACGGCATTTAGGAGAGAGAAAGAGGTGTTGAAATCGAAATCAGAGGTTGAATTGAGGGGTAATGGTGGTAATGGAGAGAGTGAGAATGAAGATGATGATGATGAAGAGGTTAATCGAGCTTTCATGGTGGTTGTTAGGATTGATTTTAATGACGGAAGGAGGAGGTGGATTTGCAGGGAGTAATAAGAGTGAGAGAGAGAGTGAGGTGGATTTGTGGTAGGTAGGGAGGTGGCTAAGGGGGTGGTCGGAATCAGAAAACGGATGGGAAGGGTCGGCAGGGAGGTGGGGGTGGTCGGGGAAGGGGAAAGTGGGTGGCTGGAGAAAAATTACTTCTTTTTTCATTTTTTAAAAATCCTTATTTTAAAAAAAAAATTGAAAATGGAAAAAAAAAAAAAAAAAAAAAAAAAAAAAAAAAAAAAAAAAAAAAAAAAATTACTTGAACAATAGGTAGCAGGTTAACTTGGCCTAATAGAATAGAATGGGGTATAAAGCTGGGATTATTGTAGAATAATCAAAAGGTCGGATTATTAAAAAAAGATCGCACAAAGGTTGGATTATTAGAATCAAATTTTCCTATGAAAATAATGAATTGTAAAACATATTTTGTACATTTGTACATCAAAATTCAAGACTAATGTGCATCTCTAAAGCAGAGATGTATCATAAGATTATAACAATTCCCAGCCCAAACAAAATGCCCTCAACAAAATAAATTAATCAGCAGATTGCCCTCTAATGAATGGTCCACTCCCATATTCTGTAGTCGGCCCAATGAGAGTACAACAGAGATTCCCTCAGTTACATTCGTACAACAATTCATGACTAACCAGTTTACTAGATTCAATAAAGAATTTTTTGAATACATAACATGACATCTTAACTACCACAGTAGCAGCTTTAGACACAGCATGACTCGGACAAACCTTTTATTTACCAAATTCCACTTGTCTCACTACAAAGTTGGTTGAGTTATCTCAACAAACTAGCTAATCACCTTGAGAGATAGGAACCTTGGCCAATGATATAACTTCTAGAAGCTTGAAAGCAAGACTTAGAAAATTAGCTATTCTAGTTTGTCTCAAATCTTTCAGCAAAAGGGGAAACTTTTGAATTAAGAGGTACCATTACAAGAATTTCAATATAATTTTCTTTTACAAGGGTTTATTGCAAAAAAAAAAAAAAAAAAAAAAAAAAAAAAAAAAAAAAAAAAAAAAAAAGACATCTACCATAATATGTTAATATGAACCTCCTATTCTAGTGTAGTACTCCCTCTTTTTTTTTTTTATTATGATGCATCACTTGTTACTTTTGGGTGTTTTTATTTAAATGCACTACTTCTATATTTGGTAACATTATATCATATTTTATTATTTTTCTTTTTTCTCTAATCGCTCTCTTTTATGGTCTCTACTCTTTCTCAAATACTATCTCTTTCTTGGTCCACATTGTAGTTTTATTCAAATAGATTAATCATCCATTTGCTCACAAGCACAATATGCTATTAAAGTAAATTAACTCTCCTAAAACCTCACATAAATGCAAATAGTAAGCATTGAACTCCAGAAATGAGAATATTCCAATATTGCAGCAGAAAGATCCCAGGAACCTACTTCAGACTATGAGTCTACGATACAATCCATACAGAAATCTTGAGAAATGTTACAAAGTTAAACTTGGTGTCTCAATACGCATTTACTCTTACAAGTGAGGGAGAGCAGAGCTAACCTGTATTAAATACATTATCAGCATTTTTTGATTGAAAATATTCCAATAACTTCAATGTGTTTTCAAATTTAACTTTCATCTCCGCAAAAATGGGAGCAAGTTCCACATCTCCCAATTTGGATTGTTGTTGAAGCTGTATGCACATGAAAAGTCAGTTCACACCCAGCCCAGGTATCACTACACAAAAGATGGTTCAATGATACTAACAGCAGAAATTATAAATAGCATTTGTTTCGTGGAATAAGTTTTAAATCTTTGCAACTATACTTTATACTCTACGTACTCTTCCAACTTCCTTCCAAATTCTTATTTGCTTTGTAATCTTTTGGTAGAGACTTCCCATCTTATATTTTCTTCCATATTTTCTACTTAACAACAGATAAAATTACATGGTATTTATTTTTCCTTTTATCATTCATTTCAGTTTTCATAGTAAAATGACTTTTAAATACTTCCTCTGATTTCTTTTAAATGCAACAATCTTTTTGGCACACTGTACTTGCTCTCATTTCTCTCTAAAAGCTCTCCCTACAATATTTACTCTTGCAACTTGGTGGCTGACTTAGGCATCAAAGGGCGGTTTCCTCAGTTAGACCCCAAGGGTAGCAGATATTTGTTCTTCCTGGTAGAGCATGAGCATCCAGAGTCCTCAGATTACGAACGCAAAATAGCGCTCATTGAGACAAATTAAACAATACTCAAATGACTATATTTTTCTAACACATTGGGAATATTTCAAAAGATTACATCAAATTGTGAATAGTTGCAAGATTCTAAACAAAGGGAGCATGATTTATCATGTACATTAAAAATTACTTACAAAAATATAATCTTTTAAGGCTTTAGGATTGCATTTTATTAAAGCCCCAAGTAAATAGACGCATAAATAAAATTTTAAAATTTGGCAAAGATGTATAAGCCCCAATGATATAACTCAAAGTTGGGATCAAAAGCCAGGAAATGAATGGGTGAGTTAGTAGTGAATACCGTGGTTGGCCAATGAGGTCTGTCAAGCAAAAAGATGATCTCTTCTAAGTGTTCTCGATTCTTCCACATATTCTCATCGATTTTATGAGGCGGCTGGGCATCGACTTCATCCACCAAAACACTTTCATCTGCAAAAGTAGAAATTAAAAAGCATAAAATAAAATGTCATTGCAGACAAACTCAAATTCCGAAAAAAGAAAATAGAAAACCTTGAGTAAGCGGGGTATGTGTCTGCAAATCGGTGATCAAAGAGCGAATCTCCGAAGTGAGGGTAGCAACATCGTCGGAGAGAGGGACGAAAGGATACTTGTCGTAATAAGAAGATAAATAAGCCCTGGTAATTGGAACCAAACCCTCAGTTGAAGCCATGAAAACCCAATTTCAGATCTCACCCAGGAACAAGATCCCACACACAACCACCAAACGACCGACTTATAATGAAAAATGCAACACAGTTTCAGTATATGCTCTCCCTTGCCAAAGCATCCAAGAGAATTTTACCCCTACCAATTTCTCTCTGTTTAGGTACAAATTGTTTGTTGGTGTGAGAAAAATAACACGGATTAAAATAATACTAACGGTAAAATAATACAAACTTTACTATTTGTTATGAGTATACCACCTTTTGTAATATATATGCAAAATCATACGTCAGACACTGAAAAAGTATCGTCTATATTTGTTATTATCTTTTTGTTATTAATTTTCTGTTTTAAATAATACCCCATCCCTTTGTTAGGCATTTTTTTTTTTTTTTTGCATTGTCAATATGTATTTAAATATTATTTTTTCAAAATACTGGTAGTAATTTTTTTTTATTTTTTGAAACAAAGCTCCAAAGGAGCAACTAGCTTTCATTAATGACAGGATCAACATTCAAAATCGATACAAGCTTAGATGGAAAATTCGTCACTCAAGTACGACAACCCACTGCCTCTTCATTGAGCAAAGGTATAAAAGCCCTTATTTACCTCATATCACATTCATTCACAATTAGCCTCAAGCACTAACTCTCTTGCATAGCTCATTCTCCCTACATCGTACTGACTTCGGCATCGGAGGGGCCTTCCTCGGCACAGCCCCCGAGGTAAGTTTACGTGTGTTTGCTGTGCAGGAAACCCTCGGCCCAGTCATCACTTGGACAGAGCTTCGTCTTCCCCCATCCGAAAGGGCTTGCCGAAGGTCCCATTGTTTTCATCCGAAACAATTTGGCGTCGTTTATGGGGAAGATACACAAAAACTAAGCCAAACACCTTCCAATCTTAACGATAACAATAACTAAGAGTGGAAGGAGCACCAAGGGTGCTAAGAAGAAATATATTCCCACCTCTTCGAGGAGGGACGAGGATCTGATCACGGTGAGGGAACATCAGCAGATTTCCGCTTCACCGGAACCAGCTTCTTCATCCTCAACAGCTCCCCATTCTCCGGAATAGGACGCTTTGGAGGGGTCGCCGTCACACCATACTCGCCAACCTACGAATTCATCTAGGCCGAGTAGGTCCAATGCGAAGAGTCCTCTACCGCAGAGTATACACTCTCGGTCTCAGCCGAAAGAAACCCTTTTGTTGGGGCCCTCTACGGAGGAAGTGGCAAGGGTCGTAGCGATTTGTACGGAGTTCCTCAAAGCCCAAGGAGGACCACTCCTATCAACACCCCAGGAATCACAACCTCTCCAACCGAGACACCTGAGAAGGAGGACCGGTCGAGAGGAGGGTGGACAAGTTCCATCCTTCAAAGAACTGGGGGATAAATGGCAAGAGGACACCTGGAGAACCGAACGGGAACGGAAGAAGAATTCCCAATTCTTCGATGAACCCCGGTCATGGGACTCCATGAGTTTCCGAAGCAGCAACACCACCGCCACCGCGTGGCAAAATACTGCTCGCCAAAGCGTCCAGGAACGCTTAGGCTCAAGGGAGGTAGACGTGCGTAGCCATCGTACTTCCCCGGAGGAAACAAGGCCGAACCCGAAACTGTCTCGGTCAGGGACGAAAATCACTTCCACCTCTCTAAGAGGGAGAAGCGAGGTTCCTTCGGCCAAGCAGAAGGGGAAAGCCGTGATGCTTCCTACAAGTTCGCCCTTCCAAAGTTGGATATTGGAAGAGCATGTGCCTACGGTAAAAATACTGGCGCATATTACTTACGACGGTACCTCGGACCCAAAGGATCACGTCGCCTCTTACGAGGGGCACATGTATATCAATCTCAGGTCCGAGGCTACTTGGTGTAAGTATTTTTCCAGCCACCCTCAAAGGCGTTGCACAATCGTGGATCACCAAGGGGGTGAAAGAAGGCTCTATAACCGGTTGGAAGGACCTAGCCAACAAGTCAAGTTTTCCACGGCAAACCGCCGAGAGAAAACAACTGCAGAGCTGATGAGCCTGCAGCAAGCAGAGGACGAAAGCCTCCGAGACTATTTGACTCGCTTCAGCAACGAGGCGTCCAGAATCACAAGCCTGGACTAGAGCCTCGCCGTATTCGCACTACGGAACGGCTTACAAGCTGGAAAATTCCTAGACTTCATGCTCATGCACCCCCCCGGAGACCCTGGAGGAATCTTTGGATGCCTCGGATAAGTTTATCTAAGCCGAAGAATGGAATAAAGCGAAGTCTCAGTCCCAATCAGGGGCCGGGAAAGCGAAGGGCCAAGCGCCCGAAGGCTAAGGGTCGAGAAAAAGGAAGACGAAAGCCTCAGAACCATCCTCGGCATCCGAGCCGAAGAAAGATTGGACCCCCTATACGGGGAGGTTCGAATCTTACACTCCTCTTGCTCTTCCGCGTACTAAAATCTTTAGCACTACTAAGGACGAGGGGAGATTCAAGAAACCAAGGCCACTTTCGTCCTGGCATCAGAAAAAGGGGAAGGATCAATGGTGCGAGTTCCATGAATCCACTAGCATCGCACCGAGGATTGCCTCCAGCTAAAGGACCAGATTGAGGACTTGGTCCAAAAAGGTTACTTGGAAAAGTACGTCGCAGAGCGCCGCGAAGAGAAGAAAACCGAGAGAGATTCTCGGCAAGATTTGGACTTTCTCCAGAAAAAAGACAAGCCGAATGACAAAGATAACCTTGACATTCTCACTATTTCCGGTGGGGTCTCTCGGAATGCGCTGAAACGCCATTTGAGGGGCTTGACCCATCAAATACATAATGCTGAGTTCCGGGCACCTCATTCTCCGGTGCCGAACATGCTGTTCACAGCCGAAGACTATAGGGGGGTGGTTTACCCCCATGATGACCCGTTAGTAATCATGACGGGCATTGCAAACCACAACGTCTATCGAACCCTCGTGGACGGTGGAAGCGGGGCGAATATCCTCTTTCGAAGGGCATTCGACCAGCTAAAGTTGGAGAGCAAACACCTAACTCCAGTGCCCTTCCCGGTAACTGGATTCAACGGCTCTTCATCATACCCGGACGGGAAGATTCTTCTTCCTGTCTCCCTAGGCCGAGGCCTAGCGCAACGGAACATTATGGTCGAGTTCTTGGTCGTCGATGTTCCATCGATATATAACGTGATCATGGGGAGACCTCTCATTCACGACGTCCAAGGAGTTGTCTCGACGTACCATCAAACAATGATCTACGTTTCGGACAAGGGACACTCCGAAAAAATCTTGGGCAGCCAAAAGGAGGCTCGAAGATGCAATCACCTCAAACCGTCCATAAGTCGCCGCGACAACAAGGATGATGAGGATGAAAAAGAAAAAGAAAAGGACCGGGGTACGAAAAGGCTTAAGGGCTTAAGTGCTTCGGCTCAAGGATCCCCAGCAAAGAAAACATCGTTGGGGAATGAAAAGGCTAGTTCTTCGTCTGAGCCGAAGGACTCAGGAGATCAGCCGAAGTCTGCTGATATTGATAGCAGGCCTGAATCCGAAGAATCCGGTGCCAAAGCAATGAAACTGGATAATCAGACTGAATCAATACAGTTGACCGAAGGCGATAACGAAAAATGTGTCAGCATTGGACAAGGACTGGATCCGAGTTTCCGTGTTGAGCTAATCCAACTTCTTCGGGACAACCGAGATGTGTTCGCTTTCTCGGCAGCAGACATGCCCGGGATTGACCCGAACCTCATCTCCCACAAGCTTAATGTCGACCCCACATGTCGACCCATTAAGCAAAAGAAGCGGAACTACTCCGCTCAAAAGAACCAAGACATCGCAGTCGAAGTCAAAAAACTTCTAGACGTAGGGTTCATCGAGCCTTGTCAATATCCAGAATGGCTGGCTAATGTGGTGATGGTTCAGAAGGCAAGTGACACCTGGAGAATGTGCGTTGACTTCACAGACCTAAATAGGGCTTGTCCGAAGGACTTCTATCCCTTGCCGAGGATCGATCAGTGATAAGTCTATTTTATATTTATTTTTATTCCCCGTCCCACGGTCATATTTGTGTTTATTTGAGCTCTACGGAGCTATTGTTATTACTAATATACGTTTTCTAGTGTTTTTGTAGAGTTGGTATTATTTTGTAGGAATTTGCAGAGTCATGATAATTTTCGAGCTTATTAAGCCATTTCAAAGACATTAGAGTTAGAGGAATTTAATTTGGTGGTTAAGGGCTCGATTAAGTGAAAAGGTCCAAATTAATATCATGACCAAGTGAAGTCCAAAAGAGGAGATTGGGCTCAAAACTAGAAGAGTCCAATACCAAGGAGAACACTCAAGCCCACGCGTGAAGAAGCCCAGCTCGCTGCCAGACAGTCGGGCCCGACCTGGCGAGGCCTGGCTCGGTCGGGCGGATATGTTTAGCTACATGTTGGGCTGTTTTTCTTCTTGGGCCTGCTGATTTTGAGTTTGTTTGCTGATTGATATATAATGTCAGCTTTGATTTCCTTTGGAGTTTTATTGCTAGTGGGTATTATTGTAGAAGCCCAATGGAGTTAGGCGGTGGGAATTGTTAATCTTCTGTTAGGTTTTGTGCTTCTTAGAATCTTAATCTAGTTAGGATATTTTTTTAGGGGCTTATATATAAACTTTGACTTTGTTTTTCTACAGAGGTTTTTAGAAGTTTTAGTCTTAGTTTTGTTTTGTTTCGTTTAACGTTATTTATTAGTATTAATTTTAGTTTTAGATTTTAATTAAAGTTGACTTTTGTTTTGTTATTATTAGTTTATTATTATTGTTTTTCCTTAAATCTTTTTATTATCGTTTTCATGTTTAGTCTTTTATTATTATTTTAATTATGCTTTCTTTAATTGTTTCATTTAATTGCTTATTGTTTTTATCATGCTTAATTTAATTGCTTTGTTTAGTTTAGTTTTAAATATGTATGAATAGCTTAATTCTAGGGTTCTTGGGGATCCATGATTAATATGAAGGGATGATTTATTATTGATGACTATTAATGTTGTAGGTTAATTTCCTATTGATTGTTATAATGCTATGCAATTAGATTTGCACAGGTTTAATTGTATGAGTTATGCAATATTGATCCGAGATTCAAGAGATGAGAATTGATGTTTAGGCTTAGTTTCAATAGGCATGTTAATTTATAAATGGTTAAATCAAGATTCGAGAGATGCGATTTAATACCGCTAAGATAATATGTGATTATAATACGTAGCGAAAGCCCTTTATAATCTGGTTAATTTATGCATTGATAATTGATTGTTATGATTTATCCCGGAGTATTAATTATTGGTGAACCTATGACCCTAGGCTTTTGGTTATTGCTTATTCCCTTATTTTATTTATTGTCATAGTATAATTCTCACAATTCTTCCTTATTTCTTGATAATTTAGATTATATTAATTAATTAGGATTAGAAAGACTTGTTTTCCTGTGGATTCGACCCTACTTCCTTATCTATTTTAGTTAGTGATTTTAGGAATTACTTTTGATTAGGTGATACGACTTTAGCCTGTCAAAATTTGACAAGTGGTCATGCCTTGCTTAGCTTCATGGACGCATTTTCTGGGTACCATCAGATCTTCATGCACCCCGATGACCGAGCAAAAACGACATTCGTTACCAGTTCTGGGGTGTATAATTACAAAATGATGCCCTTCGGATTGAAAAATTCGAGGGCAACATATCAAAGGCTGGTTGATCAGGTCTTTGCCGAGCAGAAAGGCCGAAACATGGAAGTCTATGTTGACGATTCCATCGTCAAAAGTAAAGAAGCAAAAGACCATATTGCGGACCTGGCCGAAACCTTCGCCACCCTTCGCAAACATCAAATGAAGCTGAATCCGAAGAAATGTGTCTTCGGCAGTGAAGTCGGGCAAGTTCCTCGGCTTCATGGTCAGTAAGAGGGGGATTGATGCCAATCCCGCCAAAGTACAAGCAACTCTAGATCTTCTTGAGCCAAAAACAAAGAGGGATGTTCAACGTCTCACTGGAAAAATGGCTGCCTTGTCCAGGTTTATCTCTAAAGCCTCGGATAAAGGGTTACCATTCTTCAAGGCACTCATACTTCCAAAATCTAAGGAGCTCATCAAGGAGGATGAACAGAGAGAAGCCTTCAAGCAACTCCGTGAGCATCTGGCTCAACTCCCAACTCTGGCAAGGCCAGATGAAGGAGGAACCTTATACTTATACGTGGCGGTTAATCCGACCACTATAAGCGCGGTGTTGCTAAGGGAGGAAGAAAAGCTTCAGCAGCTGATCTACTTCGTCAGCCACACTCTGACAGATGCCGAGACACGCTACCCCCTACTCGAAAAAGTTGCTTATGCAGTAGTGGTGGCCGCTCGAAAGTTAAGACCCTATTTTGATTGCCATCAAATAGTAGTCTTAACAGATCAGCCGCTGGAAAAAGTCCTCGGCAAGGTAGAAAAATCTGGTAGACTAGCAAAGTGGGCCTTCGAGCTCACCGAGTTCAGCATCAGCTACCAGCCGAGAGCAGCTATTAAGGCCCAAGCCTTAGCAGATTTCCTAGCCGAGTGTTCTTACTAAGAGACACTTGACGAGGAAAAGAAAATCTGGACTGTTTTCACGGATGGATCCTCCACTGTAAATGGTTCAGGGGCAGGGGTAGTCATCACCTCTCCCGAAGGAAAATCCTTTGAGTATGCACTAAAGTTCTCATTCAAAGCGTCAAACAACAAAGCCGAATACGAAGCAGCAGTGGCTGGCTTGGAGTTGTGCATAGCATTGGAAGCCGAACATGTCTGTTTGAAGACAGACTCTCAGCTCGTTGCAAATCAGATCCGAGGTGAATACGAGACCAAAGAGCCCTCGATGATAACTTACCTCGCCAAGATCAAATCAGTCATTGCAAAGTTGAGAACTTTGAGATTGAACTGATCCCAAGGGGTCAGAATGCTCAAGCCGACGCACTCTCCAAACTTGCAAGTTCAACTCTAATCGAGCTGAACCGTTCTATATACGGGGAAGTGCGCCGAGAGAAAAGTGTGGACCAGGAACCTGAGGTTCGCTGCGTTGCACATGAGCCGAGCTGGATGGATCCCATCCTAGCTTACAAACTTCGGGAGAAGTTCCCGAAGATAGAAACTAGCCTCTAAGATAAAAATAATCAGCTCAAGGTTCATCATCTTCAGAGGAGAGCTTTTGAAGAAGTCTTTCTCAGCCCCACTGTAGAAATGCGTGGGTCCAACAGATGCTGATTACATTCTCCGAGAAATTCATCTCGGCATCTGCGGAAACCACATCGGGGGACGAGCCTTAGCCCACAAAGCATTAAGGGCTGGGTATTATTGGCCCACCATGATCACAGACGCCAAGGAGCTAGTGAAAAAGTGTGAAAAATGTCAAAAGTTTGCACCAGTCATCCATCGGCCGTCGCGAGATCTTCAGCCAATCCTGAATCCTCTTCCGTTTGCCCAATGGGGGTTGGATATTCTAGGGCCATTTCCTGATACTCCTTATCAAAAAACATGGCTAATAGTCGGCATAGACTACTTCAGCAAATGGATCGAGGCTGAAGCTGCTTCGAACATTACAGAGCAAACTGTCAGGAAATTCATTTGGCAAAACATCATCACTCGCTTCGGAATTCCGAAAGTTTTTGTCTTTGATCATAGGAAGCAATTTGATAATCTGCCGCTGAAGCGGTACACTGATCAGTTTGGCATAAAACTGACATATTCAGCAGTATGTCATCTGCAAAGTAATGGGCAAGCCGAGGCTGCAAATAAACAGATCCTTAACGCTCTCAAGAAGAGGGTTGAAGATCAAAAGTCCAAGTGGATAGAGGAATTTCTGGGAACCATCTGGTCACTTCGGACAACTGAAAAGGAAGCGACGGGACATTCACCTTTTGAATTGGTGTATGGATCCGAAGCTGTCCTTCCAGTGGAAATAGGCTCAGAAAGTCTAAGGGTAAATCTCTTCTCTACCGAAGAAAATGAACAACTTATGAAGGGGTCCCTCGACTTCTTAGATGAGATCAGAGATTCGGCTAGAAACAAAATGGCTGCATACAAGCAGAGGATCAACAAGTTTTACAACCGAAGAGTCCATGCAAGATTTCTCAAAATTGGAGATCTTGTCCTTCGAAACGCTGCTGCTGTGCAAAACGGCCGCATTCATGGGAACTCTCGGCTACATGGGAGGGACCTTATGAAATTTATGATGAGCTCCAACCGGGAACATACCGACTACGACAGTTGGATGGTACTGAGTTGTAAAATCACTGGAACGCCGATGTACTTAAGAAATATCACGTGTAAAACCCTTCAGGGAAGAACAACTCATGTAAGGACGCTTTTTACATCAATGAAAGACCTTTGAGCCACCATTTGTTCAAGTTCAGCAAGTTTCTATTTTTTCTTTTTTTTTTTTCTGCATTCCATGGTTTTTGCAAATTCAAGGTTTTAGTTCAGTGTTGTCCGAAGTATCGCCTTATGAGGCATTGTTCTTCGGCAAGCTGTAAAACCTGCCGAGACGAGGGCAAACGATAAAAGCCCGAAGTATGGCCTAGTGAGGCCTTGTACTTCGAATGAATCAGTTCCTCTGGGCAAAGAGGCCATAGGTGCATCCGGAACATTGCCTAAAAAATAGGAACCGATAAAACCCCGAAGTATTGCCTAGTGAAGCATTTACTTCGGATGAATCGGTTACGAGTGATGATTGCATTTCTAAAGTATTGCTTAAGTGAAGCATTATACTCTGGATAGACATTGCCCTGGCATCGTGTTTCTGATAGCCGTTCCCTCGATGAATTATAAAGGATCACAAGAAGTACTGTTCTTAGAGCCTTCGGATAGCTCGCAGGTTTCTCTTCCTCGAGCCGAAGCCTTTTCTCGAGAAGGACTGGAGCGTGAAACTGCCCAGGACGGACAAGTTGTCTCTTCCTTTTTTGACCCGCCATTCCTTCATCTGAGGAATATTCTAGGGCAGGATATGCTTCGGTTGGGTCTCTTCTGTTCTCTTCTCCTTCTTCAGACTACAGTAGAAGGAATAGGGGGGCAAGGACAAGTGTAAGCATAAAAAAAAAAAAAAAAAAAAAAAAAGAAGAAGCAAGGTAGCAAAAGCTTTGTACTTTGAAATTTTTCCCAAGTTGGAAAATCTAGGTAGAAAAAGCAAGGTAGCCGAAGTTCTATACTTAAGCAATTTTCACAAATTGAAAAACGCATCAAAAACTCACCGAAGACTCCAGTAGACGCCTGTCTTCAGAATCTTCTTCCTCTAAAGCTACTTCTTCCCTCGGCCCAGCAGTTGAGGTAGAAGGCTCGGCTCCGCTTCGATAAACCGCAGCGGCGATGGTAGCAGCAGCGTCTTCTTCAGCAGAATGAAGGAAGAAGGGGTCAATCTTCTCAAACCAGGGCTTCTGCCTGTGTTACTCAAAGGCACTGATTATCTGAAATCTTCTGGAATGCAGGGAGATGGCCCGATACTTCGAGTCAGTGATCTTTGGGGTATTTGTGATCAGATTTCTCTCCTAGCTGATCCCGAGCACTTCGTAGTTAATGCCCAAGTTTTGTTCGCACATCTCTGAAAAAGTCAAGAAACAAAAATTAGCCTCGGCTGAAAGAGTAAACGTCAAAATCAGAAAGCGATAAAGAAAAAACAAATTCTGCCCCAGCCGAATCCTTTACCGCCTTGGTATCTTCGGCTGAGGACGACAACAGCTAGAATTTTCTCCTGGAAGATATAATGGCAGCAAGGCAACCAGATGGTCGGCACATTCGCCATTCGGCCAGTAGCCCCAGGCATGTGGCTTCGGCCAAACAATTCCATCTGTCGATGATCAGCCTCGGTGAACTCATCGGGGCCGATGCTGAACATTTTTGGGTCTGGCTTCCTTAAGTAACAGGGGCCGCCGAAGTAATTTGGGTGATCCTCGTCTGACGGCGCCCGAATCCAAATCCATTGCCCTATCCAATCTTTATCCGAGGTATCGTTCGGATAAGTTGAAAGATACCCCCTTTCATCCTCAATCTGCCACCAACCAGGTCCATGCCATTTGTTAAACTGGGTGTTCGGCATCAGCTTGTGCGTGCAGCGAAAGCAGTGAATGCTCAACTTCAGCCAGTAAAATAAGCAGACCCACAGATAGGTCATAAACCTTCGGACGCTTACGGGAGTCAGCTGGGCCAGGGAAATGTTGTATCTGTTCAGCAACTTCACGACGAAGGGTGCATGGGAAGCCGAAGCCCATATTGCAGCTGCCGCGTATAAACCCCAATATACCCAAGGGGCGGACGATGGATCCTGTCATCGGCATAAGGCATTCGGCACCAGTAGCCATCCTCCTCCATTATCCCATAGAAAATTTCAATATGTTCGGCGAAGTAGTACTTAGGGTCATTCTCGACCCACCACTAGTAGGGCGCCGTGGTCATTATACCCTCATTTTCACGGACGTCTGTCCGCTCCCTTTCTTCGGGAGTCAGCGACCTAGACGCCGAAGACCCTCTTCGGCCAGAAGCCCACTTGACTTCAAGGGCCCAAGCCTCTTCATTGAGCAAAGGTATAAAAGCCCTTATTTACCTCATATCACATTCATTCACAATTAGCCTCAAGCACTAACTCTCTTGCATAGCTCATTCTCTCTACATCGTACTGACTTCGGCATCGGAGGGGCCTTTCTCGGCACACCCCCGAGGCTAGTTTACGTGTGTTTGCTGTGCAAGAAACCCTCGGCCCAGTCATCACTTGGACCGAGCTTCATCTTCCCCCATCCGAAAGGGCCTGCCGAAGGTCCCATTGTTTTCATCCGAAACATAAACATACTCTAAAGATCGGGTCGGGTCGCATTCTTCACCTTCAAAAATCCACTTATTCCTTGCATTCCAAATTGCCCAACAGATTGTGAGAAATAGGCCATGTTCAGCTCTAGACAACCTCTCCAAGCAGGTTGCAACCATGTCCCCAAAATTGCAAAAAATCCCCTGAACATCGGCCCCTAATCTACTTGCATCCCACATAATACAAGCAATGATGCAATCCCTCAAACAATGAAGTTCAGTTTCCTGCTAACCTTTATCTAAGCCCAACTAAGGTAGGTAACGCCCCTCTACAGACCCTCCAAACGAATAATTTAACACGCGGTAAAGTATGTGCGTGCCAGATTTTATTCCAGAAGTTTGAGGAACTAGAGCTAGAGGCCACATTACCCGCTTCATACTCACCAAAAATTTCCCTGAAAGCTGAACATACAGTATACTCCCCGTTCTTCTCTAAATCCCAACACAATGAGTCCTCTGGTAGGCGACAACTAATCGGAATACCAAGAATACGCTCTCGTTCAAATGGCAGAAATAGCTCATTAATTTTATCTACATTCCAGGAAGCTGTAGATAAATGTATCAACTCGCAAACCCGAAGCTCATTCGACACATCACTCCTAGGGGATATAATTCTTCTAAACTATGTATTCGAAATCCATGGACTATCCCACACAGAGATATTTAGTCCATCCTCAACACGCACCTCGCTGCACAACCCACTTGGCGCCCCAAATACCACACCAAGTATAGCTTGGAAAATTCCCAAGCTCCAATCCCAAATAATACCCTTGAGCAAAATATCGTGCCTTCAGAATTCGAGCCACAAAACTATCAGGATATTGTAGAAGCCTCCAAGCTTGCTTACCCAATAGAGCCAAATTAAAAGATTTAAAATCACGAAATCCCAACCCACCGGCTGCCTTTGGCTCACATAGTTTTTTCCATGCAATCTAGTGGATTTTTCTTTCACCCTTCTTTTGACCCCACCAAAAATTAGCAACTAAAGACCGCAACTCATTACAAAAGGAGGAGGGAAATTTATACACACTCATCGCGTAGGTCGGAATAGATTGGACCAATGCCTTAATCAAAACTTCACAACCCGCCTTAGATCAAAATCCCCCCTTCCACCCTTGAAGCCGCTTACACAACTTCTCTTTAACACCTCTAGTAAGTACCCTTTTTTATCTACCAATCACCGTCGGCAACCCTAAATATTTTATCCTGAACCTCAACCACATTCACACCAAGGATACTTGCCAACTCCTCCCTTCTCTGGATCGACACTCTCTTGCTAAAAGAAACAGTCGTTTTCCCAAGACTCACCATCTGCCCGGAAGCCATCTCATAAGTCTGCAAAACCTCTCTTATCATATTAACCTCCTCTACATTGGCTTTAGAGAAGATGACACTATCATCCGCAAAGAACAAATGTGAAACAACCAGAGCTGAAGGAGCCACTCTAATACCATGAAGTTGACTCGTCTCAATTGCATTATTAAGTAAACCCGAAAAAGCCTCAGCACACAAAATAAACAAATATGGGGATAATGGATCACCTTGCCGTAAACCCCTAGCCGGAGTAAACTCCACTGAAGGTGCACCATTTATCAAAACTGAAAAAGAGACCGTCGAAATACAATGTAACACACGGTACACCCATTCCTGCGCAAATCCCATTTTTTCCATCACTACTCTAAAAAAACTCCACTCCACTTGTAGACACCTGATTGTTTCTCCCCAAAAACCAAACCTAGTGATGAGTACCTTTCACGTTTTTTATTATGGAGTTAGGTGAAGAGTTGAAGAGTCTCGTGAAGTTCCTTTTAACCTTGGCCATTTCTAACCTTTCTTTAAATTTTTTAAGCTAAAATCATTTATTTCATGTCTTTAGACCCAAAATAGTTTATTTCGTGTCTTTAAAATCATTCATTTCGTGTTCACTTTATAAAAACGTCCAAACCAGTTTATTTTGGTCCATAATCTGGGTCCAATAATTGTATAGTTGGATGGGATTTGAAAAGAGCTTTCCAACGATGTATTATAAGCCCGAATTCGAGTTATAACGAGGAAGTTATGGCCAAAATACTAAACCGAGCCCAAATCGAGCCTTACCTACGACCCAATGACCATGTGGAGGGTCCATTAACCTTAAACACCATTTCTAAATCCCTTAGGATTAATTATTAACTTCTAGAATCCTCTAGAAGGTTCTAATTTATCCTGTTTTTGAAAAGATAAAGATTTAAGAATTTTAATTCGGATAAAACACTTGTTTTTCAATTATTTTAATTCTGATAAAATTAGAATACGTACGGATATTCGATTTACCCAATTTTATTGGAAGTCGGATGCCGTACGGATTCTATCTTCTAAAAAGCATCGCTAAGCGATAGAAGTACCGCGTCGCGTTAGAAATATTGCGCCGCGATAGCGCCTGTCTTACTCCGAGACGGATTCTGACTCTTTTCTGATATTTCAACCTTCTTTTTTCTTACAAATAGAGGTCGTTGCACTCCATTTTCAATCATCAACAAGCTTGATCACCAACAATCATCATCTTAATCCCTCTCTAAGCTATAAGCTTCTCTCTCTCTTTCTTAGCCTTAGCCTAAACACATCACACACCATACGTCCTTTGCGAGACTTGAATACTCCAAGCCCTTCTCAAAGTTGCCTTCGACCTCGACGTGAAAGGTTGATAGTTCTGAGGGTTTGGTCCCTAATCTATAATTCAATTCTCATTTGGTATATTGGTTTGATTTATTTCTTTCTTGAAGAACTCGTGTATTGTTTTGATAGAGAGAGATACGAGGCATCAAAGTGAGTAGATCTACTATCCTTATTCCTTTGATATAGAAATCATGCTTAGAATATTATTTTAATTCCTAGTATCATGTTTAGGGTGTTAATTAATATTTCTAATATCATGCTTTTTAGTATCATGTTTAGGCTAAAGCTTTGATTTTTATTTATTAGTGACATGCTAGGATTTGTTATTAATCGGTTTAGTATCATGCCTAGGATCTTGCTATTAATCATGTTTTGATGAGATTATGATTTATTATGATGATGATTATTGTGTTGCTTGATTATTCATTATTCATTGTTATTGCTTGATCACGCCCTTTTCTTGCAGGTTTAAAGGGAATTTGTACTTGAAATCATGCTTAATAAGATAATTAATAATTTGATTTAGGCTAATATGATTTTTATTCAAGTGATCGGCAATAATAGATTTATTTGTGCATTAATAATCAACCAACGTAGATTAAACAGGTTTAGGGTTAACTTGTATGTATGTTGATCGGAAAGCGCACATGAATATCATAAGAATTAAGTAGAGGCCGATTTAGGGCGGGTTCAATCTCTTTTAGGTTGGATTCATACCATCATCCCTGAATATCCAGTCATGGTTCCGGACCACTATGGAGTAAGCGATCTCCGTGATCGTGAATGGGGTGCAACCTTCACACCTGTGAGCGGTTTACAAGTTCCTAAAACTTGTTGGCGACTATTTTATCTCTAGCTTCTTCCCCTTTGGACGCCACCATGCTTAAATGCATGATCACCGTGGGCTCAAAGTTAATGTTTGAAATATTCCCTACACCACTCGATCATATGCTTTCGCCATATCCAACTTCAGAGCCATCGAAGAACCACTATCATTCCCTGAATTCTTGTAGTAATTTTTACTACCACACAATAGTAAATAGGGTATTTAAATGTATTATTATTTTGATATAATTAGTTTCAAAAATTGTTTAAACAATTCAAAATTCCCCCACATTATTTTGGTTGGTGAATGTGGGGAAAAAGCCCAACAAAGGGATTATAAAGAAAATTGTTAACAAACTATGTATTTTGAAAAGAAAACATAAAATTCATAAAATAATAATAATAAATATAGACGAAATATTCCTCGAAATACTTTTTCGGTGACTGGCGTATTATTTTAATTTGCACATATAGTACAAAAGGTGGTATAGCAAATAGCAAATAGTTGAGTTCGTATTATTTTGCACACACCGTTAATAGTTGGTATTATTTTAAGCCAATTTTCCAAAATAAAATGCATGTGATAACACAGAGATAAAGAGATATGACATTTTCAAAAGAAAAAGTACTTTTACTATATAATACGAGTATGTATGTTCTCAACAAAAAAAATACGAAGTAATACGAGTATGTAATACTGAGTAATTGTTTTTAGTAATTGTTGTACACATAATATGAAATAGAGATAGTATTTAATCAATCATAAATTACATTATACTAAAGGCGAAACTTAGCGAGACACTTTGCAATATAATATAAAAACTTTTCCCTCCAAAATTACTTACTAAAAAAAACTTATTGTTACATAAAAATAAAGTGTATCTAAATTATGACATTTACTTTATATAAAATAAAACATAAACTTCCTTAAATATCATGAGATAAAAAAATAAAAAAAACCCTAGCCTCATCTTTCTCTTCTCTCTCATAAACTCTAACCTCCATTAATAATTTTGAAGGGGCTTCCATCGGATTTTACCGGTGGAAAGCCCTAATCTTTGTTTCCTTTAAGTTTTTTATTCTTAGGTTATAATAATGTCTCCTTCGAAAGAAAGAGTTTATCTCCTTCGAAAGACAAGGTTTTTTCGATCTCTTTCGAAAGACAAGGTTTTTCGATTTCCTTCGAAAGACAAGGTTTTATTTGCGCTTAATATGGTCCGTAGTTGTGCAGGGCTACGATTGATTTTTGCACGGATTCGGGTTAAGAAATCAGCAAAAGAACTTTCTCTCTCACAATCAAATTATGCGGGAGTCGGTGACGGATCCACTCAAAAAGTTGTATGAGACAACGAATCGAGAATGTGCCGAATTGTTATATCTATGTATTTGGATTCTTAGTCGTTCCCCGGTTAATTCTTGTTTGATTTTGTTAAATCTGTTTTCATTATCGTTAATTGTTAATTGTAGATATCGTATGGCTTTCATTAATGAAATATAATGTCCTTTAGGATTTCTTTTATAAAAAATGACCATTATAACTATTACATGTTTAATTATTTTCTTTCACATATATTTTATAGTTTTTAATACTGAGTCGATGATTCATGATATTTATATCAATTATTTTTTGTAAAATCTATTTTCATTATAATTATTTAGTAACCGTGCATTGCACGGGATTTAATTTAGTTCATAATAAATTCCTGTTGTTATTTATCAATTCTTTCCTTTCCCTTGGTCCTCACCTAAATACTTTTTCAAAACTTTATAAAGTTAATTAAACTGAACTGAATTGAAACAGACTAAACTAAAGTAGAAAATGAGTTGAGCTAAACTAAAGATAGGTCCAAAAGAACATGGCCTAAAAAGCCAAACCACACACTTGCCCACTTGCATATTGTTTAGGTCAAAATCTGACTGCCAAATAAGACCAGGCTCTATATGACAACAACTAGATTAACAGGAATGCAAATGACAATGCAGGTTCTAGGAATCAAGATAAAAGCTAAGATATACAAAGAGCGAACAAAAAGGGAAAGGGAAGAAGAGACACACAATGGTGACGCAGAATACCCCAGGAAGAAGGGTAAAAACTGCGGGTGGCAATGAGTCCACCAATCCACTAGGTTGTCAGGTTGAACAAGTACAATTTAGGTTTACAAATAGATAATAATGATGCTAAGGATTGCTAAGTAAGACTTAATTGCTATGAATAATAAGGCTGGAATATTTGTGATCCCCTTATACAATGCTTACTTTCCTATTTATAGCACAAGAATTAACTTGAAAGTAAGGCTTCAACGGCTTCATTCCAGATTCCATGGAATCCGGGGCTAGTGGGCTGAGGTTGTTCCTACTTCCTCGCCATTCTCCTTGAGTGCTTATCTATTGTAGTTTGAATTAGTCATCATCAACGGCAAGCTGAGGTTTATGGTTCCGATATTCTTGGCACCTTCTCTTGACTTGTTTAATTAAGATATCCTTGGAATATTCCCTGGAAAAGTCCTTATTCGACCTTGCTTAGTATCTAGAACTGGGTAGCTGATCATATGACAACTTGCAACCTGTAACCTAACAACCTGCGAACAAGCGAACCTGTGATGAAAATTTAGGCATAACAGTAAAGCTCGGCACGGGCTGGGTTGGCCTGCGGGCGGCCCGGCACGACACGAAGTCCGACGTGGCATGGCCCGGCACGACACGAAGTCCGACGTGGCACGGCACGGCCCGACAACTGGCCCGGCCTGGCACGGTGGTCGCCTGGCGGGCCGTGGGCCGTGCCACGGACAGAAGTTGCCATTTTCCAGCACGGCACGAGCCCCCCTTGGCCCACGTGCCAGCACGCTTACTGACC
Source organism: Chenopodium quinoa (assembly GCF_001683475.1). NCBI lineage: Eukaryota > Viridiplantae > Streptophyta > Magnoliopsida > Caryophyllales > Amaranthaceae > Chenopodium > Chenopodium quinoa. The sequence continues at coordinate 8,041,462 of NW_018742205.1, read as the reverse complement.
GTTGCTCAACGGAAACAATGGAGAACATTGAGCAACGTTCTTCTTTTCCCCTTCTTTCCAACAGCTACTTTCCCCATTTTTCTATAAATACCTCCATCTTCTTCATTCCAAATCACAAATTCACAATCTCTTCTCTTAATCTCTTATATTCTCTATTAATTCTCTTAATCTCTTAAATTCTCTAATTATTATTTCTTAACATCGAAAAAATTAAAAGTTCGTAATCGTAATTAGTGGAAAGCGTTGAAGCACGGTTGTAAGATCTAAACTAATCTTTAATTTATTATTGTTCTTATTATTATTGTTATAATTATTGTTATTAATAAATTATTGTTATTATTATTGTTATAATTGTTGTTATTAATTATTATTATTATTATTGTTAATTATGGCATCACCAAACACAATCAACCCATCATCCTCTAGGAAAGCCCAATTTGTCCGTGGTAATAGTTATAGGGAATCACCTAATCCAATGACCCCCCAATTTCGAGTCCGACAAATGACCCCGGAACCGCCCCCCTAGGTTTTGAGCAATATAGGTATGGTGGTACATACTTCCGGTTTTCAACCCTATAACATGAATATGCCCGGATTTCCACAAACCCAATTTCCACAATTCGGTCAATTCCCACCTAATTTCTTTGACCCACAAAATTTTTTTACTGGCCAAGGTAACGAACAAGATAGCCCATATGCCTCCGGTTTTACTACTAACCTACAACCCCCGAAACTACAAACACCCAATTCCCAAACACACAAGAGCAATGGTTAACCGAAAGTGACATGGTTAATATTAAAATCCGCAAAAGTGATGTGTGGAATTATTTTGTGCTAAATAAAGCCCAAACAAGAGCAAAATGTAAAACATGTGGTAAAATATACTCGGCAAAATCCAAGTCCGGGACAAGACACTTAAGTAGACACTCTAGATCATGTGCACGACCAGCTAGTGATCCAACCCAGCCAAAAATTTCCTAATTCCATCCACACGGCTTTACTTACAACTATGAGAGGGATAGGGAAGAACTAAGGAAAATGATAGTACACGCCGAACAACCTTTTCTTTTCTCCGAAAGTGACCCATTTAACACTTACATTAACAAAGCATTACAACCCCAACATAAATATATCTCTAGGAAAACCGTTTGTTCCGCCGCCATGAAAAATTTCCTAGACTACAAATTACGGTTACAAGACGAATTGAGTAAACTTAATTGTAGAGTATCTTTGACTGCCGATTCTTGGGATAGTGGTTATAAATATCACTATTTACGTGTGACTTGCCATTGGGTAGATGATCAATGGTTGTTACAAAAACGAATTATTCATTTCAAAATGCATGAAGACCCCCACACCGGTATTAACATTGCTCACCATTTAATGGAAGCAATAAATGAATGCAACCTTCGAGAAAAAATCATGTCTATGACATTTGACAATGCAATATCAATGACATATACTGCTAATTATGTCAAACAAAATTTGACCGATGTAATATTAGGTGGTGACGCACTTCATACTAGATGTGTTTGCCATGTTCTTAACTTATGTGTATAGGATGGAATTAGAGCAATTGGTCCATACTACAACAAAATTAGAGATGTTATTATATCTATTAATAGCTCAAACATGAGATACCAATAATGGAAGAGTTTTCTAAAACAACAAAAGATAAGAGCAATAAAAATCAAAATCGATTGCCCAACTAGGTGGAATTCCACCTATGACATGTTAACCAAGGCAATTGAGTACAAGAATCCGTTGACAATTTTTTACAACGGAAAATTTCCAAACAATGCTATATATGAGGATGATTGGGATAAATGTGAAAGATATATGCAATTTTTATAGTTATTATATAACATGACGTATTGTTTTTCTTCTGTTTATAATCCTTGTGCTCAAAACTTTCTTTCAAATGCATGTTTACTAGCCCAACTTTTCGCTGATCATCGCAACCAAAGTGATTATGATTAGTATCTTCCATTAATGGAAACAAAGTGGCGTAAATATTATAGTGAAATTCCTTTGATTTATATTTTTGCTTCCATATTAGATCCTAGGCAAAAGTATGAAAATACATTTATGTTAGTTGACATTTATTTTCAATGCATGCTTCTTGACGATAATGTAGAAACCTATAAGAGTAATGTGAAGGATCAGTTTTTTGCTTTATATAGAGTCCATGAAACTAAATATGGCACCGTTCCTCGCTCAGGCCCTTCCCAACCATTCAAAAACGTAAGTAAGAAGGCCAAACATTTATTTTCACAAGCTACTAACTTGATTTCAAGGTTTTCAGGTGATTCATCAATAAGGAGAACGCAAAGCAACGCCTCGGAGTTGCAAATGTACCTGAGTTACGACTTCACCAAGGGCATGGATGACGATGAGATAAACAGCCTTGACCTCCTTGCATAGTGGAAACAACAAAGCACGAAGCATCCAACTTTGGCGGCAATGGCACTAGACATTCTTGGTATCCAAGTCTCCTCCGTTGCCTCTGAACGAGCTTTTAGCGCATCAGGGAGGGTTTTAGACGATAGAAGAATAAGTTTAAAACTCGAAACACTTGAAATGTGCATGTGTTTCAAGGATTGGTTGGATGCTAAAAATCGCACACAGGACCGTTCTTACGAGGACAACGACTACGAAGCCGAAACATCCGCCTCGAGCCGTTCGGGTTCGGCTAGTTCCCAATTTATTCAACTAGCCGATGACCTTGAACGAGAAGATGAACAAGAAGATGAAGAAGAATAGATGAAGAATAGACAATATTTGTATATTGTACGATTTTAATCACTATCAATATTATCATTGTACGATTTTTATCATTATCCAATTTTTGTTTAATATCCTTGTACGATTTTTATCATTATTATTATCATTGTACAATTTTTTCAAGTAATAATAATATGAAGTACGCATTATTCACATCCAAAGTTCAATTTGCCTTTTTCTCCCGTTAAGTTATAATTTGTAAATTAATTTAACAAAAAAAATTATAATATTTAATAATTAATAATACAAAAATATAATAAATTATAAGCATTATTAATTACAAACTAAATATAAACTATAAAGTAATAGTATAAATTAAATATATTATTAAATATAATAAATAATAAAATATAAATATTTAACTTAATTTATTTTAGAAATATAATAGTATAAACTATAAAAGTATAAAGTAAGTATAAAGATTTAAAAAAATAAAAAAAATAAAAAAAAAAAAAAAAGCAAGGCAGCACGGTGCCAGCACAGCACGAGCCTGCCCGGCACATGGGTCGTGCCGTGCCGTGGGCTGGCCTGCGATTTTGGCCGGCACGCTGACTCTGGCACGGTGGCACGGCACGACACAGCCCGCGGAGACCATGGCCCGCCAGGCACGGCCCGGCACGCTGCCCACCTTTACATAACAGTTTGCCCCCAGCTTGACTCTTAGATGTTCTAGTGACTTCTACGAGGCAAGCTTAATTACTCAAAAAGATAAGCTAAGATAAATAACGGAAAAAATTATCAAATCAAAAGATAAGTGCGAATTTTTGAATCCGTTGCAAATGATAAACTCCCTTGAAAAGATAACTTTGTGTCGTTAGGCCCATTCAATGCGTGTTATAAGGCTGATAAAGGTCTCCTCAAGTTAAATACTTCAAGATAATTTCAAATCAAAAAATCTAGGGTTTTTTTTTTGCAAAAATTGGGGAAACCAAATCGACAGCGGTGAAGTGCAATTTAAGCTGGGATTTTGTTGTGGTGGAGACAAGCTTTGCAAATTCTCTTTACCATGGTACGTTATTACTCTCTTTGCTCTTTTGATTTCATTATTTTCGTTGTTTTCTGTTGCGAAGTTCGATTTAATTATGGTAAAAATTAAGCACATTGCTAAGAAAAAATGTCATAGACACTTAAATAGGAACTTGAGAGTGAATCAAAGTAAGGTGGGGAAGGCCAATGAGGACAAAGCTAGCAAAATTACTGAGGCTGAGTTGAAGGAACTAAAGGTGATGGTTGGGTTCCCTGAGTCTGTTGTACTAATCGTACCTGGACCTGAGGACAGGCCGCAGCTTTGCAGTACGGACAACATTGTCTTCTATGAATTCCCTTTTAGGAATGTATTCACCTATCCTTTTTCCCCTTTGGCCAAGCAAGTTTTGGAGACTTTTGACCTAAGTCCGGGCCAACTGATGCCTGCGGTTTGGAGGGTAATGAGTAGGCTGGATGAAATTACAGCCAATTGGGAGGAGAAGATGAATGCAGTTGACTTTATTAGATGCTATGAACTTAGGAAAAAGGATCTAGATAGGGTGACTATTTACAAGCGAGCTTCAGTTAACCCTCCCCCAATTGTTGGGTATGAAACTCAAGATCAAACATGGAAGACAAGGTTTTTCTTTGTTATGAAAGATTCCTTAGGGGAATCTCGAAGGTGGATAAGAAGCGGCTGGCATAAAGGTAGTCATTTAATCTTATGTGTTTTATTATCTTTGGATGAGGTATATTAACTAAGGGTTTCACCTTGATTCTTTGTAGATTTACGTTTGGATGCCCTTAAGCCAGAAGACGGTTCAGAAGAAGTGGTGAAAGCTTTGTACCGGGTTCTTGTACCTGATAGGACTTTTGGTGACTAACCTATTCCATCTACAACTGCTAGTTTATCTATGGCTTCAGGTATACTTCTGTGACTTATCTTTTTCTGTGAAACTTTCAACATGGAGCGGAGATTCATTGACTTTGGCTATTCCAAGAAACAGTGCTAATGTGATGTCTCGAGAAGAGGCTCTTACTCGCCTTAAGAGGAAGAGGGGGGATGGTTCTCAAGGTGGATCAGCAGATACCACAGTTCAGCAGATCGAGGAGATTCCTTCAAAGACTCTATCTAACTTGGAGATGCATGTTCCCTCTCGAGTTCATCATACTAGGTCTAATGCCCCCATTGATCCGGTTGTTATACCAGATACTTATGATGCTAGCTTTCCTACTAATTTCTTAGCTGATGAGGAATTGGTAATGGAATATGGCCAGCTGCTCAGAAGCTCTTGTTTCTAGCAGCTGAAAAGCGTCTGGCTAACATGGATGGTCCCTTTGTTCTGGCAGATGGGGCTCAACAGGTTTTACAGGTTTTCTGGCCTGCTCTAAGTGTTTGGTTAATGCTTTTTTGGTTGTGCCTATTTTTTACTTGGGTTTTCCTGTGAAACAGGGCCTTCAGAATGTTTTGTATTCCAGGTCTCACATGGAAGATGTTGAAAGGAGGCCACAGAAAACTGAGAAGGCCAAAAGAGATATGCAGGTCCAGAGGGATGCATTTAACCAAAAGGTGAAGGATCTTAACACTGCTATGGAGGAACAGCAGAAGAAGTTTGAGGAAGATATGAAGAAAAGAGAGGAAAATATGCAAGAAAAAGAGGGGAATCTGAAGAAAAAGGAAGAAGAGATGACGCAGCTGTATGCCAAGATAGTGGATCTAGAGGATGAAAACAGGAACATTGAAGCATTAGCCACCTACATGGCTAATGGCTTCCTGATGAACAAGTATGTTGGTGAACTAGGAACGAGGAAGCTTTGACAGCTAGTGGATGACTATCTCTCTATTGGTTCTATCAAGGACCTAGCTTCCGAGGAGGCTAAGGCTGATGAGCTTGATCCTGAGAAGTCCACTCAGGTCACAATGTTGATGTTCCAGTTAAGGGCGTTGAATAGGGGAAAGATGGTCCTCGGGCTTAGCTTGGATTCTGCGTTCTTATGTTTACTCTTGTTTTAAACAATTTACTTTTGGTGTCTTTGAACTGGTGTTTTACTTTGCTCACGGGAGTAAAGGTTTTATGCTTTTTCCTTTGAACTCTTGATGTTAGGTTCCTTTGAATAATATAGGCTTTGACTTTTACCTTTGTTTCTGATTGCTTCTGGTTTTTTTGTTTGTTGTTGTTTTTTTTTTTTTTTTAATATGATTGGGGGTAATTTTAGAAATGATAAGGCTTCAAATGAACTGCGTCCCAGCTTCTGGGTACCAGCTTACCGTCTGGTGCGGCTAACCTATACGCCCCTTTGCCAACTACTCTGTCAATCTGGTATGGGCCTTCTCAGGTTGCCCCCAGTTTACCTGCGTTGAGCTCTCTGGTGTTCTGGAATACTTTTCGTAGAACCCAATCTCCTACTTTGAGCATCCTGGCTACTACTAGCCATCCTTATGTATGCCAGGTCTCTTCTTTCCTCAACGGTATTCAGGTCATGTGACAACTCTTCCATGTTGCGCTCTGGAGTAAGCAGGCCATACTTGGTTGTTGGAGTGGTGACTTCTACAAGTAACACTGCTTCGCATCCATATACCAGGGAGAAAGGGGTTTGACCTATAGCTGCCCTTGGTGTGGTTCTGTTGGCCCATGGGATCCTTGGCAATTCTTCTGACCACTTGCCCTTTCTTGCTTTTAGCTTCTTCTTCAAAGAGTCGATGATTACTTTATTGCTAGATTCAGCTTGTTCATTTGCTTGTGAATATTTGGGCATAGAGGAAACGAGAGTGATGTTCCATTTATCACAGAAATGTCTGGTTGGGTGCTTATGAACTGGAATCCGTTGTCACAGACAATTTCAGATGGTACACCGAATCTGCAGATTATGTTAGTCCAGATGAAGTTGATAACTTCTTTGTCTTTCACCTATTGGAATGCATCTGCTTCTATCCGCTTAGAAAATTAATCAATTAGAGCCAACATATAGACCTTTTAACCTGGGGTAGGAGGCAGCTTGCCAACTATGTCCATGCCCCATCTTATGAATAGTCAATGGTGTCAAAGTAGGGTGCAAAGGTTTAGAGGGGTTGTGAGTGATACCTGAGTGGCGTTGGCAGCTGTCACACTTACTTACATACCTGTGTGCATCATTACGCATCGTTGGCCAGTAGTAGCCGTAGGTTAATATCCTGTTAGCTAGAGTTCTCCCACCTAAATGAGCTCCACATTCTCCATCGTGAAAGTCCTTGAGTATCTGCTCGTATCTATATCTTCTTCAATGCAGCGTTGTAAGACATTTTTGGTTGATTTATTTAACAGAACACCTTGGATGATCATGTATTTGGATGTTTTGAATCTGAATGCTCTTGCTTCAGCTTTGTTTTCAGGTAGGGTGTCATGCTCTAGGTAATTAAAGAAGGTTGGATCCAGCTGTTTGATTTGCTACAGGTTTAACAATATTAGGTTCGGTAGGTTCACCTTTGACAGGTTTGGATGGAGCAGGACCGGTCTCTAGGTATTTGTTTAATGGAAAAGGTAGTGAACTTGGCTGCTAAAGATTTGGCGAAGTCTAAGTATAAGATCATCTTGGAATCTTTAGCTGCAAATTCACTGTTCATTTGACTTGCTACCAGAAGAGAATCACAGAACACCTGTAATTCAGAAGCTCCAAGATTTCTTGCTAGGTTCATTCCTGCAATCAAAGCCTCATATTCTGCTTCATTATTAGTAGCTTTAAAATTACAAAAGATAAATTGTACCATTACGTCCCCCTGTGGCGACTTTAGCACTACACCTAGACCTGCACCTCGGAAATTGGATGATCAATCGTCGTACAAGGTCCAGGTTCCTGGGTCTGCGATTTGAGTGATCTGCTTTACTTCTTGAGCTGCTTGCTGCTCTAGGTTAGGGCTGAAGTCAGCCACAAAGTCAGCCAGAGCTTGCGACTTTATAGCTATTCTTGGCTCATACTTGATGTTGAATCCACTTAATTCAATTGCCCAGGCCATTTGCTCATTCAACCTGTCATTTCTGGTCTGCGTAGCACAGCCTTGATAGGGTAGTTAGTTTTCACCACTATTGGGTGAGTTTCAAAATAATGACGCAGTTTCTTGCAAGCTACTATTAGTGCTAATACCAGCTTTTCAAGTGATGAATATCTGGTTTCAGCACTGAGGAGAGTTTTGCTTTCACAGTAGACAGGTAACTGCTGACTTTCAGCTTCCTTGCCAAGACAACACTCACAGCTTGTGTGCTAACATCAAAGTAAAGCTGTAAAGACTCTCCTTCAGCAGGTTTGGATAACAAAGGAAGCGATATTAAATAGAGCTTTAGGTCCCGTAGGGCCTTCTCGTGGTCATCAGTTCAATCAAAACCTTTATTTTTCTTTAAAACGTAGTAAAATAAATGACATTTATCAGACGACCTCGAGATGAATCTATTTAAAGAGGCTACTCTACCTATCAATTTTTGAACTTCTTTAAGATTTCTAGGTGATTGAAGATTAATAATGGCGTGTACCTGATCTGGGCTAGCCTCGATTCTTCTTTGAGTTACTTGACGACGACCACATTAGCTAGCCAATATGGATACTTGACTTCTCTTATCTTTCCGGTATCTAGCAGCTTCTGCACCTCTTCATTTATAATCTGGTTACATTCTGGTGCGAATTTCCTTCTCTTCTACTTCACTGGCTTCATGCTGGGATCTACATTGAGCTTGTGAGAATTGACTTCTGGACTGATTCCTTTCATATCTTGATGAGACCAAGCAAAACAATTTGAATTCTCCCTCAAGCACTTAAAGATGGCTTCCTTTTGATCAGCAGGTAATGCTGCTCCGATCTTGACTATCTGATCTCGCTTGGATTCATCCAACACCACTTCATCTAATTGCAACTCATCTGGGCGTCCCGGTGTTGGATTATGCTGTAATTGCTAGATTGAGGGTCCATGGGGTTTCATGGCGATTTAGTAGCATTCTCTGGCTTGTTTTCTATCTCCTTCGACTATTGCTACCCCCCACGGACTTGGAAATTTCAGCAGCTGATGATAGGTTGATGGGAAAGCCTTCATTTTATGGATCCACGGGGTTCCCAGTATCACATTATAAGCAGTCTTGAAATCTATCACATAGAATTTGTACATCATATTGACGCCCTTCAGCAAGGTTGGCAACTGGATTTCTCCTAAGGCATTCATGGCTTCACCATTGAACCTGACGAGGACCGTAGACCTCTTGATGATATCTGACTCTCTGAACCTGACTTGATTTAAGGCATCTCTGAATATTATATTAGTCGAGCTTCCATTATCTACCAGCACCCTTTTCATTTTGCAATGACCAACATGGAGGGAGATAATAACCAGGCAATCATGATGTTCTGGCTCATTGAATCTGCTTTCATCAAATATTATCTTCATTTCGTCTAACGCTTTCTCTTCTCTGCTGGGTTAGGTTTGAGGGATGCTGGAACCTGACGTGTCGACCCTTGCTATCTTTTTTGCATTGGAATAGGCCATTTCGCTTATGCTAGATCCTCCTGATATAGCGCTGATTACGACGCTGGGTGGAGGTGAAGCTGGCGGACCTAGTAGGGCTTCTCTTTTGACTTCAGATCCTTTTCCTTTCTTGCCTAGGAGATCTTTCAGGTAACCCTTTTTAAGCAACTAGGCTACCTCTCTTTATAGACCATTGCATTCGTTGGTTCTATGCCCATGATCTCCATGATACTCACACCACCTAGAATTATCTTATTGGTGGTCCGGCTTATCGCTCTTTCTAGGCCACCTTACAGGTTGCCCAATTTCCTTAGAGCATTGACTACTCCAACTATATCGGTATCAAAACCGTACGAATTGATGTCAGGATGGTCTTCTGGTTCCGGCCTGCTGGAGCCTTCGCCCATTTTTTAATCGGACACACTGCTTACATTGCTACGCCTCGGATTATCACACCAGTTACTTTGCGTGGGTCCAGAATATTGGTTTCCGGAATACCCAACTGGCCTTTTCTCAACCAGGTTTCTTGCTTGCTCGTCCTCTTCTACACGGACCTCAGTCATTGCCCAGATTCTGACTTCCTCAAAAGAGGCACAAGGGTATCTGGTCAGCTCATAATATAACCTGGAACGGTAATTGAGACCCTTGCGGAATGCTTCTATGGCAGTCGAATGATCGCAGTTCTTGATGTTGACCATCTCTCTATTGAACCTGTCCCAATATTGCTTGGTCGTCTCATTCTACTTCTGGACGACTCGATACAGGTCACTGCTCTACTTTTCCAACTCTCCACTGGTAGCGAACTGCTGGTAGAACTTGTTCACCAGACTAGAGAAGTTGTTGATTGATCCAGGCTTCAGGTTGATCAGCCACTGGAGTGCAGGTCCCGATAAAGTAGCGCCGAAGGACTTGCACATGGTGGGTTCAATAAGCTCCACATTTTCTGCTTATACTAGGCCACATGATCTTGAGGGTTAGTGGTTCCATCGTACAACTTAGAGAAGGATGGAATATTTTCGTGGGAATTCTAACTTTAGCAATTTCTTCTACGAAGGGGGATTCAGCAAATCCATCACGAGATTCATAGGCTACATGTTTTGGCGCACCTGGTAGCCGGGTCAAGAGCTTCATCATTTTTCGATTTTAGGCTTCAATAATAGCCACCTTTTTAGCCATGGGGTCAAGGTTTTCACCAGACTCCCTAAAGTTCTTTTTGGGATCGTCTTCTTCCCCTTCAGATTCATCAAATGAAATTAGGGAGAACTGGGGAATATCACTAGTTTTGAATCTTCTTTTCTTGTTGCTCTTGACAGATTCAAGCTCCTTGTTCAGCTTCTCCAAGGATGCCTGATGAGATTGAGATTCACTCTGGAGCTTCAGATTCTGCTCCTAGGCAACTCTTAACTCTTCTCGGGTTTCCCGCAACTGCTCAGCAATTTCGGCCATGGTAGGATCTCGACTGGGACTTTCAGCCATGATGATTGATGGATCAAATGAAATGGGTAGAATGATCTAACTGTGTCCCCACAGACGGCGCCAAATTGCTTAGGTCAAAATCTGACTGCCTGATAAGACCAGGCTCTATATGACAACAGGGATGCAAGTGACAATGCAGGTTCTAGGAATGCAAAATAAAAGCTAAGATATACAAAGAGCGAATAAAAAGGGAAAGGGAATAAGAGACACAAAATGGTAACGCAGAAAACCCCAGGAAGAAGGGTAAAAACTGCGGGTGGCAATGAGTCCACCAATCCACTAGGTTGTCAGGTTGAAATATGTACAATTTAGGTTTACAAATAGATAATAATGATGCTATGGATTGCTAAGGAATACTTAATTGCTATGAATAATAAGGCTGAATATTTATGATCCCCTTATACAATGCTTAGTTTCCTATTTATATCACAAGAATTAACTTGAAAGTAAGGCTTCAACGACTTCATTCCAGATTCCATGGAATCCGGGGCTAATGGGATAAGGTTGTTCCTACTTCCTCGCCATTCTCCTTGAGTGCTTATCTATTGTAGTTTGAATTAGTCTTCATCAACGGCAAGCTAAGGTTTATGGTTCCGATATTCTTGGCACCTTCTCTTGACTTGTTCAATTAAGATATCCTTGGAATATTCCCTGGAAAAGTCCTTATTCGACCTTGCTTAGTATCTGGAACTAGGTTGCTGATCATATGACAACCTGTAACCTAACAACCTGCGAATACGCGGACATGTGATGAAAATTTAGGCATAACACATACTCCGTATAATATTACAAAATAAACTCATTTAAAATTTTGCGCAATCTCATTTCGTTTGAAGTAGAGAATATTAGTTTTTAACTTGAAACTAGTGGAAAATTTCTTAAAATGAAAGGTGGATGAGATATGAACTCGCAACCTTGTTGTCACGCTATGTCTAATACTGTGTATCATATTTGAGAGTCAACTCAATCAAAAACTTAAGCTAAGGAGTATGACAAGTATCTAATTGGAGTGTGAAATGACGTCAATGTTGACTTGTTTTAGTAGTAGTTAATTACTTAATTGATGTCCATCATTGAATTGGAAAATATACTGTAATAATTATTTCCCAAAGTCGAAAAACAGACGTGCCAAACTAATCTTAAAAAATGCCCGATATCCTAATCACCCAAATAGAAAAACAGAATAAACTGAAGCCATAAAAGGAAAGATTAAGACTTACCACGGATGGCAAATAAGAAAGCCAACAGAAAAAAAAAAAAAAAAAAAAAAAAAAAAAGTATAAAATCTAAGAAAAGATGGCCATTTGCACAATAGATAGGAAGGAAAACAAAACCATTTACATCACATTAAGAGGCATTTCCAGTCATGATTAACTTGCTATTAGATGTTGCATGTAAGGTAGGAACTAGGAGCAGTATACAAAGAGATTCTAGTCATCTCACTCGGCAAGGTGCAAGACCACTGGGAGAACAGTTAGGGTTGGGGGAACGACAACTAGCTGCAGCACTAACATTGCTGGGAAATCTTTGCCGTATTGGGTACTCTGGCACTCCCCTCATAGGGAACTGACCAGCACGCTTACTTCTGAAGGCTGAAACCGGTAATGATGAGGATGCAGATGATATTTCACCCACAGCATCACCACTGCATTGCAAAGGTTCCAGAGTCTCAACTACGTCACTCATTAAGGGTCTTGCCTTTGGGTTTTGGCTCAGACAATAGTATGCCAAACTGCAGGCTTTCTGTGCCGCTCGTATTGAGTACTGATTTTCCAATCTCGGGTCAATTATTTGCAGAAGCTTTCGCTTGTCATTGAGCTTTGGTCGTGCCCAATCCACCAAGTTTTGCTCTTTACTTGGTCTGGTCTTGTCAACCGACCTTCTCCCTGTCAATAGCTCCAAGAGTACAACTCCAAAGCTGTAAACATCACTTCTAGCTGTGAGATGACCTGCTCACATAGACTCTGATCAGAACCATTGCTTACATACTCCAATCGTACTAATGAAGAAAGTCAATTCCAATAAAATGTGTTATGAAATGCATTTTTGGGGTACGGGGCTTTATATGATGTGCAAATGATGTAATGAAAACTGAATAGAGTACAACTAGCTAGAAATTGAAATCTGCTAGTAATTAGAAAAGGACAATGAAAAATAAAACTCTCTCTTGCCAGGAGTAGGTAAACCCATTTTCTTTCTATCTCTAGCAATCCAGCAAAAAGACTAGATTTCAGGTCCACAGAACATATACGCAAATCCATAAGGTGAAAAAAACTAGATAGAGTAGAACCAGAGCTAGTTTAGTAGATACACTCATGCACTTGGAAGCACACATGCTTTAACACACCTGCTTCCTAAGTTCAGGCCAATTCCAGGTCGATAATCCCAATCGCATAGTTCAAGTTTATCAGCTATATATTCGGCAGAATTTTTATCCTGGCCAAATAAAGTAACGAGCAAGGAAAAGACAGGCCAAGGGGAAACAACGAAACTTGATAAAACACAGAACATACACCCAAAACTTCCGATGAATTTCCTTTACATGCACTAATGAGTAAGATGTAAGTCATGTGACACATTGTGGTTTCATTCTTTTGATCCCTGAGGGAAAGCAAAGTGAGGGAAATTTTCACATAGCTTGATCCTTTTATTGGAGATGGGAAAAGTTGATCCTAATTGTCCAAGTAAATTAGAACCCTCAGTGTGGAAAAAAAAAAGGGGAAATAGGAGGGTAAAAAATATCTTCCTTGTTCTGCACTCTGCAGGAGGGGAGTAGTGTGGGGGAGAGGAGAACAGGTAGCAATACGAAGGGGAATGGGAGTTAAATGAGTTCTGAGGAAAGATGGGGGGTTATTTTTTAAGTTCACAATTACTATTTATGAGAATTCATATTTTATTTCATTAATGAAAAAAATAAAAAAAAAAACCTAGAGGTAACCTTCGCAAAAAATTTATCTAATGGACGGAAATTATGTTTCAGTGTTTACATGGAGACAGAATGAAAGATTAGGAGGGCGGTTTCAGTTATAAAATTTAGCTATTGATAGTTAATGATCCCATTAGTTTAGTAAAATAAAAATTGCTAAGGATGTTATATACACAAATGACAGGAGGTATTACCATAACATACTAATTATGACACTAATATAATTGCAGTTATAAAATTTAGCTGATACAAATAAATGAATAATGCAAACTCTGCAGTTGTGAATTACTACAGCATAAATCATGAATATAATTATCATTCTCAAATTTCCATTAATATGACAATAACTTGAACCAACAGTAAACTCAAATTCATATAGACAGCAGTACTAATTACTGTCATTAAAACAGATAAAATTTTCTGATTTGAGACGAGATAAGTGCCAAGTGATGAGTGTACAAACTAACATATATACACTTGTATTTCTGCTGGAAATTGCAACACATCAACAACACGTCACAATGACCATTATCAGAAAGTGCAAGAAGACCATAAAAATCATAGAACCATACAGAAATAACAATCAGCCCATGTAAGCTATTTCTAGTTCAAAGAAAATATTGTGATTGGAGACATTAGTAGCAATTGTCCCAACATGTAAGAAGATGATTATACAAGAAGCCTCAGGCAAAAGAAAGAAGGACAGAAGTTTAATTTGATCGAATGTTTGAGCTCTGTTACATACCAGTCATCACATATTCAGGGGCAGCATATCCATAGGTTCCCATCACACGAGTAGATACATGGGTCTCATCACCTTGTGGTCCAGCTTTTGCAAGTCCAAAATCAGAAAGCTTTGCCGTGTAATCCTAGCAAGGGCACCAAGCACAGACAATATATATATATATGAGAATGAGGTATTTATTGACATCAATATCATCCCTAAATCTAGATAGAGATCAGGAACATATTTATGGCATTTATTGACACATCAAACCAATAGTTGTATATATTAGCACATCAATATATATCTCCTTTCCATCCCTATCTCCTTCGAACACGAACTAATAAAAGTCAGCAGACCCTGCCCCAGTCTAATAGGTGTCACACTGTACACAACAGCCTCCTTTTCCCCTTCATCAGGCAGGTCAACAGCATCATCGAGCCCCACTAAAGGGTCTCATGGCTAACCTGCTGATGGCCGCCACCCTCCCCTATTGGCTTTCTCCACACACTCACAACTCTCTCCTCAAAGAGAAGGAAAAGAAACTTAGTGCCATCAATCATTTGCCAGCAGTGCTCAGAGCCACTAACCACCTCAATGGTGGATTGACCCTCCCCCTTATCCTTTCCTTTCCTTCCCTCCCCCATTGTTTTTTCCATCCATCCTGCTTTCATTCAGCACCATGATACACAGGGGCTGCAATCCATAAACCCACTAACGAGGCAAAGTGAAGGCTCCCTACTGCCCCTTTGTTTTTATTAAGTTGGACTTAATATGTCTACACTATGCTAAGGTTGTGTCTTAATTTTTTTGGCCTTGACTGATTCTTCTAGAATTGTTACCGTACTTTCACACTGACATTTAAGAATAGAGATTATCATATGGTATCTAGTTAGCTTCGTCTCAATGTGGTTTTCAAAACATCAAAGTCTCATATTTTCAAATATACTCAATAATTCAAAATATATCTTCAACTTATTAACTACCAAAGTAGTGACTGAAAGACAATTGGCAGCATTCAGTAAAAATTATTCCCTCCAGATCTACAAGCTGTTAAGAAAGCCTAAAAAAAAATTAATAATCTATAATAATTCCATCTAAAATTTAACATTCCTTTAACATAAAATTTTGACTACACCTTCTAGAATCTTAACTTAGCTTTTTTTTTTTTTTTTTTTTTTTTTTAGGCTGTTCTAAATTCATATAACTAACTTAATATACCTAAAGCTATAAGTTTGGATTGTTATAATTCTAACAAAAATAATAAGTTTCTGCTACAATGAAGAGAACAGAACAAAAGTCAACCTTTCTAATTAGGGAAGAAAGAGGGCTTTGGTAAAAACGTAATTCTTGACATCGCCACATGTAAGAAGATAATTAACCATGAGAGGCGGAAGCAAGAATTAAAAAGGGACATGAGTTAGTGAATTCCATAGGGACAAGTTATATAGACAGATTGGATTATTATCAGCTATCATAATTTTGGTTTTAGATAATTTATTTAGATTTGATGATTGTTAAAGTTCTGCATTGGCACATGTGAAAGTCAAATATAGAACAATTGCGAAAAAAATGGAGGCAGTATAAAAATAGAAAAGTTAAGAAAACGTACAGAGTCTAGAAGTATATTAGATGTCTTGAAATCACGATAAATAACAGGCCTTTCAGCATTGTGAAGGAAGGCAAGTCCTTTAGCTGCTCCAAGGGCAATCATCATCCTTGTAGACCACGATAAGGGAGCAACTGCCTCTGTATGCCTCAGGAAAAGCCATAACAACTTAAGCTAAAAATGTCCAGTAACTATGTATACATAAATAAATAATTAAAAGGGACGAAGAGCATGATTAATACAATATTGAGCAATGACAATGCAACAAGTTCAAAGAGATGCAATTGCATGCAATCCTAAATGAGTTTGACAATTGTACTCTCATCATTATCATTTTGACAAATCCCCTTGTAACCTCAATGTGGATATCGGAATGAAGATGGTAACCTAACTTGTAGAGTCGGCCTTCATAATGGGAAATCCTGAAGGTGACCTCAGTGAGGGACATAGGATGGTTTGGTTGACTTTAAACTTATAAGCTCAGGGTAATATTGCTGAAAGTCTAAATGGGTAGTCAATTATAATGTATAATGGGTAATAATGTATGTCACTTGAGTGAGATCAAATCAGTGCAAGTTTGTTATTTGAATGAGATATTGTTCTGTCATCCTCTTAAGTTGTCGGAATAATTTATAAGAATAAAAACTAGAAACTGATATCCTAGCTTGAAGATCAAAAAGAAAGAGACTTGATAACAAAAACATAAGTAATAAAAAAGGAGGAAATTACATACTTCGAAACAAGTGATTTTCAAGGCTTCCTCGAAACATGAATTCGTAGACGAGTAAGCGATGGTCATCCTCGCAGCAATAACCAATCAACTTAACAAGATTAGGATGACGGAGCTGGCCAAGAAAATTGACTTCGGTCTGCGAATTGAGTGAAGATGTGAGCTAACTGTGACCTCATTGGGAAATAACAACTTGAAAAGAAAAAGGGAAAAAAAAAAAAAAAAAAAAAAAAAAAAAAAAAAAAAAAAAAAGTGTAGAAGAAGACATACTAGCCATTCCCGGTGGCCCTGAAGACCTTCTTTGTTGAGAACTTTGACAGCAACAGGGAGAGATTTAAGGCCAACACGGACATTCTCATCAATGTAACCCTTGTAAACAGTTCCGAAGCCGCCTTCTCCCAAGATGTAGTCTGAACGGAAGCTCTTAGTAATGGTCTCCAACTCATAGAGTGTAAAAGCGATAACATCTGTATAAAGTCCGACATTCTTTCTAGAGTCTTCTTCAATGCCCAATAATCGAGGGGTAGATGAAGGATCGCTCAGATCTGACACAGACCTATGCTGCTTCTTGGATCCTGCTGCTACTGCCGCTGCTTGCAATGAGGTTAGCATGTGAAGCTGATCAACTACATACACCCCAAACACTTAGATCTATATGTATATATAGCTAGCTACACACTACAATCAAAATCAAAATCACTAATAATGTCTGTGTGTACCTTGAGCATGAGCCACCACGGCAGATTCTTCTCTAGTGCCGCAATTGCCCATCTTTCTGGGCTTTCGAAACCTATTTCAGCTCAGCTCGACTCGACTCCTACACCGCTGAAGTATATAACCAATCCCGGCCTGGAAGTGGAGTGGCCGTGCAGCAGATGCTCACTGTCCACTCTCCTGCCGTGACAAATTAAAGCTACCTTACCAATTCAATTGCAATTGCTGCTGCTGCTAGTCTACTGTATCTCTCATTCTTCCGGCTAATCCTCTCTTTACCTTTTTCTACTATAAAAATATAAAGTATACACTACTTTTACTCCTCCCAAAGTGCAAGTCCTGGAGTAAATTTTTAACTAGTGTTTTTACATGGATTGCCTACCTCCCTTCCCCTGCTTTTGCATAATCTTTTCCGCCTCCAATGTCCTATCCTCACTATTTGCGAGATTGCAACTTCCACTCTTCTTCCTCTTTCCTTTCTTTCTTGCTTTTTTTTTTCCCCCTCTTATTATTATTAATTTATTATTATTATCATTAGTTGCTCTCTTACATAACACTTTTGGTTCATCACTTCTCTTTTCTTCAAAGATTGTTTCCTTATCGGACATTTTTAAGTATTATACCCTCTCTAATCTTTATTTCATAATAATCGCAACACTTTGATCGGTTTATATGCTAATGTACAACTTTAATCATTAATAATTATAATCTAATCTAATATCAAATCATATCACTTATAAATGAAGGCGGATCTCGCAAACAGGCCCCGAGACAACGACCTTTATGACAAATAGGTATTATTGTGACACATGATGCTAAGTAAGCGAATTTTCAATAGTTTTTTTAAAAATAAAAATGTTGTATAGAATTTCATTATCGATATACTTCTGATATTTCATAAATACAAAATTAATCATAATTTTTTATAAATATCCTATAACTCGGTTTTATTCCATCATAAAATTTGTTTTAAAAAGTTCTTTAAAATGATCCATTTATAATATATTAATAAATTAAAAAATGATAGAAAATCAGTAAAAATAAGATTTAATCAAAAAAATAATTTTAGTTTGGTAAAAATACTTTCAGTTCAGTAAAAATAATTTTAGTTCAATAAAAAAATTTCAAGTTTATTATAACATTGATATCTATTTACAAATAAAATTACAAAAAATACACTATTATATAAGTAAGCGATATTATATATTCAACATTCAAACCTAAAATTTTACCAACAATCTGGGCATCGCTCGGGCACAAAACTAGTAACTAATATATAAAACTAAACTTTTAGTCAGGGCACGAGATAGCGACACTTGACGTTTCAACTTTTGCCAATAAATTTATAATTTGAATATATTTTTGTAGGATAAAAAAATTGGATTTTTCAAGTAGGATAAAAAGTTAAATAGATTTTAAATAGATTTTGTAGGATAAAAAAAAATAAAAATAAAAAAAATTAGTTTAGAGTTTTATTTTCAATAAAATTTGGATAGATTTTGTAGGATAAAATTGTTGGTTTAGAGTTACGGTGCTTTTTCTGTGTGGCCGGGTTATTTATTCAAGGGTTACTTATTTAAGGGTTACTCAGTCGTTCAAGGGTTACTTATTCTTGGGTTACTCAATCGGTTAGCGCGTTTTTAGTGTGAGAGTAACCTCTAACCGACCGATTAACTCCTGACCGAGTAACCCTTGACCGAGTAACCCCTGACCGACCGAGTAACCTTTAAATAAGTAACATTTGAATAAATAACCCCGGACATATGGTGTGGTGCCACATATAAAAATTGTTATATATTTAATAAAATACCAATATTTCATATGTATAGATTAAAATATAACTTTATTAATTTATAAAAATTAAATTATAACTTTCAATAATTATCTTATTAATTTATTACTTTTACATCATAATATCCGTGTTAAAGAATACTTGAAAATAAATCCATTTAGAATAAGCGACTTAAAAATATGTCATTCATTATTAAATACTTCGTATATAAAGTTATACAATTAGTCAAGTCACGATACAACAAAACTTAAGTCGTAAGATTAGCCCAGGCATGAGACATCAATATTGGCATTCCAACTTTCTATCAAGTGTCGTGCCATGTAGGTAACAACTAATCATTAGTCTGACACGTATGATTTATTTAGATAGAATTTTTAGAATAAAAAAGTGGATATATCTAAAAAAAATTTTTAGGATAATAATTTAGTTTAAAGTTTTATTTTCAATAAAATTCAAATAGATTTTAGGATAAAACTACCTACAGATTTATAAGCGGTAGTACTATTTTTTATCACAAATATGGTTGTCAAGTGATTATTGATCTATGGGTTAAAAAATCAAATAACATAGATAATATATAGTGTATATATATTTCTATATTTATTTTTTGAACGCGCAATGTAGGATTTGGATTGAAAAAAAAAAATCTGGATAAGAATATAAAAGAATGATAAAATATATTTTGAAAAGATATGGATTATTTTCATCAAATTAAAATTTATCATTAAAATATACAAAGTATGATTTAAAAAAAAATTATGGATATGAATATGGATTGGAAATAAAAACGCTCGAATATGGATGAGATAAATACAAGACAATTTAGAGATTTTAGAGCGCCATTTGACAATTTCTTTTATAATTAAAACATTTCATTACAACATAGAAAAATAAATGTATTAGATTTAACACTTTCAATTCAAGTGCCACTTATCTATAAAATATTTGATTTTTCTAAAAAAAAAAAAAATTTGTGCATCGCACGGGCTTTATCTAGTTATATATTATTAAGTAGTATAAAAGTTTGATCTAATGAAAATATACATAAAGACTAATCCAAAAAAAAAATTCACATGGATGGCAATCTATGTTTGTTATATATTGATAAAAGTTATAGTGAATAATGCAAAAGTCAAAGTGTTGTGATTACTATGAAACGGAGCGGGTATTTTTTTTAGCTTCGTAATGTACTACCACCCTCTCTAATTCTAAATGTTCTTCTCATTTTAACTGTGCACGTTTATCAAGGCATTACTTTGAGCCTTTGACCATAAATATCTATAGTTACACATTTCTTACAAATATAAAAATTGAATATTAATAAACTAATACGATTCAAATAAGGCCCAAAAGGACGATATTGTCACTTACATGTCAAGAGTAATTTGGAAGATAATTCAAAACATATCTATTAACTATTACTAAAACAGAAAACTGCTGACATCATCCTCTCTCCCAAACTGTATATGTGTCGCTTTCTCATAAAAAATATTCCCGCCAAATGCACTTATGATGTCATATATATATATATATATTTTTTGAGGAATTGGTTATTTTTTTTTATTTTTAATCATTTTCATTTCAATCTTTTGACTGTGTCAATAAATAAATAAATAATTTTTTTTTTTTTGGTTGGAATAATAAACTGATATCGAGCTTAAACTTTTTAGGTAACTACGAAGTTTTTTTTTTAGGTTTTAATGTTATTATTTTATTTTATTTTTTTAAGGATGCTATGAAGTAAATGTTAGCATTGTTTTATATTTCCAAGGTGCTTCTATTTATTTAAATTAGGACCTTTAAATTACAAGTATTTTTATTTTGTATTTTGAACTCTTAGATATGGAGTGTATAAATTGGTATGCACATGGTTTGATTTGATTAGATTGGCTTTCATTATTATATTTTGTTACTCATGTAATTTATTATGATAGCTAGATATCTTTTATAATCTAATTTATAAGTATATGCAGGAAAATAAACAATAGAAATAAGCTATTTCATTTCAATAATTTTTGTAATCTGAGCATCGCACGGGTCTAATCTAGTAATATTATACTAACATGTAAAGGTGATCAATAATGGCCCAACTTGATGGCTTAGAGGTGATCAACAATGACCTGACCCGATCGGTTAGGCTCGGAAAAAAGTGTAAGGTTTGGCAACCCTAAAAACGGTCAATTGGTCATATTTATTTAACTATTACTAAAACAAAACATGCTGACATCATCAATCCTCTACATTATCCTACGTGTCAAACTCTCATTAAAAAATTTCCCTCCTATTTTATAAATGATGTCAACATTTTATCTACTCTATTTTATCAAAAATTCTGGCCAATTAATTTTGAGTATTTTATTAATATTCCAACTTTTGAATTATCTTCACATTCGGCTATTCCTACTATTAGGGTAGAAAAAAAACTATTCCCAAGTTTTTAGATTTAAAATATCATCTTTTTTCTGGATTTTTCAGTCTTTTCTTTCCTCGTATTTCTCTCTCCTATATTCTTCAAAATTTGTTCAATATACTCTCATGAATATTTGAGGTGGTTGTTAAGTAAATTGGTACGAAGTATGTTGTTGTATTGGTGGGTTTAAAACTTGAAACAAACTAATTTTATGCTTATTAGAATGAAAGAGACCGAACTTTTTGATTGGTTAAGTTATTGTAATCTAATTAAGCTTGGAAACAATTCCTTATAATGTGTTATGCAAAGATAGTTGAGCATAGAAGTCCATTCATAAAAGGTATGTTTTATACCTTTTATGAAGCGTATGTACTAATTACTAAATACAAAGTATATTTTATTTAAATATTGTAGAAATCGTGCATCGCAGGGAGCTAATCTAGTTAGTAAATAAAAAAAAGGCCCCTAGCGACAATTTGATATTAAAAAAAAAAAAAAAAAAAAAAAAAAAAAAAAAAAAAACAACTATTTGGTAAAAATAAATAATCACAAGTAACAATTAACCTCAAAAATACAAAAATTTCTGACAAACTACTTGCGAATGCTTAATTTAATTTGTTTTTCTTGGTTTTTTTTTTAAAGAAATAAAAAATTCCACCTTATTTTCCAACCCCTTTTAAGGAAATGACAATTTGAAGAAAAAATTGTTTAAATATTACTTTCCACTTAATTTTCCTACCCTTTATTAGCAAAATTTAATAACCAAAAAGGGGGTTGGAAATAAATTTGGTATTGGGATTTAGCAAAATATAAAGGGATGATATATTAATTTAAAATTTTAAATGGAAAAAATAAATTTAAAAAACACAAAAACAAATTAAAATAGGATTTTTGAAAAGTTTGTCAGAAAACATTAGATTTTTTGGCGTAAATATTGCCTGAATTTTTTTATTTACCAAATTGTCGCATGTGGTTAGGTTTTTTTTTTTTTCTCTCCAAATTGTCGCCGAAGTAATTTTGTCATGGACGATCCATGTAAGGTCAATTTTGTCAAGTCTAAATTGATAATTTACATGGTTTTTTTTTTTTACATGAATTGAACACTAGACCAACAAAAAAAAATATCATGTAAATGAGGGTTATCTTACTTATACACCCAAAATTTAAATTTTTTACTTTTCTTAACTTTGACCCATTGACCAAGTAAAATGAATTCTAGGATTATGTTTTTGGTCAGACGATGGTTGCATGTGAAAATGAGTTTTGATTTAATCAAGAGGCCCAAGAAGAAGAAAAGACCGGTTTGGGGGCAAAAGGAGGCAATCTGATTTCAAAAGGGAGTTGGTGCCAAGAAGAGTAACCGCACAACAGATACTGGAGTCAGCCATAACCGCTCTAAATTGTCTATGAATAGGGGTGAAAGAAACTGTATGGAAGACATCAGCAAATCAATCAACAACAAACATTTCATTTTCTTTAAACTTTCTTCTTAGCTATAAATTCTTAGTTTTCCCTTGACTTAGTAGCCAAGCGATAATTTAGTTTTCCTTAGCATGTATTGAAGATAGATCGTCTTTTTCAATTGTATGAATATGGAAGTAACCTTTCGTTCAACTTGTACAATTGTAGACATGACTTTATTCTTTAATTGATGGAGAGCATTTGCATCTTTTGTCATATATTTATCTACTCGTTTCTTTAAATAATCTAACTTATTTAATTTCTTCGGGAAGCTTCTTCATTGTTTATTTTTGTTACGTTAGCGAGGTTATCGTTCTTTTGAAACCAGTAACTAGAGGGGCAGTCCCCTAATTCTCAAGAATAAGATAAGGTATTTGACTTGTTGGTAAGAACAATATTTGCCTCAACACTTACCATTTTTGTTTTTGTTTTTTGTTTTTTTTTTTTTTTTTTTTTTTTTTTTTTTTTTTTTTTTTTTTTTAAAAAAAAGGATATTTCATATTCTTAATATATATATACTATTAACTTTGATTTAAGGTGTTTTCTTATCAATTATTTCTGTTATTATTGATGTATTATTTTCATCATATAATTTAATTTACCCTCCGTTTTATTTTGTTATTTCATCTGGAATCATGGGAGATTCTAATGCAAATAGAATCTTAAATTTTAATATCTTTTTTATTCTTTAAAACATAGTCATGTGTAATCTTAATAGGTTCATCTCGATTTTTAGTTTTCAAATATGTAATTTTTATAATTTTTAATATGTAACTTGATATACAAGTATATCATTCACAATATTGCAATAAAACAATGCAAAAGGCAAATGAGACAAAAACATAAAAAATTAGAGAAGTATGTTTTACAAAATTATTTTTACTAAACTGAATACTAATATTTTAAGGCATGGAGAACAAGGTCTTGCAATCTAAGACATCACCCAGACGGGTAGACCACACTACTACTTTAGTGGTCACTAATGAAGCATTATTATTATTATTATTATTATTATTATTATTATTATTATTATTATTATTATTATTATCTCAAAAACAGAAAAAGTCATACAACCTACAATAAATTAGTGGGAAGCCGAGATACAATCTGGGCCCCCACTCCTCTAGTTATAACAAAATTTACCCTAGTGAAGATATAGCTACAGCACGAGCCCCAATGTCTTGCGTCGTCGAGAACCTCTAAACCCGCTTCAGCAACGCAACAACCTCCTTCTCTAATTCCCCAAGTGAAGAAAAGGAGAAGGGAATGAAACCATACCCAATAAGTCGACAACTAGCTTCATACTTCACCCGCTTCTGATGAACCACATCAGCCACAACCCGTCCAGGAACAAAGTCAGATATTATTATTATTATTATTATTATTATTATTATTATTATTATTATTATTATTTAGGGTGGTTAGTTATAGTCTCTAATCAAAGTACTTTTCTACGAGGACCACCGCGACATTGTCCTCTTAAAAACATGCATGTTGCATGCCAATGTCTTATTATTTTGAACGTAATAAAAAAGGGTTTGAATTGGCATGTAATGTATTGCTAGTACTAGGGGTGAATATGGGTCGGGTATACGTACCGTTAACACTATCAGTTCGGGTATCCGATAACCAATAACACTAAAAATGATATCCATTACCTGAATTAATAAGTTCGGGTACTCGAACTTCGGGTACCCGGATTTTCGGATCGGTTATTGGGTACCCAATATGATATCCAATAATGAAAATTTAGACTTTATAATATAGTTATTATGATATCATTCAACACTAATCTACAATAATACCACATGATCATGACCAAATTACTAATAATTACTAATCATTTAATTTATGAAGTGATTACGAAGTAAAGTAAGAGTTTAGATTTTGGATAAATAGATTTAAGTAGGAAAAAAAAATTGTTTCTCGGATCGGATCGGGTAACCGTTAATTTTAAAATGATATCCAATAACCGTACCCGATAACAAATAATCGGATAGGGTACCTGAACCATTATAGTTATCGGAACGGGTACCCTAATTTTCGGTTCGATTACAATTTAGATTTTTGGGTTTTCGGATAATTTTGTTCAACCATAGTTGCTACGATTCCATGCATAAATATCAAACCCAAAAATATAATATGGTTAGTGATAGCGAACATATAGGGTTATGATTGATGACGTTAGTAAGGGTATATTTAGTTTCCACTAGAAGAGAGAATAATATGTCTTGTTCGGCAATTAATTAACTTTTAGTTGTTAGTTGTGTTTGACTAGCTGCTAGTTGCCATCTATTTACATTAGTTGTTTTGCCTAGTTGAATATAATTAATTGTGTTGTGTGAAAGTGTTTGTTATATAGATGTTACTTGTTAGTTGTTTTAGAGTATAAACAACCAAAAAGCTAAAAGTTTGGTATGAGAAAAATTCTTGATCAAAATTCTAAAAAGCTTTTTGAATGGTCAAACAACTCTTTTGCTCTAAAAAGTTCATAAACAAATATCCCCATAACATAATATTAGTGAAAGTAAAGTTAGTGATAGAGAAAAGTAATAAAATACTTATAAACCCTTACCAAGTATAAATTTGTTGCAATTAACCCAAAACGATTTAAAAAGAAAAGTGTTGCAATTAACCTGAAGTGGAAGAGTAAGCAAAATTTCCCTTTGTTTTTATCTGAGTGCCTCGTCCTTTTGCACTATTTACATATCCCACACTTAACCAATCTTAGTAATATACATAAGAAAAAAAAATATAGTGAGGTGGGTACTTATTGGCCTGGAACTGTCCCAATGTATAGCTCCCAAATATGATTTTTTTTAAAATTACTTTTTGATAATCAACGATATAATTGGTCAAATTTTTATATTGTCATACATGGACGATCAAAATGGGGCACTTAAATAGGGGTGAAACTAATGCGGTTTAAAATCGAATCGAACCACAAACCAAACCGAATTAGAAATGCGGTGCGGTTTTTTTTTTTTTTTTTTTTTTTTTTTTTTTTTTTTTGTTTTTCTAATATGGTTCGGTTTGGTTTGAGGAAAAAAAAAAAAAAATTGTGGTTTGTGGTTTGGTTTTGGTTTTAGGATTTGAAAAACTGAAATCCAAACCGAAATATAGCCCATATCCAAATTAGGCCTTGTAAGACTAAGTCACTATCATTACTTCATTAGTAGTTAAAACCTGTTATTTTATTATTTGATATTTGACATTTGTTGGCTTTATTTTTGGATAATCAAACCCAAAAAATAGGTTTTGAGTAATTAAGCCCATAGAAAGTTGCAAATTAAGACCCAAATCACTAGGTCCAAAAATTATGGTGTGATTTGGTTCGGTTTCAATAGTAACATGGTGCGGTGTGGTTTGAAAGATTCTAAAACCGAATTAATATTGTTTGGTTTCGGTTTGAGTTATAAACCACACCGCAAACCGAACTTTCACCTCTACACTTAAATAAAAATAGAGGAATTAAATTTTTTTGGGTGTTTAGAGAGACACAAGGGCAGGTGACGAGAATTAATCCTAAGGTCCCCTAAATCGGGAGGAAAGTTCTAACCACCTGAGTTATCCCTCACTCACAGAACATTATATTGTAATTTACTCTCTCCGTCCTTTATTTACAGGCCTGTTTTTCATTTTGTGTCCAAAAATGTTGTGTCTGTTTCTAAAAATATCATAAATTCATAAAACTCTTTACCTTTCCCATATAAAATACACATATACCCAAAACATCCTTAGTTACTTTTTATCTTTTCCGTACAATATTCTCTAATTTTTTTTATAATTTTTTCCATACAATATTCTCTACTTTTTATTTTTCTCATATTATATTCCTCAACTCCATCCATTCTCCTCAATTCCCGTAAAATATTAGAAACGAGCAAGTAAATAAGAGATGAAGTAACTATAATGAACAATAAAAATCCTTATATGTGGCTGGCCGCACTGTGTGGCCAGCCATCAGAAGGGTTACTTCCTTAATATAATAAGGGTTACTTGGGCAGTGTTAAAGGGGTTATTTCGTCAGTGTTATAGGGGAACCCAATTAGTTTTAAAGGGTCACTCGATCAGTATTATAGGGGTTACTCGATCAACATTACAAGAATTACCTTTATTCTTTTATAAATGGTCATATGGTGTGACCAGCCACATACAAGACGGACTGAACAAATAAATAAACTAACAAAGTTATTGTCCCTTAAAAAAAAAAAAAAAAAAAAAAAAGATATTGGTAAGCCGGTTAGGTATTGGGTTTGGCAAGCATGTGGTCCTTTGAACCCCTTCCCAAAGAAAAGAATAAAAAATATTGAGATGGATATTTATTCAACGAATATTCCGGATCGGCTAATCAGAGGAGATGTGTGATGACCTCTGCTTTCTGAAAGCCCCATGTTTTTTTTATTAATTAAAAAAAAAAAAAAAAAGAAAAGAAAGAAAGAAAAGAATACCCTAGTAATTTAAAGGTGAGTGCGCTGCAATTAGAGTGAGCCACCTCTTAATCTCCACCTATAAAGTATCGAAGTGAGTAGTCTAATTTAGAAGATCTGTCTGCCTCATCTGAGTTAATCGACATCAATAAATATCGGTATGATTCTGATCTAAGATAAGATTTGATTTGATTTAATTATAATTATAATTTTGATTGTTGATTTATTGATAGTATTTAGTACTGAATTGATAGGAGAATTGAGAGAAATGGGAAGTTCAGAGTTATCATTCAAATTGGCAGATCACCCAAAGCTGCCAAAGGATAAGATATTGGCGTTGATCGTGCTCGATGGTTGGGGCGAAGCTAATCCTGATAAGTACAACTGTATCCATGTTGCTGAAACTCCCACCATGGATTCCCTCAAGCAGGTTACCTATTCAATTCATCTTCTTTCGATTTATCATTCTATCATTTTTTATAATTGGTTTATTTATGAATTATTGCAGATTAAGAGAGATTGTTTCAGTTTTGATTAGGGTTTTGTTAAGTGATTGTTATCATCATTTGATTTGATTAATTATCTCCAGGGTGCCCCTGAGAAGTGGAGGTTGATCAGGGCTCATGGTACTGCTGTTGGACTTCCATCAGAAGATGATATGGGCAACAGTGAAGTTGGCCACAACGCTTTGGGTGCCGGCCGTATTTATGCTCAAGGGTCTGTGTTTTTATCTCGAGATATTTCTTGTTTATATTTGTGAATGTATCAGTTTAGTGTCTGTTGCAAAATCTTATTGCTTTTGCTTCCTTTTTTAGGGCTAAGCTTGTTGACAAAGCTCTTGCCTCTGGAAAAATTTTTGAGGATGAAGGTTTTAACTACATCAAGGAGTGTTTTGAAACTAACACAGTTCACTTCATTGGTTTGCTGAGTGATGGAGGTGTTCATTCTCGCCTTGACCAGCTACAGGTATTCATCTTCTTGAATCATGAGTGAAGTCTATGTAGGTTTTCATTTTTGTGTTGTGCGATCATTTTCATATTTCTACAACATGTTTTCTTACTTAACAATTGCTTCTGTTCAGTTGCTATTGAAAGGGACCGTGGAACGTGGTGCCAAGAGAATCCGTGTTCATATTCTTACTGATGGCCGTGATGTTTTAGATGGTTCAAGTATAGGCTTTGTAGAAACTCTTGAGAATGATCTTTCACAGTTACGCGAGAAAGGTATTGATGCCCAGATTGCATCCGGTGGTGGTCGCATGTATGTTACTATGGATCGTTATGAGGTTAGTATTTATTATAAGTTTTGTAGCTTGTTGGACAAAGTATTTGTACTTTGATTCCTGTGCCCACTTTCTTCCTTTTGTATTGTTTTTAGAAGTACTGATTCTTGTATTACACGTTAAGGGACAATGTTTGCTGATGAATATTCCAAATTTGACCGTTAGAAATCACATTATCAGTGAAAATAGACGTTTTTAGTTTTTTTTTTTTTTTTTTTTTTTGTGCTGCTTCTCTTGATTGATTCCGTTACTGGTTTTGTTTATTCCGATCAACATGAAGACCTCTAGTAGACTACCCATTTTGCACATTTTACTTCCATAAATACCATACAGGCTCCTCCCCATTGTATTCTACACACATGAAACTCACAGCTTTATTGGCTTATAGTGGTAATTTAGCCCAATGGGAAAAAGACTTGCGCTATAAGACCATCTATTGTATCCATTAAAAATTAACTGTGCAATTTGTTAGCATACCTGGATAGGAGGGACCAAATTTGTATGTTTTATTTATCACTCTGAAAGAGGATTGTGAAACTGATGTTGTTGGCTGCATATTGGATATGCTCCTAAAGGCTTGGTTCTTAATGACATTTGACAGTAATATTGATACGTACTATATGGTCTATGGGTCTTCGATTAATTTCTAGATGCTGGAAGTATACTAAAGTTGAGATGCCATAAATGATTTTTATTAATGGCTGTACGCTGTGAACATATGGTTGATTTATCCTTTATTCCAACCCAAATCCTCTTTTTTTAGTATCCCTATGCAGCTTTTGTCCTTTAAATACTTGATTTGGGTGTAGGTGATGCTGAATTTTCACTTCCTGCATTAATAATTCTTTGTTAAGTACATTTTATCTTGTTCAAGTTTGTCCATACTCCAATTAATTGTCTGTGCGTCTTGCCCTTTGTTTTATAGAATGATTGGGAGGTGGTGAAGCGAGGATGGGATGCTCAAGTGCTTGGTGAAGCTCCCTACAAGTTCAGGAATGCAGTTGAGGCTGTCAAGAAATTGAGGGAGGATACTAAGGCTAACGACCAGTATTTACCACCTTTTGTTATTGTGGATGAGAATGGAAAGGCTGTTGGTCCGATAGTTGATGGAGATGCTGTTGTCACATTTAATTTCCGGGCTGATCGCATGACTATGCTTGCAAAGGCGCTTGAATATGAAAAATTTGATAACTTTGACAGAGTTCGCTATCCTAAAATCCGTTATGCTGGTATGCTTCAATATGATGGGGAGTTGAAGCTTCCCAGTCATTACCTTGTTTCTCCTCCGGAAATTGAGAGAACTTCTGGGGAGTATTTAGTTCACAATGGTGTGCGAACATTTGCTTGCAGGTGAGTGTTAATGGTTTTTGATGTTGCATACCTGCTGATTTGTTTATACCTAATTAATTTTGCTAAAATTCTAATTGCTAATGTTGCAAGATACGTGAGAAGGATTTATGTCATGTTGTCATGTCATGTACCTGATTGGATTTGTGCAGAAATGAATCTACATGCTCATGAGACCTCAATGTGCTGAAGTAGTGTGGTACTTTGATAACCCAGTAACAAGAAAAAATTTAAAATGTTTCGCTTTTTTTCTTATTCATTTTACTCGACAATAGGATGGAAGATAATCCTTCTCTTTACTGCCTTTTGGCTTTTATTTGTCATTTACCTTTGTTTAGATAAAAGTATGTCCTGTCAAGAACACCTACCTTCTTTTTCTCCAATCTAGATTCTAGACAAGGACTCCTAATAGAATTTGATGGTGTATATGTTTTTACTTGAGGTGTAGCTTAAGATTAGCTTTGCTGTAATGCTCTTTCCAGTTCAGCTGCAATGTAGTTGTGAATTCTTTTTTTTTTTAATTTTTATTTTTTTAAGTCTTCTTGCGGCCTAGCTCATTTTTTTTTTTTGAGAGAGAGAGAAAGTATGAACCAGTAAAGCCCAGGCTGTTTTAGTTGGAGATACACTGGGGGTCAATTTCTTTGCTGCATATGGCTTTCTGAATGTTTTTTAGGTGTGGTTTAAGGCATTTACTGGCTGTAACTTTTTCAAATGATATCTTTTCCATGTTACAGTGAAACAGTCAAGTTTGGACATGTCACCTTTTTCTGGAATGGGAATCGCTCAGGTTACTTTAACTCTGCGTTGGAGGAGTATGTTGAAATTCCTAGTGATAGTGGCATTAGTTTCAATGAACAACCTAAAATGAAGGCTTTGGAGATTGGTGAAAGGGCAAGGGATGCCATTCTGAGCCGCAAATTCCACCAGGTAACTAGAACTTCCTTTACATAGCATCCTTGAAGGAGGTTTACCCTTATAAGGCTTTAAAAAAAAAAAATAATAACTTTTTTTTTAATCTGTTCAGATCCGTGTCAACATACCCAATGGTGATATGGTTGGCCATACAGGTGATGTAGAAGCCACGGTTGTGGCTTGCAAGGCTGCTGATGAAGCTGTCAAGGTACAGTTCTTGCTGTTGTTTTGGTCTCACTTCTTACTTCCAGTTTTTCTCACCTCCTCTGTCCAGTGGCAGTCTTCGATATTGTACTTTGTGTGACCTTGTATGCTTGTGTTGAGGTGATTGAGTTTTGGACTTTTTTTTTTCTATTTTGAGAATGAAAGATGCGGGCGAGTTACTGCCTTACTGGTCACCTGCTGCCATACTATATTTTTAGGTGAATGTAATAATTTGGACTTGTTAAACAGTAGAGGTCCTCTTCATTTTCCACTTTGAATAGTTAACCAGCCTTACTGACTGCCAGTTCATCTGGTTTATATATATATATATTCTTGGTGTTTCAAGGTGTTCATAGCTTATTCCTTTCTTTTATTCCCCACTCCCTCTATATCCTCTAAATTTTTTTTCCCCCTTTTTTTTTGTTGGGGGTGGGGGGAAGAAAGCAATTTATTGTTTTTGTATCATCAAACAACATTATTAGTCTTTAAACAACTGCTGATAAGTGATTGAGTTCTTTAAAAATAAGTTTGAGATATCAAATTGAGAAGTGCCATGGTATTTAAATCTAGTAATCCTCATATTCTAAAAATATCATGTATAAGGAGAGGATTATTTTGCTCAGTCCACAAATAGAAGTCTTGTTACCTTAAATGAAATCTGGACTAGATTGTCAATCAAGAACTGATTTTAGCCAAGGATCCAGATTGAGATCCACCTGGTCCTACATCTAGTTCATCATGTATTTACTTTCTTACAAACTTTACATCTATATTAGTTTTGGTTAGGAAGTTAAATTTATTAAAAAATATATAGTTTCATAAATTTAATTTGGTCTCTAGAAAATACTCCTATAAAATTGTACCTATTGCAAAAATGGATCTACAGGTTCTACATTGACCTTATTCTTGTCTCAAAAATAGGATCTGGATCCGAATCGTCAGACCATGGATCTGGATCTGAGGATACTCTTTTCCTACTAATTTACTCTCAATGTGCTTGCCGGAGCTAACCAGACTTTTATCTGGGGTCTGGGGATGGAGGGATATCAATGTTTTACATGGTGAAGAAATAGTAGTTGAAAAGGGGAATAAAGTGAGCATGAAGAGGTGTCATGCTGCGAGTGTAACCCTCTTGGTGTCCTTCCAATTTTATGCCTCTTGGTGTCCTTCCAATTTTATGTCTCTGCAATAAAATTGCACCTGCGACATGTCATGGGTGCGGGCATTGTGGTAGTGGTTTATTCGAGAAGACTTGTAATAGTTGGTTTAAGGACTTAACTGGATATAAATTTTATGTATCTGCCCTGGAAAAAAGCTGTGGGGTTTGGCCAAATAAGAAGATAAAAGATTGTGAAAATTTGTTAATGTGGAAACTACACTTGGATTAAGATATCAAAATAAGATGGTTTTTGTCTGTAAATCACACTCTATTGAGTATACTTTGCTGTGCCTTACCTGCAATTGATTTTGATCAATTACTTAACAATGAGTTTAAGAGATTGCTCCATTAGGAATCTTAAGAGTCACTTATCAAGGGATTTTACTCGATAGAGTGTTTCTCTTGCTCTCGTTGGTCCCATTTGTTTTACGAGTAACTCATGCTATATTTTAACATGTGGTCAAACCTTGTCTATTGGTGTATCTATTAGAGGCAATCATTTTGATTGGTTGGATTCTTTGCAGATGATTTTTGATGCCATCGAGCAAGTTGGTGGAATATATGTTGTTACTGCTGATCATGGAAACGCTGAAGACATGGTAAAGAGGGACAAAAAAGGGCAGCCTCAACTTGATAAGGATGGAAACGTTCAGATTCTTACATCTCACACGTTACAACCAGTATGTGGTCTGATTGGGAATTACATGTCCTTTTATTTTCTTATATTGTTGGGGGTGGTGGGGTGTGTGTGTGTGTTGGGGGGGGGGGGGGGAGGAGCTGGGAGTTTCTACAGCACTAGATTATCTAGAGACCTGCAGTTGACAATAAGATACGGTGGGTACATGTATCAGATGGTCTTATATTCGGTTTAGGTGCACTTTCTAAAATTTGGCCTTGACTGATTTTTTTAAAATCATATTTCTGACTGCTATATGGGCCTCTGGAGATATGCTGCTATGGTGACCTCTTCCCCCCACCCCTCTTTCCCCTAAAAAAACTTGGGTATTATTTCTATGGCCTTTGTGTAGTCCATATGAAGTATTATTTTGCAAGAAGATGATTATAACTGTATGCCTGTATGGAAATGTTCTTAGTTCTTATTTATTATCTGGTATTGTCTTCATCAGGTGCCTATTGCAATTGGAGGTCCTGGCCTTGCTCCTGGTGTTAGATTCCGCAATGATGTACCTGATGGTGGTCTTGCCAATGTAGCCGCCACGGTGATCAACCTACATGGATATGAGGCTCCTAGTGACTACGAGCCAACCCTTATTGAGGTTGCAGACAACTAGGCTAGGGACTTAACTTGCCTTGATTCTGATTTAAGATCAGTTAAATCCTTTATATCTTGTAATAAAAGATTATCTGGAGGAAAGAAGACAAAACAGTTTTGAATTTTGATTATCCTTTTTTGTTTTACAAGATTCAAATTGGCATGATGGTTCAGTTAATAAAGTTTACTGGTTATATTTTCCCCTGTATTTTTTGTTAGATTGTCTACTCGCTGCTCGTTTACTGTTTAGCTTGGGCATGATGTGTGTTATGAAGTTATTTTGATTGTTTTACACTTATACTTTTTGTGCAGGGTAGAATACATAGATTGTTCACCGATCTTACTCCATAGTGTGTAATTTTTTATTTTTGTCAATTGCATATGTATATGTCAAAAAAAAAAAAAAAAAAAAAAAAAAAATAGATTGATGCCAAATACTCGAAGGCTTTAAGGCCCTTACAAAGTTTCAGGTTCTGATAATTCTTTCTGGCCCTAAGACCCTTAAAGCTTAATGCTTTATTGTTGGAATGTTGGTTATGGCTATGCAATCTCATGGCTTTTATCAACTTGTCATTTTTGCAATCTAAGTCTAAAACTCGTCTTTTTACGTTCGAAAATTGATAACTATCAGCTGGTTTCTGTCATCTCTTTATCAATTAAATTGGCTTACTATAAGAATTATGATCGCATTCACTCATTTAGTCGCTGACTTAGGGCTTGTTTAGTTCACTTTATTTTTGATTATATGAACTTATCTGATCTAGTAACCAAATTTGACTAATTTTTGACCTTAAGTGTATGATAATTTATAAAGAAAAAATATATTAGGTGAGGTTTTGTTAAATTTGTAATGATGTGTATTTTATTAATATGTAATCAATAATATTATTATTATTATTATATGTATAATATAATCTAATCTAATATATATATAAATAAAGTTGACATTTTTTGAGAGCATTCGGAGCGCCACGTAAGAAATATGCTTATTTCGACCAATAAGAAGAAAGATTTGTATTTTATTTTTGAATTAAAAAATTATGTCGCCACCTAGATAAAATAACGAATTAGATTTGATATATCTAAAATTTTAATGTCACGTAGATTATAATCCACGAATTAAATTATTTTAATGAAAAAAAATAAAGTAAAATTATAGGAAAAAATAAATTTATTAATTCAATACTACGAGTATAAGAAATCCAAAAAAAAAATATACTAAGAAATATTTAAATGATAACCGCTTATAATAAAGTTTGATACCTATCATTATAAGATAAATTTTGATAGTATTTATGATAAGAAATACAAATTGTTCGTTAATTATAATTAAATTAAAATTTGTGATACCTACCATTATAATTTAACACATCATACGACACAAACAAAATTTCGTATCAATAAAATCCTCTATCAAGCGAATTTTGTGTTAGTAATTTTGTGTTAATTTTTGGTCATCAATGGCCGGGTAATTTTTAGCTTAATTTTTAAAATCCTATGTTTAAATTAGTACTTCTAATTATTACTTACATTGTATTAATTTGGGATACTCAACGATTATAAGTTTATGTTTTATTTACTAAATATTTTTTTACATGCAGATCTAACACATCATACGGCACAAATAAAATTCTGTATCAATACAAAACCCCATCAAACGAATTTTGTGTTAGTAATTTTGTGTTAGTTTTAGGTCATCAATGTCCGGGTAATTTTTAAAATCTTATGTTTAAATTTATATTTATAATTATTAGTTACATTGTATTTATTTAGGATACTTAACATTATTTGTTTATGTAATGACATACGATTAGATGTTGTGTACTTAATATATGGATTACTTTGGTTATTTTTGGGGATGATAAAAAAATTCCAATGCATAGATTTGATTTTATATCGCAACAATTTTTCATTTATTGGTAAATATATTGATTTATTTTATATAAATGTAAAGATTTAATTTATATCAATTTCAATTTGGCTAACACTTCACGGTTCAATTTATCCATTGATGTAGTAGGTTGGTTGTGGACGAGGTTGGTGATTCTATTGAAATAAAAGATATGGTAAAATAATGAATAATGATTTAGGATTTAAATTATTAAAAATTTATCATTTCACATTAAAGATTTTATATAATGGAGAAAATATCATATTTACAATTTATTCATATTTAATAAATTCATTATAAATTATAGTAAAAAAAAAATAAATATTAAACTTTTGTAATTTTATCAGAAATTATTAAATACAATAAATCAAATAATTAAAAATCTTAGATAAAAAACCGTGCATCAGACATGTCATTTCCTGGTGCTGTATTTTCCCTCCAAAACTCCCCCTCCCTTTTTTTAATATTTTTTTTTTAATTTTTGGTCAATGCCATCAACTACTTATTATAAATTATATACAATATTCACCAAATCATAAAATTATGATTTTTTTTATTCACATATTTTACAAATCTAAATTAAAATTTCTCCATATCTATTAATTCCTAACTATAAATATTACTCGATATATCATATACAATACTGGTGGGTCAAATATATGGTTATTATCATGTCTATATATAGATTTGGTGAATGCGACAGGTAAAACATGTATTAAATTGTAGTTTGCTAAAGTGAATGATATGACAAAAAAAAATTAGTTTTTTCCCGACGGAGATAGAAAATAAATTAGTCTTTCTACTTCTCTTAGATAGTTATTTGGAGCATTATTCATTTATTTTTCAATTAATAATATAACATTATAAAAATTAAAAGAAATGCAAATAATAAAATACTATTTAAATTACAATCTTTTATTTTTGTGTTGACCATTAGTAAATTAGCCTTTTATTACTAATTGAATTATCTTTGTTTTTTTCCTAAGGAATTAATAATTTGATTTATAAATCGTGCATCGCACGGGCACTATGGTAATTTTCATAATATATCAAGGGCGGATGTAGCCAAGTGGATCAAGGCAGTGGATTGTGAATCCACCACGCGCGGGTTCAATTCCCGTCGTTCGCTTTGAACTTATTTTTTCTGATCTAATCTGAACTTATTTTTTTTATCTGAACTGATCTGAACTTATTTTTTCTGAAATAAGTAAAATAAGTTGAACTAAACAAGGCCTTATTTGAATTTTCTATTGATCTAAAAGAAGGAACTTTAGTGGCATTTGCAGATTTAGAAAGATGTTGACCATAGCAACCCATGTACTCGTCAACAAACTTGTTTTGACAAATCGAACTGGCTGTCCATAATTTGGAGCATAGAATTCAATCCTTCACATTAATGCAAATTTGCATTTTGTAAGCCAATTCCTGAAACTGATGCCAGTCTACGCACTTTGACTTTTCTTTTGTCAAAGTTGTTCACTAACTCTCACCATTAATTTTACCAATACTCCGTACATGAAAAATTAGCCTGATATCATATTAAACTCAAGAAATATTGAAGAAAATGGCTTAGCCTTTGTAATTGATATTAACCACAATATATATACACAAGATTTAACTTGCCTAAAACTCCTAACAAGATAAACATTGCAAATATACAAACTTATCATAAATAACCAAACCGACTTCTAATAAGCATATGAAATTTTTTTCCCATTCCATGTATTATAAATGTCAATTCCATTTGAATTACGTAGGAAAAAATGTAACTTTTATACACCTTACAAATAAAGTGGTTTTCCAGCTCAATCAAAATTTATGAGAATTTCAATATCGTTTGAATTTTAAACCAACCAAGATTAGAAAATTTCTAAGAATTGAAAATGTGAAGTAAATTCCCGTGAAACAATACTTTCCATGTAAACCAAACAAACATTAAAATGTGGATGATCAACTAACTTGTTTATAATTTTGAGAGAGTTAGACCTATTTTATTTTTGTGGACTTTTAAGGGCACAGATCCAATCCACGATTAGACTAAGTTTTTGGGCCCGATATTGAGTCATACAGCCCAAGTCACAAGAGACACGAAGCCCAACAAGTGTAATAAGTAAAAGGATCCAAACTTCAAATAAGACCATCTCTAATGGTGAGACTTGAGGGAGTTTTTTTTTAGGAAAGAGAGTATTTTTAGCAAAGAATACCAATAAGTTGGTATCTAAACTTAGTAACTCCAAAAGAAAGTTGTTAAGTTTAGATACTCAATTTTGAGTCTCATTTGACAAAAAGTGTAAGCCCTTTATCAATATTATATATATTTGGTAATTTATTTAAGTTATATTTTTTTTTTTTTTTAAAACTTACGATATGGATTTGGTGGGCCATAAATTGAAAGTGATATTAGTATACTTTAGAGAGTCTCACTATTGAGAAATTAGACTTCACATGAGTTGCAAAATTGAGAAATGGGTTGGGTATCACAACTAGAGGTAAAAAAACAACTCATTTTGTATTTCAATACTCAATATTAAATCTCACCAACGGAGATGGTCTAAGTTCAACGGCAAAGGAAGAAAAGGAAAGGAGATGATTGTTGCCGGAGAGTAACCGCAAAACCATGATGTATAACTGCCATCAAAAAGCCCTATATAAACAGTAATAAACAACAGATCAAAGGAAAAACATCAAATTATATAATCAAACACTACACGTTACGCTTCTTTAAATTCTCTTTGTTTCTTACTCTGTAGCATTCTAGGCTTAGTAGCCTAGATTAGTGTAATGATAACAACAGCAGTAGAACTGTGACCTCTTGGGGCGATTAGAAAAATTTGGGATTGTGATCAATCATGGAGGTAACTCTCCCTCCTTGGATCTAATTCAATCATCAGCCTGTTAATCCCTCTAAACTCTCCTACTTGTATTCTTGTTTAATGATCGATTAACTTGTCTTTGAATATTTTGTTACATTGGTAATCATATATACTCGTACAGTCGTACAATATTGAGGCCTTAACTCAATGGCCACTAGTTCTTAAGGACATACCCTAAGATACTCTTACCTGGTAAGGAGTATTATTGATTTGTTTGCATTTTTGCACCAATAGAGGGGTGATATTTAAAACTTGGGACCAAATTTAGTTTGTAGCAATGTCTTGGCTCTCTTTGCACCTAAAAATAAGTATTAAGGTACCTAATATAAACATGACCCGTTGCGATTACAACTCAATAAAATATCATTTATATTGGACTGCCCACCTTTTTTCACAA
Organism: Chenopodium quinoa; assembly: GCF_001683475.1. NCBI lineage: Eukaryota > Viridiplantae > Streptophyta > Magnoliopsida > Caryophyllales > Amaranthaceae > Chenopodium > Chenopodium quinoa. The sequence continues at coordinate 8,002,620 of NW_018742205.1, read as the reverse complement.
CTAACCCAAACCAACTTGCTAGTCAAATGATTACATTTCAACCCAACCCATTTGACCCGCAAATCGAATAACTTGACCCGCTTAGGGCACAATTTGCTATGAACACAAACCCGTTTTAGTCCAACTCGTTTTTTACCTAAACCGAACATGACTTACCCCGATTGCAATCCGAATTGAAATCGCAACAGATTATGTTTCAATCCAAAATATTTCAACCCAACTCAAAGCCGAACTGTCAACCCAATTGACAATGCTCTTTAATTCGAAAAGTGGAACAATTAAATATAAACAGAGGCAATAGAAAGTTGACTATGACATAATAGATGAAGTATGAGACATATTAGATGAACAAAGTCTAGCAAGGTAAGGTCACAATCGCAAGATAATATATTAAGTAATCTATAATAAATCTAATTATTAATGAATGTGATAGGGGGATTGGTAAATTATGGAACTATAGGGTGGGCGTCAAAGCCGCGTGGCCAAGGTTTTTTATAAGAAATGTAAACAAGAAAGACATGGTTGATTTGTATCATTGTCGACCAGTTCTCGGAAATACTTTATTATACCATTATTGATACGGAAATGTAAGTATAAGTGCGTAGAAATGTTGAATGGAATCATAAAACACAAACCAAACTCACCATAAAACCAAAAGAGGGAAGCCCATTTGAACTTGTTTCCAGCTCTTATCTGTTGGATCTCGATCCATCCATCATCGTAATTAATTAATTATTAAGTAAAATTAGATGGAAGAAGAAGTAACAAGAGATCAAATGGATCAAGCATCAGATTCGGAGAAGATGGAAAATGGAGCGAGTCGGAGGTTGAGCAGGAAAAAGTCATCGGTATCAGCATCGCGTTCATTCAAGCTGCGTAGCGAGAGCCTGAATTCGTTGAGGCTGAGGCGTGTGTTTGATCTTTTTGACAAGAACAAAGACGGCCTCATCACTGTCGATGAAATCAAACAGGCCCTTGTACTGCTTGGCCTAGACGACGAGGAAGACGATCATAATGATGACATAGAGCTCCACTCCATTGTCACCTCCTTCATCAAGCCTGGCTTCCATGGCCTCGCTTTCGACGACTTTGAGTCCCTTCATAAGTCCCTACACACCACCTTCTTCTTTGACTGCGGCGACAATGATCAGTTTCAGGATGATCATGACGATGTAAACCATCACCAACAAGATCAGGTGGAATCTGATCTCACTGAAGCTTTTAAGGTGTTCGACTCCAATGGCGATGGATACATCTCCGCCACTGAGCTTCAGCAAGTACTCTCCAAACTGGGTTTTCCAGAGGCCCAACAAGAGCTCCACCACATCCAGCACATGATCTCCTCCTTTGATGACAACCACGATGGCCGTGTCGATTTCTTTGAATTCAAGCATATGATGTCCCGTACCCTTCTTCTTCCTTCTGCTTAAATTAGTTGATTAAGTCTTTTCTTTTTTTAGCAATATGTCTACAATTTAAGCACTCAGATCAGCTCGTTTAACTTTTGCATTAGTCCTGGCTTGTTCATTTATTGGATCACATATATCTATTCTAATAATTTTATCTGTCATCTACTTTTATAATGTACAACTCTCCTGTCATCATATTCCTTACTGGCTAACTACATCTTCCGGTAATCGAATTCTTTACAACCTAAATCGTCATCGTTCTTTGATCATTGGATTGCATCACCATCACAATGATTCAACATTAAAGCTCATTCAATTTCACAACTTGTGCTCTGAGTGTTTATTTTAGACCTGATTTATACACACTCATAATATATACAGTAAAATGGACATACTTTATCAACATCTTCTATGAAAAGAAAGATGATAATTGGCAAATATGTGCTTTCAGGAAGGCAATTGCTAGAAACAAAAGAGAAACACCTTCTAATGCCCACATATACATATCAAGGAATCTAGATCATAGAAACAAAGAGATTGTAAGAGTGTATCAACAAACAAGTGCGGGAACATATAGGTTACGAGTGTATCAAAGAAAATCTTCACAAGCTCAGCACTTCAGGCCAGAGCTTATGCAATGCTTCAGGGAGTCCAGAATTACAGGGAAGGCACAACAGAAGAAAATTCATCACCCAAGACTAGCAGAAAAGCAAATAAAATCAATTGTGAATGATATTAACTCGATGCTAAAAAGGCAAAATTATACTATTTTTTGTAGTATTGTAGTATTTTTTGTTTGTTTAATTTTTAAAAAGGCAACAACAATTCTTATCTTCATCAGGTGGAAGTATCCCCGACAAATATAGGACCATGTATCTTTATACAAACCAGAGTTCTCACAAACATTTCAGCAAGTTCATGAATTTATATCACCAAGAAGATGATACATTCCACAGTGATCATACATTGGAAATATTACACCAACAGAAGTCCCTATATTCAGTGAAATCCTATACTATTTCTAGAATTGAGACTTGTCAAGATTATCAAAGTATGGATGATCCAGTGCTGCCTTGGCCGAGATCCTTTCAGCTGGATCATATTTGAGCATTTTCTACAAAACCAAAACAAAGGATCTCAGTTGATCTCTGTAAATTGAAATAATATATGGGATGAAATAGCATCAACCCACTCTCCATTGAGCAATTAATATAGATTTACCTTCGTCATTTCTCTATCATTAGGATATCAAGACAAATTCAAAAGGATGTTCAAAATGAAGTTAGGAGGATATCTAAACAAATTCAAATCACTCCCCTTTTCCATGACCTACTTTTGTTCAGCTTCTTTTCTCTTGGTTGACTTGTATCGTGGCCATATATAAATGTAATCACATTACCTAAACAACAGTGGCGCTTCAAAGACACTAGAAAGCATCTGGCAAAAGCAACTTAAAGAGTATTTTCGACATAAAAAAGATTTAAAATCACATTGAGCTGTGGGGTCTGGTAAGTCATTAGAATGTAGCTTCAAATATTAGCTCTAGTAGATTTTAATCAATGCAAATGTCAAGCTTACCATATAGCAGATGGGAAACAATTTATTGCATTACAAAATGTACTGGCAAAGCAGGATGAGAGGGAAAAAATGCAGTTGGGTTGCTCAAATTGAAAAGGAAAGATAGAAATGGAGGGACAGGGGAGAGGAGAGACAACAAACAAGGCAATGAAAGATAATTACATCAATAGTAGCATGTCAATTTTGAGACCTTAACCCCTGACTCCACCACCACCCACCTATTGATCTAGCCCCCGACTCCACCACCACCACCACCCCCTGCCCCCTCCCACAGTGCATCTTTTTCTCAGTGTTGTTATATAACTATGTCAGAGCAAATTAGAGGAATAAGTACCACAATTGATATAGCGACGAAAAACCCATGAAAACAGGAATGGATGTGAGGTACTCACAGATAAGAGATCAACACCATCGGGCCCCAATGATGGAACTGCTCGAGCAAGATTCTGAGATTCCCACAGTGGATACACATGCCAGTCTCGCAAAGCAGTTACTCCAGGCCACTGCTCCTCAGTTGGTGTTCCCAACAACCTTACAATTATTAACAACAAATACATGATTAGCCTCTTTTAAATTTGCTATGGTTTCTCTTTAAAAGATATTTTAGTACAGCAAAAACCTCAACAATGATGGCATTGCAACAGCAAATGCAAGGGCAATGGGATGAAGCAAAACCTAGGTCTGCCTTAAGAGTTTGACACAGGACAATGAATGAATGGGGTGAGAGTTAATTGGTACCTGAAGATGTGTAAAAGTTGTTGAAATTCTGAATCACCAGGAAACAAAGCTTGCCTTCTCACCATTTCAGCTGCGTTGAATGGAAAAACATGTACATTAGTAAGGCAGGTGATGAAACAGAAAAGAAGAAGAGTGAGATGAGAAAAAAGAGTTTACCAAAGATGCAACCAACAGACCAAATATCAACGCCAGTGGAGTAATGGGTAGAACCAAGCAAAACCTCGGGTGCTCGATACCAAAGGGTGACGATCTGAAGCGATTAATTTAATAACATCAAAAAAGAAGAAGAAAAGAATGATAGAGAAAGGGAAAGAGAAAGAGATATGACCTCGTGTGTATAACTCTTCATAGGGACAGTAAAAGACCTTCCAAGACCAAGATCAGCAATCTTAAGAATACCCTTATCTTTGTCAAGAAGAAGATTCTGAGGCTTAAGATCTCTGTGAAGAACACCATGGCTATGGCAATGAGCAACACCCTTAAGAAGTTGAAAGAGAAAGCTCTGAACCTGAGTAGGAGGAAGAGGACGAGGATTGGGACCCTTGCGATGAGAATCGATGAATTTCTTAAGATCGGTATCAAGATACTCGAACACCAGGTACAACAAGGGCTTCGCAATTCCAGTGCTGCTGTTCTTCTTGTCAACATGTTCAACACACAGCAATCTCACAACATACAGCGATTGAGACAGCATCTGCAGCAATGAAACTTCTCTGAGAGCAGTCGGTGGTACTCCTTCTTCATCCATTTCAAGCCTCGTCTTCTTCAGAGCCACCAGTTGTCCCGTCGTTTTCTCCTTTGCCTTGTATACCTTTCCGTAGGTTCCTTCTCCTACCTTCTCTAACTTCTCGTACTTGTCCATTTCAGGAATCTAATTGATTGGTCCTTGGATTGATCTTCTGATCTCACAAACCCTAATTTCGCCAAGAGAAAGGAGCGCCCCCTTTTTAATTTTGAATTTCCCCCTTCTTTCACATAACTAGTCTACTCCGTCATCCCTCTTTATTTCTACTCCCCTCTTCCCCCTTTTCTTTTTAGGTTACCGTTGTGCTTTGCACTTTCCATACCTCTTTCCCTTTTTTTTTCGTACAACTATTTCAAAATTCAAAATGTGTTACTCCTATAGACTTTAAAAAAACAAATCAACATACGGGTAAAACTCAATATGCATATGTCCATGGACAAACATTAGTTGCTGTATTATAACTATTGGAGATATTCTAGAATATTATTGGAGATATTCTAGAATATTATTGTGATATGCTAGAATAATATTTAGGATAAATATCTTATGTGAAGATATGATAGGATATTGTGGAATATCAGGGCAATGTTAATCCACCCTATTGTTATATATACTTGTATTATGGCCATGAAGATTAATGAGAATATAGTGAATATTTTGGAGAGTTTGTGATTAATTTAACATGGTATAAAAAGCCTAGTTAAGATCTAAATTTTTTTTGGTACGTACAATTTACATAATTGACGCATGTTTCTTGTGAGTTTATGAGACGCATTTTTTATTATTGTTTTTCCTCCATTGAGTTGTGAGAGATGACTGGCAGCTCAGGTGGTGACGGAGGAAAAACCAAAATTGACATGACTTATCACCTAGGTTCAAGTGATGGACCTGGGAATAGCGAGAGCTATACGTACCTTGTTGAAGGCAAAGCGAAAATATGGTTTTATTGACGGATTTGTCAAGAAATCGATGGACAAAGACAAACTGGAAGACTGGGTGGCTGTCCGTTCAATGTTGGTTGCCTGGATTACTAATACTTTAGACCATTCGATGAGGGCTACCATTGGTGAGTACGATGATGCTCAATTATTGTGGAATAATCTGAAAAATCGCTTTTGTGTGGTAAGCGGTACACAAATCTGTCAATTGAAATTATCCTTAAGTGAGTGTAGGCAAGGAAGACTGATTCTGTGGCCGTGTATTTTGGCCGAATTGCGAGAATCTGGGATGAGTTGAATACTTACCTTACCGTTCCCACTTGTTCATGTGGACCGTGTAAGTGTAACATTGTGGTGCAAGTAGAGAGATTGCGGTAAGAAGACTTTGTCCATCTTTTTTTGATTGGCTTAGATGATGCATATGGGTCTCTTAGGGGTGAACTCTTGGCTCAAGAACCTATACCAACTGTTGATAGGACGCATCATCAACAACTTATACAAGCTAACCGTTTGCAAGGAGGTGAGACATCTATGACCACGTCGACACCTCGGGAGAATGATATGGCGTTCAAGCTCCAACATGACTCTTCGTCTAAACCGCAACGCTCAAGTGAGAGTTTGGACAAATTTTGCACTCACTGCAATCGAGTTGGTCACGAGGAATCAGGGTATTTTCAGCTTCACGGCTTTCCACCATGGTGGGGGGATCGAGGTCGTGGAGGTCGAGGTAGGGGTCGTGGGGATTCCGGTGGTGGCAGAGGAGGAGGCTGGAATAGGGGTGTGGTGGTGCGGCAGCTGTTGCCCCTGTGCGAGCAAATAAGACTGGGGGGCAATCAGCTTCTGTGACACCCTAGAAATTCCTTTTCTTTAAAATACTTGTTTTGCCCTTTTTAAAAAACGAATTAGGAAAATCTAAGACATTATTGCCACCGTAATAACGTCCAAGGCAATTATCAAAGACACACAACGGAAGACTCTCTTTAAAACCATTCAAAACAAATCAACTTAAAAGTCAAACCAAACGAAAGTAAAGTCAAACCAAAGTCAAATGAAGTTAAACTACAACTTGGAACCATTGTAAACCCTTTTCAAAACCCAAACGAATATTAAAATCATTGTGTTAGTCTCACAAGAAAATATATAATAATTAAAGCAATTTAAACACGTCATAATTTTATGGAAACTAAACAAGATTCGCTCTTCACTCATGCCCATCATGAAAATGCTCCATCACCTTAAAAGCTTCACTTTACTTTGTCCCCACTACTCGCCATTAGAAATGGGTCGTCGTAAGGCCAAGATAAAGACAAGGCCAACAAACATACAATACACATAATCAGCAATGTTGAGTACATAAGCGTAAACGATTCACACTAACATGCATATATCCTAGCATCACACAACTTATCTTTTTGCACCTGTTTACAAGCATACAACACACATTTCATTCAATAGACATTTCTATTGCTTATTTAATTTTTTTGATTACGCATTGAACGGGTTTTCCGCCTAACCTGCCCCATTAAAGGGTACTAACACAAGAGTTAACCGTGCCGGTATAAAAGAACCACTCGTAAGTGGCGGAATTCCTGCGCTTAATAATAAAAAGAAAATACAACGTCCTGTACTCCCAATAGAATTTATGGTCAAATAAGTCACATAACCCCCCCTCCATATGTTCATACTCAAGGTATATACGTTCCAAGAGTTTTGGTGCGTAACCTCTTTCACTTTACATTATTTACATATTTTAGACTTGGTGATAAATTTCAAATCATAAAACAACCAACATACATTCATTCAAGCAATCAAACATACCAATTTAATTCTTGAATAATTAGTGACCACATTTAATTTAATGTTTAACCCTTTTAAAACTATCTCAGCTTTAAATACACCTTAAGCACATAATGCACCACAAATCCTATCCCTCGGTGTTTGGAACACCTTAAGTGCACTTAGGCACCAATATATAAATTAACCTCGTGTATATAGACACTTAAATAGCTCATTTCTCATGCTTATAGCATCAATAAAAATTATATGAACTATAACAAAATTCCCTTTTTATATTCCAAACCAAATCAAACATTTAGTTTAATTAAACATGCTCTTCATCATTCCAATAATAAAAATGTGGTCCATATTCAACATGCCAACATAATTAATTCCAATCCATAATTCACTTCAAATAATTCATGCCTTACAATTCAATCACCAAAATCAATCAAACCAATAATTCCAACCAATACATATCATTATACTAACTTGGAATTAATTAAACAAATCCTAGCATGCTTCTACACACTTAAATAATTACCGAGTACATGAACGTACCTCAAATATGATCTCAAAATCACCATAACTACACAAAATCACTCACTTGGAAGTCTCCTACAACCCAAAATTACAAAGAGACATTAATACCTATTCATAATGAATTTCTAGCAATATATACACTCTTTAAAACACTTTTAAACCTTCTAAAACATGCTAAAAATTAATTAAAACCATATACTTTTATTCCCAATTAATGGGTAATCAAAAATCCTTTCAAGAAACTTAATTCTAGCCTCTACATAAAATTTCCAGCATTATAAAAACTCTTAAACTTGCTGTAATTTAGTTTAAAAACATTAATTTCAATAGTTTTTATCAAACCACAATCAAATTCCATCAATATACATCAATTTAGAAACCTAGGGTTAACAATTTGGGGCTTTTTAATTCATAAACCAAATTTGAAAATTATATACATATTAATCATTATTAAAACATCATAAAATCATCACACACCCCAAAAATCAATAATTAATCAAACTAGATTCAATTAAAAACAAAAAGGAGTAGTTTTTTTTTTTTTTTTAAAAAAAACACAACTACACGCACGCAAAGAGGGAAGGGAGAGTGGCCAGTACGCCACCTCCCGCGGCTGTTGCTGCTGCCGCTCCGTGCTGGCAGCGGCCGATTGTGGTGGTGGTGGCAGCCGGCCACCGGTGGTGGTGGTGTGCGTGTGAGGTGAGTAAAGGGGAGAGGGAAAAATCAAGGGGAAAGAAAATTAGAGGAGAGAGAAAGAGAGTTTACCTTTGGGTATTCTCCACCTTGGGCAAAGTTTAATTTGCTCATAAGATGGGTATTTATACTCTTTCTCAAAACCCTCCTAACTTGATTTTCCTTTTTTACCCTTAATGAATACTACTCCTATTCCAATTGGCATTTGACTTTATTTAAAATTCCATTGACTTTAAAACTTCATTTTATAAATTAAATATGCCCAAAAGTTTCTAAATAATGAAGTAAAATATTTTCAAAATAAATAAATAAATAAAAATGGATTTTTAATTAAAATAAACCTTTTTAAATTATTTAAAATGCCATAAAATAATTCATTTTGAACTATTTAAAAACGCCATAAAATAATACTTTAATTTAATATACATATAAAAATACAGGGTATTACAGCTTCCCAGCCCATGTCAAGTAGGGCAGTTTCGACAGCCGATGGATCAACCCTTACGGGTGTAACTTCAGCTCAAATTCAGCAGATTATCGAGCACTTGGCTACTATGAAACCTAAACTTCAGGGTAAGGACCAATTGGGTTGGATCGTTGATACCGGTGCATCCGATCATGTGACTTGTGACTTGTCCCTCTTGACGAACGTTTATAATGTTCAACATTGTCCGGTAGGGCTACCAGACGGGAAGAGTGCTAGTGCTTCTAAAATTGACACTGTAATTTTGCAAGGGGGTTTGAAAATTGAGAATGTTCTTTTTGTGCCTCAATTAAACTGCAATTTAATATGTGCAACTCAATTATGTGATGAATCTAATTGCACTCTGTAATTCACTAACAAACTTTGTGTTATACAAGACCTAACGACGAGGAAGGTGATTGGAACGGGTGAACGAGTGGATGGACTATATTGTTTTCGAGGTGTTCCTGAGGAGAAGGCTTTGAAGTTAGATGGAGATCGTTCGATAGAGTTGTGGCATCAACGAATGGGGCATCCTTCGGGAAAAGTTCTTCAGTATCTTCCATTTATGAGTAGTTCTAGTAGGAGTCTTAAAAATAAATCTTGTGATATATGCCCTCGGGCAAAACAACATAGAAGTAGTTTTCCTATTAGCAAAAATAGAGCTAGTTGTATTTTTGAACTTATTCATGTTGATTTATGGGGGCCTTACAAGACTTCATCGACTTGTGATTCTCATTATTTCTTAACTATAGTAGAATATTTTTCAAGAGGAGTGTGGACGTATTTATTGCGTAATAAAACTGAGGTTGAATTGATGTATCTCAACTTTGTTGCTTTGGTTAAACGTCAATTTATTTGAGCATGAGATTAAAATCATTCGTAGTGATAATGGCACGGAATTTAATTCCCTGCGTGAATATTTTTTTACTAATGGGATCATATTTGAGACTTCTTGTGTGGGGACGCCTCATAAAAATAGGCGTGTTGAGCTTAAGCATCAACATATTCTTAATGTGGCACGTGATTTGAGATTTCAAGCAAATTTACCTCTTCGATTTTGGGGGGAATGTGTGCAAGCGGCTTGTCATTTGATAAACCGTACTCCATCTAGATTACTTTGAGTTTAAGACTCCATATGAGATTTTGTTTGGTAAACATCCTTCTATTAGTATATTAAGGTGTTTGGGTGCTTGTGCTACACTCACGACCAACATAGCAAAGGTGACAAGTTTGCTAGTAGAAGCCGTAAGTGTGTGTTCTTGGGATATCCCTTTGGCAAAAAGGGGTGGAGTGTGTATGATTTGGAGACTAAGGAGAGTTTCATCTCACGTGATGTGAAATTTTTTGAGAACAACTACTGTTGAGGAAGTTAAAGCTCCTACTTGTGTGCCAATTTTAGAAAATATTATGAGTGATGATTAATGGAGTAGTGATGATAATGAACGTGATGTGGTGTGTGAGGAATTGGGAGTGGGAGAAGTAGAAACTACCCAGGCAGAGAACACCGCGGGTAGGTCGCGGCATGAGCAAGCAGCCCGCAGCCAGGTTACGGCTAGGACTGCCAGCAGCACTGATGTGCTCGCTGGGTCTCCAGCGCGCATTGGTGTGGGTGCGCTGCAAGCCACCCTTGATGCTCCCCTTGTTGGCAGCGGGGCAGCAGTAGACAACCCCGAGCAGAGGCAATCACAACAACTACTGGTCATTGGCTTCGTTGAAGATCTTGAGCAAGGTGAAAATAATTGTGACATGGGTAAAGGCAAAAGTACAAGGTTTCCTTTAGTTAAGCTTCGTGATTATGTTACTCATACCATTCAAAATAATAGTCCATGCACGCCTCAAAGTTCATTCGTGACATCTTCCTCAAGTACTGTTTATCCCATAACACATTTTGTTGATTCTCACCGGTTTTTTGTGAAACATAGAAAATACATTGAAGTAATTACAGGTGGTAATGAGTCGAAATTTTTTAAAGAAGCTATGAAGCATGAAGGATGGAGAAAGGCGATGGCCGATGAAATTCAAGCACTTGAAGAACAAGGTACATTGATGCTAGAAGATTTACCACCAGGAAAAAAGGCTCTCGGAAGTATATGGGTCTACAAAGAGAAGTACGATGAGCATGGGAATTTGCAGAGATTGAAAGCTAGACTGGTCATATTTGGCCATCATCAGGTTGAAGGTCTTGAATATAATGAAACATTTTCTCTCGTGGCAAAGATGGTGACTGTTCGAACATTTCTTGTAGTTGCAACAGTGAAGAATTAGGATGTTCATCAAATGGACGTTCACAATGCTTTTTTACATGGTGACTTGGAGGAAGAGGTATACATGAAAATTCCCCCTGTCATTGACAAAACTAATTCTGGTAAAGTGTGCAGGATGAAGAAATCACTATGTGGCTTGAAGCAGGCTCCTCGTTGTTGGTTTGCAAAGCTGATAACGACTTTGAAAAATTATGGCTTTAAACAGTCATATTCCGATTATTCCCTATTTACTTTGCCAAGAGGGAAAATGCAGCTTAATGTGCTAGTTTATGTCGATGATTTAATTGTTGCAGGCAATGATAAGTTTGCCATGTTGAATTTCAAGGCATACTTGGGGACTGTTTCAAGATGAAAGACTTGGGTGTTCTGAAATATTTTTTGGGGCTAGAAGTGGCCCGGAACAAACAAGGAATATTCATGTGTCAGAAAAAATACACATTGGATATTATTGCAGAAACAGGTTCGCTAGAGGCAAAACTCGCAGATTTTCCCATGGAGCAGAATTGCAGGCTAGTTCTGGTGTAACACCCCAATAATTCTCTCTCCAACCTGTAAATACTTTTAATAAAATGTAAGAGAATTACTGACATGCTACCGCCACGTGTTCAAACGTTAAGGCAAAATCAGAATTGAGCAGCGGAAAAACTAACTCAATTAAAATAAAGTTTCAAAACTAATACACAAAACCAAATTAAATCTTACAAGTTGGAATCATTAAGGCCCTTATTCAAAACCCAATTTTCAAAGTAGTAAATAAATCAAACCAAAGTTTAAGAAAGTTTAATATTCATGCAAGAAAATAAACTGCAAGTAGTAACCAACACTCCACTTGATGCAAGTCCAACTATGCAAACACTTGTGATTAATCCGCTCCCCAATATTATAAGTGTAAAAATTGGATCGTCACAGGGTCATTGAAAAGGCGAAAGTCATGACCAAGAAAACACACACAAAAGCACGCAATCAGCAACGCTGAGTACATACAAGCTACGAAGTATCGCAATAAAATCCTGGCATGCTATTAATTTTCAATCAACACACAAACAATTTTATTATTAACTCAAACACATGGTTCAACTACTAACATTACTAAGACTTCTCTAATAAATATTAATTATTTTATTTCATTTGTTCATTGGATTAAGCAATAGACAAGGTTGTCTCCCCATGCTCCAATTTGGAACATCAATAAAAGAAAAACCCCATGCCTCCTTTCGGAAACATCAATAAACATCCAATGGCAGACGGGCGCGACTCCGTGGCCATAGCTAGTATGAGATCTCATCTAACTCCTTATAGTTTTAAAAAGTATTTGAAAACAAGAGACTCGTAGATCAGATGGCCTCTAGAAAAGTGCACGACTAATACCCCGTGTACCCAATCCCAATGTTTGTTATTACTCTAGATGTGCACAAATCCAGAGTTTTATTGCTCATCCATCTTGCACTTTACGTGAGTTACAGGTTGAAACTTGATGGTGACTCATTTACAAAAGCAATACAACCAATCAAGCATTAAGCATTCAAGCAAGTTCAATTTTCCAATTTAATTCTTGAATTAGTAGTGACAAACAACATTTAGTATTGAATTCTTTAAACTACCTCAGTGTATAAACGCCTTAAGTGCATAAGGCACCTCAAATTCTCAACCTCGTCTTATAAGACTTCAATTTTTCCTTTACTCATTCCTTTTCAATAACCATGAACGAGTAATAATCATAACAATAATTCAATCCATATACTTATATACTTTTGCTTCCAATTTCTTCTTGTAAGTTAACGCATATAAAATTACTTACAAGATAATTCAACATACATGACACTATATGTCATACACAACCAAGAATAATAGCCAAAGAGACTAGTTACCAAACAATTCCAATCATCCACAAGTTCCCTAACATGACTCTAAGTTTTCAAATCCTTAAACATGCTCCTAAAGTCAAGGTTTTTCGTATCCTTGTATGTACCTTGAGTAAACGAATTGGTTAGCCACTTTATCAACTAGAAATCGCCTTCTACGAAGTCCTCTCCTAAACCAAACAACAATAATTCAATCAATACCCAAGCAATTAAATTTACAGCTTTACTAATCTACTTTGGAACCTTAAAAATCCATTCAAACAACACTTTATAACCTTCCCTTTAGTAAAACTAAAGACTTATATATAATTCTTTAAGTTTCCTTCATAAAAACCTTAAAATACACCCTTATACATGAAATTACAGCAAGTTTAAAGTTTAATAAAAATCTGAAAATTGATTTTATACACGAAATCTCAAAATCATAGTAATCTTTGAAACTACCTACATTATATATTAAGTTAGTAGGCTTTAAATCCAAAAATTCACCAATTCAATGTAATTAGAGGCTTCAAAAATATTAAACAATAATAAAAAATTAATTCATGAAATTAGACTTTAAAGTTCAAGGCTATAATCATAAAATACTCACAATCATTGTTTTATGAGATTAGGAATATAAAAATATTAAATTAATACAATTTAAACCTAAAATTGGAACTTTAATAACTGAAATCATTTATAATCAAAATAATTATGCTTTAACATAATTTAGACATAATATAATTAGATAACTTAATCAACACGTTTTAAACCCTAAAACCATGAAAAATCAAGATTTTTAAACCCAATTTTCGTCACTAAATTAAAATCTGAAATTTTCGTCACTAAATTTTAATACTTATTAAAATCTGAAATTTTAGTCACTAAATTAAACATAGTAAAACTCATAAATTTGCAGTCGTTTACAATTCATATACATAATCAAATCATAATAATAACAATTAAAAACAAAACTTATTAAAGATTGAAACTTGATATAATTTAACAAAAGAAGAAGAAAAAAAAAAGAAGGAGAAGGGAGAAGGGGGGCGAACTTTTGGGGGATTACATCTGGCGAATGGGGAATTTTTGCACGATGTGGAGAGATATCGACGCCTTATAGGGCGTTTGATTTATTTGTTGGCGACAAGGCCAGACTTGGCCTATTCTGTACACATTTTATCACAATTTATGCAGAATCCAAGAATTGAGCATTGGGATGCCGCATTACTAGTTGTGAGATATTTGAAGAAGAGTTCTGGTCAGAGCATTCTGTTGAGATCAGATAGTGCTTTATAGTTGGAGGGTTGGTGCGACTCTGATTGGGCGAGTTGTCCTCTTTCGAGACGATCTTTGAGTGGATGGTTTGTGCTTCTTCGTTTGTCCCCTGTGTCGTGGAAAACTAATAAGCAGCATACAGTTTCACGGTCTTCTGCAGAAGTAGAATATCGCTCGATGGCAGCAGTGACTTGTGAATTGAAGTGGCTAAAGCAGCTTCTAGGTGACTTGGGTGTGCGACATGAGAGTGGCATGTACCAATATTGTGACAGTCAGTCGGTGTTGTATATTGCCGAGAACCCTAGTTTTCATGAATGGACGAAGCATATTGAAGCTAACTGTCATTTTGTGAGAGATGCAATTACAGTAGGATTGTCAAACCATCTTATGTGTCCACAATTGTTCAGTTAGCTGACATTTTCACCAAGGCGTTGGGGAAAGTCAAGTTTGATTTCTTACTCCGCAAGTTGGGCATTTGTGACCCGTATGCTCCAACTTGAGGTGGGGTGTTGGAGATGTTCTAGGGTATTATTGTGATATGTGAGGATAATATTTAGGGTAAATATCTTATGTGAAGATATGATAGAATATTAGGGTAATGTTAACCCTATTGTTATATATACTTGTATTGTGGCCATGAAGATTAATGAGAATACGGTGAATATTTTGGAGAGTTTGTGATTACTTTAACAATAACGCTGTCAGTTTCAAAACCAAACCGTGAAACTGCTTGTAACCAACTTGACTCGGCGAGAACTGAACCGATTATTTGAAATTGAAAAGTGACCCGAACGTTTTCAGTTAACTCGTAATCGAACTAAACAACCGAATTATATTAACCAGTGTATAAACCAAACCCGATAATAAACTGAACCATTTGAACCCGGACAAAATATAATTTTTTTTTTTTGTTATCATTTGCTTTTCACTTTCCAAACCTCTTTCCCTTTTTTCATACAAAATTATTTTATAACTCAAAATGTGGTGTGAAATGAGTAAAGAGTGAATAGAGGATTTTACTGCTACTCTCATTCTTAATTGATTTTCCTCCTATTTGGAACTTTACAATCCTTGTAAAGATGAGAGATTATATATAAAGATCATATTGGGATATTTTGCCACAAAATAATTATTTGAGAGTGAATAAAATCATGGTTAACATGAATTGAACGAGACTGATGAGCTTCTAAAGTATCAATTCAAGTACTTAGAGATAGCGAGTGGATTGATGATTTGTGGGGATGAATGGTCTTTTGAAGTGTGACTTTGTCATGTCTTGAGAAATGATTTACTTGGATTTATTAACAAATATTCAAAGGAGACACAAAATGCTTTTGCAATTAAGGTTTGAAAATTTTGCAAGAGTATGAATGTTCATTGCAGTATAACTTTGTAGAAATTGAGCCTTTAAATAGCTATTTTCTCCGTTGTTTTAGTTGCATCACTTCCCTAAAAAAGAAGTTTTAAATGAGTTTCATCACTTTCCTATTTCACTAATAAATTCTCTCTATCTCTCTCCTACCACATGGGCCCCATTTATGAGAGTGAGTAGACCTGACAAGTCTGACCCAAACCCGAATAACTCGACCCATGACCCGAAATTGACCTAAAAACATTGACCCAAAAATGACCAGAAACCCGAAATTGACCCAACCCAGACCTGACCCGAAAATGGAGTTGACCCGATCCTGACCCGACACCCAAAGTTAACCCAAACCTGAAATGACTCGATCCGAAATTGACCCAAACAGACCTGATACCCGAAATGACCCAAACTAAAATTACTTTATAATTGAACTAAAAATGTCTGATGCCAAAATAACTCAAGTTGTTCATCTTCAATAGTAGCCAAGCTCATAAATCGAATTGATAGTTCTTATTATAACAATAAAAATATAAAATTATTGATTTGAGCTTGATCCACAAATGGAACAACCCGAACATGACCCGACTTGATTTTGACCCGAGCCGAATATGACCCGAATATACTTGACCCGCAAATGAACCGACCCGAACATACCTGACCCGAAATTGACTCGACCCGATACCTGACACGAGCCATACCTGAAACCCAAATTGACCCGACCCGACCAAAATGTTAATTGACCCGAAATGACCCGACACAAAATTGACCTGACCCGAACGACCCATTTGCGAGGTCTAAGAGTGAGACATAACTTAAGTGGTTAGAGTTCCCCTTCCGGTTTCAAGAGATCTTGAAATTGATTTTCATAATCCGCCCTTGTGGTTCTCTTAAACATCAAAAAAAAAATATATATATATATATGGGCCCCATATTTTTTTTCTCTACTTCAAAAATTGTGTAGGAGTTCGTGAAAACAAAAGTGATGTAACTAAAAAAATGGAGGTAGTAGTTAAATTTACTCACCAGCAAGACGAGAAGGAGAATAGCCAACGAACTTAGAAGGTGCAATGACCGACAAAATGATGGTTGGCGGTCGTCACAAATATTAAGTGGTGAAAGAACAGCTGGTCATGGATTGAATACAAAAGTATATACTAGTACAAAGTATACAAGTATAAAAAAAAGTATATACTAGTACAAAGTATACCTTACATTTTTGTCTAATTTTTGTCTAGCTTTTTTTCATTTTTAATGTACTTTTTCCACTTTTTCTCCCACTTCTTATGTTTCGGGGTTTTTTGATGTCCTGCGGGAGAGTTACAAATCCAAGACTGACCTCTGGACGCCTGTACCTGCAAAACAATGGAGACTCCTGTTTGTGGGAGCTCCGCCTCCGACGATCAAGTTAGAACGTGTATGAGGAGTTTAAGTGCGGAAAGTAAAGTCTTTCTTGGAGTCCAAGAGAGGATCTGCAATGTGAATTGCTCAGTTTTGGGGTGTCAGGTGACTGACTAGTTCTCTGCTTTGAGAGTAAGAGTAGGTGTGAGAGTCAATCAGGGTTGATCTGAAGCTCTCTGAATGTGTTTGGATAAAATTTAGATGTTTTCTTGGTGGGAAACACCTTATTTATAGTCTAGAAGACTGTGCCCAATACTAGGTTTCTAGGAAACCTAGGCCTGACTGGGCTTGCCTGGGAAACTGGGCCGCTGTAGACTGCTTTTCCTGACAAGCCTTTCTGCCTGCCACGTGTCGTGGCCTGATAGGTCCACTTTGGACCTCACATGAGGTGACACGTGGCAGACTCTGATTGGTCCACGTGGAGGCCACATGGCAACGCATGATTAGTCCACGTGGCGGGGAAAAATCCCCTAATCATTTTCCCCTCACAGGGGTGACGTGGCGTGTCACGTGGCGCCTGTGACAGATGTCACTTTTTGATTGGCTAACGGTTTTTACCGTTATTTTTTTTTTTACCCTGACCCTTGGAATTCACCCCCCTAAATAGGGGATTTCCAAATCATTTCAAATGATTACCGAACTTTTCAGACAACCAAAAACAGGACGCCTGCTCTATCTTAAGAAGATATTCTACTGATTCCCTTGGACGACTGCTAACAGACCGACTACTTTTTATCTGCCGACTGTTTTACTGGCCGCTTGATTTTTCGACCTTCCAGAGTTGAACAATTTCCAGAGTTTTTCTAAAGGTAACCGACTGTTCCTTTTACTCTTCTTTTCTTTTATTATATTTCGAAAATGGTATCCCAAAAGCACCAGGCACGACTTAGGTTAGTGATCAGCCGGTCACTGGGGACGGCTGAATCTAGAACTAGGAGTGTCGACTGCCCCTTGCTGGACCACCCTTTGCGAACTAGGAGTCCGACTGTCTCTGTGTCTGTGCAGGACACCATGGCCAGAACCAAGAGAACGGCAAGAGTATCAAATTCAGACGACTCTTCATATTACGTCCCTTTAAGTGAGGTTTCTAACGTATCGCCTGGTGTGCGACTCAATCTTAGAAGAGTCCGAGGGGCTCGAGGATGCGCCCCTCATTATTGACCTATTAGAATAGGCGGCGGGTGCGCCTGTTTGCTCTAGTGACTCAGAGACGAGCACTTTCAGTCGGCTCTCAGCCGACTCCGAGGAGAAGCACTCTCAGCTTCGTGAAGCGAGAGAGAGTGTTGCTGTAGAGAGAGGAGACGGCTGGGCTGAGCCGGCTGCTTCGCGAAGGGAGTCGCATACTCCCTACTATTGCCATGTTCCAAGAGGCAGAGCCAAGACAATGGATGAGAAGCTTGGGAGCTTTGCGTCTGAACATTTTATGGGCCATGACTATATCGTTCATGTGCCGGATGCTGAGGACACAGTCGTCTGGCCAGAGGGGGCCAGTTACGGGGATGACGGCTTTGGCTGCTACGAGGCGGCTATCAGAGCTGGTCTGAGATTTCCTCTACATCCGGCTGTAGAGAGGATCTTGGACGGGTACCAGCTTGGCCTATGGCAGTTGGCCCCAAATTCCTGGTTCAATATTCTCGGCTATGTAGCCGCATGTGAGATGTATGGGGTGGACGCCAGTTTTGAAGCGTTTGCCCAAATGAATTACCTCATCCGGACCCCAAAAGTAAGCGGTACCGGCTGGTATCAAATTTCCAGCCATAAAGGCTTTATGATGACTATGGGGAAGGAGAATAAATGGAAAGACTGGCGCAACACCTTCTTCATAGTCTCCAGTCCCAATAAAATCCAAAACAAAAAATACAATAGGTGGAACAGAGATCCACCCCTCCTAGCAGGCGCCTCGGACCTGCTGCCTGTTCCTCAAAAGGCGAGGGAGGAAATCCTAGACAGTGGCCTGTTCTAGGTGATAATATAGGCGCACCCTGAAACAGGGATAAGGGTGTTCATTCCCAAATACTATATCCCCAAGTACAAATGGCTATATGATGGGGTGTACTTGGCCGCCTGTGGCCTGAGCGAACAGATGCCGAGAGGTAGCAGACCGCCTGTTTTTAGCGTCTTACTATACTTAGAACTTTTCTTGCTTACTAACCGATTTGTTCATCTTTTGCAGATATAGATATGCAAAAGATCTCGGCATCAAAAAAAGCAGCCGCCAAGCTTCGAGCAGCCATTCTTGGCAAGAGGACGGCTGAAGAGTCGCCTGCGAAACAGGCGCCTAAGGTGAGCCGTTGTGAATCACTTAGCTTGTAAGTACTTGCCGCCTGTTTCAAGCTAATTGTTTTGAGTGTTGCATTTTTATAGGGCTACGTTCCCAAACCATCCTCCTCCTCCCAGTCTGATCCTAAAATTAGGAAACAGGCGGCAGGCGACGTGTCGACTCCTGGTAATTCCAAGCGACCCGGGTCTGAGAATCATGGAAGGACCCCCCCAAGTGGGGCTAAGATCCCTGTTACCCCTGGTAGCAGCCGGATCCAAAAAGAAAAGGAGGCGGCCAGAGGTAGAAGTTTCTTTCAAACTGTGGCCGCCTGTTTGAAACCAGGCGGTCTCTTGTTTTTATTGATGTAAACTAACCAGTGTCATTTTGCAGGCGCCCCTGAGGAGCCTGACTTGGTCCAGACGGCGAAAGCCATGCTGAGAGCAATCCCAGTTGAGGACAGTAAGGCTGTTAAGGGAGTCGGCACCCTTAACCTCGAAGCCATCCTCGCCCTCCTCGCCGAGGTATACTTGGCGAATTTTTCACTAGTACAAAATGTTAATTTAGAAGCGGTTCAAACCCCATAATTGGAAGCGGTTTTGAATCGGTTCGGTTTGAGGGGCTTGCCATTGTCAGTTAGAATTGGAAGCGGTTCAAACCGCTTCAAAAAGTGGAGAATTAGAAGCGGTTTGGCGCCAAACTACTTCCAATTCCCATTTTTTAAAAACAAAAAATTCAACAATTGGAAGCGGTTTTGGCGCCAAACCGCTTCCAATTCCCATTTTTTAAAAAAAAAAATTCAACAATTTGAAGCGGTTTTGGCGCCAAACTGTTTCCAATTGTAGTTTTTTTTTTATTTTTTTTTTATTTTTTTTTATTTTTTATAATTTATTACTAATAATATTAATATAATAATATTATTAGTGACCTTTCACAATAATTTCAGTATTTTTAATTAATAATAAAATAATATTATTAATCGATATAAATTTATTATTATTAATTAATAATAAAATTAATATTATTAATTAATAATAATATTAATATTAGTTACAAAATAAAACAATAATATATATAACACGAAATAATTATATATATAAAAAGTAACATCATTTAATATATTTAATGAACAACAATATTTAATTACACCAAAATATATTAAGATTACAATTAGAAATACTGCGTACATACTAATGCGTACTTAATTAAAATAATGTTGACAATAATAAGTAATTAATAAATTCAAGCTAACAAACCAAAAATATAACCATTACGGGAATTCTACATGGCATCGAATGTGTTGGAAAAAGCCCACATGTCGCAAACTTCATTGATCGAGTTCATTCCTTGTTAACGGGCCTTCCCTTTGAACCTTGCAAAACTTTAGAGAAAAAAAAAAAAAGAAAAAACCAAAATTGTCATGTGTATCACAACACCGAAATGCACCAATATCACAGAAATTCACCGAAAATCACGAAAATGGCCGAAATGCACAAAAATCACATGCATCACGTGCGTGTGCAGGCTGCTGGGCAGCTGCCTGGCTGGGCTGGCTGCCTGACTGGGCAGGTGCCTGGCTGGGCAGGTCTGCCTGGGCTGCCTGCCTGGCTGGGCTGCCTGCCTGGCTGCAGTGCCTACCTGGCTGGGCTGCCTGCCTGGCTGGGTAAGCTACTAACTTACCCAAATTCTTTGTTTTCTTTGTAAACTGAGATGTACTAATTCTAACATACCATATTTACTATATTTAACATGTTTATAGGTTGACATAGCTTAAAAGTATTCATTTTCATGCAAATACAACGTTATAGGAGCATAAGTAGGAGAAAATGGCATAAGTTAGCTTCTTACTTACCCAAATTCTTTGATTTCTTTATAAACTAATATCCAACTACTCTAACATACCATATTCAGTATATTTAACATGTTTATGGGTTGAAATAGCTTAAAAGTATTCATTTTCATGCAAATACAACGTTATAGGAGCATAAGTAGGAGAAAATGGCATAAGTTAGCTTCTTACTTACCCAAATTCTTTGATTTCTTTATAAACTAATATCCAACTACTGTAACATACCATATTTAGTATATTTAACATGTTTATAGGTTGAAATTTCTTAAAAGTATTAATTTTCATGCAAATACGAGGTAATAGGAGCGTAAGTAGGTGAAAATTTCTCAAATGAGCTTCTTACTTACCCAAATATAACCATTATAACCATTACACCGATTCTACCTAGATGCCATCAAACGTGACGAAAAAAGCCCACATGTCGCGAACTTCATTGATTTCCTTGCTTGACAACGGACCTACACTTTCAACCTTGCAAAACTAAAGATGACAAAAAAAATCAACCACTGTCATCAGTATGTAGCACCCCCCCATGTGTTACGCTTGTTTTATGTTCGGTGCAATAATGGAAGCAAGGTACAGATTGAATACAGTAAAAGCATACCTCATCTACTTGTTGTGCTTCCGAGCAATTGTTGACTATGTCAAGCATAAACCTCATCACGTATAGGGCACAATCAAGTCCGTTGTTTTGTTGCGCACACTGACATGCCACAAAGGTACTGTTATCATGCGTAGCCATTACCGAAGCCAAGTATATTAAACAAATCACTAACTCAAGGCATTACCTTTGCATATTTCCACTTAGGACCCGCAACAAACGACAGTTTAACTTCTTCATAACACTTTAGGAAAATAAGTTCTAAGTTAGAAACATAAATTCTCAGTGATTAAGTTTAGGGCAATCAACAAAGGGAAGCAATATGTACCTATTCAGTAGGTTCTTCACTAGCAACCTCCGTGGTGGAGTCTGTCGAATAGAATCAAAGTGGTAGACTGTGTTACTGGATACGCAAATCACCAAAAGGGTCCAATGAGAACTGCAGGTATTTACATAAACGTGAACATATTATACGCCTCAGCTAACTGCAATTTCAGAATTTGGAAAAAAGGAAAAAACTAAATTATGACATTTTGTGACGTACTCCTCAAAACAAGGGGCTAATATGAACTTATCTCCACCACGAGTTGATTCCTTCATACTCCTTTCTAGGTAATCTTCCACTTCACGAGGGTTGCTTATGCATTTGGTAATGGAGGTTTGCTCGGGGCATAACCACCCAATTGCAGCCTCGGAGTTGCATCCACTAACAAGGTGATCCTGTAGTGCCCTTCACGACAGTAATGTAGGGATTACTTATCAATTACATTGTTTATATTCGAAAATGCAAAGCTAGGGTGATTATGATTAGTGGAAGTGAATTACTTCATGAAAGCTTGAATGATGGAAATGTTAAGCATGGCACCCGATAGAAATTCCTTCACATCCTCTTTTGTAATTGGTGCGATCCCAATGTCATCATAGTGGAACATTGCCTAAGGTAAAGTCACTTCAATAGATCTACCCCTAGGCAACTCGCTCACACGGTTGTGAAGAAAAGTACATGCTTTGGACAACGAGTTTAGTATGTCAGCTTCTACTAGTGGAGTACAACTCGCAGCCGAACCTCTCAAACTCTTCGTCAACACTTGTCCTTGTCCTTGTTGGACATTCTTAGATTTTGGCTTCTCCACCTTCTTCATTTTGGATGACTGATTTTCATTTGTAACATAAAAGCACATGGTTAAATTACAAGCTGTTTGGGACATGTTTTAAAAACCAATAATGTTGTGTACACTTACCCCTCCTATCAACCTCACTCGATCACGTGGCCATTGCACAAAGCTACCTTTCGCATCAAGTAGCGTGATGAAGTCATATTCCTCTCTAGGCACCGGTAGTGGCAAGTCCTCAAACCCAGGTACTATGGAATTGATGCCGACGGAGATGTAGTGGGTATTAGTAGTAGACTTGAAATGGACCTTGTCAAACGGTTGTGCGCTACCATACCCCACCAACTCACCATCCATGTTTTTCTCGGGGTGAAGGAGCTCACATGGCGTCTCTTCCTACACATTTTATTAGGACAAGCTATAACCTAATTAACCAGCGTCATGCTAATACAAGGACATATTAGTGAGACTTGGAAATTACCTGAACATCTGGAAAAGGATCAGGTCTTTGGTTTGCAATCCCTCTTGAATCTACATGCGTCGGACTAAGATTCTGCAAAAGTTCAAAACAGTCATGCTAAGGCCTCGTTTGATGATATGGAGGCCATTGAACTCAATTGTAAAACAATTACCTCGCTGCCAACAAGTGGATCATCCATGGCATCCTTGGGTTGACTACATGAGTCAACTGGGGTTACCAGGGGCATAGACAAGGTTGGCAAGTTCATATGCTTCAAAATAGCATTGAATTGACTTTGCAACTGTTCTTGCACCTCTTTACGAATCTCCGCCTTTATTGATTCTTTTTCCTTGGCATCCATTCGGTAGGGCGAATTAACACTTGATCTAGATCTTCCTGATCTAGTGTAATCTGAACCCATAACCTTTTCCCACCCAAGTTGCTTGCCGCCCGCTCCAATTACTCGCCCAAGGTGGTATGGTTTTCCCAAAGCCAAGGTAAAAGGATCGTTCTCAATGCTTGGAGTGAGCTTGCCTTCAACTACTTCTGACGTATGCTCGAGCTGCAATAACACCAAAAAAAATTTTCATTCTAAGTTAGACGTAGTCGTTATCGAAATATTAGATAATGATAACGGTGAAATATTATCATAAATGTCATAGATTAGGGTGCTTACAAGTGCATCTGCTACAGTTTTGGTATCCGGGTGCATGACGTACTTCCCGGTATTCTTGTCGATCCCATGCATAGCACACCACCAGTCATTGGCACGACTCACCAAAGATGTCACCGTGGAGGGAATCGATGTATCAGGTGAAGATATTTTGGATGTGGGGTACAAACCCTCTTTGATCCACTTTTCTTGACTTTCCGCAAATGTCTTACAACCCATATGATGGTTATACATTTTCTTCTCAGCATTGCGCGTAGCTTGTTGACTTCTTTCCTACACATTAGCAATTGTTCGCATCATTATATGAAGTGAGCAAATTCTTCAAAGTAACTGTAATTTATATAAGATTACATACAAGTGCAGTAGTAGTTGTTGATTTCGCTACGAACTTCTCCCAGTCCTCCTTCGTTATTTGTGGATATACATCCCACGGTTTCTTCTCAACTTCATCCTCTCCTGCATTACCCATCGAAGTTTTCTTGGGTTTATGCCTTTGCTTCTTATGGATCCATCTTGTTCTTAACAAACTTTTGAAGTTTTTGAATCTCTCTTGTACAAAACCTTCAAACGATCTCCTCTTGTCTGGGTCATCGGGAATATTGAACACACTCTGTAAGAATCGCAAACTTCCATGTCAGTAAAGTGAAAAAAAAATTGACTAATAAATGGAGAAACGAAAAAAAAGGGACCTGCCCAGCCAGGCACCTGCCCAGCCAGGCAAGCAGCCCAGCCAGGCAGGCACTGCCCAGCCAGGCAGGCAGCCCAACCAGGCCTGTCATGCTGCACCAACAACGAGGCAGGCTCGAAGTTTGGTTTTTAGGCACGATTTTTTGTTTTTTGAACTCGAAGTTTGGTTTTAAGGCACGAATTTTTGTTTTTAGGCTCGAAGTTCGGTTTTTACGCACGAATGCATACATTTTGACTCGAATTTTCATGAACAAAACTGAAATAATAAACACTTACCATTGTATCATCCCAAAACATTTGAAGCAACCCTTTTGGAATCTCTGCCCAGTCAAGTGTGATCGGTATTTTACGAGTTAGGATGTCAATGTGTGTGTAATATTTGCTGCGCCATTGCCCAGTAGGTTGACCCAACTTGTCAAACTCTAGAACCATCTGTTCCCCGGGCTTCTTAAATGCTTTTGTTGGACCCCTAACCTTTCCTTTCCCGATGCCTTTTGTGTACTGCTGGTTTTCAGTTGACGTTGCTTCTCCATTTGGTCGTTTGAATCTTGTACAAACTCGGATACAATATCATCCACAATAGGGGGGGCACATTCAGCTGACATCTCATAAGCGTCAAACCTGCGCTGCAACTCATCATGAGCTTGGTCTTCTAGTTCGCCCAAATCTTGCTCCTTATTCACATCATACAA
Source organism: Chenopodium quinoa (assembly GCF_001683475.1). Taxonomy (NCBI): domain Eukaryota; kingdom Viridiplantae; phylum Streptophyta; class Magnoliopsida; order Caryophyllales; family Amaranthaceae; genus Chenopodium; species Chenopodium quinoa. The sequence goes on along the minus strand of NW_018742205.1, from coordinate 7,977,253 downwards.
CTCGTCACCAGATTGAGAACTACCATGGTCTTCATCATCCATAACCTCTGCGTGGTGAATGTGTTCATCACGACCCATTTTATGTACACACCTACCACCACAAGCAACGCAAATAATTAGTACACAAAACATGTTTACAAGCTGAAAATACTAATACAAGAACGAATTGAACAAAATATGTACAGAATGGCAAAACTGAGCTTCTACCATTCCCAACTTCGTTATTTTCATACCTATCACACAACTATCCTTGTAACAACTCACATTAGGTATACTAATAAGTGTTTAAAATATGAAAATGCAATAAATGAAATGATTCCATGCTAATACAACAACGAAGTGAACAAAATATGTACAAAATGGCAAAAAAGGGCTTCTACCTTTCCCAACTTCGTTAATTTCATTCCTAGTTCACATCTAATCCTTCTAACAACTCACATTAGGTATACAAAACATGTTTACTAGTTGAAAATGCGATAAAGGTAATGATTTCATGCTAATACAAGAACGTAGGTAGAAAAATATGTACAAAATGGCAAAAAAGAAGATTGACATTACGATGCAAAAACAAATGTACCTCATTCGAGTATTCCCTCATTGTGGTCTGCTCGAATATAATTTGCATCCTTGTCTACATCATTTGATACGTCAACTCTAGGGGCAGTGAAAGGGGGCGAATCATCAAACGCATCATATTCGTCCTCGTCTTTGACATCTCCAACCCCTAAGATTCTTCTCTTGCTAGCAAGGACGATGGACCATTTAGGATCGGCTGGGTCGGTGGCATAGAACACTTGCTTAGCTTGAGATGCAAGGATGAACGGTTCCAAACTATCCTGCAGGTGGCCAAGGTCTACAAGAGTGAAGTCATCGTGTCTGATGTTGCGCCTAATATTATCGACCCATTTACATTTAAATAGACCTACCTTAAACTCACGATAATCTAGTTCCCATATTTCCTGAATTCGTCCGTAGTAGGATAATTGTGCGTCAACCGGTGATGTATCCTTCGCACTGGCAAACTCTGTTGATGAAGCCACAAGCGTGACACCACTATTTTGAGTCGATGAGGATTTCTGATCACGATGCTCAGTCCAGAATGTATACCCAGTAATGTCATATCCCTCAAAAGAATAAACATCTTCCTTTGGACCATAAGCTAGCCACTTTATAGTATTAGAGACACTCTCATCCAATTGACGCATGACTCGATCATGGAACCATGTCACAAACATCTTATTATGCAACTGCATTAGTGCCCTTTCCCCTTTTGATGGAAATTCCGCACGCAAACTATCCATGTGCTCTTCTAAATATGGGTGAACCTCCGCAACATGATGAAGCACAAATAAGTGAGCTTGCAAGAACTGATCATGAGTAGGTGAGATCCGTTTCGACCCGAGTGTGCCATGACCATCAAGTCTCCCTTCATGTCGGGAAGTGGGAAGCCCAATTGGTTCGGCAACGGCAACATACTCCGCCACGAAATTACCAATCTCCTCCGCCACAATCCCTTGAATCATACTACCTTCTGGATGGGCTGGATTACTGACTTTATGTTGTAATGTACCCATGTGTCTTTCAAAAGGATAGCACCACCTCATAAAGACTGGACCGCACATCTTGATCTCACGAACCAAATGAAGGACCAAATGCACCATGATGTCAAAAAATGATGGTGGAAAATACATCTCAAATTTGCACAATGTTACAACTACATTCGCCTGGAGAGCATCAAGTGTAAAAGGATCGAGCACTTTGCTGCATATAGTGTTGAAAAACGAACAAAGGCTCGTAATAGCTTCTCTCACGTGCTTTGGTAAAATACTACGAATGGCAATCGGTAGGAATACTTGCATCATCATGTGACAATCATGAGATTTCATACTAGTCAACTTCAATTCCCCATTCAAGGAAACGAATCTTTTCATGTTTGACGAGAAACCAGAGGGAACCTTAATGTCATACAAACAAGCACAGAACTTCCGTTTTTCGTCCTTTGACAATGTGTAGCAAGCTGGAGGTAAATACACCTTTTCATCTTTCTTCTTTGATACACCGATGCCCTTTCCTTTACGCTCCCCCTTACGTTTATTGCCACCATCTTCCCTTACCTTTTCCATTACCATTGCCTTCCCTTCCTTTGGCTGCACCCACAATTCCGGACGAACACCCCACGCTTCCAAATCTAATCGGGCGCTCTTCCCATCCTTTGTCTTGCCATGAATACCCATTATTGTCCCAACAACTGCATCACAAACATTCTTCTCTATATGCATCACATCGAGACAACGTCTAATATCATGTTCTTTCCAGTACTCAAGCTTCCAAAAGATCGATTCCTTTTTAAATAAGGCATATGGGTCTAAAGGTTTCGAAATTTTACCAAAAACAGTTGGTATACCCTTCACTCGACCATACACCTCATGTCCACTCAATGGCCTAGGCGCAACCCCTTCTTCAACTTTCCTATTGAAAGCCTTTTTCTGCCTACGATATGGGTGATCGTGCCGAAGCAATCGTTGGGTCCTCACGTACACATCTTTGCCGTAGTGTTCAAGGTACACGTTTGGTGTGTCATCGATACAAACAGGACATGCTTTATGCCCTTTGTTCTTATACCCGGACAGGTTGCCATATGCGGGAAAATCATTAATGGTCCACATCAGGGCTGCACGCATTAGGAACATCTCGTTCTTATGGGCATCATAAACAGAAACTCCTTCGTCCCACATCTTTCTCAAATCATCAACAAGGGGCTCAAGGAAAACATCAATGTCGTGTCCAGGTTGCCTTGGACCAGTTATTAAAAGAGACAGCATTACGTATTTTCGTTTCATACACAACCACGGAGGCAAGTTGTAGATCACTAAAGTACCGGCCATGTGCTATGTTGGGTACTCAGAGTGCCAAATGGATTCATACCATCGGTGCACAACCCAAGCCTCAAATTTCTCACTTCATCACCAAATGCCTTGAACTTCATATCGATGTTCTTCCAAGCCGGAGAGTCAGCCGGATGCTTCAGCAAACCGTTTTTCTTTCTTCCCTCTGCATGCCATCTCATGTTCTTAGCATCTTTTGGTATTGAAAATAGACGCTTGAACCTTGGAATGATGGGAAGATACCATAACACTTTGGCAGGAAGTCCCTTCATACCAGCGTTACAGCTCTTTCGCTTGTAACGCGACTAACCACAACGTGGACATTCCTCCAACTCTTCATATTCATTTCGATAAAGAACACAGTCATTAGGACATGCATGTATCTTCTTATACTCCAAACCAAATGGACACATGAGTTTCTTTGCATAATAGTACGACTTAGGAAGTTCATTCTCATCAGGCAACATGTCACATAACACAGTCAACAAAGAAGTAAAACTAGTGTCGCTCCAGTTATACTTTGACTTAATGTTAAAAAGTGTTAGCACGGCTGATAGTTTGGTGTATTTTTTTGACCCGAGATACAAAGGCTTTTTGGCAGCCTCTGATAACGACTCAAATACATCACATCGGTCACCAAATTCACCTTCAACATTATGCATCATCTCATCCAAGTGATCACCACCACCGTCCTCGATCTCATCCCCATCCTCATCTCCATCTCCACCACCATCACTACCATAATCATCTTCCGCACGAATCTCGGCTTTGTTATCGTGAGTATCATTCCCAACAACATTCTCCCTATACGATCCCTGTTCACCGTGCCAAACCCACACATGATATTGAGGCCTAAACCCATGACATACCACATGATCCCTTATTGTATCAACACTGTCGACCATTGTCACATTATTACAGTTGACACAAGGACAATAAAGGTCATTCACACCCGTTTTGATCTGATATTGTGAAGCACTCTCGCAAAACTCTTGGACCCCATTAAAGAAATCCAACGTATCACGTCTACCATACATCCAACCGCGATCCATCAACGTTTTCAATTGCCTTTACGCAAACCAACACATTTTAAATAATGTAAAATTACAACATATAATCAAAGTACATTGTTTGTATTTATATCGTTAATGCATTGTTTGACATTTAACAAAACACAAGTTAATTCATTCACACAATGCTAATTGGACTACCTACAAGCAAACTAAGCTCACTTACAATCCATATTCAATCATTCATCACTTTTTAGCTACTCAAATTCAAACAACTTATAACATTATACAATTAAGGTAAGAATTAACATTTTGTATACGAATAATTATTAAAATAATTAACATAAAATATGGTTAACTAATATTGAAACCCTAAAATTTGGGAAATTGTTAAGAACATGTAAATAAGGTAGTAAGATTAAGTAAGCATGAACTCACCCTAATTTGTGAGGGACAAAGAGAAGGAATGCCTGTGGTGGTGGTGTGAAGGTGTGAAGGTGAGAAGGGCAGCAGGGTCCTCAAGCAACGTCGCAGCAGCAAGGGTCGTGGTGAGGCCGAGTGTGGTGGCTAGCAGCGTCAATAAGCAACAGCAGCAGCAAAGCGTCCACAAAGGAAATGCTTGCTGTGGTGGTGGTTGTCGTGGCGGGTGGAGGCGGCGACAGTGCAGGGTGTGGAGTCCAACAATGACCTAAAACAACGCCAATGATGGTGGGTGCAGCGGCTTTTGGCAGGTTGTTGCTAGTTGTTGTGGTGGGGTTAAGTGACGGTGGTTATATATGGTGGTTATGGTGGAGTGTAGGTGTGTGAGAGTGGAAGTTGAAGGGAAGCAATGGTGGAAGCGAAGAAATGGAGGGGAATTCAGAGCAAGGAATACGTTGAAATGGAGGGGAAAAATGGAGGTAATGCCGGGTTTTTTTTTTTTTTTTTGAAAAAGGGAAGCGGTTGAACCGCTTCAAATTCGTTTTTGGAAGCGGTTCAACCTAAACCGCTTCCAATTCTTCCTTTTTTTTTTTTTTTTTTAAATTTGGGCGGGTATTTGTAAGGAATTGGAAGCGGATTTGATAAACCGCTTCCAATTATTGGCTTCCAATTTGGTTTTTCTACTAGTGTATTTGTCTTTGCAATTTTTTCTTTGCTTATGTATTTGGTCGCCTGTTTTACTGACGACTGCTTTTGTTCGGCCGACTACAGTCCATGCTGTGAGTGTATGGTCTCCGCAAGCCAATCAATGATAAAAACAAAGAGGTAAAAGCTGTGAAGGCCATGGCCGCCTCGCTCTGATTCAAATAAGGCTATGTTTCAAATAGCTCAGAATGAAGTCTTGACAACTAACATTCTGTATTATCAGGCGTCAGCCAATATGCAGGTCAAGAAGGATCTAGAGGCGGCCAGGAAGAAGATCCTGGAGCTTGAGAAGGCCGTCTTTGACCTTAACGAGGAGATGACGACTCTTAAACAGGCGGAAAAGGATGCTAAGGATCTCCGCAAGCGGGTCGAGAAGCTCAAGGCCCGCCTGGCCAGCCAAAAGGAGGACCTCTCCTAGCAATTCACTGAGAAGGCCAAGGGGGAGAAGGTGGCTCTCGTCCAGGATATGATGGAAGACAGTACCGCCATCATGAAGATGACCTGGGCCGCTCTCTTCCCTGATGCCGACTATGAAAAATGGGATCGCCAATTTGCCGCCTGCTCTGATGAATACAATAAACAAATCATGGAGGAAGCAGGCGGCAATGAGGACGCCGAGGGCGAGGAGTCCGACTACACTGCTGGGGAGTCGGACCAGGAGGAGGCGGCTGGTGAGGAGGGGCCGGCGCAGGAGGGAGTGATTGTTGAGAAGGAGCCGTCCCGGTCTAGGTCCGAAGGTCAGGACCAGGCGGCTGTTGATGCACAACCTCCTGCTTAGATTTTAAGCTTATTTGTAAACTTTCCTTCGGCCTGCGTGCCGCATGTTTCATTACCCGACCAAGGGGTCGGGGTGTATCAACGATTTTTAATGTTTTCAATATTTCAGTCGGTCATATGGCCGTTTGTTTTTATCATATATCCAACTATTTTGGTCGGTTTCTTTGGAATTTTGTTGCATTTTTGCTTTTTCACGAATTTTTTGCTAAGTGTTTGTAGCCTTACTTCATGAATGTTTAGCATACCGACTATTTAGTATGCCGGCTGCTCTTGCGCCTGGGTGACTGGCGCCTGGTTTTCAAAGGTGTTTGATTGACTTGGAATTTTTGATACCTAATTCTGAGTCAATCAATCACTATGGTGATTGCCTCAAACCAGGCGTCCAGTCAGCCAAATACCAGGCGTCTGGTTTCGCCCAAGACCAGTCGTCCATGTGGCTACAAAACAGGCGGATATTCATCCTTATTATACGCACAAGCTTTAATGGCCTACTTGACTCATTATTAGAATAGGACGACTGCCGAGCAAAACTCGATATTGTCCTTGTAAATGAAGTCAGGGGCCGCTTGTTCTCTTATCACTCGGCTGTCGGCCTTAGTAGTATACTGAGATCAGTCGACGAAGGACCATGCGGCTAGTTTTGTGTAACTAGTCGTGTAGTCGACCCTTGAAGCGATTCTAGTATACCTAGTATACCTTAGTAGGTTAAATCAGTCTTCGCCAATTTAGAATGTAATGTAAACATGAGAAGTAGGCGGACATGGTCCGGCTGTTATCTCTTGTTGCAGTTGTTACGCCGTTTATAGTTTCTTTTGTGGAAACAGGTGTTGTAGATTCCCATTTGGGGGTGTCGCCTGTAGGATTACAGGCAGTGTCTGGAAAATTGTATGTGGAATTATGGCCGAATGTCGACCGTTTGACAAAAAACAGTCGGTCCTTTGCGCTCTCTAGGTAAGAAATCTGCATTGAGTATGAGGCAGGCGGCGTAAGCCACAAGTTCCCTTTTATTTACCAAGTGTTGTTTGGCAATTTACTCAACTTAGGACAACTGTTACCTTATCATTTAGTACCAGGCGACGTTACTGGCGGTCAGGAGCCGCCTGTTTTCCACAAAATAGGCGGTTGCTCTGGCTTAGAAAAATTTGGTGGTCATATACCGCCTGTTTTTCAGAAAACAGGCAGCTTTCAGACCTTTGTATTCCCACTAGGATAGAGACTCTAGATTAATCTTTGAGATTTGATCCATCTATGCCCCTGATTTGAGTAGTAGAAGATGCAGGCGGCGGAGGCCGCATGATCCCCTTGATTTGCCAAGTTTTATTGGCTTTTTACTCAAATGAAATGCCGACTGCTGTTGTCCTAAGCAAATTCAGCCGACTTCTGACTCAGACTTGATGTACCGCGTGTTTTTCAAAATACAGTGGTTCATTTGTCCTTGCCTCACGTCAAACAACCTCAGAGGTTCAGGGGACCACTTTGGTGGGCAGTTTGTTTTGTTTATAGAGCAATGTTCCACCCGGATGGGCGTTGCTCTCTGCGACAAATTCACCCGGATGGATGTCGCCGAACGCCTGCTTTGTTTTGGGACAGGCGTATTTTTTGATTTTTTAAAGGATCATCCGGCCATAGGCCTTAGGTTGATCATTCGGCCCGTGGCCTTGGTAAGTTGTTCAGAGAACAAAAGTTGCTAGGTTGTCAAGACTTAGCAATTTTTGCTTTTTCAGTTTGTAATAATAATTTGTTCTGGGAACAGTCGGCTTGCCCCACATAGGAGACTTTTAGGACGACTGTTAAACAGGCGAATTTGTCTAGCTGGGAGGACTAATAAGGCCGACTGTAATGCAATCGAATTGTCTTACTGAGATGACTTATTAGACCGACTGTATTGAACCGACTGCAGAGAGTAAAAATGATAAGTTGCAAATTCTTATTGATATAATCACAAAATTTACAATTCTCAGAAGTAGTATTTTTTCAAATTGTCTACGTTCCAAGTTTTAGCTAGCTGCTTGCAGTCTGGTGTTTCCAGACGATAGGTGTCGCCTCTGATTTCTTCACAGATTCGGTAGGGGCCATCCCAGTTAGGGGTCAACTTGCCCTGCTCGTTGGCCCTACCAACTACTTCCATCTTTCTAAGTACAAAGTCCCCTACTTTTAGGGGCCGCTTGTGCACTCTCCTGTTATAGGCTCTCGTCATTCTCAGACGATAGATCTTGTAACGTAAGGCTGCATTGCCCCTGCGCTCAGGAAGTTCATCCAATGCTAGGCGCATGGCTTCCCAGTTGGCCTCTTCGTCATAAAGCATGACTCGAAGAGTCGGCTCATAATGCTCAATTGGTAACACAGCCTCTGCCCCATAGACCATTAGAAACGGAGTTTCACCAGTCGCCTCTTTTTCAGTTGTCCTGATGGCCCATAGAACATGCGGTAGCTCGTCAGCCCATAGGCCGCCTGCTTTTTCTATTTTCTTTTTTATGCCATCAGAGATCAGCTTGTTGAAGGCCTCTACCTGGCCGTTTGCTTGCGGACGGCCGATTGATGCAAAGCAAGGAGAGATTCCTTGGTCTCCCAACCAGTTTGTGAGAACAGGCGTGGTAGGCGTGTCACGTACCTATCCAAAATAACCTAACAGACCAATACTAATGTAGATTGGCAAGTAAGGGTCGGATCCCAAGAGACTAAGGTTCAAAAATAATTAAATAGACTCAAATTTCTACTAAGCAAGAATCAATTATTATCAATTATCTACGGAACTAAGTATGAGAAGAATTCGAAAATAAACTAAATAAGATGATTGAATCAAGTACTTAAAACATCCAAGATCTAGCTTCACCACAACTATTATTGATGCAATTGTAATTCTACCCTTAACATACGATTTCAAGTGAACGGGGAAAAGTAAACCCTAATAATTACCAAGGATCTCTCTCGAGTATCAATGGCTTCCCTAACATACAATCAATCCTATTCTCATGGTATCATGCATATTAAAGACATTAAACACATTACTCTCACTTCCCAATTATCAAACCCAACTACTCTCGTGTTGAGAATCAAACCCTAAATTGATTTACTCAAATCCGTTTATACCCAACTCTCGCTGTGATAAAAACAATGGAATAATCGCAATACTATAGTTACGTCTAACCTAGCATTGGCATAATCACAATCAATTTAGCAATTCAATTGTTAAAGTTATTAAAGAATTTAAAGATTTAATTCATGCATCAATAATAATAGGGCTACACTAGATCTTGAATTAAAGAATCTACTCACACATGATTAAAGAAACAAAAATAATAATAAATAATGAAAACATAATTAAATAACAAAGGATGAAAAATAAATACCAAATCTTCAATAAAATTGAAAGTAGAAAGCTTGAATCTTGAATCTTGAATTACAAAAACTTAGAAAAATAATGGAGAACTAGTTCTTAATAATAGGAATTGAAAAATAATAAAACTTAATGCCCCCTCAAGAAAAACAAAGCTAAAGAATATATATACAAGCCCAAAAAGATAAGAAAATCGGCCAAGCCTTGGCGCACAAGAATCCCAGGAGGCACGGACGTGCCTCTTCATAGGCACGGACGTGCCTCTACACGTAGCAAAATTGCTGCAGTTTCTGTCTTCCAGGCACGGACGTGCCTGATGCTGGGCACGGACGTGCCTGCTCTGCTGCGCGTATCACTCATATTAAATCAGTCATAACTTCATATCCGGAGCTCCGTTTGAGGCGTGTAATATATCGTTAGAAAGGCCTTCAAGTCTACTTTCCAATGCAATTTGAATAACACCATTATCATTAGTATACCAAAAGTTATGAGCATAATAGTGAACAGGTGTCATATTTGTCAAGTATTTCATCAACGTTTTGCTTCATTTCCACTCAATTAGCTCCGTTAATCCTGAAATACATCAAAAACAACAAAACTACCCATAAAAGCATCGAATCATCGAAACAAAACCAAATTACACCAAAATGGACTAAAGCACTCGACTAAGCTAATAAAACCAACCAAAAATAAGCTAATAAATACGCATAAAACACGACTTATCAAACTCCCCCAAGCTAGACTAATGCTTGTCCTCAAGCATTTGACCATGAATCACAAGGGAGGAGAATGACAACTCCTCAAACAATCACAATGTGCCATCAAGTTCAAAACCACAATAAAAACGAAATCAAGAGTCAACTTGCACAAAAACCACCATTCATCTCATATACTTGGCCTTGACAACCAATCTTACCACACATCTCCCCATACCTACTCACACAAACATGAATAGTTCTCACTTTAGTTGTGAAAAATAAAAACAATAACGCTCATGTGTTTTCGGGGTGAAAAAAATGATACCACTCAACCTAAGCATAAAATGCATATCAACTTCACACAACCGGCCTCTTTAGGCTTGCAATGCAACTTTCTCCACTTTTAGTGATTGATGCAAACACGAAAATCATGAAATCCATATTAGGTAAGCTCGGTAGATAAGGGTTGGACGACGTAATTTGGGAATGTGGTGCTCAAAATAAAACAAATCCTAATCCCACTACACATTCAAATGTCGGGTTCAAGCCAACCTTATTTCCTCCAACTTCATACAATATAAACATAGCCCTTTTTTTCTTTCTTTCCCTTTTTATTCTTTTTTTTTTTTTATTATTTTTTTTTCACAAAGAGGAGGGAATTAATAAATAAAAACAAATGGAAGAACTCTCAATTTTTCAAAAGCCTTTAAGGCCACTTTTCTTTTCTTTCCTTTCTTCCCTTTTCTAATATCCCCTCTTTCTCTTGTTTTCTTTCCTTTTTTTTCAACATCATTCACACTCATAGGGCTTAACAAATGTAAAACACCTTCAAAATAAACCTAGAAAAATAGCTCTAAAGCTTTAAATGTAGGGTATCAAGAAGGGGTTAATATGGCTCAAATTGGTTCAACCTACGGGTGAATGTAAAATAAAAATAAATAAAAACAAAAAGAAAAAACATGAAGGCCTAGAATGTGGAGGCTCTAAATTCTACAAGGGAATTTCAATCATCTTTTCGCGACATGCATCATAAAGTCTCAAATAGTCAAAAAGCAAGACCAAGAATTCGATTATATGAAGGACAATCTAATCACACAAGAAGAAACATGACTGAGGTAGAGTGAAATCAGTCAAATAAGGCTCAAGACTCTCACCGGGTACACAAACTATTCACATAAGTAGAGCGGGGAGACCATCCTGGCCACTACCTAGCTCAATTCCAAGCACATCAATGAATGGGTTTTCGAAAACTCTCTTTTTTTTTTCAAAAAGCACACATATGTGATTATAATCATAGAAGCATAGTCATGCAATGGCATATTATTCGACACTAGAAAGAAATAAACTACCCAAAAACTGAAATAAAACTAATATATACATGGTGAAAAGCAAATCCTCCCCCAAGCTAAACCATACATTATCCTCAATGTATGCATAAATCAAGGCAAATAAACAAGGGGAAGGGAAAGACAAACTACTGATCAGGAGGGGTGGGGAAGTGATCCTTCAAGGTGGCCTTATTCAACTTCCTATAATCTAAACACATTCGCCATCCTGTGACAGTTCTAGTGGCGACTGGCTCACCCTTGTCATTCTTAACAACGGTCATACCTCCCTTCTTTGGTACTACTTGTACAGGGCTAACCCACTTACTATCAGAGATAGGGTAGATTATACCTGCAGCAAGCAATTTCAGAACCTCTTTTTTAACTACCTCCATCATATTAGGATTAAGTCTTCGTTGAGGTTCTACAGAAAAGGCATGATCGTTTTCAAGAATGATCTTATGAATACAAAAAGAAGGATTAATGCCCTTGATATCATCAATGGTATACCCAATGACACTTTTATATGTTTTCAAAACGTTGAGCAATTGCTCCAATTCTGTGTCCTTGAGTTCAGCATTGACAATAACGGGATATGAATTATTTGGACCAAGATATGCATATTTTAAGTTAGAGGGGAGGGGTTTCAACTCTACCTCGGGAGGCTTAGAACTCTCCCCAATACTCATTGCTTCCAATGTCTCTCTGATCGGGTTCTGATTTGGATTGGCCTTTGCTTCATTAAGTAACCTGGTATACTCCTTAGACTGCCAATCTCCATTATCATCTTCCTTCCCTAATAGCACTTGTTCGAGGGCATCATCATTCTGATTCAAGGGAAGTTGCTCATTCTGCAGCTCATCGAGCACATCAACCTGACAAACAGTGTCTCCCATAGACGGGGCACCCATAACATTCAAAAGTGAGTATTCCAATTTCTCATCACCTACTTCAAAAGTAATCTTACCTTTCTTCATATCAATAATTGCACCTGCAGTAGCTAAGAAAGGTCTACCAAGTATAATTGGAACATTCACATCTTCATCCATCTCCATCACAACAAAATCACAGGGAATGAAAAACTTACCTACTCGGAGGGGTACATCCTCAAGTACACCCAAAGGAAACTTCACTGACCTGTCTGCAAGTTGCAGGGATATGCGTGTGGGTTTGAGTTCACCCATTTGCAGCTTCTTGCATATGGACAGTGGCATGAGGCTTACACTTGCACCAAGATCGCACAATGCTCTGTTGATTTCGATATCCCTAAGCTTCACTGGAATCGAATAGCTACCTGGATCTCCTAATTTCTTAGGGAGAGTGTTCTGCAAAATAACACTGCACTCTGCATTCAAAGCAACTGTATTATTCTCTTCAAACTTTTTCTTGTTAGATAGCATATCTTTTAAGAATTTTGCATAAGAAGGCATCTCAGATATGGCATCTAAAAATGGAATATTAATATGAAGCTTTTTAAGAATATCAAAAAACTTACTGAACTTTTTCTCAAGTTTAGCTTGGGCTAACCTTTGAGGAAAAGGACCTTAGGCACATACGGAGCAAGTGGCTTTGGTGGTGCTTCCTTTGATTCATCCTCGACCCTAGGGTTGTCAACTTCCTTCTCACTTGCACCTACTTCTTCAATGACTTCCCTTGATGGCTCCTTGGTAGGAAGATCTTCCAACTACTTTCCACTCCTCAGGGTGACGACATTCATTTGGCCTTTTTGAGGTTGTTCTGTCTGGCCCGGAAAAGTTCCTAGAATCTTTAAAGATTGGCTAACTTGATTAGCAAGTTGGCTTATCTGGTTTTCCATGAGTTTACTTTGGGCCTGTAACTGTTGTATAGAGCTATTTTGGTGTTGGATGGCACTATTTGTTGCGGTTATAAAGCTCTCTAACGTCACCTCAAGGCTAGATTTCTGAGGTTGTGGTTACATTGGTTGTTGGGTGCTGGGTGGTCTTTGTTGGAAACCAGGTGGTGGTTGGTTGTAGTTGTTGGGTTGAGGTGGATTTTGCTGTGCTTGGGTATTCTTGTATGAAAAGTTAGGATGGTGTTTCCATCCTTCGTTATAGGTGTTAGAATAAGGGTCATAAGGTCTCTTTGAGTTAGAGGAGTAAAAAGCATTGGCTTGCTCGATTGACATCTCTTCTGTATTCTGTGAAATCTGTGGGCAATCTGGAGCAACATGACCCTGCACATGACATAACTGACACAACTCCTGTGGGGTGTTAGAAGTTCCTGCTTGGAACTTATCAAACCTGCTTGTTAGTGCTTGAACAGAACTAGTTAGCATAGTTAAAGCATCTACATCAAGCTTACCTCCTTTTTTCACATTCTGACGACCTCCTGGATGATAATTATCATTGGCCGCCATCTTCTCAATCAGGTCCTTTGCCTCAGTTGGGTTCTTTGTCAAGAGAGAACCCCCTGATGCAGCATCAATGTAGATTCGGAACTCATGGGTTAGGCCATTATAGAAGGTTTGAATCAACAGCCACTCTGGGATACCGTGATGAGGGCATTGTCTCTGTAACCTCTTGAACCTTCTCCAAGCCTCATAGAGAGACTCGTCATCTGACTGTTGGAAGGTGGATAGCTCGTTCCTCAACCTGGCAGTCTTCTCATATCCCAAAAACTTCACTACGAAGGCCTTCACTAGCTTGTCCCATGTATTGAACGAGCCAGTGCCTTCATCTCTCAACCATTCTTTCGCCCTATCCCGTAGTGAAAAAGGGAAAAGGCGAAGTCTGATAGCATCATCTGTAACACCATTCATTTTCATAGTATCACATTTCTCCAAGAAACTATCAATATGACTTACTCGGCAATCATGTGGTGTGCCTGCAAATGAATCATTGGAGATGAACTGGATGAATTGCGGCTTGAGCTCGAAGTGCTGAGCCGTCACAGGTGGTCTTACGATGCTAGAAAGGATTCCGGTAGTCGTATCAGGAATACCGTACTCCAAAAGGGATTTCGTTGGTTGGTCTACCATGTTTCTATTGGTTTGATTTCTCCTTCTTCTTCTACCTGCCCGTCTTCTTGCGGTTGCTTCGATTTCAGAATCAAAAGGTGCTAGATCTTTTGAACCTGAGCTTCGTGTGGGCATGCAACAAGAAAACTAGAGAAAGAGTATCAAAAACACAAGAAAAAAATAGCCGAAGCAACGAAATAAGCCTAGCAAAAACGAATCACAATTAATCTAATGAAACCGTTAGTCCTCGGCAACGGCGCCAAAATTTGGTAGGCGTGTCGCGTACCTATCAAAAATAACCTAACAGACCAATGCTAATGTAGATTTGCAAGTAAGGGTCGGATCCCAAGAGACTAAGGTTCAAAAATAATTAAATAGACTCAAATTTCTACTAAGCAAGAATCAATTATTATCAATTATCTACGGAACTAAGTATGAGAAGAATTCGAAAATAAACTAAATAAGATGATTAAATCAAGTACTTATAACATCCAAGATTTAGCTTCACCACAACTATTATTGATGCAATTGTAATTCTACCCTTAACATACGATTTCAAGTGAACGGGGAAAAGTAAACCCTAATAATTACCAAGGATCTCTCTCGAGTATCAATGGCTTCCCTAACATACAATCAATCCTATTCTCATGGTATCATGCATATTAAAGACATTAAACACATTACTCTCACTTCCCAATTATCAAACCCAACTACTCTCGTGTTGAGAATCAAACCCTAAATTGATTTACTCAAATCCGTTTATACCCAACTCTCGCTGTGATAAAAACAATGGAATAATCACAATACTATAGTTACGTCTAACCTAGCATTGGCATAATCACAATCAATTTAGCAATTCAATTGTTAAAGTTATTAAAGAATTTAAAGATTTAATTCATGCATCAATAATAATAGGGCTACACTAGATCTTGAATTAAAGAATCTACTCACACATGATTAAAGAAACAAAAATAATAATAAATAATGAAAACATAATTAAATAACAAAGGATGAAAAATAAATACCAAATCTTCAATAAAATTGAAAGTATAAAGCTTGAATCTTGAATTACAAAAACTTAGAAAAATAATGGAGAAATAGTTCTTAATAATAGGAATCGAAAAATAATAAAACTTAATGCCCCCTCAAGAAAAACAAAGCTAAAGAATATATATACAAGCCCAAAAAGATAAGAAAATCGGCCAAGCCTTGGTGCACAAGAATCCCAGGAGGCACGGACGTGCCTCTACACGTAGTAAAATTGCTGCAGTTTCTGTCTTCCAGGCACGGACGTGCCTGATGCTGGGCACGGACGTTCCTGCTCTGCTGCGCGTATCACTCATATTAAATCAGTCATAACTTCATATCCGGAGCTCCGTTTGAGGCGTGTAATATATCGTTGGAAAGGTCTTCAAGTCTACTTTCCAATGCAATTTGAATCACACCATTATCATTTGTATACCAAAAGTTATGAGCATAATAGTGAACAGGTG
Organism: Chenopodium quinoa; assembly: GCF_001683475.1. Classification (NCBI taxonomy): domain Eukaryota; kingdom Viridiplantae; phylum Streptophyta; class Magnoliopsida; order Caryophyllales; family Amaranthaceae; genus Chenopodium; species Chenopodium quinoa. Next base: position 7,961,626 of record NW_018742205.1, on the reverse strand, counting down.
TCATATTTGTCAAGTATTTCATCAACGTTTTGCTTCATTTCCACTCAATTAGCTCCGTTAATCCTGAAATACATCAAAAACAACGAAACTACCCATAAAAGCATCGAATCATCGAAACAAAACCAAATTACACCAAAATGGACTAAAACACTCGACTAATCTAATAAAACCAACCAAAAATAAGCTAATAAATACGCATAAAACACGACTTATCAAGGCGTCTCAAATTGAGGTCCATTGTCAAAGACCATTGACATGGGAACCCCATAACGAGTGATGACATTTCTCCAAATGAAGGAGATGACATCTTTGGTCTTGATGCCTTTGACTGCCTCGGCCTCTACCCACTTAGTGAAGTAGTCGACTGCTACCAAAATATATCTTCGCCCGCTTGTAGCAAGCGTATAGGGACCAAGTATGTCCATGCCCCATTTGGCGAATGGTAATGGACTATGGATAGCCGTCAGGTCAGTAGCCGGACGATGGATAAGTTTGCCAAACCTTTGACACTTGTCACATTTTTTAACCATCTCCATAGCGTCTGCTTCTAGGGTAGGCCAGAAGTAGCCTTGCCGCCTGGCTCTCTTTGCAAGCGTCCTGCCGCCTATATGGGAGGCGCAAAACTCAGAATGCAAGTCCTCTAGGACCTCTCGGCCCTTTTCTGGGGTAACACATTTCAAGAGAGGTTGTAGATATCCCTTTTTGAACAGTTCCCCTTGGTGAATCTCAAAGTTGGACGCACGCTTTTTTAATACAATCATTTCTGGGTAGGCATCCGGTAGGGTGCCGTCTGTTAAGTATGCCCGGATGGGATCCATCCATGTGGAGCTGCGATCAAAGACTCCAATGGGATTCTCCTTGATGCTTCTCTTTTCCATTATTTCCCAGAAAACAGATCTTGGTGTGTCAAGGAGGCGGATGATGCCAATTTTGAAAGGGCATCCGCCTGGTTATTCTCTGACCTGGGCACTTGGCTCAGATGAAATTCTTCAAGTGTCCCGACCTCTTCTTTACCGCCTGCAGATACTTGATCATAGCCGGGTGGTTGGCTTCATAGTCACCATGGTACTGGCTTACGATCAGTTGTGAATCAGAACAGGCGTCCACTTTCTTTGCCCCGGCCACCTTGCACATGCGGATGCCGGCTAGTAAAGCTTCATACTCGGCCTCATTGTTTGAGGCTTAGAATTTGAAGCGTAGTGCATACTCATACTTGTCCCTTTCTGGAGACTGGCATATGACGCCTGTACCACAGCCGGTCATTGTGGAACTCCCGTCCACATAGACCTTCTAGACTTGGTCTGAATTACAAGGATCAAGCGGCCTGGTCATTTCAACAATGAAGTCGGCAAGTGCCTGCCCTTTCACTGCTTTCCTTGGCTCAAATGTGATTTCCAAGCTTTGAATTTCAATCTCCCACTTTATCATCCGTCCGGAGGACTCCATGGTTGTTAAAGGCCGTTTGATTGGTTGATCAGTGTATACCACAACCGAGTGTGCCAAGAAGTAAGGTTTTAGCTTCTTGACTGCCATGTAGAGGGCCAGGCCAAAATTTTCAACCATGGGGTACCTTAGCTCAGCGTTTTTCAATACATGGCTGATGAAGTAAACAGGGATTTGATAGCCGTCCCTTTCAGCAAGGAGAACGGAACTGACCGCATGATCAGAGACGGCCAAATACATGTACAACACTTCCTTGGCCAGAGGGCTGATAAGCCTTGGCAAAGTGTGCAAATGTTCTTTTAAATTTTGGAAGGCCGCCTCTGCATCCGGCCCCCATTCAAACATAGCCTTCTTTTTTATTGCTTGGAAGAAATAGAGGCATTTATCGCCTGACCGGCTGAGGAATCTCCCCAATGCCGCCAGACAACCCGTCAATTTCTGAACTTCTTTTACGGTGCGGGGCGACTGCATGTCTATAACCGCCTGTATTTTTTCAGGATTTGCCTCTATCCCTCTTTGGTCAATCAAAAATCCGAAGAACTTCCCAGACTCAACACCAAAGACACATTTTTTAGGATTTAGCATGATATGGTGCCGCCTGAGTGTGGTGAATGTTTCTCGGAGGTCTGCTAGGTGGTCCGTCTGAAGTTTGGATTTGACTATCATATCGTCGATATACGCTTTCACATTCCTTCCAATTTGATTGAAGAAGACAGAATTAATCATTCTCTAGAAGGTAGCAGGCGTATTCTTCAGACCAAACGGCATCACCGTATAACAAAATAGCCCCTGATCAGTGACAAAAGTTGTCTTTTCTTGATCTTTCTTCCATAGGGGTATTTGGTGGAAGCCTGAGTAGGCGTCCATAAAACTCATCAAGGCATGACCGGCTGTAGAGTCGACCAGGCTATCAATTTTTGGGAGAGGATAGCTATCTTTTGGACATGCCTTATTCAAGTCTGTGTAGTCCACACACATGCGCCAAGTTCCATTCGGCTTCTTTACTAGAACAACGTTGGCAACCCAGTCCGGGAAGTAGCATTGCCGAATGAACTTAGCTTCCAAAAGCTTTTTAACCTCGGCAGCGGCCGCCTGACTTCTTTCCTCGCCATGGTTCCTTTTCTTTTGCCTTACCGGCTTCTTTTTAGGATCCACAGCGAGTTTATGTACGGCAAGATCCGAGCTGATGCCTGGCATCTCGTCCACTTCAAAGGCAAAAATGTCTTTGAAGTCCTTTAAGAGTTGGTGTAAATTTGCACTAAGTTCAGCAAAAGCAGCCGTCCCGACCCTGATAGTCCGGTCAGGACGAGAATCATCTAGGACAATGTCCATGTGTTCACCAGCCGGCTGGGGACGAAATTCATCCGGCCTCTGACCGGGCAGTGACTGCTATTTGTCTTTTTTCTCGGCCACCAGTTGGCTGACCTTCCTCTTTTTGCCGGCTGCTGTTGCAGCAGGCGCAGCTTCTTCATTAGGGCCGGCGACCACAGTGGTCTTAACATCAGAGAGATAGCACTCCCTGACCATTTTTTGGTCTCCCCGTAAGGAGCCGACTGTTCCATCATCCCTCTCAAACTTAAGAAGCATAAGAGATGGAATGATCACAGCCTTAGATTGATTAAGGGTAGGGCGCCCCAAAATCATGTTATAGGCCGTCAGTTCTTCAACAACTAAGAACCGGACCACCATGTGGCGTCCCTTTCCCTTCTCGCCCAGGCAGACAGGTAGGTCTATCCGACCTACCGGATGTACTACACCACCCCCAAATCCCACTAAGGGATGAGAGACCTGATGCATACTTTCAGATTTGTACCTGAGCTTGGTCAGGCACTTGAAAGTGATGAGATCAAAAGAACTCCCAGTATCAATAACAATGCTGCCGACTCTTTGGTTGGCCACTTTGCATTCGATGACCACGGGGTCATCATGCGGTCTTTTGACCTGTCCTTGGTCCTCTTCAGTAATTATGACTTCGGGGAAGGGGTCCTTAGACGTCTATCCCTCGTCTACTGAATTAATATCGAGGCCCCGGATGTAGTCTTTGTTACCCCGAATGGTCGGGCCGCCTCCTGCAAAACCGCCTGCTATTGTATAGATCGGGGTTTCATCCATATCCGAACTATTAGCAGAGCTGGACTTCTTCTTAGGGGGCTGACCACCGTTTGTATGTAGGATAACTTTGGACCTCAGAACATAAGACTTTAATACCCGCTTTTCGGCCAAGCGATCCATTAAACGCTTGAGACTATAGCATTATTAGTATCATGACCGATATCCTCATGAAAGTGGCAATATTTATTCTTGTTCTGATTTTTTGCAAAACCTTTCATAGGAGCCGGCTTCTCAATGGAGACCCAGTCCTTTATCTCTATGAGGATGGAGTAGCAGTCCTTATTATATTCGTACTTTGGGGAGTACGTCTTCCCTTCTTTCTTTTTCTTCTGGGATGGCTGTTCAGAAGTCTCAGCCACCCAGCCTCGCTTTCTTTTCTTTTCTTCTGTTTTAGCCAGCTGCTGAGGCCGACTCTCTTTCTTTTCGGACCTCTTTGAGTCCGACTGCTTTCCGATATTGCAGAGCTTGGTTGCATGTATATAGGCGTCCGCCTCCATCAATGCCTCTTGGAGGGTAGCAACCCTCTTTCTGACGAGGTCGAACTTGAAGGCTAACCCGTCCTTCAGACCCTTAAAAAAGTCTGTGTAGGCTACCTCATCAGACAGCCCTTGAATCTGAATTCTCATCAGATTGAAGCGCCTGATATACGAGCGCAACCCTTCATTCTCTCCCTTGTTGATGATTTAAAGTGTTGTATGGTGCGCGCCCGCGATGAGAGCGCGCATAAACCGCTTACCTCTCTGGAATTCAGCAAGATTAGATGAAAGTGAGAGGCGCGGCCACACAGTTTTGGCGCGCCTGCGCTGCCTGGAAGCGCGTCCGCGCCTCAGTTCGCGCACAAACCGCGCCCCTTATTGTTTTTTATTTCATCTGACGTAGATTCTGGGAAGCGCCCGCTCCTAATCTGGGAGCGCCCGCGCTTCGCTGTGGCGCGCCCGCGCCATTTGCCAGTTTTGCGGTTATTTGCTGACGGTTAGCCCTCATATAAAGAGGGAATTTCGTGAAAACAAAAGAAAGGGACAGAAAAAAGATTCAGAGCATTTTTGTTCATCCTCTCCAAAAAGAATTCTCCTATTCTCTTTCAATCTTCTTGCAAACTATTGAAAGATTAACCTCTTGAAATTTAGCCTTCCTTTGTGAATTAATCATCCTTATTCGTTTCTTTGTGCTAAGAACGGATTGAGTGTCTTTTGTATCTCAAAGAGAATTTCCGGTTTAACCCAAGCACCGTTGTGGGGGAAATTAATCTCTTTAGGAAAGTGTATACACGCCTAAGACATTATATCAAGGTTTGAGACTCAAGTGGTCACCGATATTCTCATGTTCATGTTCGTTGGAAAAGGCTTGGAAGTGAGGCAAGTTTGTAATCTTTCACATTAGGATTTGTCATTTGAATTTCTGTAATTCATTGATTTAACATTGCTTTGCTTGTAATACTTTGATTAGTATTGGAATTGTGTATGATTTTATTATTGTACATGTTTAGGTTTGTTCCCACAATTGTTTAAGTATTTACTTGTTGTAATTACTGTTTAGAAAACCTAACAATCTAAAGAGATTAAGTTTTTGTAAAACTTAGCAAGCATGTCTAGTGTGAAAGAATTAACCACAAATTTTGTCAAACTTAAGAAGTTTGATGGTGTGGAGTTTAGGAGATGGAGAAGATGTATTTTCTTCTTACATCCTTAAATGTAGCCTATGTAATTAGTACTCCAAGGCCTAATGAACATGAGAATGAGACCTTGGAATCTGTTCGGGAAAGATCGAAGTGGGACAACGACGATTTCATATGTCGTGGTCACATCTTGAATGGGATGGAGGATGATCTTTTTGATATCTATCAAAATGTGGAGTCGGCTAAGGAGCTTTGGGAGTCCTTGGAAAGCAAGTATATGGCGAAGGATGCTTCAAGTAAGAAATTTCTTGTTAGCAATTTTAATAATTATAAATTTGTTGATGGTCGATCCATTATGGATCAATTTCATGAATTGCAACGTATTTATGGTAGTCTAGAACAACATGGGATAGCTATGAATGAGTTGTTTGTTGTTTCTAGTATTATTGACAAATTACCCCCTAGTTGGAAAAATGTTAAGCATGATTTAAAGCATAAGAAAGAGGACATGACTTTGTCCGGTTTGGCCACCCATCTTCAAATTGAAAAAGGGATTCGAGCCATGGAAGGTGCTAAGGATGGAAATCCTAGCACATCTACCATTAATATGGTAGATGAAGGAAGAGCTAGTGCATCTACTAGTGGAAAGAGAAAGAATTTTAATTCTTTCAAGAACAAGTCCAATAAGAAATTGGCAAGTAACAAGTTTACTTGTTGGGAATGCGGTAAAGCTGGTCACCGCAAGAAGGACTGTTATTCTTTCAAGAAAAGAATGGAGAAAGCCAAGGAGGGCCGTGCTTCTGGAAGCAAGGACCCATCCATCAAAGGTAACCCTTCTCATGAGGTTGAATTTAATTCCGGTTGCACCATGACTCAAATGCAAGAGTAAACATTGGTTCAAAACCTTTCAAAAAGTTGTTGATGGAGAAGACCTCTACATGGGGAACAACTCTACCATAAAGGTTCTTGGAAGAGGACAAGTTGAGCTAATGTTTAGTTCGGGGACTGCAATCATTCTTAGGAATGTTTTGTATGCTCCGGAAAGTAGTAGAAATCTTGTATCGGGGCCTACCCTGAATAGTCTTGGCTATAAGCTTGTATTTGAAGCTAATAGATGCATAATTACTAGGGGTGTAACTTTCATAGGACGTTGTTATTTGGAAAATGGTTTGTTTAAACTCTCTTTGAAAGAGAGTAATGTTTTGGATAATTGTGTTTGAATGTTGATGTCAATGATAATCATGTTGATTTACATATGTTTGATTTATGGCATTCTAGGTTAGGACATGTGAATTACAATAATATGGTTTTCATGTCAAAACAAGAACTAATACCTTCTTGTGATATTTCTCCTAATAAATGTTCTACTTGCATGTTGAACAAGATCACTAGAACTCCTTTTAAGAGAGTTGAAAGAAGGTATAATATTTTAAAACTGATCCATAGTGACTTGTGTGATTTTCATAGTACTCCTTCTTTGGGGAATAAAAGATACATGATAACGTTTATAGATGATTATTTTAGGTTTTGTTATGTGTATCTTTTACACTCCAAAGATGAAGCTTTAAATAAGTTTGATATTTATAAAAAGGAAGTAGAACTGCAAGTAGAATCATTAATTAAGAGAATAAGAACTGATAAGGGAGGGGAATATTATGATCCAGCTTATTTCCAATCTTTGGGTATAATTCATGAGACTACAGCGGGTTATGCACCACAATCAAATGGTGTAGCTAAAAGGAAAAACAAAACTCTTGAAGAAATGGTTAATTCCATGTTATCTTACTCTGGTTTGAGTGAAGGGTTCTAGGGTGAAGCAATGTTGACAGCTTGTCACATTCTTAACCGAGTTCCCACTAAGGGAAAACAATATACTCCTTATGAACTATGGTACAAAAGAAAGCCAAACTTGAAGTATCTCAAGGTTTGGGGTTGTAGGGCAATCGTAAGAGTGCCTGGCAACAAGAAAAGAAAGCTCGGTGAAAGGGGCTTGGATTGCATTTTTATAGGTTATGCTGAGCATAGCAAAACCTATAGGTTCTATGTAATAGAACAAAATAACTATATATCGATTCATTCGGTTATTGAGTCAAGAGATGCAATATTTGATGTACGGTTTTCATCAATGAGTAGACCAAAAGATCTACAAATCAGTGCCAATGATAGGGAGATAGTAGAGTTGAATGATCAACTTGAATCTCATTAAGAAACATTCGATAATGAGAATGTTGAAACTCCTCGAGTTAGGAGAAGTGCTAGGGAAAGAAAACCTAGGAACCCTCTGGATGACTTTATAATTTATTTAGTCGAAGGGTCTAGGGATGTCCTTAGTTTAACTATTCCATATTGTTTTAATGTGGATAGTGATCCAAAGAGTTATAGCGATGCCATATTTTCTCAAGATAGAGCATTTTGGAAGGAAGCTATAAATGATGAGATGGATTCCATCATGGGTAATAATACCTGGGTCTTAGAGGATTTACCTCCCGGTTGCAAACCTCTTGGTTGCAAGTGGATTTTCACTAGGAAAAGGAGACCGGATGACTCCATAGTGAAATTTAAAGCCAGATTGGTTATCCAAGGCTTTAGGCAAAAGCATGGTGTTGATTATTTCGATACCTATGCACCGGTTGCAAGAATTACCTCTATAAGGTTATTGATTGCAATGGCTTCGGTATATAATCTAGTGATTCATCAAATGGATGTCAAGACGGCATTCCTTTATGGTGATCTAGAGGAAGAAGTGTACATGAAACAACCCGAAGGGTTTGTTTTGGAATGACGAGAGGATAAGGTGTGTAAATTGGTTAAGTCATTATATGGAATTAAACAAGCACCTAAGCAGTGGCATCGGAAATTTAATGACACAATTTTGTCCTTTGAATTCAAAGTGAATCAAGCAGATAAGTGTATATATAGCAAATTTGATGACAAAGGTCATGGTGTCATCATTTGTCTATATGTTGATGATATGCTTATCTTTGGTACAAGTCTACAACAAGTAGAATTGACCAAGGAATTCTTATCCTCATCTTTTCAGATAAAGGATTTGGGGGAGGCGGATGTCATCTTAGGCATCAAGATTATTAGGGACAATCGTAGACTTATTTTAAGTCAATCTCATTATATTGAGAAAATGATCAAACGGTTTAATATGTTTGATAAGTGTCCCGTGAACACCCCCATGGAACCTAATGTGAAATTGGTTAAGAATTCAGGGAAAACGGTTTCCCAATTGGAATATTCAAGGATAATTGGATCCTTGATGTATGCCATGACTAGTACTAGACCGGATATTGCATTAGCTGTTGGGAAACTTAGTAGATTTACTAGTAACCCAGGTGCACAGCATTGGTTTGCAATTCGAAGGGTCTTGAGGTACCTTAAGGGTACACTAGACTATGGTCTAGCTTATAGTGGATTTCCTTCGGTTTTAGAAGGGTATTCTGATGCAAGTTGGATCACTTACAAAGAGGATGAGTCTTCTGTTAGTGGTTGGGTATTCATGTTTGGGGGAGGTGCCATTTCATGGTCTTGCATTGCAGATTCCACTATGGCAGCAGAGTTTATTGCTCTTGCTTCAGCTACTAAGGAAGCTGAGTGGTTGAGGAATCTCATGATAGAATTGCCTTTATTGTCAAAGCCAATGCCACCGGTGGCAATCCATTGTGATTCTAATTCGGCATTGATAAAGGCCTATAGTCAAGTGTATAATGGTAAGTCTCGACATATTTCACTTAGGCATAGCTTAGTGAAAGAGCTTATCAATGATGGGGTCATAAGTCTTGACTATGTTCCAACTAAGTTGAATTTGACGGATTGCTTTACAAAAGTAATGCCAAGGCATTCCATCATATTTGCTATGAATGGAATGGGTTTATGTCCAAAAACGCGAATTTGTGAAACCCAATCTAACGCTTGAAGAAACATCAAGTCTTAGATTCAATGTGGTTGAATTACATTTTTGTTGTTTGTTAGCAATGTTTGTGACCCATATTGCTATGATACTTGTGATGTGAAAGGTAGCGTCTACTAAAGCTCTCAAAGGTTTAGAGTTGAGAAGCTCTAAATGTAAGTGTCTTGTCACAAGGGCACTATTACGTATATGAGAACCTACCTATATATGTTTCGGGGTTTTTTGATGTCCTGCGGGAGAGTTACAAATCCAAGACTGACTTCTGGATTCCTGTACCTGCAAAATAACGGAGACTCCTGTTGATGGGAGCTCCGCCTCCGACGATCAAGTTAGAACGTGTTTAAGGAGTTTAAGTGCGGAAAGTAAAGTCTCTCTTAGGGTCCAAGAGAGAATCTGCAATGTGAATTGCTCAGTCTTGGGGTGTCAGGTGTCTGACCAGTTCTCTACTTTGAGAGTAAGTGTGGGGATGAGAGTCAATCAGAGTTGATGTGAAGCTCTCAGTATGTGTTCGAATATTTCTGAATAGGTGTTTCCTTGGGGGAAATACCTTATTTATAGTCTAGGAGACTGTGCCCAATACTAGGTTTCTGGGAAACCTAGGACTGATTGGGTTTGCCTGGGAGGTTGGGCCGTTGCAGGCTGCTTTTCCTGACAGGCCTTTCTGTCTTCCACGTGTCGTGGCCTGATAGGTCCACTTTGGACCTCTTACGAGGTGACACGTGGCGGACTCTAATTGGTCCACGTGGCGGGGAAAAAATCCCCTAATCAATATAAGTTCGAAGTTTAGCCGCTTCAAGAAGTCTAGGTGGACATATAGACTTTGATGAACTTATGAAAGATATGGACACATGGCTGTTTAAAAGTGTCAAGTGATAATTAATTCGATTTGTCTTGTGTGTACTTCACCTTCGAATGATTGGATATATCCGTGTGATTCAATCCGTATGGAAATCATGGGATATGATCATCGTTAAGTGTGTTGTACTAGGTGTTAATTCAATCCGTAGGGACATTGACATTGATGCATGAGATGTGGCTAAATAGATAGAAGTGGAGAATGTTTAAAGAAACACTCTAAATGGGGGAGGATTGTTGATGATTTAGAGTGTTGTATGGTACACGCCTGCGCCCATGTAAAGCGCGCCCGCGATGAGAGTGCGCATAAACCGCGTACCTCTGTGGAATTCCGCAGGATTAGATGAAAGTGAGAGGCGCGGCCGCGCAGTTTTGGCGCCCCCGCGCTGCCTTGAGGCGCGCCCGTGCCACAGGTCGCGCACAAACCGCGCCCCTCACTGTTTTTTATTTCATCTGACGTAGATTCTGGGAAACGCCCGCTCCTAATCTGGGAGCGCCCGCGCTTCGCTGTGGCGCGCCCGCGCCATTTGCCAGTTTTGCGGTTATTTGCTGACGGTTAACCCTCATATAAAGAGGGAATTTCGTGAAAACAAAAGAAAGGGACAGAAAATAGATTTAGAGCATTTTTGTTCATCCTCTCCAAAAAGAATTCTCCTATTCTCTTTCAATCTTCTTGCAAACTATTGAAAGATTAACCTCTTGAAATTTAGCCTTCCTTTGTGAATTAATCATCCTTATTCGTTTCTTTATGCTAAGAAGGGATTGAGTGTCTTTTGTATCTCAAAGAGAATTTCCGGTTTAACCCAAGCACCGTTGTGGGGGAAATTAATCTCTTTAGGAAAGTGTATACACGCCTAAGACATTATATCAAGGTTTGAGACTCAAGTGGTCACCGGTATTCTCATGTTCATGTTCGTTGGAAAAGGCTTGGAAGTGAGGCAAGTTTGTAATCTTTCACATTAGGATTTGTCATTTGAATTTCTGTAATTCATTGATTTAACATTGCTTTGCTTGTAATACTTTGATTAGTATTGGAATTGTGTATGATTTTATTATTGTACATGTTTAGGTTTGTTCCCACAATTGTTTAAGTATTTACTTGTTGTAATTACTGTTTAGAAAACCTAACATCCCTGTTGTATGGTGCCCAGATCAAGGCTCGTTCGTTTTCTTAGCGGGGATGTTCATTGAGAAGTTGGACGCAAATAGGTATGCAAGCGTCCTAAAATTATTGATGCATCCGGCTGGCAAGTTGCCGAAAATCTGCTGGGCAACGCCCTTCAATGTGGCCGGGAAGCATTTACACCAAGTGGCGTCGTCCAACCCTTGTAGATACATAAGGTTGGTATAAGCCATTAGGTGGTCCTCAGGATTGGTGGTACCGTCATAGGTGCCTACCAATACATTTTTTACCTTGGCCGACTGTGCGGCCTCAGTTATTTCTTTGGAGAAAGTCGTAGGCTGTTCCCAAGTCTCTGCAGCCGAAGCTGCCAGTCCAGAGGCTGGACTGTAGGTGCCGCCTGTCCCCTAAAAAGGGTAGGCTGCACGTAAAATTGTCCATACGGCCCGTATGGCTGTTGAGGCACATACGGGGCCGCCTGGTACATTTGAGGAGTAGACTGGGCGGACATGCCGCCTATCTGACCCCCCTGGGGTAGATTGGAATACCTCATTGAGGTATTCTGAAAACTATCATTAAAGTTTGTCGTGGAGGCCGACTCTGATAGTTGCATATTCTTCTTTTGCTGGATTATCATCCGAGCATCGGAATATGTTTTCTTGGAACCATCCGGCTGAATATGTCGGATGGCTTTTCTGTTTCCTGTCGCAGGAATTTTAAGTCCAGCCAAGATTGTCGAGGGCTTCGGCCCTACCCTTGGCTTAGGGTAAGGAGTGGGCTCTCGGTCCCTGACTGGCTTGCTTCTCCCGGAATGAGAGGTCTTTTTGGCCGACTGTTCCTTGGTAGAAACAGTCGTCCGTTCAGCAATGAGATCCTTGATCTCCCCTTTGAAACTTGTCATGAGATTCATGAGCTCGTTCCTGGTGATAGGGGTGGATCCCTCAGCCTCCTGGGGAACAGTCGGCGGACCGGCTGTTTCACTGGGCCCTGCCTGGATGACGGTCCGTTCCCTCCTTTCGGTGGGGCGGACGCGCCGAGTCCTTAGGGTCCCGTCAGGTGTCGTGTGAGTGACGACTTCATAATCGTCATCTGTAACCTGGTCTGAGGTGACCTAGACGTCGGCCATGGGCCGCTTCTCACTTAGACTCGGTACAGGTTCTTGTGAAGCCATCTCAGATGTACTCCCCCCACAGACGGCGCCAAATGTTTCGGGGTTTTTTGATGTCCTGGGGGGTAGTTACAAATCCAAGACTGACCTTTGGACGCCTGTACCTGCAAAACAACGGAGACTCCTGTTTGTGGGAGCTCCGCCTCCGACGATCAAGTTAGAACGTGTATGAGAAGTTTAAGTGTGGAAAGTAAAGTCTCACTTGGAGTCCAAGAGAGGATCTGCAATTGCTCAGTTTTGGGGTGTCAGGTGACTGACTAGTTCTCTGCTTTGAGAGTAAGAGTAGGTGTGAGAGTCAATCAGGGTTGATCTGAAGCTCTCTAAATGTGTTTGGATATTTCTGAATAGATGTTTTCTTGGTGGGAAACACCTTATTTATAGTCTAGAAGACTGTGCCCAATACTAGGTTCTGGGAAACCTAGGCCTGACTGGGCTTGCCTGGGAAACTGGGCCGCTGTAGACCGCTTTTCCTGACAGGCCTTTCTGCCTGCCACATGTCGTGACCTGATAGGTCCACTTTGGACCTCTCACGAGGTGACACGTGGCGGACTCAGATTGGTCCACGTGGAGGCCACATGACAACGCATGATTGGTCCACGTGGCGGGGAAAAATCCCCTAATCATCTTAAATATCGTGAAAAAAAACACAATAGAAATTATATAATGAGACGAAGGGAGTATAATTTAATAGATGAGAGAAGGAAGACCATGATAAGAGAAAAGAGGAGATTTTGGAATCCTACCGTTTGGGACCGATGACAAGACTTGCAATCAACAATCTAACACGTGAAATTAATCGAATCAAACCAAAAACATGAAATCATACTTATGAATGGACCGAAGTCCAAGTCGGAATTCACTAGACCAATTTAGATGCTATTTATAGTCTAAATCCATTTTTGCACGAACCTAAGAGGGATAGAGTGAAACCGAGGGAAAAAAGAAAATTGTTTAAAAAATGTATAGTAATATATAAATTGAAAGGGATTTTGGATGATAAATTTTACGTTTTCAAAATACCCTTTTATATTTTATTTTCTTTAAAATAAAACTACCATTTTTGTAAAATATAACTATCATCTTTAAAAATCACAAATCTCATATGTGGCTGGCCGCACCGTGTAGCCAGCCATCATAGGGGTTACTTTGTTAGTGTAATAGGGTTAATTAGTCAGTGTTAAAGGGGTTACTTCATTAGTTTTATTGTGTTACTCGGTTAGTGTTATAGGGGTTACTTAGTCAGTACTACAGGGTTACTTGGTCAGTGTTATAGGGCTACTTTGTTCTTTTATAAGTGGCCACACGATGTGACTAGCTACACACAAGGCGGGCACAAAAAAATTATTAGCCTCCATGACTTCGTCATTTTTTAAACCTACTAATATATATTTTTTTTTATTAGAATAAGGTAAATAATATTTCAGAAAAAAAAAAAAAAAAAAAAAAAAAAAAAAAAAAAAAAAAAAGAGAGAATCGAGCCATATAAATTTCTTATATTGCACATGCGTGTATCTCCTACCTTGTAAGGGTAATTTGACAAAAGTAAAGACACATTTGGTAAAATTTTGGGCTAGTTGTTGAATTAAAGCTGGATCAACAGCTGATATTGGGCCTTTTGGGCTCATGGTTGAGTGGAATTCTTTTGTGTGAAAAGAAAAACACATATATAGCTTTATTATAAAAAATAAAAAAAATAAAAAAAAAAAAAAAAAAAAACCCACCAAAAAGAAGGAATTTGGAGCAAAAAAAAGGCCCCAATATATAAAGTGGCCGCGGTTAAAGTTTCAGAGATCTCCCATTCTCCTCCCCGCCACCTTTTTGTGCTGCTGCTACTGCTTATCTTCCTTCTCTCTCTCTGTCCTCCACTCCCAGATTCTCTCTCCTACACTCCTCTGGCTCCCGCTCTACCCATTTTTGGAGGTAATCCTTGTTTTTTCTTTTTCATTTTTTTTTTAATTTATAGGTACCCTCTTTCTTGCTCTAATTTAATTTGATCTAGGGTTTTTTTTTTTTCTTTTGTGGTTTACCCCCAAATTGATCTGCTCTATGCTGCATGTCCCCTCCTCCTCCCCCTCTCATTCTCTTTATATCTCTATTTGAATGTATACATTATTGATTTTTTGTGTGGCAAATTTGTGTCTTTTTTCAAATTCAATATTTTAAAAAAAAGCCCTTTATGCACTCTAATCTAATTGGTGATATTGTCCTGCTTCTATGAGATTCAATCTTTCTGTGTTTTTATTTCTTATTTTTTGAGTAAATTGTGATTCTTTGTTGAGATTGGTGTCTGTTAACAATCCTCTTCCAATTAAATCCTTCTTGATTCTCCATTTCCAGGTCTAAGCTTGAAAAAATTAATTTATGAATTTTAATTATTAGGTCAAATGGCGCTTATTTGTATATACTTAAAAGCATTTAGTTTACAATTTGGTGTTATAAAAGTGCTAGTGACATTTTGCAGCTTAATGTCCGAATTCTTATGGTTTGATGGTTATTAAGGACTACAATTGTTTCTGCCAATTGGTAATACATTGTGGGTTTTATAATACTTCGTATGTTTTTTTTTTTTGGTTCCTGTCTAATCTTTAGGCTTGTGTGATCCCGTGCAATTAGTTGATTGGTTTCTTTTCTTCGGAAATAGTATGGTAGGTATGGATGCACAAGAGATTCGTGAGAAATCACCGGAAAGAGATAGTGTCTGCGAGTCTGTAGAGCCTTGTGCTAAGGCCAACGGAAGTGTATCATTTCACTTGAAAGATAGTGGTTCACCGACAACAAATGGTAGTGAAGGCAATGTCAAGGGAGTTGCTTTGTGCCCTATTACACCCATTTCTTGTAGAGAAAACGGGGATTCTGTTTTTGTGACCAGCTCCCCATTGTCGGTGGAATCTCCTCAATTGCCAATTGTGGATGGCATCAATTCCCCAAGAAATGAAGAAGTTGCGGCTTTAGGTCTTGATGGTAGCCCTCGCACACCAAATGAGAGAGTTTTTGATCCATTTGCCCCAGGTCCCGATGAGATGCTTCTCGCTCCTATTTATAAAAAGCTTGTGAAAGAGTCTCGGAGAATTGTTGCTCGAAGGCTAAATTTTGATGACCTTGACGATTTTCTAGTATCTAAGAGTGATAACGAAAATGCAGATATATTGACAGAGAAGTTGTTGCTGGAGTCTGTTTATGAAACTCTTCTGGAAGCCATTATCTTGAAGCAGTCAGAGGAGACTTTTGCTGAAAATCAGCATTTGGAATTGGAGAATCTTCATACACCAACCTCACCACCTCCCCTGATGGGAGTTGCTGAGACCTGCCCTGGAGCTCCTATGAAGGCTGCAGCCAATAAGTCAAGGATAATTGACGCGGCACTGTGCAGGAAGCTTGAATTTTAGTTACTTTCAGATGTTGGGCAGAGAAGCCTGGATTTTTATACTGACTTATTGTTTAATGCTCCACAGACGCAAGCATATCCGCACATACTGCTGACTCCAAGGGTTGCAAGTCGTTTACTGTTGTATGTGTATTCTAGATCCCTGTATGTTCACCTCTTAGTTTTAGTGATTCACCCTTTAGAGAGGTGTTAGATTATCATGCCCTTGTACAGCTGTTTCAGACAATCAATTTGAGCAAATATCTACAAGTGCTTCAGTTCGCTTGAAAGTTTTCTTCTTTATTGTTATGGCCCTTGTGGGCTTCACAGCTTTGAACGTTAGAGTCTTCTGTCTAAGTGTCTATTCAAGTTGCTGCATTTTTTTGGCATTATAATCTGAAACCATGGTATTTAAGTACACTAGAGTATAACTATGTAGGCGTTAGTGTTACTTATGAAACACCAGTGATAGCGGAGGCACAAGTTGAGATTGGTTGCCTTCCTCTCACATGGAATTTCTTATACAGAGTACCTCACTTGGCAGCATTGATGGTTGTCTTCTTCTCACATGTAGTTTTTTATACCACACTTGGCAGCACATTTTTTATGTTATAGATTCTTGCTCTTATCATTCAGAGCACATGCATGTGTTACATAAAAGTTGCTTTTAAAAAACCGCGAAAAGGCACCATTTGTACACTTAACATCTTCATAACATGGATCAAATTTCACAATAAGGCTAGTTGTTCATCCACTAAATATTTCTTTGCATACTGTAGTTGTTGGCCATACAGAAAAGACACACTGACTCCAAATGTAGTTGGTGCTTTTTACCTGAATTGTTACTGTTTACTGAGTAAAACTACCACAAGAAAGTGAGATAATAAAGTCTAAAAGAGCGAAAAGAATCATTAAAAACCAAAAAAGTTGTACTTATAATATAAAGTATCAAACAAGTACGAGGTGCCAAGAACTGTAATTATGTTTTTATGTACAAAAGGGAAGTGTGTCTCCATATTTTAACATCATAAAGATAGCAGCAAAAGCTGACAGGAAGTCAAAATTTGTTGTGGTTCTTGCAGTCTTGACTTTTTATTTTCAGATCTGGAAATCCGATTACAATCTGGCAATCAGAGGCGGAGACGATATGCTTATGGAAGATTCTCAGAATAGTCACCTTTCCTGGGATCCTGGTTTTGGTTTCCAAGCGTAGCTCTCCGTCAGCTATGTCGCTGAAGAGGGATGTCAGTCCTGAATTTGCAAACCTATCAACCTCCACAGTAAGAAGGCAAGTCAAAGTGGATGTACCCCTCGCTGGAATCAGCCCGGGATGAAGCTGAGTATCCCCAACCCGGTCTCCTTGATACAGCAATACACCCTCTCCTTGATCACTTTTGAAGCTGGCATGATTGCGGTTCTGAATCAGGAGAGTGAGGTTGAGAGTGATATTTAGCTCTACTTTTATGGCTGGGAAAGAAATCCTGGGAGCAACACCTTCCAAGGAAGCAGACGCCACCTGAGTCCTCGCAGGTTTAACCTTAAAAACCGTCACTCCTAAGATAATCCCTACAATTATTATTGCTAACAAGAGCAGAAGAGTGGCCAGGACAGCAAACTTACACCTCCTCCGTCTCTGTTTTGGATGAGATAGAGGCGGAGCTGTAGCGGTTTCCTGAGTGTTGAAAGTTTTCATTGAAGGAGCATAAACTCTATATGAAGAGGATGGTCGAAGTAAGAAAAGGGAGTAAAATAAAAAGTTCTTAGTACTAGATGTGAGAGTTGGGATTCTTCAGCAGACTTATGCAATGACATATACTCAATTGTGTTGTAGTTTAGAGTTTGTAATCTTGTTGTACAGGTAAAATACTGAAATTGTGATTAAATGCTGAGCCTCAACTGCCCAGCTAACCAACTACCACCATACAATCCCGTCTTCTTAAATGATGATACCCCACCTTGCTCTAGTCTGAATATATCTTGTGGGTGATAACAGAAAGCTGATGATTCGTGCAAACATAACTGCACTTTTTGGGTATCAGGTCATTTTCTTTACTAGGAAATTCATTACGGAGTATCTCTCAACAACCTAACTTGTATGTATGGGCTGTGTTGAGGTAAGAATTCGCACCCGGGATCACTTTCAGTTTCAACAAACACGGTTTTCTTGATTGCCAAATCCTCCGACTAATAACTACAGTACGAGTAGGCATCAAGCCATTTATTGCTCAAAATGTCAAGTCTTTTACCGTAGTCAAACTTTAAAACAGGTCTGATGGAGCACCAAACAAGTTCCAATTATCTTACAGTACTAATTAATATGTTCATACCAAATTCAAATTGTATACAGAGTAATTGCTATTTTTATTTTTATTTTTTGAGACTAT
Source organism: Chenopodium quinoa (assembly GCF_001683475.1). Taxonomy (NCBI): domain Eukaryota; kingdom Viridiplantae; phylum Streptophyta; class Magnoliopsida; order Caryophyllales; family Amaranthaceae; genus Chenopodium; species Chenopodium quinoa. Next base: position 7,943,649 of record NW_018742205.1, on the reverse strand, counting down.
ATACGCATAACAAGTCCGAACCCCAATATAATTCGTAAGAGGTCGTTTGTTTGAAGGCATCAAGTGTAACATCTCACAAGAGTCATAACAATAACAATGTTAGAAAAGTAAAAAAGTAAAACTTCTTAGAAAGTAGCACCTCCTATATTTGGTCGATTGATTCCTCTTTCATTAAGATAGATAGTATCAAGGACGATTTATCAAAGTGAGCTTAATTCACAAACAATTTTGTAAAGTAAACGTGTGGCCAAACTATTTACCAAACTAAGCTTTTAGGGTAAAACGCTGTCTCGGATACATTTTATACCCTGGTTTTTTTTTTTTAAATTCAATTTGTAAAACGCTGTCCCCAGACAGCGTTTTACATGTTGACTTATTTTTTTAAAATTTCATACTGTCTGATATTTAAAATGTTAAATAAAAAAAACAATTCAAATACACACAAACGCTGACTGAAGCAGCGTTTAATTCAGAACATAAAACGCTGTCTGGGACAGCGTTTCATGTACAATTTTTTTTTTGTACATAAAACGCTGTCCCACACAGCGTTTTTCCTACTAGGCTGCAGCACCAACAGCTAGCAGCCTCCTCACTCCAAATTCAGCCCCCAACCCTCATTCAGCCACCACCCTCCACCACTCATTTAGCCACCACCCTCCAACACCACCCCCACCCCCACCACCAACCCCAACCTCAACCACCATCCCCACCGTCATTCACGATCCCCAACAACTTCCCCACCATCGACCACCACCAACCACCACTCCCGCCACTTTTGCCCACCCTTAGCCACTTCAAACCACTCAAACCACCCCCTAACCACCACATTAACCACGACCGGCCATCGCTTCTACCCCGTTTCTCATTATGGAGCCCAAATATTTTGTGTTAGCTATATATCGGCCTAGAATAATCTATTTTGACTAACATAAGTCCGATTTGGACAAATAAGGAAATTAAACTTCAAACAACACACAGATTCATTCAAAAAACATTTATTATATTAATAATGTAAGTGTTGTATACAACAGACTAGAAAATCCAATTACAGCAAATAAATCAGATAATACTATCCCCCATGACTCATTTATTCGGGGTAACGGTTCTCTATCCTGTCTGCCGTCCCTCTGTCTAACACGCCGCCGCCTATAATGGGTAATGGTGGTAAATGGGTCTGGGGGCGGTGGCGTAGTCTGATGGCTGAACGATGGGTCCTCCGGAGTAGGGGTGGGCGCAGAACTGTGGATGATGTAATCCTTTGCGACTCTGGGTGACGTAAGATCACCTCCACCGCTACACTAGCCGAACTCGAACTGTGAATGGACGGAGTGGCCTCCATGACCGTCCCGCGGGTGGACGACATAGCCGTGACAATATCTCTGCAAGGTAGCCACGCCCATATCTCGCACCCGCTCGACCTGGGCTCTGGTGGGTCCGTCTGCAAAGGCATCTGATAGTGCATCAACCATCGCCACCATATCCACCGCTTACAGTAATCATCGATCAGTCAGTTGTATGCACTAGTAGAAAAAAAGAAATAGGCAACCCCCCTATGGCAACGGTTCATGAAAACCGTTGCCAACTTAAGTGAGCGCAATTTATAATATCAGAGTTGGCAACGGTTAACCGTTGCCAACTGATTATTTTTTTAAAAAAAAATAAATAAATAAATAGGTTAGAGTTGGCAACGGTTAACCGTTGCCAAATATTAAATTTTAGCAACGGTTAACCGTTGCCAAATACTTATTTTTTTTTAAAAAAAAAAAAATTAAAAGGATTAGATTTGGCAACGGTTAACCGTTGCCAAATGTGAAATAAAAACCCCGGTTTTTCCTTTCTCAAGCTTCCAGTACATTCCCTCCTGTTCTTTGTTCTTCTTCAATGACGCGCGTTTTCCCTCCCCCCTTCTTCATTGAGCAACTCCCCTCTTTGTTCCTCCATTGAAGTGCTGCGAGCTTTCTCACCTCCGTTGAAGACAATACACGCGTCGTACTCCGGCAATAACTCCCTCCATTGAAACATCTTCAACCGAAGGTAAGTAGCAATTAGGTTTTACTTATATACTTCCATTGATGAATTCGTTCGACTTTTTGGTGGATTTGATTTACAATTTAGTAATTATAAGATCCTGTAATCTAGGGTTTGTCAATTGAAACAACTATAATGGACTTGAGCCCTATGTGACTATGTCGGAATTTGAAGAGGTTGGCGCTTTGTAGTAGTGAGTAATACTAAATTTGAGTCCTAAATCCCTAATTGTTCAATTATCAACTCAATTTCAGAGAATTTTGCATTATCTGAATTGTGAATTTGTGAAATGCTCGCCTAGTCGCCTGCTCCAGCCTCCAGTGCTCTGTGCAGCTGTGCTCTATCCTCTGTAATTGTGTGCTGTAAGTTAAGGTGGCAGTAACTGTTGGTTTGGTGTGGTGGAGGATAGGTGAGGGAGTGGTGTAGGTTAAGGTGGCAGTAACTGTGTGCTGCTGTTCTGCTGTTTTTTATTTCAATTTGCTCTGTTCTGTTTCAATTTATTCAATTTGCTGCTGATCCTGTTATGTTTCAATTTATTTAATTGGCTGCTCATCCTGTTCTGTTCCAATTTATTCAATTGCCTGCTGCTTCGAATGTGAAATTGAGTCCCTGGTTATATGTCAATGTTTTGGTTGCATTGAGAAGGAGGTTTGTATGTACTTGATTGGTTGCCAGTAAAATTAGTTGCTGGCCAGGGAGTGTGTGAATTTTGTTGTGGCTGCTGGTATTTTATTTGGTGGAATGAATTTTGGTTGCTGTTGGTATTTGATTTGGTGGACTGAATTTTGATTTGTTGTTGGTAATAACATGCTTTGTGACTCCCTGTTGGGGTTGTGGTGGTTGATTATTTTGCAATATAGTGAGTCCCTTTGTCGTGGTCTGATTTTGCAATATAGAGTCCCTAAGATCTCAATGATTTAATTTGAGAGATCATTCTTGTTACTAAATCTAAATGATGAAGGGACTCAGCTGATTTTGAAATGGCCTGTTTGATTTGCTCCAATTATAACATTGTTGAGGTAACAAACAAGATTTCATTTCTTGTGATCAAATTACAATCTCTCTGATGGATTTAAGATGTCACTCATGATTGGTTCAATGTGTACACAAACCTTTAATTTAAGATGTCACTCATGTAGGCCTAGGATATGGTTGTGTGCAATCTAACAAAGCAGTCCTGAGGCAACAGAGAAGTGCTAACTCATTCCTAGAGATATGCCAAAACTTTAGTTTCATGTACAATTAACTCCTAGCCGAAATAACTTCTAATTCTGTACAAAATTCACCATAAAGTTTTCAGAAGCAGCCCCATGACTGTGAGCTTCCAAGGGGAGCAGTAATGTAAGGAGAGCATTCGAAGCTAAAATCTTGGCTGAAAAACAGCTACTAATGCTCTCCTTACATTACTGCTCCCCTTGGAAGCTCACAGTCATGGGGCTGTTTCTGAAAACTTTATGGTGAATTTTGTACAGAATTAGAAGTTATTTCGGCTTGAGTTAATTGTACATGACTGTAAAGTTATGGCATCTAGGAATGAGTTTTCATTTTTCTGTTGCCTCCTTTCTTTCTGGAGATAGTTTTCTTCATGTATCAGCTGCCAGATTTTGTTGCCTTTCAGTTTGGTTGAAATGGAACACTCTCTGCTGATGCCATAATGCAACTACTACTGATTGATAGGTCAATAGCTAAGTTCATATTCTCGTGTTTGTCCACATGCAATCCTTGATGTGTATGCAAGCTATTGTGTCAGAACTGCTTTGTTAGGCTGCGACCTACATCACATTTAATTTGTAAATATCGTTTACTAGCTAGCTTAGCTTACTAATTTGTAAATTCATCAATCCTAACCTTGCCTTAGCTTACTAATTACGTACTTTACGTAATTTGTAAATTCATCAATCCTAACTTTAATTAGCTTACGTACTAATTTGTAAATATCGTTTGTTATAATTTGTAAACTTTAATTAGTTTACGTAATTTGTAATTTGCCTTAGCTTCGAATGCTCTATTGCGATTGTTATAATTATTTATGTTTTGTTATTAATAATACTAATTATTGTTACTATTATCATAATAATTATTATTATTATTATAATAATAATAATAAATATTATTATTAATTTTAATATTAATTATAAAACTGGACAATTTCTGGATTTGCAGCCAAAAAACAGGTTTATATTAAAATTATAAAACAAGTCAATTTGCCGCCAAAAAAAAAAAAAAAAAAAAGCTCAATGGCAACGTTGCAGGTCAATATTATTGCAGCTAAAATAAAAAAAAAAACAAAAAACAGGTTTTGGCAACGGTTAACCGTTGCCAATTACCTTAAAAAAAAAAAAAACCAAAAAACAGTCTATGGCAATTACTCTAAAAAAAAACAATACAAAGAACAGGAGAATATTAGTGCAGCCAAAAATAAAAAAAAAATTACAATTGAGGTCATTGGCAACGGTTAACCGTTGCCAATTACTTTAAAAAATAAAAAAAAAATGGCGCCATGAACAATGGCAACGGTTAACCGTTGCCAATTTTTGTAGATGGCAACGGTTAACCGTTGCCAATTGCTTGAGTTGGCAACGGTTTTGAACCGTTGCCAATTATTTTGGGATTTGGCAACCCTCAAATACGCAACGGTTCAAAACCGTTGCCTTTGGGGGGTTTTGAACCGTTGCCTAATTGCTCTTTTCGTGTAGTGATGATATAGAAATTTAAAAATTGATGAAAATAAGTAAATTAAATAAACTCACATATCCGCTAAATAAACTTACATATCCACTAATGACATCAAAGGCTGGATGGTAATGTGTGGATGGTGGCGTGTAGCTGGGGTTGATGAAACGCCGTGTAATCCGCCTGTATAAGACCATGTATGGCGTGTAGCTGGCGTAGTCCAAACTGTCGCATGACTCGGTCGGGTAGATGACTCTCCACAACCTTGAAACAGATGATGGGGGTCCTGGCACACCACTCTGCCTAATGATCCAGCAGATGTGCAGGCATGGCATCTACTAAGTCAGCTACATACGGATCCCATGTCACCTGCAATAACACATCAAAAATAATACCGGTAAATAGGTTAGTGCACAGACAATATACATACTAAATAAATGTTTACAAATTCCTTTTAAGTTACCACCTGATCCTCGGTGAGTCGGTCAAGGGCGTCTCGGTAGTGCGGAAGACCCGTCGTCGCATGCGCATGCGTCAGTGTGGGGACCACCCACCTAATACCAAAAAATGTTTTAGTTTGTCAACTAGCCAAAAAACCGTATGAGGTCTAAAATAATGACAATTGTTACAAACCTACAACCGTACGCCTCGTCAGGTGTAGGGAGCGGTGGAGCAACATACGCCTGGTACTGCTGGTCCTGGTCCTGCTGCCCCTGACGATGTACATCAGGCCTACCTGGTCTGCCTACATGGACGTGCTCCCAAGCCCATAACTGTAATACAAAAATACAAAACTAGATTAAGTATAAACTAGGTAAGTAACTGCCAAATTAGATTGTTGATAAGTAGCTGAGTTACCTGAAGCACAATCAAAGGACCTCCGATCTCGCAAGAACCACAGTGGGATGCTCTACACTGGTGGCGATACAACGTTGCCAAACAGGCACTACCCCAGCTGTAGCCATGGATATGATCCTAGTCGTGGTCTAACAGTTGTAGGTAAATAAGCTGCAGATGGTTCCCGCTCTTGTTGCCGAACAACACTCCCGAGATGAGCAGGAACAGGTATGCTTGAGCGTGTCTCTGAACCGTGGCGTTATCAGCGTTTGCAGGCAGCACACGGAAAGTCTCACGTATCCAGCCGGTCCTTAACCCGGAGCCCCTGATATCGTCACTACTTGGCTGAACCTCGAGAACCGAGCTACCAAACCAAAGGGATTGACTAACGCGAGTCCAGTCACCGCAGTCCCGTGTATAGAAAGGCGTGTGAGTATCGCCACGTCCTGCAATGTAACGGTCGCCTCCCCAACAGGTAGATGGAAGGAGTGCGTCTCCTGTCTCTATCTCTCCGAGAGCGCAGTGACAAGCGCTCGATCGATCTCTCTGAACGCCATCCGATGAATACCGCCCAAGCCAGCCAACTCGACGTATGAAATAATGCGTGGATCGACAACCCAGTCACTCATGTGTCTGGTAGTGTAGTGGCTGCAAACCGGCATCCTCGCTGTATCAACCTGATAAATAACCGTACGACCGTAAATAATATTAGATACTATATCAATTTAACATGCATACACGTACATGAATTGACGGATGAAATATTACCGACTGATCCCATATGTCAACGCTCCGATGTTTGTTCTGTAGTGTCAGGACAGAAAGGTCAACAGGTCCGGGTGTCCTATCTTGTCTGTCCATGATATCTGTTCATTAACAACGTTATATACTAATCATCAACACAATTACTGGATTAGAAATTAAACACGAGCAACAATTAGGGATTAGTAATTAGGGATTGACGAATTAAAGGCAACGACAAACGGTAAATTTCAAATGTCAAACGTCAAATTAGAAATGTTCCAAATGTTACAAATGTTACAAACGTTACAAATTCAGAGACAAAATCAAGCTAGTATTCTACTACAGCATTCTACAAATACAAAATTAGGTCTCGGTCGGTCTAGATGGACACGTTCTCTGGTTGTGACCCTGTTGGTGACAGCGGCTGCATTTTCTCGGGGGGCGGTTAGTCTCATCCATTTCATCGCGTATGCGCTTTGACTTTGGTTGACCTTGCCCTCGTACCATGCTGCCGTCCAGAATGAGTTTAGGGCCGCTGAACTCTGTCCAGGTCGTCTCACAGGGGATAGACCAGAACTCTGGTGCATAGGTGTTCGTATAGGCCTCCGATTGCAGCACACGGTCCACCCATGACCGCTCTGATAGTGAATACTTCGCACAAACTGCTAGAACATGAGAACATGGGAGGTGGAATATTCGTGGTTTGTTGCATGTACACGTTCTTTACTGAAAGTTAACAGTATGTTTATGACCTCCTAATCTACCAAGTCACTCTCCCCTTTCTGTTGTAACTTGATATATATGCAGTCTGCGGTTATACGCATCCACTCTGTGATATCTTGCTTTTGCGGTGTTCTTCTCCAGAATGGCAGTGACCTTGGGGGGGGGGAATGCAAGTCCCTGTTCAAACCTATCCTCAGAAGATTCCCTTCTTAAAGTGAAATACCTGTTAACTCTGTGGAAAGTTAACTCGACAAGAGACATGATCGGTAGAAACCGAGCTCCCTTTTCAACACATTATTAAATGTTTCAGAGAAGTTTGTAGTACATATCTCATATCAGCGACCAGCGTCGTGAATCAAAGACCACGTAGGAAACGTCACTTGGACATATACTCTATGGCCTTGGTACATGCCTGACCGATCGAACACAGATCAACTTGCAGTTTTCTTTTTTGCCTTTGGTACGCAGCAGCCTTGAACATATCTCTCATATCGTTGCTTCGTACGTGAGTCTTCAAGTTAGAAGCCATGTGACGAACACAAAACCGTTGATAGGCTCGCGGCTCGTTGAATCCAACGTTCGGATCATTAATTGCTGCAATGATCCTAGCATGTCGATCAAATATAACACAGAGGTCATCTCGTTGCGTGACATGAACTCGAATGCAGCCCAGAAACCAAGACCAGCTTGAAGTGTTCGTCCCTTTCAACCAACGCAAATGCTAGCGGAAATACTCGGAAGCTTGCATCCACACTTGTAGCAACCAACAGTGTTCCTTTATACTTCCCGTACAAGTGCGTCCCATCGATACAGATAACAGACATACAATGTTTAAAACCATCGATATAAGGACCGAAGGCCCAAAACACTCGTTCAAACACTTCCATGTTGCTATAGTAAAAACCATCCACCAGAGCTTTGTGTTTCCATACAACAATGGTTCTTGGGTTTGACTGTTGGAGTGCTTGCATGAAATGCGAAAGTCTTCCGTAAGAACTCTCCCAATCCCCAAATATTTCAGCTATAGCTTTCTCCTTGGCATACCATGTTCTTCGATACGGAATATCGAAATGAAATTTCTTGGAGATGAGATCCTGTATGAATTCAACTTTCAAGGACGGATCTTTCTACACAAAGGACTTCACATACTCAGATATTGGACGAATCCAAGTGTGGGTGATCAGTAGATACTACTTCAGTGACATAGTTCTCCCGGTGCAAGCCTTTGTATGCGACTAGGGTAAACCCACGCGAGTGCTCACTTGTTTTAGTACCCCGTAACGACCAACCACATTTCTTCTTGCATCGCAGATGAAGGACATTCTCATTCGAGGTCACTGTGGTGTAGAATTGATTCCTCTGTATAGAATACATCTTCACAATTTCTTGAAGCATTTTCTTACTTTCAAAAACATGCCCTTCTCAAATTCTCCCCCCGGAACAAACGATATATGGCTACCCGATTCGGCCAATACTGATCAACTTCATAGTTCTTGTTTATCATACTGAACCAAGGTATGGGAGTTCTAATCCATGTTGTCAAGTCCATCTTCCTCCTCTCCGCTCTCGGCCTCATCATTTATTTCCACATACACATCATACATAGACAATTCGTTATTCACAATATTTTCAAGATTTTCAAGATGATTTAGCATAGGTTGAGATGGTGATGCTTGAACATCATCTTGCATAGGTGAATAATTATGCAATTGCATCGGTGAAGGTTGGCCGGACATTGCCAAAGATGCCCCCCCATGTAAAGGTGAAGCTATACGAGAACTAACACTACTAGAAAACAGCTTGATTCCGACGGAAATATCCGTTGGAATCAGTCGAAATTCCGTCGGAAATTGGTCTTCCGACGGAATGCCGTCGGAATGTTCTGTCTCAAAATCCTTCGTAGGAAATTCGACCTTTAATTCCGTCGGAAGGCTAGTTTCCGACAGATTGATTTCTGTCAGCGCTTTTTTTTACTTTAATTGAAATTCCGTCGCAATTTTCTGACGGAAATTTTCGTCAGAATTGGAGAGGTTTCCATTTCCGTCGAAAGAGGTATATTCCGACGGAAAGTTCTGTCGGAAGAGGTATATTCCGACAGAAATTTCCATAGGAAAAGTCAATAAAAAAACAAAAAAAAAACAGCTAGCACCACCCCCGCCACCAGCCCACACCACCCACCACCACCACGTCCAACCCCTTTCCCACACCACCCACCACCACCACGTCCAACCCCTTTTCCCACACCACCCACCACCACCAGATCCAACTGAAAAACCCACCCACCAGCTTAACCCGTATCCCCTCCCCACCAGCCTAACCCGTATCCCCTCCTAACCACCCAAATACCCCCACCCACCTCGCCAGATCTATAAACCACCACGACCCACCTCGCCATTCCACACCCTCCCAAATCACCACCGAAACCACCCAAAACCACCACCGAAACCACCCTAAAAAACATCAAAAAAAAAAACATCAAAAAACCACCCAAAAAAAACCGAAGTAATTCAAAAAAATTTCAAAAAAAAAACGAAGTAATTCGAATTTTTTTTAAAAAAAACGAAGTAATTCGGAAAAAAAACCCAGAAATTTCAAAACAAAACCTAGAAATTCGGCTACAAAACCCAGAAATTTAGGCTTGTTCTTAAATGTTTCAAGCGAAACCCGAAAAAAAAAATAAGAGAAAGAGAATAGACAACTTACCTTGAATTCCATCAAAACCTCTAAATTGACTTGAATTTGGGTTTTAAAGGTCAAATTCGACCATGAAAACTCTATATCTAGGGTTTTCATGGTCGAATTTGACATGAAAAACCTTATTTTGTTCTTTGATGTTTCATGCTTGGGTGTTGCGATGCATGAAGAGAAATGAAGGAAGGAGAAGGAGAAGAGAGAGAAAGAGAGGGCGTAGGAAAGAGAAAGAGGGAGGAGAGAGAAAGAAAGAGGAGAGGAGTTTAGAGAGAAGAGGAAAGATAAGAGGAGGAGTTTAGAGAGAAGAGGAAAGACAAGAGGAGGAGTTTAGAGAGAAGAGGAAAGAGGAGAGGAGAGGAGAGAGAAAGAGAAGAGAGGCGGAGAATTAGAAGAGGAGAGGAGAGAGAAAAGAGAAATGAAGGGGGAGGGGGTGTTCCGGGTTTTTTGAAGGGTTATAAGGATTTTTTTTTTTAATTATATAATTATATTCCGACAGAAATTTCCGTCGGAAATCTAATATTCCGACGGAGATTTCCGACGGATTTTATTTCCGTCGGAAAATTTTATTCCGACGAAATATTCCGTCGAAAAGCCCATATATTTTGATGGATTTATATTCCGTCGGAAATTCCCAACGGATTTCCTACGGAATTAAAATCTGCCGGAATTTCTGATTTTTCCGACGGAAGTACGTGTCCGTCGGAAATCGGCCTATTTCTAGTAGTGTAAACGGCATGTGAAATTGATCGTCGTGCAGGACTCTACTGAAAGATCACATCCCATATTCATTTGATGGAATGTCGTGTGAGGGCATTTGCAAGGACTCTGTGTTGTAACCGGAAATATATGTAGCTTATTGTTCTGGCCGAGTACTTTGTTGGGTACATATAGGCATCATTTCTACATATATCTCAGTGGGAACACCCTTCATTGCCACGACGCTCCTCAAAGCTTTCAAATGTTTATCCGTAGAAAGTGAATACTTGAACCCCATTGATAATCTCAAACCTCATTTTAATGTTTAGTTGAATATTCATTGGGTTTGAACCAATACTACTATGAACCTCGTTCATCAAATCATTGAAAGTCATGTCCGGTTCAAGTGTTAGTGGTTCCATATTTCCTCCATTATACACGACATTTGGTCCAACAAACAAATTTCACCTCCCCACCGACATAACAAAACTACTTTTTGTGCAGCCATATTCTACATAATATCCAAAACACATTTAACTTAAAGACACTAAATCATCATAATTAAACAACAATGTAGACATACTTTGGAAATTACAACAACTTAGAAGCACTAAATCACCATAATCAAACAACAATGTAGACATACTTTTCAAATTACAACAACTTAGAAACCCTAAATCACCATTATTAAACAACAATGTAAGTTATCACAATTACTCAAAAACTAACAATTATCAACCATTATCAACACTATCAACAATTATCTACACTAACAATTCAACATTTTCAACAATTATCTACACTAACAATTCAACATTACCAACAATTATCAACACTAACAATTCAACATTATCAACACTAACATTCACAAAAAGTATCAACAATTATAAAAAAACCTAGATTTTAAAAACCTAAGAAAGAGGGGGCAAGTACCAAATTCAATAAGGAAGTGAAGAGAGGGGGCGTCCAGGCTGTCGGTGGCCGCTCGTCAGAGGGAGACGCCGGTGGGGGGGGGGGGGATTTCGATTGAGTGCGAGAGAGATTGAGTTAGTGAGGAAATTTGAGTGAGAGAGAGAGAAGCTGGGTCTGAAATGTATCAGCGATAAAACCGCAGACTGAGACAGCGTTGCATTAAACACTAAAAACGCTGGCTCAGTCAGCGTTTTAGTGCGTTTGAATTTATTTATTTTTTAACATTTTAAATATCAGAAATTACGAAATTTAAAAAAAACAAGTCAACATGTAAAACGCTGTCCGAGACAGCGTTTTACAAATTGAATTTTTTTTAAAAAAAACCAGGGTATAAAACATTGTCCGAAACAGCGTTTTACCCTATAAGCTTAGTTTGATAAATAATCTTGCCACGCATCTACTTTACAAAATTGTTTGTGAATAAAGCTTACTTTGGAAAAAATTCATAGTATCAAATCATAACTATTAGTGAAGCTGTCATAATAATGAAGTAGTGCAAGGCAACTTATCTAAGATAGAAACTTGTTTATGCTGGTGAAAGATATCCTGGCCTACCTTGTCGAAATTAGAATCAATAATGAAATACGACAATTAAGCAGACAATCAAGTAAAGAAATTTAATTAAAATAAAAAAATGGTGAAGTGAATACATGAATAAATATACGTGGTTCAGCTATTGTTTTGAAATTGGAAACAAAGTGGTCCATTCATAAAACTAATCATCCATTAATTAATTACTCACTAATTAAAACAATAGACAAACCTAATATCAAAATCCCAACCACCACCCAACCTATGATACCAAAAAATCAAGACAAGCGAGTGTTGTAGGTGCAATCGGAGTCGGAAATTGATCGCGTAGAGACGGAGATATTGAGATTACATGAGGCAGAAGAGACAACATGAATGTTTATAAACAGTAGCGTGACCTTGCCGGAGATACGTGTACGCGTGGTAAGCGGCAGAGTTCCGGCAAGCAGGTCGGAAATAACAGGCTGAGAGTTAGACAGTAATCGATCCGCCATAACAGTAAGAGTAAGGTTCATAGGCAGGGTCTCCCCAGCCGAGATCTGACCTGCGGGAATAGGAGCTTGTCCAACCATCTGACCCCTGTAATCTACAAAGGCGGAGCTATCTGAAAACTTGAGGCCGACTTTATTAGGATTCTTGACAGTAATGGAAGCATCAAGGGAAACGTTGAGGTGGACTTTCATTCTGAGGGCGTCAAAGGAAACGTCCATGTCATGGAGGGAGACGGACTTGACGGTGGTGACTGGGCGCTTGGCCTTAAACACGGTGGCTCCTAAGATTGAAAATAGCAACACCAACCCGATTACGACGCCCAACGCCACCAACCAACACCGTCTCCTCTTCCGCCGCTTCTCATCCATTTTTATTTTAATTTAATTACTGCTGCTGTTTGCTTTCTGTTTCTGTTTACTTCATTAATTTATATTCTGGAATTTCGGTATTTTCTGTTTCTGTTTGTGTTTCCAATTTCCAACTCAGACGCCTCTCCTTCTATAACGGCACTAAACACTTTCCTAACTTGTGTACGAAGTTGTGAGGACTTAATTGACTATTGTTGCCCAGAATGCCGACTTTTGCATTTCATTCTCTCCTTTCCTTTTATAACCTCCCACCTATATCACAAATTATTTTTTATACATCAGGAATACAACTGAACTAGTCTAGGCTATAGCTTCTAGAAAAGCCCCAACATAATGCATCTTTATTTACTCCCTTCCGTTTGTTCGGAGTATTACACTTCAATCCGCATATGATTATAGACAAAACACAATTAATTAACTTCATTATAAACATATATAAGTATGATAGTTGGATTCTAAATAATTATAAGAAAATTTAGTGGGATTAATATTTTATTTTAAAGCAAAAAAAAAAAAAAAAAAAAAAAAAAAAAAAAAAAAAAAAAGAGGGTTTCAGATGTCCGATTATACAAACCGAATTCAGAGTCTAAATAAGTAAGCCGGATCGGACTCGAACTCGGACCAATCGGATTGGGATCAAGTCCAAGGTTCGTTTATTAAATGGACCGGATTCCCATTTGGCTCTATCCGACCCGAGTCTGATTCATTGCCAATCCTAACAATTCTTCCTTATCTCTGCCTAGAGATGAAAGTTCGGTGTACAATTTGGATTGTAGCCCAAAACGTATTAATTCGGTTTGGGGTTTTCTTAAAAAAATCCAAATCGTTTTACTACTCGGTTCAATCCAATCCAAGCCATTTTCTATTTTTTTTTTAAAAATAAACCAAATCCGAAATTTTGGACCTAATGTTTTTGGCTTGATTTTTCACATGTTTCCTGTATATTTTTTTTTTAAAAAAAAAAAACATTTTATTTGCACCTAAACATCAAATGATTAGAATGTCATGTCTTAACAAATAACAAATCCTATTAAAGTCTTACAAGGCCTATAAGTTGGCCAATGGCAGCAATTAACATAAAAAAAGTTCAACTATTCCCATCCTCCTTAGACCACTCTCAATGGTGAGCAAAAAAAATGCTCACCCACTCTCTCTCTACCCACTTTCTCTCTCAACAAATCAATTTTGCTCATGGGCAAATCTTTTTCACATTTTCTCTCCCAATGGTGAGCAAAAAAAAATGCCCACCCACCACTCTCTCTCTCTTACTTTTTCAATACCCCACCATTACTTTCTCTCTCCTACACAACACTTCTTTATTTATTTATTTCATTTATATTTTAACAATGTTACTCCAAATTTAACAATGTTACTCCAAATAAATAAAAACTAGTTTAAATTTGTGTAACTTATTTTTTTATTTTTGTCTTTTTTATCGTTAAAATTTGTCGTAAAATTACGTACGGTATATAAAAAAATTGTAAAAAAAAGCTCAAAATTTGTTAAATGTTTTTATTTATTATAAAAGCGGTACAATACTAGAAACCAATTACATTTGCAACGTCATGCGTAATTAAACTTAGGAAATAAAATAAACACAACAACTAAAAAATAACTCGACTGCGTACGGAAAAGTAGCTATGCCATAGTACTTGGCTTTATTTAAGTCGTCTAATTTCTCCCTAATCACGTGGCCCGTATCGTTGCCAAATATGTTCGACTAAATCACGTTTCAGAGATAGATGAATTTCTCTGTCACGGAGGGTAGCTTTTCGTTGTAGAAATGCGTTGAAGTCAAAGTTGGTAGGTCGGCCTACGTTGAATTCAAACGGTGGCGTTGTAGATGTTGATGCTGGTGTTGATTCTTGTTGCTCTTCTTCGTAGAAGGCTCTCAGAACTTCGGCTCGAGTGTAGTTGTGGCGCTCATCTTCAACAATCATGTTGTGCATAATGATACATGCTTTCATTATGTCCCGCAGTATGTCCTCGTCGTACGCCAGCGACGGTTTGCGTATTATTGCAAATCGAGCTTGTAAAACACCGAAAGCTCTTTCAACGTCCTTTCGAGCGGCAGCCTGGTGGTCAGCGAACATTTTATCTTTAGCCAGTTGAGGGAATGTGATACCCTGAACAAAAGTTGCCCACTTCGGATAAATGCCGTCGGCTAAGTAATAAGCCATGTTGTATTCATGGCCGTTAACTGTAAAATTTACCAGAGGAGCTCGACCATGCAGAACCTCATCGAACACTGGTGAACGGTACAACACATTAAGATCATTACAAGATCCGGGAATACCAAAGAAGGAATGCCATATCCATAAATCCTGATCCGCAACGGCTTCCAGTATTAGCGTTGCTTTCTTGTTCCTACCGGCGTACTGCGCTTTCCAAGCCGTTGGACAGTTCTTCCACTCCCAATGCATGCAATCAATGCTGCCTATCATGCCTGGAAAACCACGCAGTTCATTTTGATGCAGTATCCGGGCCAGTTCATCAGTTGTAGGGTTTCGCATGTACTCGGTTCCGAACTGATCAATGACCCCGGCACAAAAACGTTGTAGGGCAACTCGAGCGGTTGACTGACTAATTCGAACGTATTCATCAACGGCATCTGCAGCCATGCCGTAGGCTAACATTCTTATCGCGGCTGTACATTTTTGCAGAGGTGATAAGCCTAACCTTCCAGTTGCATCCCTACGCTGCTGGAAGTAAACATCACCTTCAACGACCTTGTTCATTATGCGTAAAAACAAAGGTCGTTGCATACGAAATCTTCTTCTAAATTGGGTGGTGTTGTACACAGGATTATCGGAAAAATAATCATTAAACAGCCTGGCATGTCCCATTTCCCTATCTCTTCTGTTCGTACCCCCTCTACGTGTTTTTGAAGTACGTTGGGATTGTGTTTGGGGCATGAGGAAAGATGGGGGTTGGTATGTGAAGAGTTCATCAACAAGTTGATCACATTCTTCATTATTGGAAGAAGATGAACTTGAACTTGAACTTGATGATGGTCTGGAATACATCATGTATTAATATTGTAATTTTCTGAATTGGTGTGGTTGTGGATATGTGCCATGCCTACTATATATAGCAACTATATCAAATGAATAAGTGGTTATAAATCTGAATGACCACACCGACTAAAACAATCAAATTTTCAACCACGCAATTATGTCGGTATCAATGACCCAACGTTAAAGCATACTGACAAAGTTAATTCAGAAAAATGTGACTACACAATGACAAAAAAGTGACTACTCAATGACAACAATTGAATGCAACTATGTCGGTATGAATGAGCCAAAGTTAAAGTGAAATCAGAAAAAAAAAAGTGACTACTCAATGACAACAATTGAATGCAACTATGTCGGTAACAATGACAACTGAAACCAACTTGTTAAACAACTTGTCATTCAATATTGGAAAATCAGAATACAAGCTTACATATCACATTGAAATAAAACACACCACTAATACAAGTTAAACGTAAAAGACTACATTGCGCATAATTAAAAACTTAATTAATACAAGCCTACACCTACTACAACCAAACATGCTTACAAGCCCTGTAATTTACCCAACAAAAAATTCTTGTACGACTCTTCTTCAGGAGTGAGTGGCGTAGGCGAATTCTTCAGAGCTTGCAGAATATCAAACCAGGTTTTCATTTTATGAAAGTCAAGTTCCTCCCGT
Organism: Chenopodium quinoa; assembly: GCF_001683475.1. Taxonomy (NCBI): domain Eukaryota; kingdom Viridiplantae; phylum Streptophyta; class Magnoliopsida; order Caryophyllales; family Amaranthaceae; genus Chenopodium; species Chenopodium quinoa. Next base: position 7,927,198 of record NW_018742205.1, on the reverse strand, counting down.
TTCCTCTGTTCCTTGTCCTTTTCAATTTTGATCCTCTCTTCCTTCAGAATGGCCTCCCTCTCGCGAATTGTAGCAAATTCCTTCATTCGTTCGCTAAGCTCAGACGAACCACTTTCTGAAGCTACTTCTTTCCCTTTACGCTTGGCCTTTGCTTTCTTCACACCTTCGGGTCTTTGTATTCCTCCAGATGAAAAACCATCAATAGGGGTTTCATCCCCTCCATCGTCTCTGGACCTCTTCCCACTTCCAGCACTACCTTGCTCCTCAACATCACGAACAGCTTTTCTTTCCTCCTTTGACAAGGACCACCTCAGCTTCGGCCTCCAATTTGGATCTTTATTAAGCATTTCAACCGCGTGAAGAAAAGCGAAATTACGACCTTGGGCGAGATGAAAAAGCTTCGACGCACTTTTTATTCGGTCAGCTTCGTTGTAACCACTCCCTCCCTCCGGAAGTCTACCTGCTTCATCATAGCAAGATATCCACTGTAGTGTGTCTGCTGCCAACCTTCTTCAGTGCGACGTCAGACTCTTCATAGGTCTTGGCGGAATTATATTCGGCTTCTCCGCATGGGCACTTTGATATGCTGCGTGTACATCGCGCCAAAGGGAAGTTGCTTTCTGGCTCGTGCCTTTAATAGCATTCTCGCTGATCTCCAAGTACAACCCAATCAGAGTTTCATCTTCCGCAACTGACCAAATTCGAGTCGGTCGTGCAACAACCTGGTTGGATTGCAGTTCGGGAACTGGTGGAGGATATTGCGGCGTCTCTGGTACGCTGTCCTCTTCGCTCTCATTGAATTGTGTGTTGCTATCATGTACAGTTTCAGGTGTACATTCTTCAATAACATGGTTTCGTAGGGGAAACTGAGTGGGTGTCTGATACTGTGGAGATGGTTGCAAAGACGTATTGCCCATTCTTTGCAAGAACAATTGAAACTTGGGATTAGTTAGCAAATCATCACTAAAACCAGAAAATTGTTGGCGGAAATTTGGGTTGTTTGGATCCATTAAAAGATTCTGCATCACAAAACAAAAGATAAATATTTGTACTAAAATTTACTAATTTTTTACAAAAGATAATTTTTTTTTTTCACATAATCACATATATACTAATTTTAATACATAACTAAATTTATATATTAAAAAAAAAATTAACCAATAATTGGAAGACTTTATTAACTACGAATTTAGTAATGTTTGAATTTAGTAATGTATGGAGAAAACACACATATACTAATTTTAATACATAACTAAATTTATATATTAGAAAAAAAAAAGTAACCAATAAATGCAACACTTTTGCAACTACAAATTTAGTAATGTATGGAGAAAATATCAACAACTTTCTTCAATTACATAATGCAATTAAACAACATGGTTTTCAATATTTTTTTTTTCAAAAAAACACACATATAATAATTTTAATACATAACTAAATTTATATATTAGAAAAAAAAGCAAATATATCAAATAAATGCAACACTTTTTTTACTACAAATTTAGTAATGTATGGAGAAAATATCAACAACTTTCTTCAATTGGGTTTTTCAATTAAGTAAACATGGCATATAATATTTTTTTTTCAAAAAAACACACATATACTAATTTTAATACATAACTTAATATTACAAAAAAAAAAAAAAGTAACCAATAAATGCAACACTTTTTTTACTACAAATTTAGTAATGTATGGAGAACATATCAACAACTTTCTTCAATTACATAATGCAATTAAACAACATATATTTTTTTTTCAATTACATAATGCAATTACATAATATTTTTTTTTTCAAAAAATCACATATATATTAATTTTATTACATAACTTTATTTAAATAATAAAAAAAAAAAAAAATTACCTCAATATGGGTGTGTTGCAACAAAAATGCTCTTCAACAAATTTAAAATGCTTAAGAAAATAAAAAAGTGGAGGATTTTAAGTGATTTCGAAAATATATCAAAATATATCAAAATGCATGTCTATTTATAGAGAATTTAATTTTATGACCGTTGGTAATTTTTTTTTTTTTTTTTTACCAAAAATATTTTTCAGAAAATGCATTACAAACAATATTACCGTTGTAAAACGGCTAATTTTTCCATTGGCCAAGCTCCTGCAGGACGCCACGTGTCGCGCGCCTATTCGCTGGCTTACTGACGCGAACAGTAGCCTTTTTTATTTATTTATTTTTTTTTTAGCGTCAAAACGACGCGTTTTGGCCAGCACAAGCCCAAAACGCGTCGTTTTGATGGGTTGGCAGCCAAATTTTTTTAAGCTGATTTGCAACGTGTGGGCCCCACTTCCAGCACTGTTCATCTATTAAAATGCCCATACTTTGGGCATTTTCATTTATGCCCATGGGCTTTTTCTTGATTTTTTGTATTTGCTCACTATTGTGGGTGATGAGCATATTTTTTGCTCACAAAATATGCCCATGAGTAAATATTTTGCTCATGGTTGTGAGTGCTCTTAATTCCCATTTTTTTGAGAAATAGGCTTGTAATTAAGGGACGGAGAGAGTAATACAACACAACATAAAATATGAGATGAGTTATGTACGAGGTTTGTTTATGAAAGATTGACTTAAGCCTAATAGGGCCTACATGTCAAGTTTATTTTGGCCCATTGTAAGATTAAGCTATTTAAATATTAGACACGCAAACACGACATATGGATCTGTATGTGTATGGTGGCTGGCTGCGGCCCAACCCTGTAATGATGGTTGGTAGCAGGAGAGAAAAATAGAAGAATCGCGGGAAAGACGGGAAGTCGAAGCCGTAGTGACATGGGATTAGTTGAATGATTAGTCCCTTTGGAATAAAAGGACGGAAGAAGAGAAGGAGATGTGGATGTAAGCAGTCCTAACTCCTAAGCACATTGGGCTTAGTTGTAATTGGGATGTCTGTCAGACGTAGTCCGATTCACTTAATAATTCATCAATCATTAAAATCATAATTGAGAAGACAAGAGAAAGAAATTAAAAGAAAAATTAGATTCCTATATTTCGAGTGTTTTAGAAGGCAAACGAAACCGCAGGCAGGTACATTAATTGCTGAGTCTTGCACTCCTCCTTTTTTCTCCATTATTCCGGAGGAAAGTGTCTGACTTGGTTTTTTTAGTCACGGAATACATATTTCTTTCGACACTTTACTATTTCTGTGTATTTTGAATTAAGATATAGCAGATTTATTTCCATAAAACCCAAACAAACCCCAGTTGATTTGAATGTTTGAGAATTTGTGTAGATTCCGAGATTGAATTCTCCAGATTGGGATTTGATATCAAATCAAAGAATGAAGATGAGAGTGTTGTTGACACAAGTTTTGATGGGGACGGAAGGAGGAGGGCAATCTATGTTGTCCACCATCAAAATTGCCGTCCTTCCCATAGTAAAGGTGTTTACCATGTGTTTCCTGGGATTTCTAATGGCCTCTAAGCATGTCAATATCCTTCCTTCTAATGGCCGCAAATTGCTCAACGGGGTCGGTATTATTCTCACTTACTATTTCATTCTGGGTTTAATTTTCATCGTATTACTGATTTTCTGTTTCTGATTGCAGCTCGTTTTTACTCTGTTGCTCCCCTGTTTGATATTCTCCCAATTAGGCCAAGCTATTACTCTCCAGAAAGTGCTTGAATGGTCAGATACATAATTGTTCAATTCTTCAACTTTTGTCAATTTGTACTATTATTTAATCTAATCTACTTACGCCCTCCTTATGCAGGTGGTTCATCCCTTTCAATGTTATCCTCGCTACTATTTCCGGCTCACTCATCGGCCTACTCGTCGCCACCATTATCCGCCCTCCATACCCCTTCTTTAAGTTCACGGTTGTGCATATTGGAATTGGAAATATTGGCAATGTACCCCTTGTCTTGATTGCTGCTTTGTGTAGAGATAAATCTAATCCTTTTGGCGATTCAGACAAGTGCAGTCAAGATGGAACTGCCTATATTTCATTTGGCCAGTGGGTATGTGTTTTTTTTTTTTTTTTTTTTTTTTTTTATTTATTTATTTTTAAATTTGTGCTCAATCAATGCTCTTGTACAAGATTTGTTGTGCACACATGCTGGACTTACTTCCTGAATAGCTGCATTTAGCCTGTAGTTTAATAATTAAATTTTCCAGGAATTCAATTGTTCAAAAATTTTTTATACTTGTTTGTCAGATAGATCTCTGTGAAGGAATATACTGATGTTTATGATAATTTCCATTTGTTATTGCATATGTATTTTTTTTTTTTGTAAAGCATTACACCTTGTAGTTTATCTGATAACTTAATGCGTTCCATAGACAATACGAAAGAACTTTTCAAAGGCTGAACTGATTATATTGGATTGTTTTTAAAATACAACTATGTTAGCTATTGCTTATATGATACCAGTCCAGAATTATAGAAGTGATAGTGATCCCATATTTCCCTTCAGCTTTACTTGTATTTCTTCACTGAAGTGATAGTGATCCTAAGTGTTACCTTATTTCTTTTCAGCGCCTTTTCAAATTCTTAATTCTAGCCGTTTTCCTTGTTTTCCAGGTTGGTGCAATTGTCCTGTATACATATGTATTCCAAATGCTGGCACCCCCTCCTGAAGGTACCTTTGATGTTGAAGATGGACATCTTCCAATCAAAAGTCAACAGCACAGTGGAAGTGAAACACCAGAACAAGTTCCTTTGCTTCCTCAAGGTCCAGGGCCATTGACATCACATGTGTCACAGAAAGGAAAGGCAAGAGTCTTTCTACTTTTCCTATATTTTCATAGTTGTAACTCTTTGTGTTTAGCACTTTAACACAGTGATTGTTTGTTTACTGAGAGAAGTTAATGTACCTGCTTCACCTACATTTATACGACTGATTCCATTCTCTTAATCATATGTTTGTTCAATATATTTCCTCCTTTCCTCTGTCTTTCATTGATTTATGTTAAATAGTTTGTTGACTTAAGTCTCAACGACTACCACTCTCCACTTATTGTCTATTGCTTTAATCATTTACCAATACGGATATCAAATCTTTTTAATGTTTGCACTATTTATGGCAATTAAACTGTGAATTTGGTGTTGACAATCAGGCTATAATCATTAAGAACTTGAATTTGTGAAGAACTTTTAATCATGCTGAAATTCTGTTTGCCCTTAGCTCATAATCTTGACTTGCTAATATGTATAGAACTTGTGCTTGTTTTTTTTCTGAATTCCAGCTTTATTTTAGGTAAAATCTTCTCAAATAATTGAGGGGTTTATAATCTTAACTTTATAAGTCAGCAAGCTACTTTGAAAAGGGTAGCTAAACCCTTTTCAGAAGTGCCTAGATAAATTGGGATTGGATTGTTGAATCCACTAAACCTTTTTGGCTGCTAATAAGTGATAACTCAAGTCTTTGGGTCTCTTTAGGTTCTCTTTAGTAAACCTGTGCTAAGAATACATAACTAATCTTCCTATCAAGTTTGTATATTTAGAAATGCAGACTTCAATTTATAGTCTCTGAATACTGCTTGAGTGTTCACCTTTGATGGTGCCCATGGTGGAAGTGAAGTTTTTTTTTTTTGGATAGGGCATGTTCGGAATGGGGAAATTTTTTAGGGGTTAATTGAGCCGTGAACTTGTGGTAGATGGGATGAATTAGTGGTGATTGAAGGAGGAGGAAGAGATGAGGAATTTTTATATCCTCATTTAGGGGGTAAATCTCTAAGGAATGGTGAATAGGGGTGGATGTGAGCGGAGTTAAGCGGAGCCTTCAGTTTTATTGAACCAAGAACTTAAACCACATAGATGAGCTCGAACTCAGTTTGAAGGGTATGGTAGAATTAGGGTATGTCCATCCCTAGCGGTGGGGATATGTTACTTTCATTTAAAGGTAACAATGTCCCCATGGGCCCCACCTCATCCTCCTTTTGAAACCATCTCCATCTCCATCCATCTTCCATCTCTTAATTTGTCATCCTGTAATTTCATTTTCATCCTTTTCTATCGCTTTGCAGAGATAGTAATGCGCACCATTCTGATTATGCATGTGTCAAAAATTATGCACGGGAGGACTACAATTCTCTCGCATGCTAGTGAGTATCTAGTCTCGTGTCTCTATGATAATATCTGATATCCAATTGTATACAAAATTTACATTTTTTCTTTCACATGCATTTTTTCTTCTTCCCTAACACAGTTATCCTGATCTACTTGACTGATGGGATGACTGTCTCAGCATTCGTTTTGAATCAGTAACTGAGAGTACGGGTTAGTTATCTATACAATCTGTTGAATCACAAAGGAAGGACAAGTGCTTGTGGACAACTATCATAAGTCCAAATGCAAGAATTGTAACTGAAAAAAAAAAAAATTGGTGGCAGTGACTGTGGAGGACTTAGGGAGGGGGGGGGGGGGTTGGGAATTATGACACCCGATTTTTACTCAGATTGCTAAAAATTATAAGTAATACAAATGATGAAGATTTACTTATCACCTATATTTAAAGTTGACTCAGTATTGTCTCCCAGATACTGGGAGATGACTGCTTGTTTTCTTTTATTCAAAAAAAGTAATGCTCATTTAATTTAGGAGTGCAATTTAGTGTTCATCCATCTGAATTTAGGAGATGCATCTGCAAACAAAGTCTACAGTCACGGTACTCTCTCTATTTGTACTAAGCTTCAATCCGTTTGATGCAGGTCAAGGAGTTCCTGTTGTTCATATATGATAAATTAAAGCTCAAACAGCTCATACAGCCTCCTATTATTGCTTCTGTAAGTATATGATACCCATCTGCCTACATTAAGTATTTAACTTGCAAATGTTGGTCATTGTTGTGCATCAACGTGTCCCCCCTCCCCCTCTCCCACCCTTTCACTTACACGTGCGTGTCAAATGTAAAAGTGTAATTCATGCTTAGTAATCAATGGAAATGACTACCTCGTGGAATAATACTAATATGTCAGCAAAATTCAATTTGATGTTATATTCTGATATTTTTGTCACTAGAACTTATTTACTGTTTGTCGATCATGAAATTAAGTCTGAGGTCCCTCATAGAGTCATTTCAGGAGGGTAGCTGGAAATTGCTGACTTTTTGGGACAGTGGGACTACATGAGTCCAAGTGGTTAACAAAATTTTATAACAGAATGATAAATGACGTGAATTTTTTCAATTGAACTTCCCTATCTATAAGTGCAGCCAATAAATAATCCATGACAACCTGATCAACAAGTAAAATGCCAAGTTCATCCTCATGCAAAGAGAAGATTTGTGCTTTTAGTACCTTATACAATTGATAAACCCCAATTATTGTCTGCTGGAATAGCAGCCACTTCCATAGACAACGCCAGCTTATCAATAACTACTGAAACATAAGAAATAAAGAAATAGCATAGCTATAATGGAAAGTGCCATAGACAATCCATGCACATTGGCTCTTAGCATATCAATTTAGCTGGTTTACCTATACGCCTCACTTCATCAACTCAATATCACAAAGGGCCTTTATGTGATTGAATAGTGGTTGTAAAGGGTTCCAAACAACATTTTATGACCTCTGGATGCATCCTCCACCACCACTTGAGTTTTCTATATGGGGTCTCAAAATTTTCAAAAATGGTTCAATTTCGTGTATTATAGCCTTTAGATTTAGCCTGTAGAGAACATTTTCAAACCTACTAGGTTAGGCATCGTGGTTTTTCCTAGGTTCCCTACTTAGACTACTTGCCTTTATATGACCGACTAATGACCATATATGGTTCCAAACAAATTTTATGACCCCAAGATGCATTCTCTACCATCAATTGAATTATTGACACCGGGTCGTGAAATCTTGTTCAATTTCATTTATTTAGCCTTTAAATTTGGTATCCGGAGAACATTTTCAGATCTAGCAAGGGTAAGCATCGAGGTGTTTCTTGGAATTCCCAAAGGACCTCAAGAGGCCTACTTAATGCCTGGAACCTTTTAATTCATGCCTTGGCCCATGACTTTGCCTTCTTCGTAATCATGTCTTAAGATGCATGCCATGCCTTAAAGAGGGGCTCTTTTGGGTCTCATTTACCGCGCGGTTCCTTTTGTTTCTAATTTTGCCTTCTATCTCCAACGTCTTGGTATTGGATCCACGCTTCTATTAGCACAAATATGAGGACCCTTCTATAATATCCAGGAACGATTTTAAAGGCAAAGTAACTTTGTGAGTTACGATTCCTCTTTCTATTGAAGGTAGTTAAAATACTCTAGAAGATTAACAATCTCTTCATGCTAAAAGAAGGATGACCTTCTTTATAGGTCATCGAGCAAATCGTTAAGGCCTTAAGGGGCCAGGGCCTTACCATGACTTGCCTTGTCTAGTCTTGGCCATGCCTGGCCATAAGGCAAGCCAAGATGCAACCTTCTATTGTTATAAGTAGGTGTTTTATGCCTTGTCCTCATACTCATTCCCTGTGTTCGTGTATGCCTCAGTCTTGGCCATGATAGCAGCAACATTAGTAGCGCCTAAGGTCCTTGTGCCTTGGCCCTCATACATAATAATTTCTTTCACACATATGGCACAATGCTACCCTTTTCTAGCTAATTATAGTTGGTTTTAGGGGGACGAATTGAAATGATATATTGCTAAATCTTAATAGATCGTGCGCCGTGTATTTTATTCCGATAACTTCCTTTATATAGGGTTATTCGACTAACACAAACCCTAATAAAAACTAAAGATAATGCCAATAATAATAAAAATAATACTATCCCATATAATTAATAATAATGTCAATGAACCTGTGTAATATACCAAATGTAATGTCGACCTGCTTATAAACTACTCCCAATATCTAAAAGATCAGACTAAATTAGTTATCTTGAGTCTCTTTATTGCATCCACACCAAAACTTGGCAAGATTGTCGTATACATAAAAATGTTAGTATTTCTGCTCAACCATAGACACACATGCCCACACACATCTACACAAGCAAACAAACAATCAAAAACTTGGGTATGTTACTCCTTAATCCCAAAAATTGGGTGTTCTTAGTTTGTTTATTTTGGATTGTAATTTTTTTACTCCCTCTGTCCTTTTATTATAAGCCTGTGTTTCATTTTGGGTAATCAAAATTAAGAGTCTATTTCTATTTAAAGGTTGTTTTTTTTTTTTTTACAATATTATTTTCTTTTTGATGATTTGTCATCTTTTTACTTTTTCTTTTTCGTACTTTTGACATCAATTCCCAATACTTTCTCTCTCCCTCCCATCAATAATTTTCAACCACTTTTTCTTTCTCTCTATCTCTCTCTAACCCCACATGCATATTTGTACTCACAATTACTCCCTCCGTCACACAATACAAAGCCTGCATTCCTTTTTGGGTAAACCAAAATACAAAGCCTATTTCTATTTAGAGGTAGTACTTTTTGAGAATATTACCCTCTTTTTAATGAGTTGTCATTCTTTTTTCTTTTTCTTTTTGTACTAATGATGTCTTTTGACATCAATTCCCAACACTTTCTCTCTACATCTCTTCAACAATTCCCAGCTATTTTTTCTTTCTCTCTATCTCTCTTTAACCCCACATGCACATATGTACTCTCAATCGTTGAGTTTAAGGAATCTCCATCCTCCTTAATTCCCGTGAAAAAAACCAAATAGGCTTTGTATTGTGTGACGGAGGGATTATTAGTTGTAAGAAATCAACAACTTTCTTAATTCCCGTGGAAAAACCCAAATAGGCTCATAATAAAAGGACGGAGGGAGTATTTTTTATTTTCCCTCAAGAGTTGTTTGGTCATATTTCTTGTTGAGGTTTTTTAAATATTATTTTTATGCTGCAGGTTTTAGCAATTGCATTTGGATGTGTGCCTTTCTTGAAAAGTTTAATCTTTACAAGTGATGCTCCTCTATATTTTTTCACTGACAGCTGCATGATTCTTGGGTAAGCTTGCTAATCTCTTTTATATTATTTTCAAGGAAAATTTATTGGTATGATAATATCAGCTTCATATTTTTATTGATTGGAGATTGTTCTATAATTAGTTCCACATTTGATCCCGCCCCCCCCCCCCCCTTTCCCCTTCTTCTTAATATGTATCATGGAATAGTAAGCAATGAAACTAAAAATAAAACCTCTGAATATCTCAGTGACTGGAATTTAGCCTATAATAAAGGTGTCAAAATGAATATGTATTGCAGCTCCTAACAATCACTCAAGAAAAGTTGATGCTCTTTATAAAATAATAGGGGCTTGTTAGTTGTTACACAAAAAATCTTACATTTGATTTTTTTTATTTTTTTGGTTATAGGGACGCTATGATTCCATGCATTTTGTTGGCATTGGGAGGCAACCTTGTGGACGGTAAGCTAACTTTTTGCAAGTTTTGCATTTTGCTGATCATTTTCTTACTGGTTGTTCTAAGGACGGGTTGATCAGACCTGAGTTGATGTGTTGTTACATGCAGGACCTGGAAGTTCAAAACTTGGTTTTAGGACAACTGCTGCAATTATTTTTGGGCGGTTGGTGTTGGTCCCCCCAGCAGGGCTTGGCATAGTGACTCTGGCTGATAAGTTGGGCTTCCTTCCTGCTGGTGACAAGATGTTCAAATTCGTGCTTCTCCTTCAGCACACAATGCCTACTTCTGTACTTTCAGGTACTTTTTTTAACAATTTTTAGCACAGTACATTACAGCAGTTGTTTATCATTTATCAGTAGTGACAGAAAATCTTACTGCCACACTTGTTAGTTTATTGATTTGTTAGTGGTCATGCCTATATTCTCAATGTTTTGTAGGTGCTGTGGCGAACTTGAGAGGATGTGGGAGGGAATCGGCTGCAATACTGTTCTGGGTTCATATATTTGCAATTTTTTCAATGGCTGGGTGGATTGTGCTATACATTCACTTACTCTTCTGAGAATTCAAGATGTCTTTTTTTGCCGAATGCTATTATTTTTGACATCAACTTAATTGGAGAGTTGTGATAATATATGCCTTGTACAACTAAATTTACAAGTCTAGTTGGATCCATCCGGGATCGCTGGAAACAGCAAAAAGAGAAGACCTTGTTCATTGTTCAGATGATGCTGGCTGCTAATGGTTTTGGAGAAGCAGCTTTGTACATATGATGCTGGTCATGCCTATGTACACTTTAGCTCAATTATTTGTGGTTATAAGAATTTTGATTAATTGAGTAAAGTTCATACAGTATATGGGGGTACTAGCTTATTATATTTTATTTTTATATTGAACAAAAATCAATTTATCAATGCTTTACTCTTCTGATCCTTAGTTGCTAATTATACTCACTTTTATAATCAAAGTTAATGTTTTATTGATATAAAGATATTTTAATAATTGATTTATACTCCGTATACTAGTACTAGTAATACAAATTCTCAAGCCACAATTTTCTGTATGTCTCATGTATCCCCACTTTAACAAAGAAATGGCTGTTAAGTCTTCTCTTCTTTTTTTTTTTTTTTTTTTTTTTTTTTTTTTTTTTCAGTCTTTTAGCGGCTATAAAGTTGGTCATTTGGAGTCTCATCATAAATGTATTCCTTCAATAAGTATCAATGTATCATACATTTTCTAAATGCCTAAATTTTGCAAGCTGTGATTTTGTTACAGAAATAATCATAGCTATTAGATAGTGCATGTGAGGAGTGCTGTGGGCATGCAAATGTCTTTTCATACATTACAGTATAACATCTATTCCTTGTGCTGTTGTGACTTGTGAGGCCATAGGCATGTAAATGTCTTTTTTTTTTTTTTTTTTAAACAAGAGGTAAAACATAGACTTAAGCAAGCCCAACCGAGAGTGCATGAATGTAATTATCAAATCTTTTTCAGGTTCATTTATTTATATCTATATTCAGTATATTGGAAGGATAACATGTATGACTGTATGACAAACCCTTAAAATTGAGGTCATGTATTCAAGTTTGAAAGAAAAATATAATCTGGATGTAGATAGTGCCACATGACACATGAACAATGATCAACCCTAACGAAAAATGGAAGCAATGCCCGGGTTTCTTGAGTAAAATAAAGAAATCAGATAGTTTCAAGCTACAGAGCAAATCTATCTTCTATACAAAGACCCTATACAATCAGCAAAATCATTATTTTACAGAACCCTTTCTGTGGTTTTGAAGGCTCAGACAGACAGACTAAAAGTTGCATTAGCAACCGTTGATTCAAAACCTGATGACTCTGAGAACTGAAGCGTTGAATCCTACAATGACAATTATGGCAGTAGTATCCCATTCTTACAGTTATGGACAAGAGCAGAAGCAGTAGCTTTCAGCATCTTTTATACTCCGCATGATTAAAACCACCACCACCACCTCTTTTCCCGCTCGTTGCGGGATCCTGAACCAGAAGGTTGGATGGGTTGTGGAGGCCAACCATTTGAATTAGTTTGCCCATTTGACCTTCCTGCTAGAGAATTGCCCAACCAAAGCACCAAGACAATACCCGCTAGGCCAACTATAGGAGCGGCTGCCGAGAATAACCACCCTCCCCTCCTACCATTGGTATGTGAAAAAATTGCCCGAGGACCTACATCACCCAATGCAGCAACAAAATCTTGAGATTCACCCATTTCACTTGTATCAGTGGCAACTGACACATCATCCCTACCCTCCTGCTGCTGGATTTCAGAAATAAACATTCTATGGCTAGCGTGGCGCTTGCCTCGCTCATAATCTCTGTCATCGGTTGGGAGTTCATATCGACAAAGGGGGCAAGAATTCCTTGCACTCAACCACGGCAATATACAGGATGGATGGTATAGGTGAAAGCAGGGCAGCTGATTCACTTCAGTGCCAATCATCAGCAAATCTTTACAGATTGCACAAGCTAAGCCATCAGATTTCAGATGCTCATCAGTAATGACTACGAGGGGCAGTTTATCAATGAAAGACACAGCTGCAGGAGGTGCTCCTCTTCTTGCATTATCAGTCTCGGTAAGATGATCCAAAAATTCTTCAAATACTAAAGAATCAAGATAACCTGCAGGATCACCACTATATGGTGCTTCACCAAATACTTCCATGCTTGCAGGGATGCTGGGAATCTGGAGGTCCCTAACTTCCCTAATTCTCCGGCGAATCATCCCCTCAAACTCAGAAGAATCTGTTCTACTATGTTCAACAAAATAATCATTGCCGGCATTTGAGTCAATATGAGCTCCAATTTCACGAGGGCTAACTGTATTCTCCTCAGCATCAACTTCTTCCCACTCACCATCTTCTACTTCATCCTCATCAGAATTCCAGAGCACAATACCAGCATGCATTGGATCAATATCAGTGTCACTGTCAACATCACTTCTATCCATAGATTGGACATATAAGTCTATGTCAAAGTATGTATGGCCATCAATTGAAACACCAGAGTCACCTTCATAAGTACTAAAAGACAGAGCATCACTATCACTATGATAAATCCTGTGTCCACCAACGCTGACATTAGATTCACTCTCTCCATAAAACGAATCAGAGTTGAATCCTTCACTTCCTGTATCAGAAAATAGTCTCCGCCATCTACTAGAACCATTAGGTGTTGTATTAGAACTAGCCGGCTGCAGTACCATCACATTAGGATCGGTATCTCCATGAACATCTTCATGCTCAGGCTCAGTAAGTCTTGCTAGGTTAATTATTTGTGAGAACTGTTGTGAGAAATTTTCAATCGCCTCAGAACTTCCATTAATTGACCTTCCTCCAGGGACCCTTCTTCGAAGAGAGTTGTGTGCTGGGGTGCCAAAATCTTCAACCAGCAAAAATTTACAGTCATCACATATGTTGACACTTTGGAGACCACTATTATTTTCATCCTCCAATGATAGAGTTCTTCCACAAAGACCACATGACTCAGGCATTTCTACACGATCATTTGTCAAGCCATTATTGATGTGACCAAGCAAATTGGAATGAGGTGATACTAGTGTATTAGTTTGCAAGTCCAATTCCATCTGTAGGCATATAGGGCAATTCAAAAGTCAACAAAAAGGTAGATGAACATTAGGTAATATTCACGAAAAAGGTTTAAAATGTGGGAGGGCACATATTATACAAACGAGATATCAAAAGACCTTAACTACATGAAAAATTGAGAATAGAAATACAGAGATCAAAGAGAAAAGTTTTCAGAAAAAATATTTCAACATATTTCAAAAAAGGATGAGCAATTGAAAGCTTAAAGACCAATTAAAGCATCAGGATTGTAAAATGTCATAAAAGGCGGACAGAAAATAGCACATCAAAAGTCACTCTGCTTCTTATATATCTATTGTTTTAATTCCTGGCATGCTAATCAAGGAATCCTATAATTGACTAACATTTTACTTCATATTACTCCAATAATGAAACACAAACAAATAATAATTAGGGGAGGAGGAAAGGGTAAAGTTGAAAGGAAAAAGGCATAGAACCATTGTACTGAACAGTAAACAAAATACTTTTCTTTATTTCCCCATAGAAAGATGACTAAAACTTCCCTTTATATTACTCCATTAACAAAACATGAAATAAATGATGATTAGGGGAGGAGGCAGGGGTAAAGTTGGGAGATAAAGGCCACACAATGTTCCATAGATTCTGAATTGTAAACAAAGATCTTTCAAACAAAATACGAAAATGCCGACGTGAGTATAACATCACTCTACAGTAATTCATTATTAAAGGATTCTGCGAAGCACCCAAATAGATTGGTCTGGAGTATATAGAGTAAAAAAGGCAGCTTTCTAATATGGAAAATCTGTGATGCACCATAGCAGAACACCTGCAGAATTACATACGTGAGATGCCAGAAAGGACAAACAGGTAATAGAGAAGGAATTGTGGGCAGGCAAGGTGACTGAGCTGCCAGAAGAGGACAAAGAAGATGATCCGAGCAGGTGTATCATCCTAGGAACTGATGTACTCGTAATAAATAGCAAAGAGAGGGAGTGGAGAGGGCATTGAGAAGTGAGACCTTATTATGAGTGTACTGGGAGAGTATGTGAGCCTCTCAAATGCTCACTGCTGTAATCTTTTTTTTTTTTTTTTTTTTTTTTTTTTCCTGTAAATATTAATCAAGAAACTACCTTACTCTAATTATCTTGGCCTGGGTAGCCAGTAATAAATTGTGGTAGTGGGAATCAATATTAAGTGTAATTTAGTATGGACACAACCAACAATCTCCACGGGAAAACATTCGCATTCCCCAAACTTGTGTTTCTTCATATTTTTCCATTACAATCCATTTACCACTTGGGAAGTGGTACTAGGTGGGAATGAAATTTATGAGGAAAAATAGAAAATTTGGGGTCATCTTGATTGATTATGGGAATGAACGTTGATTTTCTTTTCAAATTTACATACAAATCTATTCCCATTACCATTGTTTACAACCGGTTACCAAAAAAGCCATAAAATTCCATCTTTCTTCATATATTGCTGTCTATCAGTATTGTGTAAATGCAGGAAGGGTAACTGATCGTAACAAAATCAGAGAGCAATATAAGAATTTGTCACAAAAAACCTCTACCTACCCAAGACTCTGGCCAGAAGAAGTCAATTTTCTGGCATTTACTCCTTATTTTCCTAACATTTTCTTCTTTCTCTTGTACTCTTGTGTGACTCTCACTCTCTAATTCTCTTATTCTTACTCAACCTTTTACAATGGCTTTTCCATCTCCTTCAGCCAGTCAATCTTGCCTCCTCCTCCCCAATTATCATCATTGCCTTCCCCTCCAATAGGTTGGCAAGCCATTATATTATGGGTCTATAAGAAGATCATCAAATTTCACTTAAAAATTCTGCCACCAAAAGCCATATGCACCAACCCATGAGGACAGTCAAGATACCACCCTTGCCTCCCAATCTAGAAGCCATACGCACAAACCCATGAGTATAGTCAAAATTTCATCCTTGCCTCCCAATCCGAGCCACAAAATGAGCTATTTCCCCAAAGGAAAAAGCTTCTAATTTTAAAAAATCAAGCATAAAAATGTCCAGATTTTGGAGTCAAATGTAAAAGGTCCAAACTAAATAAAGGGTAACAAATCCAGGATCCAAATTTGGTATCAAAGCTAATTAAAACTATACTTCGTGTATGATTTCTAAATAAATATCAGAAAGATTACTATTCAAATATAAACCCCAAAAAAGTGCAGAATAATAAAATTGTTGCAATATACAAGAAGGAACCAAAACTTATTAGTAAATTTAAAAAAAAAAAAAAAATTAAAAAAGAAAAGTCTAACCCTAAGTGACTCAATCACATTTTCCAATGAGGATCTAATGCCACCAAACCAGCAAATCCTTAAATATAATACAAGAAAAATTCGGGGGGGGGGGGGGGAAGGCAAAATTGGCCTTAACAGCATGAACTTTTAACAAGGTGCACATACCAGCATGAACTTTGACTAGTAGTCATAACAGCACAAACTTCTTCATTGGGTGCACAAAATATCATAAATGAAACCTGGCACTAAAGATTCTATCGGAGACGGGAAATCTTTAATATTTTTTTGGCTAAATTTGACCTCAAATTTGGCAAATTGATCCCAAGACCTTAACCAAGGCATTTTATAGCATGCAAATCACTGCATTTTTGGTAAGTTTTTGCTAAATTTGATCTTAAAATTGATCCTTTAAGGATTAAATAACCCTCGAAATCTTAACTGACTAATTAAATCGAGGTACACAATCCAAAACATTTTTTTATAATAATAAAATATTAAAGCTTCTCAAATCTCCGATACCAAGTTTTATATTTTGTGCACCCAATGAAAAAGTTTGTGTTGCTATGGCTACTAGTCAAAGTTCATGCTGCTATACGGAGTAGCTGAGCACAATATAATCCTACCAAGCTTCCACCAATTTATCTTTTGGCCTCTTTTGAGCACTTTCTCATAATTAATGTTTGGAGTAATTTCTCATAGGAAGGCAAACTTTTAATTTTTTTTTATATATTTGTGATCACCAATTAAGGGATGAAGATGTAAGAGGAGGTGAAAACCAAAAGATATCAAGGAGAGAGATTAAGGAAGAAAGGAAGGAGACAAGAACAATGTGCAAAATGAAGAAACAAAAAAGACAAGAATGATGAGGGAGACCGTGATGGATTCCATTATTGGCATACAAGGTGTTACCTATGGCATCGATAAGCAATAATACTCAAAATCAACTAGAAGTGTCAAACACGAGTATGTGTCCCAAGTGTTAGACACATTTATTTAATAAAATCTTTGCATGACCTTGGCCAAGTAAAGTATCTGACATGAGTAGTTGGGGGTGTTTAGCATGCGAGAATGGGTGTTGGGGAGTAGATGGTGGGGTTAAGAATGCGGAATGGTGGGTGAGAATTCATGAAAATAAAACAAATCCCTTATTTGGTGATTGGAAGGAGTATGTTAGGATTAAACAACAAATTCACATATATGGCCTTACTAAACATGCCTCTCCCTTTCTCCTCCAAACACCCCCACCCCTTTCCTCTTTTAGGTAATAAAATGGAGGGAACTATGGTAAGAGATATTGAGAGTTAATCTCTCATTCTCTTAAAACAAACACAAGAATTTGTTGAGTTGTGATATAAACTCTCAACCTTTCCTTTAGTGTCCATAAGACAAACACCCTCCTATAGGTGAAGTAAAATGTCAAAATAGCATATTCTACAAGATTTAAAGAAATAGCCATAGTGCACCTCCTTGAAATTAATGGGGAATCCCTTAGGTTCTTTATAAGTCAAATTGAGGAAGAGTTCATTGAGCATGAGTAGCGAGCATCATTGTTATCAAAGCTGAACATATATCACAATCTCAAATATAGCTTGATTTTTGAGAAAAAAAATTTGGACGTGCATGAGTTAATAATAATTTGGGCAAGTGTTTTGGACTTGCTATTTTGCAAAACTTCTACTAATTGCCCATTGCAAATGGAGCTAAAAGAGTCTTCAGTGACAATATTTTAGCACAAGACTGAATAAATGATGCATCAAGGATGAATCTTTAAAATCATAAACAATTAGAGTTGAATGAAAAGGATCCTTAAAGGGATTAGTTTATAATGCAATCAGCTTTACCAGATGAGACTAGAGAGCCTCCAACAGCCTGAGAATGATGTCCTGATGTTTGAAGTAGGTAACAAAGACAGCATAGTTAATGGACATAACCTGGTTTATTAAATGGTTTGCCTTCGGCAAATAGCAGAAGATATACACTAATACGACACGAAGTACCAGTATATGTTAAGTGTGATTAAATACAAATATATATAGAGCGGCTTTGGGGCTTATAGAGTTTAATCCCTCTTATGTAATACACAGTCCTTTGTTGTATGTATACGGGTGATAATGAGATATGTTTCCCCATTCCAACAAATGCAAGGGGTAATCTTTCTAATACTATACTTATGAATTATAATAATACACTATTCCAAAATAAATGAGATTACATGTTCTTAAAAGTCAAAAATAAAGATACGTAACAGAATGGAATCAATCAATACAAGATAATTGAATATAATTACCTGCTAATGGTGATTTATGAGGAAAACCGCTTCTTCAAATCAAAGAAAACTCCCAATCTACCGCAGTCGGCAAAGCTGAGTATTTGTTTCCATCCTAAAATTTCATTGCAACCAACATTTTCAATCAATTAATCAATTACCAATGATCAATTAATCAATTATGTATTTATGCGCAGATTAATTCCTCTCACTGAATACGGGATTTGGGATTTCAGATAAAACCTAATAAGAGCAAATGAAGCAAGCAATAAAATTCATAAAACAAGGAATCAGAAAGTCTTACAGACCTTTTCAAAAAAAAAAGAAAGTCTTACAGACGAATAGATCTTCGGCTTCAATACAGAAAAGGGACAAAGAGGATTGCTTTTTCTCATTGCCATTTTTCCACTTCAATCCACCTAACCACAGTCCACAACTGCTAGCCCATGAACTAAAGTCAAGATGACGCCGGCTGGAGACTAGTGCATTATGAATTCTGGTCTGGTCGGCTCGGGTCATTTGTATCGGGTCGTTTTTAAAGCCTACTCGACATATGGTTTGGATTTGGGTTTATTCGACCGGAAAAATACAAGTTTTAAAAACGTTTATCTCTAATTATATTTAACGATTATTATCTCTAATTATCAACATTGTAAAATTATAAAAAATGGATATTAATAAAATATACGAAACGATTCAAACAAAATCTCACATGACTATGTTTTATCGTATCATAAATCACAAAAGCGAGTCAAGTGTAATGTGTGAATAGAGTAATAATCAAACGGTGTCAACTAAAAAAACGGAGGAATATATCATTAAATTTTTTCATTAAATGTGATCACAGATGTTGATTTATTTGCGAAAATATGATGATAAACTGGGGCTTCTTCCATTCAACCTTCATAACTTAGAATTTTGGGTTCATGATAATATCTTTTTTATTAGAGGATTCTATCAAAAAAATAATTAATTAATACACTATTTATATCAGTTTGTTACATCATACACATAGCCTCATATGATAAGTTGTTGTCAGTTAATATATTACCATATTATTATTTATATGTGAGTTTATGTCATAATAAGAAATATATCGATTATAACCGCACGAATGCAGAGGACATATTAGTCAAGCCAAATAGAGTAATTCATTAGTAATAAAATTAGTCTATTATGGAGTAATTTTATCGTTATACCACTGTTCCATTTGAGTTATTCCTATATTAGTCTTTTTACTTTTCGTTTATACCATTGTTCCATTTGGGTTATTCCTAAAGTGTGAATAATGCAGTGTGGTCTCACAATCTACTAAGGCCCTATTCTCTTAAGCTTCGCATAGCAGGGATCAACAGAGCAGAGCAGATTTCAGCATTATTATTATTATTATAATTATTATTGTTATTATTATTATCATCATCATCATCTTTAAATATTAGTATTATTATTAAATATTAATTATTATTATTAATAATTAAATATTAAATATTAATTATTATTATTATTAAATATTAAATATTAAATATTAAATATTAATTATTAATTATTATTATTATTATTATTATTATTATTATTATTTTTAAGCAGCAGAGCAGTTCAAAAGAAAAGGGCCTAAATTTACTATTAGACCAAAAACTATTTAATATTGGAGATCGAGATTGAGATTGAAATAATTTGCGATTAATTCTTGTGTTTTATTACAGAGATGTGTTTAGGAATAGATGGAAAAGTTGAGTAATGAATGGTATATTAGTAACTTGTTATCTATTACTAATTAGTCTATTACCATAACTGCATAAGATATTCATAACCATATGAAGAAATATATAGTGAGGAGAGAGAAGAGATATCAAGGGTTAATGACTTTACCAATTCAGAACTTCCTCAAAGAAATCTCCCAGTTTTGGTGAGCAAATTAAAACCAGAATCCCCCAATTTGCCTTCTCAATCCTCAAATTCAAGTGTGAAGGTGCATAATCTTTAATTTTCTTTTTGTGGAAAATCTTGTATTTTTAATCTCTTGATTGTTATGATTTCATTTGCTATAAATACAAAATCAATCAAGTATATTATGTTTCATTCACATTATAAATTAGTTGGTATAATTCTATTGCTTTGTGTTTGTAATCATAGTTTGTCAGCTTTTAGAAGATGTCCAGGTGATTATCATCATATGGCACAAATTGCTTTTTATACATTATACTCATATATCATAATTGTGATTAGCAGCTACCTTTTGAAATGCAAGTATGTGGTCAATTTCAATAATTTTACCTAAAATTTAATCCAAAATTTCAATAATTTTACCTAAAATTTAATCCAAAATTGAGATTAATCAGATGAGATGATTAAAAAAAAAAAAAAAAAAAACTTCATATTCATGTTGATTTATCTGCTAGTTAATAATACTTGAGGTATATCATGACATTACACAAATCCAATTTATGCAGAAGAGGTGGACAAAAGAGGAGAGTCAACTTTGGGGATGGAGAAAGGAGGAGGAGCCCCAGACTATTTGGCTCTATCTCTGCTTCATCTCAGAAGGGAAGCAACATCAAAGCATCAAGGGAAACAACGTCAAAGCATCATCACCGTTTACCACCATCATGTGACTCTGATCATGATCAAGACGACGACAACAAACTTGACTCACATTCACGCTCTTGTGCTAAGCTTGAACTCAAACAGTCTCTAAAAATTCCACGTCCACTCAACAGGTAACCATTAGCTCTATCAACACATATACACATAACACAACAATATTAGTTATTATATTTTTGATATCATGCACTCTTTTCTTTATCATTTTAGTGATTTGCCAATAACATATTTCATGAATTCTATTTTGCGCCATTGCATAATCTTGTACATTTATCACATTGAATTACAATCAGCCAACTGAGACTTTGATTCTACTCACTTTTATGTTCGTGAATTTTATATTATGCATTCGCTTTATATAACTTAGTGATTACAATCTTTGATTTTCTATAAGCCATGACCAGGGTGAAAGAGCTCCAAGTCATCGCGATGATCATTCAAAAGATGGTAAGACTATGTTTCTCTCCTACCACCTAAAGTGATATGTATACCCTTGCCCAAAGCTAAGTAAACAGACATGGTTGTCACTTTACTTATGTTGCATGTAGTTACATCGTCTGTAAGATTTATAAATCCAAATAGGCCTTGAATTTTCTAATCTCGAGAGTAATCTATTGCTTCCGATGCTTCTCATAAATTGATCCAGATCTATAGATAAACTATGTTATAAAGTCTAAAGAAAACCATCACATAAGAGTACAGATCATATTATTACATTGATTCATTCTGCTTGCCCCAGCCCCTTAAATAACTGTTTGGCACCATTTGTGTTAAGGATTGAGCCAATAAGGCCAATTTGCCCATTGTTGATGTCTCCTCAAAGCTCAGCTTTGGGTGTATATTAATACGTGTTCATTCTATGGTGAGTGTATGGTCTCACACTTGAGGGGGGAGATCAATCAGATCATTAAGTGCAATTGTGTGAGTTTTATGTGCCCCATGTTGAAAGATAAAGATTTTTCACTTTGTAACCCAAGTAGGCTACTCTTCCATTGCCAATTGGATTTAGGACAAAATCTCACTTTGGGCACAGTGAGTGGGTTCTCTCTCTTTTCTCTCCTCCATTTGTTATAATAAATTGGAATCTGAGCTAGGTTTGGTTGGATTGTTCGCACACTCTGATAGATGTCATCTGTGCTAGGGCTTGTGCCGCCGATAAGGCCCATATGTTGGTGTCTCCTTAGAGCTTGGCTTTGTCAGGTCTGAGTGTGAATCTATCTGTATTGTTCAAGGGGAAGATCATTAAGTGCAATCATGTAAGGATTATGTGTCACACATTAGAAGATAAAGTAAATAACTTTCACTTTCTAATCCTAGTGAGCTATACAGATTCAAAGCTTATACTAAGGAGCAAATTGTATTTCCAATATGCAGATGAGTCTTGGTTACCAGATAAAAGTAGCCTTGAGCTTGTCCTTGACACATTGCAAAGGTAAACTCAATTACTTGCACATAGTAGTATCACTATAATGCTAGATGTCTTATCTTCTTTGTGTACTTTTAGTTTTACTTGCATTTTTGAAACAAAAGGCAAATCTGGCTATAAAATGTTCAAAGTACCAATCAAATTCCATAACCATTATAAACAACTCTCATTTTTCAGGAGAGATACATATGATATATTTGCAGAGCCGGTGGATCCTAGTGAGGTTAGCTACCCTTTCTATCATCATTTTTGAACCCATCAATTTTGATTATTGATTAATACTCCACTGTATCTAAATAAGTGCATCAGTTTGACTTTGACTGGTACACGTGCCAACGCACAACTTTGACCATGTATAATAGATACGAAGGGAGTATAATAATGTAGTAATATTATTCTTGTTTTCTACATATGTTATAAGAGTGTCATTTTCCAAAATATCTTCAGGTCGAAGAGTACTATGAAATCATCAAAGAGCCAATGGATTTTGGCACAATGAGAGCTAAACTTCATGAAGGCATGTACAAGAATATTCAGCAGTTTGAGGTCTGATATCTCCATAAGCACAATGTCAAACTGTGTGCGTGTGCGTGTGCTTGTGCCGTTGTGCGTGCGTGCACGCGTGGGTGTGCTTGGGCGTGCCACGTGCGTGAGTGCGTGTGTGTGTGTGATCTACCCAGATTATCTCATTTTTAATGCAGACATTTGAATGTCATCTGACTTGTCATTGTTCTTTGCAGCATGATGTATATTTGATATTTGGGAATGCTATGCATTTCAATTCATCATCCACTGTGTATTTCAGACAGGTTAGCCCTTATATTTTGTATGGTAGGAAGTGCTGATTATAATATTATTACTTTCTTCACATTGTGATACGAAAAGTTGAATTTCCCAGGCACGTGCTTTGGAGGATTTAGCAAAAAATATTTTTTTTGTCCTGAAAAAGGATCCTAAAAATTTCAAAATGGACTTCACTGCAATAAGGCGAAGATCAAGTAGAAAATTTGGTGGTGAACATAGTGGTTTGACTTTTGGCTCATCCGGGAAACTAGCAAGGGACTTGGGATCCAATAGCATGCATACTGATCTTGGTCGTAAAGGTCAGTCGTTATTGATAAGTACTTCTTAGTTGTGGTTTTGGGAATTGTTAATGTTTTTACCATCTCAAGTAGAGGAAAAACCTTTTCAGTTGGTCAAGTCAGTGAGATTATACATCAACTTTCAAAAGGAATTTGTACTTCAAACAGAAAGAAGTGATGTCATAAGCCATTCTTTCTTTTATAGCTTTTAGTTCAGTGTTCAGGACATTGTGTGCCTATAGGAACCTACACCCATCAACACGAAAAGCAGGAAAAGGGAAAGAAAAAAAAGAGGAAAAGGAAATTCTATAGCTTATTGAGCATAAAAGCATGCACTCTAACAGAAATTGGCAGAAATCTTTAATTTTGTAAGCTCCTCAGATGAGAAAATTCTCTACAGTCATAGTTGATGCATCATCTTGGTAACATCTCTTCTTTGAAGACAGGTTTTGGAAAAGAGAGAAAAACTTCTTTTTCTGGAATTGATCGGCGTTCTACATACAAATCTTGGATTTGCTTGTTTGATGAAACAAGTTCAGCTGTTTCACCACTATTTTGCGGCACAAAACCACTCATACCTGTAAGGTTTTATTGCTATATGTCTCCGTGTACCTATTTTCCGTATTAGCTAGTTTTGAGAAAGCAGAGGTTATGAAAAGATTCGTCAGCTGACTGCATTAAGTGGTTATCTTAGATTTATTGGTATTAGCTAGATGGGCATAGATGCCTATCAGTGTTGCTCGTATGTCAATTTATGTTGCTCTTTATATTTTAATATGAAGCCAAGGTCATTTGGTTGTGCATTCACACTGGAGACACCCTTATTTCTTCCCCCTTTTGCGCGAGTGAGTTTATATCTTCTGTTTGCAGGAAAATCTGGAGGAGTCTGGATACAAAGAAAGCTTGATGTTGTTTGCTAGAAATTTGGGACCTACAGCTCATAGAGTTGCAAAAAATAAATTGCAAGGATTATGGATGCAATCCTCCTCCAGTAGTAGGTCTCAAATGAATAGTTGGGACAATTCTTCTGTCCACAATTCTCAAGCCCCTGCTGCCTCATCTCTTGTTCAAAAAGAACCTGCTAATTCTTTGTTATGTGGTACCATACCCAGCACAAATCTTGCTGCATCTCACCGTGTGATTGACATTGAAACAGCCAATGACATAAGGAAAACAAGTGATGTTAGCACAAGTGGAGAGAAATCGGCCAAAAGTTTTGTAGATATTAAATCTATCATCCCATGTACAAGCCTGGGAACAAGCGATTGTGTCTTAAGGGATCAAGCTCAAGGCAACATGAAATACAATAAAAGTATTTCTGCCATTGCTAGCGGAGATAAACTTAAACAAAAAATCTCTGTAAATCAGTATGGTGAATTGGATGTCATGACCCACACTAGTAGCAAGGACAATGAAAATACTGAATTTGCAAGACCAAGAGTGCTGCTGAAAGATGGTGGCACGCTAAGCTGCCATCTGAATACAATGCTTCCAGCTGTGAAAGAGACAATATTGGAACAATTTCAGGCTGGCAACAACTTTGACTTGAATCAGGTTCAGGTTATCCCAAGTCCAAGCTATCTAGTTGGGTGTTCTTATGAAGATGACAATTTAGAGACTCGTGAAGTGAAATCTTATTCTGGATTGGTTGAAGCAACCAAGTTCAACCATCTTTCCTCTACAGGTCATGCCAAAGCAGCAATATATGAGGACGTGACTAATATGCATCCATCATCAATATCCAGCCAATTTAACTTTAATCTTCCTTATTTAAAGCTGAGTATGGGAAAATTGGGTGATGAAGTTTTTGAAAACAGCTCTACCACAAATGGACAACGATCGGCATTGCAGCTGCCTCCGGAGCTGAATAGTAGCAGCCTCTCACCAAATGCATCTAAAATCAGCTTTGGGAAGGCGTCTGGCGGATACACCAACCACAATCATGGATTCTATCTTGAAAACCATCATATGACATCACCCTATATTATGAAGACTCAGTTACCTAAACTTTATACTTAAGGTGATAGCATATTGCCATCTTACCACTAATAATCCTCTCATTATGATGTCCACTGCTACAACCTTTTATTGCTCTTTCTTTCTGTCTTTTTCCCCCCTTTGGTGGCAGCCTGGAGGCCATTTTATTGTTGATTGAAAGAGTTAAGTAAATTATAGTGTGTTGGAATGAATGACGAAAAAGGATCGATCAATGATCACATTGTTGTGATTGAAAAAGGATATGTTTATTATTATTTTTGTTGAGTAGTAAAGTGTTAGGACAACCTAAAATGAAAAGTGGCCAAATAAATTTAGATGGAGGAAATATATTTTTCATTGATAAAACTTTTGTTGTACCCTAAAGTACTACATGTATGTTACTTATAACTCGAGCCAACTAGTTAATCAATTAAAAACAGTTTCTAAGCTTGACAAAGTTAATCTAAGCTTAGAACTATTTCAACTTGTATAGACATAAGCACAACTCAAGTTTGATGAGTTGATTAGTTATTGTATGTGTTTTTCATGTTTAGTAACTGTGTAACAATATCATTCCAACAATTAAAATATGATAGAAAAACCATATAGGCTACTTCATTTATGGGAAATATGATGTTTTGAAATTGTTTCTTCCTTGAATTTGTCTCAAAATAATAAGTCAGATTTGCTTAAGCATAAAAAAATAAAAAAAAGAAAAAAAAAAAAAAAAAGTTAGGTCATACACTCTACTTAGAAAAAACCGGGGCTTTAGGAAGTTTACCCACTCATTAGCTTGAGTCTCCATTTGTTACAAAGAGGAATTAATTTTAATGGGATTTATTCGAGCAATTAAATATCATCCCTAGGCTTAACTAACTAATGCAATTGACTTGCCTCAAAAAAAAAAAAAAAAAATGCAATTGACATTTGTATTATATTGGTAAATACTACTCTTGCAAATTAGATATTTCTACTCATATTTTATGCCAAATAGTTACAAATAATATAAAACGAAGGTAGTAATAGGTTTGTATAGGGTTACGGACAAAAGAAACGTGTTAGATACAAAAAGGAGGTGTATGGCAGGGATGTAAGGAAGAGGAAATTGGGGTTGACTTTGGCAAAAAAAAGCACCGGAGAAATAGTAGTCCTAGTCCCCAAACTGGGGCTGGGGTTGTTTTTTTTGTATGTTGCTTGTCTGGGCAGTTAGTTACAACTTCCAACCTGGATTTGGAAACTCAATCACAACTTTATTATGATCAATTTAACCGCTTTCTTCTTCTTTTGGCGGGCATTGTTGAGCCATTGAATTGAATTTCCCAATTATATGATCTGGGTTTCATCTACATTTTCATTCATATATTTAGGGTTGGTTGATTTGATCGATTATTTGGAATTCAGAAATGGCGTATAGAAGGAGAGCTGGGGGTATAAGCAGGTCTACCACTTTCAAGGAATACCCAGAAGAAGAATTTGATCATGATCATAACAATAGAACCAATTCTTTTAAATTGAAAAAAGATAAAGATGATGATGATGATGATGATTCTGCTGGATCCTTGGCTGCCAGAGCCACCCGAGCCTCCGCCGCGCATCGCGATTCTTCCGGCTATGGTTCTGCTTATGCGTCTCCCTCCGCTGCCGCTGCCGCCACCGCCACCGCTGAACCTCCTCCTTCTCTCTCTCTTCGTAATTCTCCACAATTCCGATCCATTTCCTTTTCAAAGGTACTCTTTTTCCTTCTTGGATTTTTTTGCTCTATCATTGTTTGTCTTGTAATTCGCAATTCAAAGTTTGTTTATGCTTTGCTTCCTATAAGGGATACTTGTTGAACCTGTTACTCTTGTTATTGAATTCAATTTTTTTTTTTTGCAATTCCCAATTTGTTTGTCCTGTAATTCCCAATTAAAAGTTTATGCTTCTTTTTTATGACAAGCATTCCATTTGCATTTTTATATTTAATTTGATTGAATGTAGCAAGAACAAAGATATCAGCAATCTAGCTTTGTTTCATTTCATAACGAGCTTTAATGAGCAACAATACAACACATTTATATGGAGGCTGTCTTACAATCTTACTTGACAGCACACCACCAAAACACTTATCAACTGCTAAACATCATGCCTTTCGCTAATCATTATTCGACCAACTTTCTAACAACTGATAAAACCGACAGCTAAACACACTACATGACAAACTTGACCTAGGAAGAATCACATGACACCCAAGTTCTGCAACTTGATTTTGTGGGTTGCTGCTGATGCAATTATCTGTGGCCATTGCCTTCACTGCTTGATCTGCATACCACTTATCTACTCTCCTTATTCCCCCTCAAACTCTCCCAACTTGGACAAAAGCTTGTTATTTTCATTGGTGGGAAAACACTTACAATATGTTTGGATAAAGAAAGGGGAAGGAAAAGAA
Source organism: Chenopodium quinoa (assembly GCF_001683475.1). Lineage (NCBI taxonomy): Eukaryota > Viridiplantae > Streptophyta > Magnoliopsida > Caryophyllales > Amaranthaceae > Chenopodium > Chenopodium quinoa. Next base: position 7,899,234 of record NW_018742205.1, on the reverse strand, counting down.
CGGGAGGGAGGAGAAGAGGAGGGGAGGGAAAGGGAGGGGAGGGAAGAATGGTGAGTTTTCCTTCCAATTCTTTCCATTGATGCAGGGATCAATTTCCTACAATTTAATCCCTCCATTTCTCTCCCCTCCAATTCCCTTCCTTCCTCATTTGTTAAATGGAAGATACCTCATCTCTCCATTTCACTTCCCTTACTTTCCCTCCATTTCCTTCAATCCAAACACACTGTTAGTGAATATGTCTGTTAACTAATTAAATAAAGGACCAAAAGTGAGAGACCGGGAGTAATGCAACCATCTGCTGTTTCATCCTTAAACAAGTGACGATTACCCCGTATGCTTTGTCTTCTTATCATCGATCGACCTTGATCTTTTGAGACGGGTTCGAGTAAGAGAATACTTGTAGAGACTTAAAAGATGGCGTACTATGCCTGAGTGAAGTCGGGGCCCGAATTAGGTATAAAGGCAAAAGAGTAATCGAACCTCAAGTTCTATTAGGTAAAGCCAATATATAAAGACCTCTTGCCGCAACACCCTCAACCTATTCTCAAATTGTAAGTAGGTAGGACAGATCAGCTGTAGAGTCATGTCACGGAATTGAGAGCTCTAAGTGGGCCAAATTTGGTAAGAAGAATTTGCGATGCAGGATGAAGCGGAACCAGGTTATAGTGACAAACTACGCACTAACCTAGATCGCACAATGCATGTTGTTCGATTAAGACAACAATGGTCATGGAAGTCAAAATGCCCTAAGGAGTGTGTTGCCGAATCAACTAGCCCAAAAAATGGAATGCACTAAAGCGCGTGTGATGCGGGAGCAATAGTCCAATATGGGTTTTCTTGAAAATTCATGGAGTTTTTAGAAAGCCTACACTATTTTTTATTTATTATTAATTAAGGACTTTGCCTATGGGTTTTTACCTTTCACTTGAAAGGATTTTTCCTATTTTTAGGCTTAAGGAGTTTTAGTAATAACGATATTTATTTGTTTAACTAATTTATGTTAGGATAGATTTAGTAGTTGGTTACAAATATGATTAGGAGATTTATTAGGATTAGGATTCTTAATATTATATCTTATTTTAGGATATGATTATTAGTTTCCTATCTTATCTTTGTATGATTTTTCACCCTATAAATAGGGTGCATATCAATAGTGATTTTTAATGAATGATGAGAGATTTGTTTTGGGAATTAACCCTTTGAGCGTTGCTCGTTTGATTGTTAATCAAAAACATCACTTGTTGTGACTCGTGATTATCTTCTAGTTGCGACTAGGAAGAGACCCTCTATTCTTGCGAGAATAGAGTATTATCCTTTTAATTATCGTGTAATTCTTTAGTTTTTGTTAAAATCCGAAGATCCAATGTTATTATAGCTTGCGAGCCTTGTGAGAGTCCTGAGAGATCCACATCATAATATTGCTCCCGCATCAGCATGACCTATTCTCGTTCATTAGCAGGGTGTAGTGGTGGTTGTAGCAAATATTCAAATGAGAACTTTGAAGGCCAAATAGGGGAAAGATTTCATGTTAACGACCTTTGCACATGGGTTAGTCTGTCCTAAGAGACATGGAATCCCGTCCGATTCCGTGTTTTGCGCAAGCTTAGAAAGGGGTCGGGTTTAAACTCTTGAATCAGGACGTGGCGGTTGAAGGCAACATTAGGGAGTGGAGACATCAACGGGGATCTCGAGAAGAGTTTTCTTTTCAATTTAACAGCTTGCCCATCATGAAATAGTTCATTCGGAGGTAGGGTTCAACGGCTGGAATAGCACTACACGTTTTGTGGTGTCCGTGCGCCCCTGATGGCCCTTGAAAAACTAAAAGACCGAGTGTTGACCATACCCTGGTCGTACTTCGAACCTCATCAAGTCTCCAAGGTGAACAACCTCTAGTCGATGGAACGATGTACGTAAATGGATCCTTAACTTCAGGAGAAGGATTGGTTCGGATAAGGGGTCCCACTCTTGAACTCATTGGTTGTTGGCGTATGGCTCGAGTTGTTCTCGTGGCGAAAGCGAGTCACCGTAAGGGTGCGAGGTGTGGGTAGGGGGGACAATGTGGAAATGACCACTTGAATAGTCTATTTAGGGGAATATGACTGTTTAATTAAAATAAAGCATTGCGATAGTCCATGTGGAGGTGAACATAACGTGATTCTACCCATTGCTCCAAATTTCAAAGTAAAGAAATTCAGCCAAACACGGGTAAATGAGAGAAACTATGTCTCTCTTAAGGTAAGCAAATTCCTTGTCACCTAATAAATGATGCCATGAATGGATTAACGGGATTTCCGCTGTCTACTATCCAGTGAAACCGTAGCCAAGGAAACAGGCTTAGTAGAAACAGAAGCGAGGCAATGCCCCTCCCATGATTGCCTTGTGTTGATGAAGGAATGTGTAAGTTGTGAATGGGTAAATTGACAGTTAAAAAGCAAAGTAGATGATTACAACCACCTAAATGGACTCAAAAGGTGCCTTGTGGTCTATGGAAAACACCCTCACTTGTTTCCTTTTCGGGTCCAAACTGGTAAAAAATTGTCCAAAATTGAAGGCTATAATCCACTTTTCGAGGCAAATTTTGGAAATCTTCTCCATAATTGAAATGAAGGCGCAGGGTCTCCTTGAGATCATATAAGTTGGTTTGGAATCGTAACAAGCCTACCAATAGGTCAATAAAGTCCTTAGAATGAGTTTGATTCATCTATGTGGCTATTTTGGAATTATGTTGCATTGGTAGTGAAGAGATGGTTATTTATACAAACTTGCCATTTTAAGGTCCTATTAATGTCTATGGAGTCTTTCGTCTTCATTGGTGTTGTTGATTATAACCATTTTTTTTTTTTTGGGAGGATATATCTAGATACACATCGTATACCTCTAGTAGCAAACTTATCAGCAATTCTACTTGGATTACTAGCTATAGCTAAGCATCCATAAGCTTTTAAGTTATCATACTAAGGTACAGCATTGTGCTGTACTTCATAAGGTATCTACTCTTCCGGCTTCTCCAGTATTGGAATTTGGAATCCCATTTGTTATGTATATTGCAGCCAAAGTACAATCTACCGAAATCTGAGTAGGAGCTTTGATATTAACTTGAGTGCCTTGCTCATTTCAATATTCTTTCTTTGCATCCTTTCTTATCTTCCATTCTGTTAAAGCCTATTAACATAGGTAGTTTGATGTTGAGTTTCTTTCTAAGTGCTGCAAGATCCTATGATCTTTACTTGTATTGTGTCTTCCCCATCTGAACAAAGGATTTTATGGCATTTCAAGCATCTGATTTCTGTGTTAGTTATTATGATTATCCACTAGAGTGAGGAAATATCTATGATTACGCTACTCGTATAAGGACCCCAAATCTATGTGAATCAATTTTGCATCTCTTGATTTGCTTTTTGCATAAGAAAGAAGCCCAGGTTGATAACATTGATAAACATGAGATGTTTATCAAATGGCATTTTTGTAAATAAAAAAGCCTTGGTTTCCACGCTGTACAATAAAAAAATATTTTCCACCCCATTTGGACAACCGGCAATGACAGATGAAAATTAACGGAGTTAGAGAGCTCTCTCCATTGAAGCAAGGAGGTGCTATAGAAATTTAAAGCTCAATAAATCGTGAGCTTCAATGGAGGAATAACTTGGCTTCAATGGACATCCACCATTTTCTCCACCGGATTCCGGCGGCTTCGCCGCCAAATTTTACTTAAACCCTAAAAAATAAAAGAAATCAAGGGCATGGTTAACCTTAAAGGGTAGGTTTTTGCCGTCATCCTCCATTAAAGCTACTTGTGAACTTCAATTCCTCCATTGATGCTTTTCAAGTGATGACTCGCTGCCTGCTCCTTCAAGACTTTGAGTGATGATTTCTCCATTACCTTGCTATTTGCTCCTTCGAGAATTCACGTGATGATTTCTCCATCAACTTGCCGCCTACTCCTTCGATCAGATAACTCGCCGGTGGATGGGCCAACGAAGAGAGAGAGAGATAAAGCTAGGTGGGTTTCTCACTGTTAACATCAAAGGAAAGATAACGCCATTAACTAGACTGTCTAAAGTGAATTACACCTATACCCCTCAATGCACATATAAATGTACCATTGTACCCCTTGATAAACTTCCTAAGTTTATCATTGTTATAAACTTGAATTTACTCTTGCATAAGCCAGTTTGACAAAATTGACATAAGGACAGGTCAAACACACATCATCCTCTCCCTTGATCTCTGTCTACATTCTTTTGATTTTCTTCATTGAAGCATAACCTATCATGAAGTGACATAGAGTTAATTCTTGAGTGGTTCAACCATAAACATCGGTCACCATGGATGATACATTAAGGCATCAAGCTTCACTGTGGTCCTTCTTTTACTCCCTTATTTACTCCACAAAAGTTGTTTTCTGACTTCTCTCTCTGCTTAATGATGCCTAGTGGCTCATTGATTAGAGGCCATGCACAACTCTTCTTATGCCCTTGACTCTTCCACCTTTGCAGTCACACAGTGTATCCTCCATTCTCACTTAGCTTTTGAACTGACAGAAAGGCGTGCTTGAAAGCAGGCACATACAACACAGTTCTTAGCTAGTGTCATTCTTCAACTTCACTTCACCAATGTGACATCACTGATGTTTGGCCTGTTGACAAGCTTATCTTTGGTTGATTCTTTGCTTTCGCCAATTTTCTAGTGTTCTTGTCATGTTATCCGATGTCCTAGAGTCTATATTTCACTTTGGTCTAGGTATGTCCGCAATAACTACCCCTTATTTGCTCATATTCAATTCTTCGTACCCTACATTATCTGGTATACCCTTTTTATTGGTTGGAATCAGCTTCATCAACTGCTTTATTTGCTGTGTAGGTGATGATAACATCCTGTTTTATTAGTGGGATAAAAAGAATGAATACTAAGCTCGATTTTTGACATGTTTTTCTCTCCAAATAGGAAAAATATGGAAAAAAGGCGGTAATAGGAAAAAAACAGGGAAAGTTGGGGAACAGTCCCAAGAGATGGGAAAAGGTTGGGTTTAATAGAGGGATGGCTGTTTGACACTTTGGTAGATTCCAAATGAGGTTCGGAAGGTATTTTGATCCGGGAATAGGGTTATGGGGGAAAAAGACAATTGTTTGCATAAGATAAGAAATGGTTCTTACATGCGAAGTAAATAATTTGTTCACATAAATAAGGTATAATACTTTTTTCCCTTCACATATAATACGTATTCATGTTTTGGACAATTTTCAACTTTTTGGATCGAAAGGAAACAAGTCGGGGTGCTTCCCATAGACCCCCTAAGACGTCTCAGGACTTTATATTGGTGGTTGGAGTTGTTCACTTTGCCGTTAAACTGCCAAGTTACCCATTTACCATCTATGCCTCCTTTTCATTAACTCAGGCCACCATGAGACTATACATGACTGACTAATGGTCATATATAGTTCCAAACAATATTATATGACCCCAAGATGCATCCCCTACTGTCATGAGAATTTTCGACACCGGGTCCTAAAACCTCTAAAATTGGTCCAAAATTATGGATTATAACCTTTGGTTTTTGACAATTTTGGACTTTTTTGGACTCGAAATGAATAGTGGTCAGGGTGCTTCTTATGGACTCCACAACACCTAAGGAGGCCATTTGGATTGTTGGAACCATCCAATTTTTCTTTAAACCGTCAATTTAGTCATTTATGTACATGTCTCTCTTAATTAATTCAAGGCGACCACGGGCCTCTATGTGACCGACTAATAATCATATATGGTTCTAAATAACATTATATGATCCCTGGATGTATCCCTGGATTTCGACACCAGGTCACGAAACATATGATATTGGTTCAAAGCGTGAAGCCTTCGGTTTTGGACAATTTTGGACTTTGTTGGACTTGAAAACAAAATTGGTCAGGTTCCTCCCGTGAACTCCACGACACCCCGAGAAGCCATTTCAGTGTTTGGAATTGTCCACTTTACCTTTTAACAGTCAATATGGTTGTTATAGTATACATCTCTTTTCATTGGGCTATAGGCCACCACAACGCTTTAATGTGAAAGACAAATGGTCATATATGATTCAAAACAACATTATATGACCCCTGAATGTGTCCTATACGATTCCGTGAATTTTCAACTCTAGGCCTTGAAACCTCTGAAATTGATCCTGTCGTGTATTATAACGTTCAATTTGGCTTCCAGAGAACATATTTGGAACCGACAAGATAATGCATCGAGGTGCTTCTCGGGACCCAAAGGGCCTTGAGAGTCCTACTTGGATCCTAGAACTATCTCATCCATGCTTTGGTCCACCCTTAATCATGTCTTAAGATGTCGTGCCTTGTCTTGGTCTTTTCCTTGCCTTTGCTTTGGCCCTAAGGCAAGCCAAGACACTAACCTCAACTGCCAAAAATAGGTGCTTTATGGATGAGGTGTTTTTATGCCTTGTCCTTGTGTACGTCTTGTGCCCATGCCATACGCCTACAACATGGTTGTCCCTTGGCTGAGATGGCCCAATCCCTTAGCATTTACTAACACCAAAGGTGCATTGCTACCCTCGTTTAGCAAAATATGGTGTTTTTAGGGAAGAGGGTGGGGGGAGAGGGACGAATCAAAGCGATATAGGGTTGAATCTCAGTGGATCATTCCAATTGTTTTGCTTGAGCTTGATTCACCTGGACCTTGTGCACTGGCAACTAATTTGCTTCCACCTCTGCCTGTTTTGCTTCCTCTATTCCACCCACCGTTCCCACCACCTCTAGAGTTGCTGAACTGCTCTTTTCCTTTGGGTTTTTCATCCTTTTGGCCTTGACTCTTGGGATGCGAACTGGGATATACTATAACTGTCCAACACTTATTTCTAGTGTCCACTTCTTCCACAAGTTGTGCAGCTTGCATTTGTTCCCTTGCCAGACACTGCCAAGATTCATTCTCTTCTTTCAACGGAAGGAGTACGTCTCTTTGTGATTCCTTCTATTGAAGTATGCATATCTACTGGTAAAAGAGTTGACATCATAAGAATAAGACTTCTTTGAAATCCATGTGCATTATCTAAACTGATATAGCTTGTGTTCCTCCTGCTGCTTGGCTAGAGGCTAGAGCATCTACAAATGCACTTATATCACTGGTGAATGGAGGTAGAGTGTTTAGGTCCTTCAGTCCCTCTCACAATCTTCTTAATTCGGTGTTGTATTCAGTTTTGGTTTTTCTTTTGTCGCTTTGTTTCATACATAGCCTTGCTGAGTCTATATTTTCTGGATCCATTGGTGACTGTGTATATCTAGTTCTCTACTGTAGTAGCTTCCATATGTCAGCACAAGAGCTCACATACATAATAGACTTCTTAATGGAATCATTCACATTTGTAATAATTTAGGAATAACCATAATATTGCATGTATCCCATGCTTCATTTTTCACAGAACCTGTTGCATCTTTTTTTATTGTCCCTGTAAGTAGGTGTCCTTGCAATTTCTCAACAGATACACTATTGCTTCGATTAGATGAATGCAGGAGCAGAACTAGTTGTATCTGTGGTCATTTTTTTCCTTGACATAACTAAATATTGAGAACTAAACACTCCGAAAACTTCTATGCTAAAGATTTAAGCTTAAAAATTTTGCATAAAGAGAATTACACATACATCAAATGCTTGAAAGTTATAGAGAGGTCGAGCTATATTTGTACTCAAAAATAATCTGATTGATTGAGTGTTACAATAACAAAAAATTTCAGCAACCCAACTTTCTTTTATTTCGTCTCAAGCTCTAATGAGAAATAATACAATGCATTTATATGGTGGCTTCCTTGCTTGACTGCACACCACTGAAACACCAATCAACTGCTAGAAACTGGATGATTCTACCAGCTTTCTGACATAAGACAAAAATTAATGCTAAAGACAATGCATGACAAACTTGACAGCTACATACTAGGAAGAATCACGACACGAAGTCCTGCTACTTGATTTTGTGGGCAGCTGGTGCAATTATCTGTGGCCATAGACTTCATTGCTTGAATTGCATAACCAATTGTTACTTACTTTCATTGTTATTATATTGTAGGGATCCGAGAGCAGTTCAGTGAAAGACTCAGAAGACCCTAAAGATGGATTTTGGGGTATCTTAGCCAGGAAGGCCAAATCAATTCTTGATGAAGAGGATAAGCAATTTCAGTCTTCTACTAAGATTAAGTCACAACTTCATGATGAGGATAATCAGGTCTTCTGCTTCTACTGTATTTTTCTTTCTGTGCTACTAGATTTTTCTAATTTAACCTTTTTTCTTATCTTTACAGTTTTACTAATCCCATCATCAATCTTCACAGACTGGCTCAAAGATTGATAATGCTCGATTGAGGAAGCGCATCGATGCCATTACTTCTTCCCTTAATACCCTTGGTGATACCCTTGGCAATGCTTTTGAGGTTGTTCGCCTATTGCCTCACTTTCTGGCTTCACTCATTTTCTCCCTCTGCTTGTCATCTGTCTTAAGTTTTTTTTTTTTTTTTATTCGCTTTGCAGGAAGGTCTTTCAATCATGGAGCACAAGACTGCTGATATTATTCAAGAAACTCGCAGTAGGACAGCTGATTTCATCCAAGAAACACGCAAACTCCAACTTCGTAGAAGAGGAGGCACTACTTCAGATACTCCTGATCAGGCAACTGTTGTGCACAACACTTCATGGCAGCGACCAGTTCTTCAGCCTGTGCAGACAAGTTCACTAACCAATCAAGAAACGCAACTCAAGGCTTCTCGCGACGTAAGGTGCCAAATATGTAATAGTGTATTGCTAGCTATTGCAGGAACAATGAAACACAACTAGAGATAGTGTTGCCCTTTCTGAAGCTCCTTGCTTAGTTTTATCTCTCATCTTAGTTTTTGTCTTTAATTGAAACTTAAAAGTTAAAACACTTCACAGTTGGTTCATTTTAATCAATTTGAAAAAAAAAATGAAGAGGGTGAGTGAGCAGTAGATAGTGTGATCTGAAGAAGGTTCAGTCTTGTAGGACAATTCTTTTCACTTATGGCCTTGAGCTGGTCCACTATTGTACTTAGTGGAACTAGGTTTATCTACATCCTACCATCTTTTTGGTAAAGAGCATCACTTTATATTCTATTTGGTTTACAGGTTGCAATGGCTACTGCTGCCAAAGCAAAAGTTCTTCTGCGGGAGCTTAAAACCGTGAAAGCTGATTTAGCCTTTGCAAAGGAGCGTTGTGCACAACTAGAAGAAGAAAATAAGAGACTTCGAGAGAATCGAGAGAAAGGAGACAACCCTGCTGATGATGATCTGGTATGCCTCAATTCTTAGTGTTTCATCGAAACTTTCAGTAAGATCATTTAGCTTTTAACCTGCTTGGTATAAGGTCATATAAAAATGGTCTTTACTAATGAGTGTAATATTATATAGAATAAATTGTGTATTACATCTACGCTATCAAGTACATGATTTCCCTTAGTTTTTTTTTTTTACTGCCAATCATTACCATCTCTTTAGAAGGTAATCAGTGGAAATGAAAATCAATGTAGAAAAAACATGTTTTGAACAAGCACATCTCTTTAGATGGTAATCATTACCATCTCTTTAGATGGTAGTCATTCACATCTCTTTAGATGGTAGTCAGTAGTCATTCACATGAAATTTTCCTTGACAATTTAGTTACTCACTACCAATTTCTCAACTTATGACCTTGTACTGAACAAGCACATTAGTATTCTTACATTTGCCCATCTATATGAAAGCATGCATTTATAGTTTAAACAATGCTCATAGCATGTTCGATGAGATTCATCACTTAAGTTATTTTGCCTGACATTGTAATAATGAAAATTCTTATGCTTCTTTATTATCAGATACGTCTACAGCTGGAAACTCTTTTAGCTGAGAAGGCTCGTCTAGCCCATGAAAACTCTGTATATGCACGTGAAAATCGGTTTCTCAGAGAGATTGTTGAATACCACCAACTGACAATGCAAGATGTTGTCTATTTGGATGAAGGTGCTGAAGAAGTCACAGAAGTTTACCCATTCTCTATTGATGAGGCCAAGGTGCTGTCGAGTACCCCAACATCACCAATATCCCCAAGTTTTCTTCCAGAAGTTTCTTCCCTTGACTTTCCAGAGGACCACACAAAGGAAATTCCTAAAGAGGTATCTGACATCACTTCATCATTACTCATATCTCCATCTTCACCTCCTAAGATTTGCCCTACCAACTACTCACCCGAAAGGACAGAATCCTCAGAAGTTCCAACTTCACAATTAGTGGTGTCTGATGGAGAAATAAAAGTTTCCTGTTATGGTGAACCACAAATTGCTACAGATGAAGCTCTCCACAGACCTCCGGCTTCATCTCCTTAATAATAAACTGCCCCGTTCTGTCACGATGCCTTTGGGTAGCCAATAGGCCATAGCTGTTGCACTTTTTGCTATTATTGTCCCTACCCCTTTTCATTTTTTTCTTGATCAATTCTTTTGGGAGGTATTGCCTGGGTCAACAATTTCCCACTTTGTTAAATAATGTATCTAATCTTATTTTGGCTTATATAATGCTCTCCAACATGGCTAGAACTCTTCAGTTTTTGTAAGGGAGAAGTTCAAAAGCTTGATTATAATTTTGCACAGCTTGTTTAAAGCTTTCTCGGTTTCTCCTGTCTCCTCTAGTTGAGTTGAATGGAAACTAAACCCCTCTGACCTTTTTGGTATTTTTATCGTGTTTTTTGTATTTCATGGAAGCAACTTTTTTGACAATTTCCTCTAGTAATTGGTACAATTGTAAAACTAATAGCTACAATGGTGCATTGTTGTTTTAGCATTATCTTCGGCAACTTGAAAAAACTTGCTTGACCACTGAAAGGTGTGGTTGTAAGAAAACAAGCAGACTTGCTCAACTCTATTTAATGAAATTGGTGTGTTGATTGATGTGCATGTAACTTAACTCTATTTACTCACCATTGGAGAACATAAGCCTAATTTTAATTTGGCAAGTTAAGCTACATGCACAATTTTTTGAAACCATTGGAGCCCTAACAGTCAACCATAGTTAAAACTTAAATGTAGAGCGAAAAAACAATGGAAAATTCAATTTGCAACATTTTTATTTGGTAGGATAATGATATTTTGAACCACGTTTCTTATAAAAATTCTGCTGCATAGTACATTACATTGCATCACTTTCCAATCACAATTACACAATACAGGATTAAATATAATACCTTTTTACACATTATCGCAAATATTCCCGTATCTACATCCATTTTCAATATTTTCTGTACTCATGCAAGTCATGCCTGTCTATGTGTATACACCACAATGTCAAGCATTAAACAATAAACACTAGATGTTAGCACAGCAAAGCCAGTTTAGTCTGCACCACACTATCTGCAATAGTCAGTGCATACCTTGAACAGGTAATAAGGATTGTTACAATAAATTGCCAACTCTTGTTAAACCACTGAAGAAAATCAATGAAGAGGTAACTTTTCAGCAACAAAGTGACAGGATGCACAATAATGTTTCCTTCAGAAAACTTCCATTACTGGAGATTGCACAGTTGTATACAATGTTTTAATGTACGCGTTCTCTATAAATTTACGAGCTAACTTAGTTACAAGTAGATGTTTTTAATATAACATATAAACAGACCCTGTCGAGTTATGTGTCAATCAGTGGCTTAGATTCTTGTAGCCAACAACCAGCAGTGCAGCTTAAATGTAGTTTCTTTGGTTCTGAATGAATCATGGAAGTGCTTGATTATTGGCTTTTCAATAAAGGAAGGATTCAAGGAAGAAAAACTCCTTGCTCAGAATAACTGAAAAAACAGACTAGTTGATCCATCACCAAATGATTTGAGATCTGCAGGCTTCACCAAAGCCCTACATAGAGGACATGTTCTCTCCCTCTCAAACCTGAAAAAGGAACCAGATTAAAAACAAACTTGCACATCCACTGAACATTTCCCTAGTGTTATACTCTGCAAATTTTAAAAGTTTTTTCCTTTCTTTAACCCCCCACCCCCTCCCTCCTCAGCAAGTATATATCAGAGTAATAGCATATCAACCAAAGAAAATAATGGAAGATCAAGCCAATTGAGAAGTCAAAGAGGTCAATAAAACCTCAGTCTCTAACTAGCCAAGTTCTTTTGGAAAAACTACTTCCAAAAGGCCAGTAGAAAAAGCATTCTCGAAAGACTTAAAAAATAAACTATATGTAGAGATGCAATGGGCAGGCATAATTTCAAAATGGCATGATCAGCAATGAAGTAGATATAATAGCAAGAAGAACAAATAAACACCCATTGTTTATAAATAAAGTTGTTACACACAGACACAGACACACACACACACACACCAAGAACTAATGCTTGATGCTCAAACACCCAGATACTATACCCTTACATACAACAAGAAAAAAAAAAAAAAAAAAAAAAATATATATATATATATACTTTCTCTGTTCTTTTAATATTGCACCATAAGGGTTTGACACAAATTTTTTGGTAGTGGAAAAAAGGAGAGAAAGGTAAAAGTACAAATTTGTACATGTGATTGTAGACATAAACCATAAAATCAAGTGTTAAAAAGTAAGGGTATATAGGATATTTGTAGTGTAAACACAAATATTTATTTTCCTAAAATGGATATGGTGCAATATTTTTTAAACTTCCTTAAAAGGCAAGTGGTGCAATATTTAAAAAACGGAGGAAGTATTATACATGATGCAAAATGTTATTTGCTAAAATGTTGTAGTACGTTTCCCATCACATAGGTCAAGCACTTAAGCTCCATATCATTTGCTAAAATGTTGTTGTACGTTTCCCTATGCTTTAATATAAAAACAGATAAAGTATATCTTAATGGAACGGAACACTATGCTATAAGATATCAACATAGCTCATAGGATTTCCTGAAAATAAACGTTATTAAAGCATAGGGATTAAAGACCTTCCATAGCATTGATTAATCACGAGATTGATAATGGTAAACATATATGAATGAAGTTGAGCTTCAGAAAAAAGAATGGTTTGACAAGAGTCACGAATTAAATTACTACCAATATACACACAAAACCATAAGATCAAGGGGAAAGAACAGAATTTAAATGATGATATTGTTGGAATCACATTCATCTATACTTATTGGTAAGGGTAAAGTGAAATTACTAGCTCTTAACAGTTAAGTTAGGGGCTGTTATCTTCACCTAAAGAAGATATTATCTGCTAATAATAAGCTTATACAAGAAAAAATCAGTTTTGCTCTGCAAAAATCAGTTAATTAGTCAAAATCACTATTAATAAATAAAAATCAACTTTTTAAATCAAACCAAGTTTCAGTTAGTAATAAAAAGTTTAATCAGCATAAATAATCTCACTTTGGTAAAAAGCAGGTGTAGAGAACATGAATATAGGACCTGAAACTTTTTTAAAGGTGAAAAGGGTATGACCTTAATGTCCTAACCAATGATGAAATAAAAGATTTCAAAGTCCTTGTGAAAAAAAATTGGTCACCTATAAGCATCCTTATTTCTGTTTTTTACAGACAGAATCCTCAAAAGGTAACGGCAAGCCTGTTCTACAGTTGCAGTTTTATTAATACTGTTGCAACTTGAAAAGAAAGTCCTTTATAGCTACAATACTGCTACAATCTCAACTAACAATGAAAACCTTAATCGTAAGCAGATCAGTATGACATTTGTTACTGTCAAAATACTCACATAATACTTTTATGTTATCATGCATACAGCATTGAAGACCTTTATAGCTACAATACTGCTACAATCTCAACTAACAATGAAAACCTTAATCCTAAGCAGATCAGTATGACATTTGTTACTGTCAAAATACTCACATAATACTTTTATGTTATCATGCATACAGCATTGAAAACCTTTATAGCTACAATACTGCTACAATCTCAACTAACAATGAAAACCTTAATCGTAAGCACTGAAGGTCAGGGTCACACACATGTAAAAACCCAAGGCCAAGTCAAAAACAAAACTCATATCTGTCTATATATTATTGAATTATTGTGAATGCATAAATCCAAAAGAACAGAGGCAAAAGTACAATAAAACCAGTTGATGATGAAAACTTACCACTCTGACACACAACCTTCGCAAAAAATGTGTTTACAACGGAGTAGGATTGGAGCATGCATCTTCTCCTGACAAATAGCACACATATCTCCAGCAGCAGTGACCTACAGTGGAAGAATGCCAGTCAAAAATGCAAGGTCAAATATTCAAGGGAAAGCAATCCTCTCACATATCACCTTTTATTACAGTCCAGGTTTAGTTCACAAGGGTTGAGGTGGGATGTGTTAAAGTAGTTAATCATGTATACAGTTAGGGGTGAGCATAATAGGGTACCCTCTTATAAATCCTAGAACTGGAACCTGTTGCAACAGGTTCCTTAAATTGGGAACCGGAACCGGAACCTGTTGAACAAGACCCTAGAAATTGGGAACCTGTTGAACAGGACCCTGGAAATTGGAAACCGGAACCTAGTTCCGATTCAAGGTACCCTGTCTTGTAATATACTTAGTAATTTTTTGCAGAAATTTTTATAAAAAAACCAGATAGTCACTAATTTATAATGTTTATAACTCGCAAATAAAACAAACTAATAGTAATTGTTGAGCAAAGTTAATACATATATTTATAATTGTAGTTTTGATATTTATTAATTAAAAAAATAGGTTAGAATTGGTGTATAATTTGAACTAAAGTGATACTTTTATCAGGTTACAAGGTACCCTAGAGGGTCAAAAAAATTGAAAACCTGAACCGGAACCTGTTGCAACAGGTTCTCCATTCTGCTACCCGGAAGAGGAACCTCTTCTACAGAATCCGGGCGGTTCCTATCAGGTCCCGGTTCCAATTCAGGGTACCTTGATTTTTTGCTCACCCCTAGTTATACATCATGATACATTACAAGATAAATTAAGAGAATTAGATGGACACGGTGAAGCACTTCCTTAGAAGTTAAATACAAAGCTTATTGATCGTCAAACACAATTCCTTCAAGCAAGTTCCACTTCAATAAAATGAAGTTTACAATACAGTTTGCACATTTAACTTCTCACATCCGGCCAACATCTTAGAGGTATACCCTGCATTACAGCCTTCCTTAGAACCTGAATTTTTAAGATTTGCATAGCGCTACAAGCCTAGAAGCATAGAGCAAGCAAAGGGGCGCCAACTAGCCCAACAGACACAATCAACAGGGTTTTCATTCTATCCCCCAGCCCTCTCTTAAAAAAAAGATATCTTGTTGAACATAGATGTAGAGATCAAAACGAGTATCTGAACCAGAAACATTGCAAAAAAAAAAAAAGTTTATGGTGTATAAAGACAAGGGAACATGATCTTTGGAGAAGACTATTTGCAGTGACCAAGGAGGCTTAAAATTGCTATATAAATAATAGATACTGGTTTAATTTCAATTTATATGGTCAGTCAGGGCTAAGAAGATAAAACTTCTGTGAAAAAATGCAATGCTGCCAATCCTGTGGAGCATATGGCTGGAAAGATATGGTGTATATGCAGTTTCTTTTGAAAATAGACAGCTGAATTACCTGCTCTGAAGTTGCATAAGCTCCGTAGTGGATCTCTTTACGCGACAATGCCTTAACTGACGCAAAGAATGATTGCACCTGTAAGTCAGCAAAAAAGCATGAGAGACACTCCAAGGACAATTTCAAGCACATAAAAAGCATTACAACAAAAGACAGACCTTTTCAACAACAGAAGTGAGCTTAAAAGTCAAATACAACCCAGTCATTAGAGATGAAAAGAGGCTTCCATATTCCTTGTTCAGGAAGAACCTATACCAAACTGGAGTTGGCAACAGTGCACGATACAGTAGCAAAAGATACTCAACCAAAGTCAGCATTTGCCCCTGGAAAGAAAGCACATAGCAATCAGAAACCTAGATGCAGCAAACATAAAAGAATGCAAATAAAGCTACTAAAAAACTTTTAAATGTGGAAGACCATAAACAAGTATAAGTGACATCCCACCTGCCTACGATAATTTCTTCCTCTGCTATTTTTGTAATATATGAGTAGAATGCACTTGGCGACCATAGCTGCCTGGCGGACGAGGGTGTCTGAAAGAATAGAATGCACATTATTTCCCCACCATAATCAGAGCTCACAAGTTCAAAAATGCCACCAAAACCAATAACACAATTAAAACCAGAAGATACAAAAGGCCAGCCAAAAGGAGCCCCCTGCAAGGAATAAATATTTAGAGGAGGGCATGTTAGTCATAGTCTATTAGTAGTAACTTGGGGAATAAGTTAGAGGTTTGTTAGGAGGGGGATTTTCTATAAATAGGTCTCATTAGGAAGAATAAGAATATGTTGAATATTGTGAGGTTTGTTATTGGGAGAGAGTGAGCCTCTCGAAAGCTCATACTTGGAGAGAATCCACCTCTCAAAAGTGGAATTATCATTAGATTTAGTGTAATTCTCATCTTATCAATATAATCACCATTTTTCTTCTTATTTTCTGCCATTTTTAGTGCTGTAACCATGTCAGTTCCTAGCACCCCCTTGCCAAGTCAATTCTATTTTGCTTTCAACAAAAGTTTGTGACAGTGTATCCTAAATCTCTCATTATGTACGCCTGAACTAAGTCGTAGTTATTGGCTCAATCAAATCACTATGGCGCACAACCAAGAGTGATCAAGTTGGCATATCAAACCCAAAGAAGTTAATTGTCAATAATTAGCAGATCAATATAGAGAGGAACAACAACTAAGGAAAATTCAGATATAGGGTTTGAGTAGAAAATCCTAAATCTCTTAAATTAAAACCAATTTTGTTGCAATACTAGGGCTCTTGTAGAAGTAGACAAAAAAATTGGTATGACCATTATCATTTAGCTAATCGCCTCATTGGTAATAATCTCTGGAAACGATAAGACTTGATCATAAAGCTGCTCCTGTCACAACTCTGTTTGATTATATTATTCTATTCTATTTCCCCTCTTTTAATTTTTAAGAAAGATATATTATCTCCATTCTTAAAAGATCTTTATGCTTTCAGTTTTAGTATGTTTAGTATGTTCCTAGAGGTTCTTTACTTTATTCAATTTTCAGCAAAACCCCATTGACTACCTTACCCCCTTATCCCACAATATTTACACAATTTCACCCAGTCTCTTACGTTTTTCACCTTTTTACTTACACCAATGATCAATCTACCTTTTTACACTCTCTTTTGTTTTATCCACATATGTCTTGCACTCCCTCAACACACCAACATCTCTCTCTCTCTCTCTCTCTCTCTCTCTCACACACACACACACACTTTTGGGAACAAAAATAAAATAAATGGCAGCAAATTGTTCTCCGGCAGATTATTATATATTCAAGTAAGATATTGTTGTGTTCAAGGTATATACAAAAGTGAGCCTCCTAATTCTTTTCTTCCTTAAAATCATACATTGGAAACTACTAGCCACCCGTGTTAATAAAATTACCACAAATTACAATCTTAACAAGTGTATCGAACAATACACCTTAAGAGCCACAGCAAATATCACCAAGGGAATTGCATTCCCACACTTGGTCCACATACTGGGACATACTGAAAACTGCGTAAAACTAACATATAAGAATTGCAACTCTACCAAGTTGCTTCTTGGGAGACAACAAAGCTTAAGCAACCAACATCACTTGGATGTAAGGCACTTGCAAAAATCAATCCTTCAGGAACAATTTCAACAGAAATTATCAGATTTTTATCAATGGCCCCCAGAAAACTAACAAATTAGAGGCTTTAGGCAGCCAAAATCATTAATAATCACAGATCATCGATCAAGATGCATGTAGCTAATATATGCACTGAAAGAACACGAACAAAATTACAAACTGATCAGAATTTCAAGGTAAGTTGTCAGACAAGAGTTACCTAATCCGTTAAGCATATCACTGTGTCAAATTGACAAATAAAGTGTAATACAAGTATAATAAAAACATACACTTTTAACACATTTAACCAAAAAAAACCTAATTAGCATTTAAAAAAAAAAAACATTTTAAAGTATCAAAGATGCAAGAACAAATAAGGGTTAGCACACACCGTTGACCATGATGATAAAAACAGCATGCCAGAAGGGAGGTATCTCTTTTGGAGGTATCATAATCAATGGATAGAGAAGGTCATCATTTCTGTACCACCAGTAAACACCGGCAACATGAAGTGTGAACAAAATACAGATGCCAACCAGAATAGGAATCTTCCTCTCTCCCTGTATCAGCAAAAATTAACATCATATATAACATTGAGTAGCAAGCATAAGCCAGGCATGTCAACAAATATCAAAAAAATTCAAGTACCTTAAGAGCAGTTTGTTTACGCATGATGTCATTAGACTTGAACATAAAAACAGCAATCCAAATTGTAACAAAAAAACCTGCATTCCACACAAAAGTTGAGCAACATACATCAATATACAAAATGTGAGCAATGCAACCCTTTCAAGCACAAAGCACTGTAATAAACAGCATATTCAACTAAATATTCCTACTATTTAACAGTCATGAAGAAAAAGAGTAATTTAGATAAGAGTTACTAAGATCTAGACAAACAAAGAGGTACTAAAAACAAACACTAACATTAGACATTGTAATCAAGAAAGCTATTGTTGAAACTAAGGCATCTAGAAAATTGACAAATATGATAATGCTGACCACGGCACTAAGTCACTATAACCATCGTACATTCGTACTATTCACAAGTAGAGAGAGTTTGAATGTGTCAGTACAAAGCACAAAGGACGACCAAAAAAAAAAAGAGAGCATGATAAACCATTTTAATATTTTATGCATAAAGCACGCTGCATTTGCATTCTTGAAAGGCTTTCTGCCCAAATTAGGAGTATGCTAAGTGGAAACCATAGTAATAGTTGATAAATCAAAAGACTGGTAGTTGTATTAGGCAGAGCAAGAAAAGGAAATGATTATACCTTGCAGATGTTGGCGGATAAAGACAACGAGTAGGAGCAACGAAAAAGGAAGAACCTGCTCGATCCATCGGGCAGCCTGTTGAATGTCATACCTCTGATAAGTAGCATCCCGATTGTTGGCAGCAGCGCCATCAGCGGCTTCAGCATCCGTAGAGGAGCTAGAGAACTGAGTGTCAGCAGCCCTGGAGGAGTCCTCCTGGGCATCCAACACGGTGGAAGAAACAGGCACGGACAGAGACTGATCAGTAGGGCATGGTTGAAGTTGCACCCCTGTAGAGGTTGTAGTAGAAGGGTCAAGTCGGTCGTGATCGTGTTCAGAGGCACCAATAATCCTAATGGAGACCTCACCGCCATTAGACGAAGAATCATGAATATGGGGAGAGGAGGTGGGAGGGATGAGAGAATCGGATTCGTGGGTGGCGGTGGAGCGGGGCCGTAATAGACCGGAATACTCTAATAGAGCAGAGACTGGGGAACGTATGAAATTGGAAGCAGACAAATGCAGCCTATAACGCCTAGAATTGGAATTAGCGGAGCTTCCTCTTTCTCTATCTCTATCCCTATCTCCATCTCCATCTCTATCTCTATCTCTATCTCTGTGTCCGTCGGAACTTCCACCAGTTGCTTCCATTCTTGCCGATGATCCTCGAACCCTAACCCTAACCCTAAACAAACCCCAGAAAATCAAAATTAAAATCAAAATAAAAATACAAAATTGGGAATTGCAATTGTAATTGTAAAGAAAGAAAGAAAAGGGAGAATGAAGAAGAAGAAGAAACCTGCGATAGGGAAACTCCGTTGGGCGACTGAAAAGAGAGAGGGATCGTCGTTGACAATTCAATTCCGAAGTCCAACAAAATCACAAGTCACAAATGGTTATATTATTATTCTTATTGGGTATACCAAAATCAGATAATTAATGAATTGAAATTGAAATTCATGGGAAATGAAAGAAAAGGAGAGGTTGTTCTAGGGTTTATAGAGAAACTGGAAGAAAAGGAGAAATATCAAAAACAAAATCAGAATGGATCGATTGAATTGATATAGGTTGGTAAGATAAGAATAAGAAAAATGAAAAGAAGGAACAAGTGAAGAAATAATAAATTGGAAACGGAAAAATGAAAAATAAAAGCAGCTTCGACTCTCTTTCTTTCTCGCTCCTGTAAGAGAGAGAGATAGAGAGAAAGAGTTGGAAGATGAACAATTACAACTACAATCACTCAAATTATTTACCCAGATTATTTTTTAAATGAAAATCCCTGAAAATATGATGCTAAAACCATATTTTGTTTTTTCTCTTTTACAATTTAAATTTTAAAAGGCTGATTTCTATGTCTGTCTATATATCTAGCCGCTAATCTGCGGACCAAATCCAATCAGGACTGCGCAATCCTAAATGTTGGTCAAACTTAAGCCACTACTATATTTATTACTTCCTTTTTTTTTTTTTTTTTTTTTTTAAAGGAAAAATTGCCGGGAATAATTTCAGTTTTGAAGCGTCCGCGAAAAATAATCTCATCTTTGGGATATTTTTAAATAATCGCACCTTTATACCTTATCCGCTCCCAATGGTCCCAGATGACCGGTTACCTGTTAAAATGGTAATTTTTTTTTTTGGCTTTAGAGTACATGTGTCACCATACAATTTGTCTAAAATTTAAATTTAAATTTAAATTTTTTTTTTTAAAAAAAAAAGGCAGTCAGCCAACCACCTCTTCCACCAGCCCCCGCCACCGCAATACACATCGGAGCAACCCATCATATCGGAGCTCGCAATTCGGCGATCATCCATGGCTGCAATTCGGCGATCAACCGTGGCTGGCTGGGGTTGCAACCATCAGATTGAGGAAAGGGGAGGGAGGTTACAAAACAGATCGGAGCAACCATCAAATCGAGGAAAGGGAAGGGAGGCCGGGATCGGGATAGGGGAAGGGGGCGTCGGCGTTGGGATAGGCAATCTGGGTGGTCGGCGATGTGGGGTAAGGGACTCCGGTAGCAATGCCGGCGAGAATGGGTGCTGGGGCTGGTGGGTGGTTTTTTCAATTATTCAATTTTTTTTTTCTTAGAAAAATTAAACTTTTTTTAAAAAAGAAATTTTTTATTGTTTTTGACCAATCACAGGCCGACCGTGTCTGGTAACTTGTTATAACAAGTTACATGACCAGTTGGGACCATTAGGAGCAGATTGGGTATATATAAAGGTGGGATTATTTAAAAATATCCCAAAAGTGGGATTATTTTTCGTGGACGCCCCGAAGGTGGGATTATTCCCAACAATTTTTCCTTTTTTTATTTAATTTTAACAATTTCACAATTTATATTGTCAAACTCCTCAAAGCAACCAACCTCCCCATTTTAATTTCAAATAAGGAAAATGTTATACATAACCCTTAGGACTACATATAAGCATTAAATACACACTAGAAAATTGTATAAATTTAGGAAATCATAAATATATACACACAAATTACACTAATTTACGCGTATTTTTGTCTTGAATTTCTAATTTTATACAATTTTCAAGAGTGTATTTAATGCTTATATATGGGCAATATAGCCCTAAGGGCTACATATAACATTACCCTTCAAATAATACTAAAAAAATTAACAAACCTTCTACCAATTCTAGGGAATTAATTTACATTTAAGCAATTTTCAGGGAAATCATTCACTTTAATATAGGCTTATAGATTTGTGTTTACAAACTTATTATCGTTTTAGATATGATTCAATTTAAGTTATGTTCACAAATATTTATTAATCTCATAAATGATAAGATTAAACTACATCAGGTTAATAAACTTCCTCCGTGTTTTTAATATCGCATCACTTGCCTTTTAAGGAAGTTTCACAAATATTGAATCACTTTCATTTTAGGACAAAAAATATCTATGTTCACACTGCAAATACCCAACATACCATTACTTTTTATTTTATCTTTATATTACATGGACAATTTTGTATTTTTACGTTTCTCTCTCTTACTTTTTTCCATTACCAAATTTTGCCTCCAAAACCCATATGATGCAATAAAAAAAACGGAGGAAAAATTATTTATATTTATTTATGCTAAAAATATCTTTATTAAGGCAACTAAAAAATTATGAAAATTTCACATTTGAATGATATAAAATACGAGTAATACAAATCTAATGACATATCATTTGATAATATTTATCATTAAAAATTAGTGAGCAAATAATGTCAAATGTGAAACTATCGATGAATTTAATAAGAGTATAGTACTGCACATGACATTTAATTTCTTAGAAATAATATCTAATTATGAAAAAAGCTTAGTCATTAAATCATTTTCAAAGATCAGCTCTATCTTTATAATTTAAAAACTCTGAACAACTTATTCCAAGTCAAGGGACCATATCCTTCATCTTCCTCAACTTTCGTTTCACACTCTCTTTCAAAATAAAAAACTGATTGTATTCCCATGTAAAGTAAGGTAAATAGCATGACTGGTTTTTAGCCATAAACAGTATTTTGCTGATGTAAATAATAAGTACTCGTACTCCGTAACTATATGATCAATATGAAACTGTTTTGATGGTTGAAATTGAATACATGTAGCGATGCTGAACACCATTAACTGGCTTCTAGCCAGGACCCATTGTGTTTTGACTACTAATATTAAAAGAAGATTTCATTTAAGCCAAAATATAAATTACACAATCTTACTCCAAACATAAAGAGATTGCTTCCAATCAACCCTGTCACTTTCATTCATGGCATGACTGAAAGGAAGTCGCCATTTCAAGAGTTTAACATGCTCTAACTTATGGTTTGCCCACACGACTAGAATAAAACAGATGTACATTCTGATCAACTTTTATGAATTTGAGTAAGGAACCGTGACTAAAGTGTTGAAGGCCTGATGCATCAAACTGTAATAAGCAAGCACTAGCCAAACGTGTTATTTCCTAGGGCACAAGACTACAATTGCTTCTGCATTAAACCTGCTATTACGACAGAAAATAGAACAAGCATACTTTCCCAAGTTGAAACCAATTCCACGACAATGATTCTCATGTGAGAAAACTTATCTGTCAATTATATAACATACCCAAAAAAAAACCTCAGATTTGATAACAAAGAAATTTGAAAGCCCAAACAATAATTAAAGCACACAATTCTTGCTGACATATTCAAATATCAAATTGGTTTCTCCACCAGTTTGCCTGATCAATACATACATACGTCAAAGAAAAAACAACAGTAGTAAGGACAGGAGTTGTTGGTGAATATACTAATCTCATGGTTGGCTTTTCAAAACCATGACTGCTCAATTTATTGCTTCAAGTCCCCAACTAAAGCATCCTGCAGATATGTAACAACAGTAGATATACATAAGTAAACTGTCTGCTATAAGCTCAGCCATACATGAACCAAAGAATGGGTTTGACAAGCTATGTGAGAATAGCAACCTAGTGTCCCCTTCTAAGCAGCATAATAACACAGGACATTAAAATGTTGAAAAGCAGGCAAGACACAAAAGCTTGAAGTTTCAACCCAATCGTTCCAAATCAAGGCCTAAATTGAGTTGGCAAAAGGCAGAAAAAGATCTACATATATTTGTACGAGTCTGTTTACACTCTCATCGTTTCACATTGCATTCTAACAGATTATTACAATTATGAATTAAAAATTGTTAGATCTTTTAAGGCTCATGTCAAAGTATTTGTTGTGCCATCTGCAGGTTGAAACCCCTATCACAAATATCTCACACAGCAGAAGCGTACACATGATGACAAACCAAAGAATAGATGGATAATACAAAAATAAATTTGCATTTTGTATTCCTTTTGTTACTCTCCCTTATTGCATATGTACAAGTCTTTGAATAAAGCGTGCAAATAAGGTACGTAGACAGAGATAGAGAGATGTTAAACCACAGGTAACCCATTTTCTAACAAAAGATTTCCCATACAATTTAGCCTACTTCCAACAAGTTTCAAAGTTCTATCTTAAGTCTACAATACTAAACATAGCCCACAAAACAGAAAGTCTACAATACTAAACATAGCCCCCAAAATAGTAAAATAACGATACCAATAATAATAATCATCGTTAATTTTGCAAAAAACATAAAATAAAATAAAATAAAATAAAATAAATAACAAAAAATCAACCATTAATATATTTCAATGGATTAGATTCAATTCAACAACCAGAATCCTTTTGCCTATACGCTTCATATTCGTCTATCAATGCTTCAATTTGCAAGTCTAGTGTTTCCATGTAAACCCTATATCTCACTATAATATTTTCTCTAGCATGTGATTTAATTGGTGGATTACCAAATTTGTTAATCTGCGTTGTGGCCTACAACAATCTGGACCATGTTTATTAAGCTACTTGGAACACACAACCCAACTCACAGAGGTGTGATCCCAGATACACAAAGCTCAATAATACACAGAAGGGCATAAATTACACTATATTTAGATAACAATAGTGATGGGGATAGGGAAGGGAAGGGAAGGAAAAAAAGGGAAGAGGGAAAGAGTGAGCATTCATTTTCCTTCCAATTCTCCAACGGAGGAAATCAGTTAATTTAAAGGAAAAAGTAAATGAATCCCCCCCTTTCCTATCACTTGCCCGGTGTCTTATCCAAATAAGAGATAATGTATCCCTCACTTTCCCTTCTCTTCCTTTTCCCCCAAATCCTATCTAATCATAGTGTTAGCAGAGGTTACAATTTCAAAGAATTCACTAAATAAAATTACCATTACCACCTTTACCATCCAAAACCAGCCACACCCTACCCAAAACCACCCCCCATCCTCTCAAAACCCACCCCACCCCCTTAAAAACCCACCAAAAAAAAACCAAATACCATCCAATAACCCACAACCCTAATAATTTTTTTAAAAAAATAAGAGAAAGAGATATTAAAAATGATAAATTACCTTTTTTTTATCTTCAATTATGGCTTCAAAAGGTCAAATTTGACCATTAAAACCTTGAATTTGAGCTTCAATGGCGGTGATGAAACAAAAGGAAAAGGAGAGAGAAAGGGCTGCAATGGTCGTTAGGTGAAGGGGGCACCAGCAGTGGGGAGGCGGCTAGTGAAGGGGGCGGCAGTAGTGGAAGGCAGCAAGGAAAAGTGGTGGCAACATATAAACGAGGAATAAGGTGCTGGTGCAATGGTGTAAGAGAGAGAGTGGAAAGCAAAGCCCTTTGATTTAGGTTGATGATAATATTTGGTCATTCACCTTCACCATTGTACCACGAAAATGAGAGAGTTAGTGGAAAGGGAGTCCCTTTTTTGACTCATTGGGTAGGAAAGATAGTTGTTTAGATATATGAGTATTGTGAAATAGTATAAGTAGACTCATCATCCATATGATGGGTAAGGAAGGGTGGTAAAAGTAGGAAGGTCAAAAAGAAACACAACTAATGGAAAGTTAAAAGATCAAAAAGAACAAAAGGAGTATATTAATCCTAAGCACAACTTTTATCTTATTTTAAAAATGCTATTTTATATACACACCTGCTAATAATAATCGTGACAATGTGAATATTGATTCGGAACAAATAAAGTAATTTAAAAAAAAAAAAAAAAAAAAATTATCAGTTTTCCAGATACTCCATTATCTCCATATCGTAAGGCTACCTATTTTATAAATGTCATAGCCTGTATCATATCCATCCATATAATTCAAAAGGGTCATACCATACACTCAATCCCTACACCCACGCCCAATACTATACTCATACCCGTATCCATGTAACATAGCATATCACTGGTTTCACCCTTTATAACAATCAAGTTAATAATATTGCTAATTAAGTAATAGTATAGTCAGCTGCTCATCAACCAGCAAAAGAGCATAAATTTTGTAGTCAAGAAACACCCATAAATGCAATGATTCACTCACACTATGTTACTACAACTCTTCATTTTGTCTTCCTTGCCCGCATTGGACACTAGGTAAGAAATCCTTCCCCGAACACTCCCTCGGTCTCTTCAATCATCCTTAACCACGTCACGCAGAAGAAAATGTAAAAATCAAATGAAGGAAAAGAATAATGGGTGCAATACATGCTCACGTATTGGCTTCAAATAAGCAAAATGTGTACATAAATTTGTACGTTAGAATTCATGGAGAGTCGTCTTACATTTGCTTCAAAAAAAGAAACCCATTCCGCATAAGCAAAATTGTTAGACAGCATAAGCTACTACCCTAGAAGAGAAAGCAAAGTGATTAGAGTATGGCATCCTAGGAAAAATTGTGGTTCTATACATCCCTCGGGTAAGAGTTGTGCCTTTTGGGGGAAACTTGAATGTAAGTATGACTCTTTTGTCCTCGATACTCATAACCAACTTGCTTGACAAAAAGTCTTCCAAATTTTCTAAATTCGTCAAGACTCGAGAGTAGTGCTCCTGGTCAAAGAATTCCTGCTCACTAAAACTCTTCCTGAGACAAGCATCTCACGGTAAATAGAAGAGAAGCAAAGCAATCAAAGTATATTTGGATTTAATGCTCAAGGGAAAGAGTTGTGTCACATCTCGAGGAGCTTGTGAAGGTAAGATGACTCTTCGGTCTATGTTGAATTCAAAAAGGGGCATGGTCTACTCAATTTTCACAAATCATTCACCAAAAGTAATTTATTTACTGGCTGCTACTACTAAATTCTAATAAGGCTGTGCAGAGAAATGCTTACAAGGAAACCGTTTTCTGAATTCCTTCTAGCTGGTTATCAATTTATGATCAAACAATACAATTCAATCTCTTATGAAAATTCCATACTTATACAGTAATGGGATGGTTATATAGTTGCATGGAATCTGCTTAAACTCACTTCAACCAAGTGAAATATAAAAAACCCTAGCTAACCCAAAAATTTTGAGAGCAACCAGCAAAAGAATAACAAATCATGAACAGAGGGCTAATTACGCAGGAAAGAGGAAAAGGCACAAAATCATCTTCGTCACCAGATATTTCATAGCAAAATTAATCTTTTCAGTGATTAGTTGAGAAAATCTTATTTAAATGGTTCAAGGGAAGATCCAAGTATTGCATTGTGTGGCTAGGGACAGCGAAATCTGCAGCTTTCAACACACTTACGCTAACCCGGTATGTGTGAAATTGAGCAAGAAATGAAATGGAATTGCTGGAGAATGGTTTGAATAAAAACTAAAGTTGAACTAAGAATAGAGCGGCAGATAGATAGAATACAGGCATATGTTCATCATTTATATCCCAAATCTAATACGAAGCATAGTCAATTAGATGTCAACGGACAACGTAACCATGAACAACAACAAAGAGCAATCATCAACAGATTTTCCACGGCATCCATGCGTATGTTTGGCAAAAATAAACAAAATTGACTAGATAATGAATTGAAAATGAATAATACCCATTAGAATAAAAATGATTAAGAAACAAAAACCCTAATTGCTGGGGGAAAAAGAAAAAAGCATACCAGAAATAGGAGAGTAAATTAGTGATTTTGAGTATCAGAGCAAATCTCCATGATCTTCTTATCCCTCCTTTCCATGGCGACATCCCACAAGTCGTTGCCAATGTGCTTCGGCTGCGACCAAAAATGAATAATCAGATAAAGAATGATAGAATTGTAGAAGATGGAAGAATGAGAAGAGTAGATCTAAAAAACCCTAAAAAGGAGAAAGAGAGAGACCCGGCCATGAAAGCCTTTGTGGATGTAATACTGAGCATTGCCCATGATGCAGAGCATGCCGGCGATGATACCAAGTGGAAGTGCAGCTTCTAGCCATACCAGTCCCATCTTCGATTTCTCTCTCTCTCTCTTCTTCCTCTTCTTTCCTTTCTTCTTCTTGCCTCAATTGCCGATGTCTCTATTAAATCTTTTTCCTCTTTTTTTTATCCCCGTTAACTACAATACGTTCTTTTCTTTTTTTTTTTTTTCTTTTTTTTTTTTATTTTTTTTTTTTATTTTTTTTTTATATATATATAGTTGTATTTAAAGCCATATTTTTCTGTTCATTGATCAAGTCCATAGTTCTATGTCTTTGTTTGAGCATTTCTTTTGTAGTCATTTTAAGAGCGGGTGGGAATGCATTGGCACATTTAATTGTTAGATCGTGTCCTCCCGATATTTTTGAGTATGAAATTCTGGAACCTTTCCCGTAAGGAGTGCTTACTCTTGCGAAGGTGGATATCACTTAATAAAATGCTCCCTATCTTTCTTTCAAAAAAAAAAAACAAAAACAAAACTAAAAGGACCAAAATAGAAACTGGCGCCGATGAGCTTTAATAGCCAACTAGTAGGTTGGGGCAACCCAATCTCGGGGAACTTTTAGGATCTTGCAAGCAGTGAAATCAAGAAGAGCCATCCGAATGTCCTGAAGCAACCAAAAACAAGAGATATCATTCGAGCGAGTACCACACAACGTAGACACCAAGGCAGCACAGTCAGAATAAATGGAGATACAAACGTAACCCTTCTGCAAAGCATACCGAAGAGCCCACACACAAGCTTGCAATTCTGCCTGGAGGCCAGTCGAAGCTTTGCAAGCACGAGAACACCCACCAAGGACTCTGGTCGACCACATATCTAGAAAAATCCATGCTGCTCCAACATTATTATCCTTATTATCCCAAACAAGGGTAAAAATGTTCACACGCTTTCTTGATAATTATAAAAAAAAACAATTGACATTAATGAAGGCAAATAAGTAAAATAAACATTTAAGAAGGTATATTTGTTCAAACGGTATTCATAAAAGTTATTTCAAAACTTTTAAAAGATAGATATATCTATTTAACAATATATTTTATAATCAAATTTATTTTTATATGTTGTTAAAAAACGATGGTCAAAATTAGTATTGTAGCATATGAATAATTAAAAAAAGTTAAACGTGTCAACTATTCAAGAACGGAGGGAGTAATAAAGTAAAACTATTCATGATTTTTACTCTGTAACATGTATAGTTCAATTGTGTTTTTAAAATTAAAATTACTTGCTGAGTTGAAACGTCGTGTTAAAAAGTGCAATATTTCCCGGTGGATCAAATTTAGTTTGATTTTACAATCTACTGAATCTCATGGATATAAGATCACGCATTTCTTACAATCTTAGCCAATAGTAATTTATGTTCTCCACATACACATAAAATATATACTATGAGTTGTAAGCATACAAAAACAAATTGCCTGGAGAAAATAATTAAAGAGGAAAAGCCTCAGTAATTTTCTTTAAATCATTTTTTTTCTTCTAACATTATGTTTTAAAGTAGTAATTCAATGTAAAGTCCGGGTCATATACTAGTTGTCAAATACTCCCTCCGTTTCATATTAATTGCAACATTTTTCTTTTACATCCATTTCATAATAATTGCAACATTTTTATATATGGAAAAGACTCACCATTATTTTATAATTTCACTCTCCCCCTAACCCCACTTTCACAAATATTTTATTATTTCCTTTTCCTACCAACCCCATTTATACTACTTTTTTTTTAATTATTATTTTCTCTCCTACCAACAATATTTTATATTATAAATAAAAATCCTCTTTTGGGCCCCACCCTATAAAATTTCTTAAACTTTGTGAACACCCTAATGTTACGATTAATACGAAACGGATGGAGAATACATTAATTGTTAAATATAAAAGTGTACATTTAGGACATGTTTAGTTCACCTTATTTTGCTTATCTGATCTAATTGTCTAATTTGATCAAACTTTAGTCTTATGTGTACGATAATTTATAAAGAAGCATATCAAGTAGGGTCTTGTTAGATTCGTAGTAATGTGTATTTTATTAATATATTTTTGTAAAATTTTTTTCATTACGTAATTAAAGATATTTAGCGTTAAAAAACTGTATATAAAACGATGATCTGATCTGAAACTTATTTTTTCTAAAATAAGTAAAAATAAGTTGAACTAAACAAAGTCTTTATTAGCCGTAAATAGTGAAAGTATATATTCCGTAAAGTAATGGGCAGTAAAAAACGGTTAAATGAAAGCCCCTGGGGGTGGACGTATGAAGTTGAAGAGAGGATGACTGATTGACCTAATCAATATTTACTCCGTAGCAGTTGCGCTTAGTTGCAACAGCAGCAGCAACAGCTAAAGGGTTGAATGAAGACTCTTTGTCTATAATTTAATCACGGGAGAAGACCCCTTTCTTTTTATTTATTTTTGACTGCTTATTTATTCCACAAACTTTAGAGGAGAAGATTATAATATAAAAAAAAGGGAAATCGAAAACAGCAAAAATCAAGGGGAAAGTGAGCGCATCGGGAGGAGGATGCTTGTCCACTGTTTCTGCAGTCTTCCACGTTCCACCACCTTATTTTTCATCTTCATTATTACTTGTTTCATCCCATAATACTTACTTTGGATGTTTTAAACTATATTGTACATACATAGTATTTTTAATGAGAATGGATTCCAATTTTCGAGATTAAAACTCTAACCACTTGAGGCCTCCCCCACTCTGAAATGAATAGTTGGTATTACGGAATATTATTGTTACTGCTACGGATCCGATGATAATTAATAAATAAAAAAAAAAAAAAAGAAAGAGTGTAGGTGGGCTGGGTTGGGGGTGAGTAGAGTTAAGAGTTGAGTGGTTTCCTTTCTATTACAAAAAAACCCTTTAATTCCCTTTTGTGTCTCCTCCTTTTCTTCTGCCAACATAAAAAGCCTCCACCCTTTCTCTCTCTTCCCCCTTTTCTCTTCTTCTCTTTCTCTTTCTCTCTCCGCCCCCCTATCATCACCTCCACCTCCACCACCACCGTCGAGTGGTCGGTCGGAATTCATTCTTCCTGGGTGCTTCCACCCACCCTATCACCGCCGCCGCCACCACCACCACCACCTTCTCCTCCGCCTCGAAACTTGCTTCTTCTTATCATTTGAATTGAATCAACAAATCATGTCAGGACTCTACAATCCAAACTTCTCCCCAGCAAGAGCAGTCTCTCCTCAGATTAGAAGCGCCGCCGCTGCCTCTGATGATAGGTCTTTCTTTTATTTTTATTTATCCTTTAACACCCTACTTACTTGCTTACTTAATTTACTTACTACTTTCAATTTACCCGATAAATATTATTTCAATTATTGTTTTTATTAATTACTATTGAAATTGACTTGGCCTTCAACTCTACTCTACTCGGTGGTTGTTGTTGTTGTGATTCATGGTGGTGCAGTCAGTACTTGACGGAGTTATTGAATGAACATCAGAAATTGGGTCCTTTCATGCAAGTCCTCCCCATATGCAGCCGCCTCCTTAATCAAGGTTCTTCCTTTTTTTTTTTTTTTTTTTTTGGATCTGATTTTTATTTTATCGAGATGACTGCGTTTCCAAGTGTCATGTCATCTGATTCTAGTAAGCATCGGCATCGCCACTTGTGTTGGGGATCCTTGAATCTCAATCAACTGCATTTTTCCACTTTTTTCATTAACCTACTATCTATTTTCCAGCTGTTTTATTTTAAGTTTTTTGCCAGGTAGGATAATAAAGTTTTTCTTTTTTTGTGTGATGCTTGTTATTACTGGTATGGTATCAATCTGGAAAATTCAATCTGTAACTTTTACTCTGACTATTTTATGATGTGTCAACCATTCCAGACCACATGTGATTTTTTTTTTTTTTTTTTCCATTTTGCCTAACATTTCTTTCTGCTGCTTTTGCTCTTCACTTGATTCACTCATGTCTTCTACAATTTTATTTTATTTTTTTTTTTTTTTTTTTAAAAAAAAAAGTACACAAGTTTAACATAAATCAAAGCACTCATTACACTCGCAATTACTTGTCTCATTTACATCAATTTGTATCTCCTTGGACATTAATTCATGTGTCCTTACATTGCCACTCTTTCGGGTTTTTCGTAATTTTTAAGTAGCTAAAAGTTGTATTATTGGTGTTTGCCTGAGGGACTGCAATGCTATATGGTTTTCTGAATCTCAACTACTTTATTTTAATGGAGTTTTAATAGGAATTAATGGATTATGTTTTCAAGTACCCGTCCCACTCCCTCATGGTCTGATATCTAGGAGATATTGGATTAGGATCTTACATTGGCCATTGATTTTGATGCTCTGAATTCATTACTATACTCGTTAAATAGGTTAAGTTGGTGCTTTCGTATACATTCATTCTAACATCTTTACTGATTGATGGCTGCAGAGATTTTGAGGGTTTCTGGTATGTTGCCAAGTCAAGGGTTTGGTGATTTTGATAGACGTCAACATAGAAGCCCCAGTCCTATGGCATCTGCAAATATAGTTTCTAATATTCATGGAGGTGGATATGGTGGATGGAATGGCCTGCAACAAGAGGTATTATTTGCCACGTCTTCCTGCTTGTCTACCTTTGTGTTCCTTTTTCCCTACATATAAAGCAATTTAACATCTACAGTTTAGATGACTGTGTGATGAAGAACTAGCTATAGTTATGAAATTATCTCCACTGTAGTCTTTGTTTATGAAAACATGACGTTACTCTGGGTTAAAAGTAGCACTTTTTGGTTGGATTCAAACAATTGTGTATCCTAGCAGTTCTATCTTCTGTATCTCTGGGCTCCTCATCTCTAGCGCGTCTTTTAAATTTTTTTATATAGTTGACTTGTGGTGACAGCTGTAGCCCTAATACAACATTGCAGAAAAACTGCTTGGAACTAGGAAGTCGTAGATTTTGTTTGTTTTGAGGAAATCTGCAATCATCATGTGAGGGAGGCTGAGCTCATGCTCTTAACTTGATGAGCTGAAATGAAATTCACGAGATTGAAAGAACACTGATATTCCTATAAGAAAACTGAGATGTCATAATCTTGAGTCTCATTTTTGGTTGTCTTGACAAAAAAATTAATTGGAAGTATTTCATTGTAGCTGAGTTGGAGACCTTCTAATGTACAGGCCGGAAGAGCGGAAGAATTCCTTACGATTATACTTAAACTGGTTAAGCCTAGAGTCCTTGTTACATGATTGCCGTTTCTTAGTGAATATTTATAAACAACTGTGCTCATAAGGATTATCATCACTTGGTCAAACAGAAAGGATCACCTGGAACGACTCTTGTGAGATGTTGAATTGGATTCTTGCATCAAATGATTCTAGGTCTGTCTTGACTTGGATCTGTATTCATGTTTTCACAAATATTTCTTGGCATGCAGCATGCCATTCACTTTTATGCACTGCACTAGTAACATGGAATCCAAAGGTTTCTCCTTTATGTCTGAAAATTATATTACTGTACCTTGATTGCATGAAGAGTGACCTGATGATTACGTTGATGATCGTGCTGCTTCTTTTCTTCTGCTAGTTTAGTCATCTCCCTTCACGTTTGAAGAGATTTGTGGAATTGTCTTTTGAAAATTGTTAGTTTTTATTTAGGCTCCGATATCTACTGGTGGCATCTGATTGAATTGACTCAGAAGAATAGTTCATCATCTGGTCAGCATTTCAACTCTGCTCCAGTAATAACCACTAGATAGCCAGTCAGGGTTAAGATTAGCATGTCACCTCCTGTGGGCATCTTTCTCCTCCTTGACCATGCCTGAATAGGAGAGGAACAGAAGAATGGTTTAAATCTTCCTTCATCTAGTATTAGCACTGTGCTTGGCTTTATGGCTTGCAAACTTACAGTCTATAAATCATACTGTAGGAGTCGGTCTGAGCCATTGCTTTTATCAAATAAATCTAGTCATGGTTTCCAAGAATATATGGAACTGTATGTCCATACAGATTTGGCTTTTCTAAGAGATTTTTGTGATGGAAATCTAGTGCCTTCTGTCTCAAACCTATATACTGTTGAGTAGGCGTTGAGAAAAGGAATCAACAGAATGCAAGTAGAGAATAGGAGGCAGAATATGAAAACAGATTGCGATATTTTCCTTACTAATTGAGTGAATTGGTGGAACTGTGATAGAAATTTACCGTTACTTGAGCTGGATTCAAGCAATTTAGGATTATACACATTAGCTTATGTGTCTCTGGAGTCTGATTTTTTGCCATCTGTCCGTTCTATCATATGTTACAGACCTGTCTGCAACTCTTATGAATATTTAAAATACCATGTCGTGCATATCTGCCTTTCTTTTGCAGAAGTACGGCTACTGGCCTACTTTATATCTGTCCTATAACCCCTGCCTGCTATACTTATGAGGGTTTTTAGAGTATTGTTGTTGTTGGATGCTCCAAGCTCATTACCTTCTTCACCATCATAGTTTTGGCTAATGCTATGAATCATGATGTTTGCAAACAGAGACTGAGTGGTCCACCTGGAATGTCGATGGACTGGCAAGGGGCACCTGCGAGCCCTAGCTCATATACCGTGAAAAAAATAATGCGGCTGGAAATACCAGTAGATTCATATCCCAATGTAAGTATAATTTTCTACTTGTACATTATATTTTGTATGACTTTATACTCAAATGAGATGACTGCTAATGCATTTGTTTTCTTATTTTTTTCCAGTTCAATTTTGTTGGTAGACTTCTGGGACCCAGAGGAAATTCTCTGAAACGTGTTGAGGCTTCGACTGGTTGTCGTGTGTACATTAGGGGTAAAGGATCAATTAAGGATCCAGACAAGGTAAATATCTTTACTATCCTGTGCAATGTTGCATTGTGAACTGTTTGTTATCGTTTTATAAATATCAGTTGGAATCAATTGTTGATTCCTGTAAGTTTATGTCCCTTATTCTTGTAGCTGATGTGGTTTTTCTTGGTTTATGATTCTAGGAAGAGAAGCTTCGAGGAAGACCTGGTTATGAACACCTGAATGAGCCGCTTCACATTTTGATTGAGGCTGATATGGCTCCCAATATTGTTGACATAAAGTTGCGCCAGGCTAAAGAAATTCTAGAAGAATTGCTGAAGCCTGTGGTATGCAACTTCAATGCCTTTAAGACCTACTCTTATTGTTTGGCGTCTCTTGCCTTTTTATTTTGGTTAATTGGAATTTTTATTAGCAGGACGAATCACAAGACTTTTACAAAAGGCAGCAACTTAGGGAGCTTGCTATGCTGAACTTGAATTTCAGAGAAGACAGTCCTGGTCCAAGTGGAAGTGTATCTCCATTCAATACTAGTGGGATGAAGCGTGCTAAAACAGGACGTTAATTATTATTCCGTATGTCTGAGTCATGGAGCTGCCTCTGCTATGCGTCTGCGTCGCGTCAACGTCAAAAGGCTCACCTCCCAAAAGTGCTGACTGTCAGAGTGAGCACAACAGCTGCATATAGGGCAACAGTTGTTCGTGGTGAGCTAATTGGTGGGTCATTTCCCGTCGTTTTTCCTCCCTTCTCCTATTCTATTTGTCATCTTAAGGTTTTTATTTTCTTTTTTTCTAATCTTAATTAATCTCTATTCTGGGAGAAACAGTTTGGAAAGGGTAAAAAGGAAGAACAAAAGAAACTATTTCCAAAAGAAAAAAAAAAGGGAAAAGTCATTATAGTGTTTTTGGGTTAAGTTTTTTTGGCATTCTGTCAGGTTCTTGTAAGTTGTAAGCTATTATATTCATTGGATTTATTCATGTGTTAGCAAACGTGAACAGTGTGGGTATATAAATATAAGTATGAATATTGCACATTTGGGCATTGGTATTGTTGTACTTCTATGTGTGCTATGTTACGAGTGGCTTGAGTAAGATGGTTGGCTCGATGATTGTCCCCACGGAAGATGAATGGGGGTTGCCATAATTGTCGATGGATTATGGTAGGTTCTGAGAGTAGTGGTTAGAATTTAAGCTAAGCATTCGTATGCAGTGTGGTTTAAGAGCGTAGGGTGGAAGCTAGTGAGTTGGCGTAAATGGTGAATATTGATCCCACAACGGGGTTTGATCTGCATGAAATAAAATGTAGGGCATCTGAAAGTGTAAAATCGCTTTTTAGGCCATTGGATTCCATAAAGATATGGGGTGAGTAGAAATGTAAATGTTGGTTGGAAATGGGGTGAGCTGGAATAGCTGGATCACCTCTGGGTTGTGGCTGTGGCTGCTTCACAAGTATAAAACCAGCGGGGATTGCCATTATTTGTTGCCGACCATAAACCAACCTTCCCAATCCCAGGATTCACATACTATTTCTGTTGGAAGTTGGAACTATCTATTTCCCTATTGGCTGTATACCATTATCACTCCTTCCCCCTCCACCTACCTCTTTTGTTTATTTTGTTGTTTGTCTACGTTCATTGATAACATATTCTTTCCGTCTCTAAAAGTTCTTTCTGTATTTCTTGTTTGATTGTGTACATCTTTGACCACTAATCTTTCTAATTACGTATTCTTATTCTTAGAACAGTCTTTACATGCCTGTTTTTTCATAATAAATTTATAATTTAAGCAAATTTTGAAGAGTTGCAAAATTATAAATAAGAATTTTTTTTAGAGAGAGTATTAGTTGAGCTTAAAATTGTATGCTCTTCAATTTGGGACAAAAGAAGTAAAGAGTTTAAATGTTTAATACTTTACCACCTCACTAATTTAAGTTTTTTCAAGAATTGAGGTGTAAATAGCAAATTACTTGTAAGGTTTGGTTCAATAGATATTTTTACTACGAATTATAAAATTCCTTTTGCCGACAAGTAATTTTTAACATGCTATCAAAATGTCTACGATTATATATACTATTTTTTTTTTTTAAATTCATATTTATTTTTTATTTATGGAGGAGGAAAGACAAAGAGTAACATATCGCATTGGCTCATTGTGGATGATAATATATAATAATACTCCGTTACTTTTAATAACTTGATTTTCTAATTGAATCCATTTAGGTTGTAGATACAATAATACTCCGTAACATTTGATGACTTGATTATCTAATTGCACCCATTTAGGTTGTATGACGGGAATTGAAATAAATCGAAGATTATCATTATAAGCCGAAAAATCCTCACAATGACAATGTTTTTAGTTTTCCTCGTGTTGAATATATAATCGAGCATCTTCTGGCCCCAAAAATTATGGTCCAAAAAATATAAACCTTAGAAATAATTTTCCATGTGCAAAATTATCAGAAATGTTTGTCATGTTAGCTTGGATGCCAAAAAGAATGGAGTCTAGTAACGTGGATGGTAGGGTTGAATGGAAAACGCCAAAGCTAAATTAATTAGTCAACACCATGATTTTGACTTGGCTTGTGAAACAAAATTAAAAGTAATCGATTAATAATCAGCGTATAAGTATGTAGGTTTCATCAAACAATCAATAACAAAGGTCGGTCCCATTTTATTATTTTTATTCATCTCCCTAAATCTTACAACACAAGTATGAAAATATGTACTCATTTCAGATTGTTCTTCTTCATGAGTTGCTATAATTATGTTATTATGTGTTTTCTTTTTTAAGTCTTCAAGATTAATTTCCAGAATACAAAATACTTAGGTGTATAAAAAGAAAAGATATACTATGATGCATGTTTATTGCTTGTTTACAAAGTTATAAATTAAAAGGAATGCTAATAGCAATAATTATAATTCATGCAACATTAATTTTCTTCATTACTACGAGTACCTCGTCTGTGGACATTATTAACTTTGTACATTATATTATTATAATGATATACAAAGTAATAAATAGTGTTTAGTATCTTGTATAGTCATGTTTATTCTTCGTTCCTTGTATCTTGAGCAAAATTAAAGGTGTAAATTTTGGTGATATTGTACTGCGTGAATTTGCATTAATCAAATTCAAAGAAAATGTTCTAAGGTGTCTCAGGTAAAATCTCCATGGCAAGAGTTTTTAGCATCCATGCACGCCTTGATTTTGTGAAGTCGCAGAAGTATAGCGTTCGACTTCAACAAAATGCACGCCTAGATTTTTCTCCATGCTGAAGGAGTTTTAACCCTTCATCAATTTAGGATTTGTTAACAACCATTTCTGAAACGAAGAATTATCCGAATAGAAGATTACTTGAACTTTGGCCTATCCCATGTATCAAGATTAAAAATTTCTAAGAAAGGATTTAAGAGGATGAAGAAATTGATCGAGGTATGAACTATAATATATAATCCACAAGATAAAAAAAAATCTCATAAAATTAACAGATTAATCATTTAGTCCTCAACAAGCTAAAAACTATTATTCGTACTACAAAGAGAGAACCAAGGGAAAAGCCAACCCTATCACACAAAACATAAAGACAACTATAACAAATTTGTTACAAAGTGCGCTCTGGTCCAAACCTATGGCTGTTGTGGTGGTTGAGTAAGAACTTCTCAATCCAAGAGTTCTTCAAATACATCGTATAAAACACGTAGATTTCTCAGATTATGATTATACAAGTCCATTCACTCAATTCTGCTGAAAATTTTCAAGTCAAAGGAAATCTTGTCTTAAATTATCACCTAGTCACAAACAGATATCGAGGATTTCTCATGAATACGCTTCAGCTCTTGAAAAATATCACATGACGTTCCCCATAATCTCTTTGCAAACATTTTGTTGTAGGACAAGGGGGAGGAATTGATTGTCCTGCCTTTGCCACCAAAGAAATACATTCCAGAAGTTTCCTGTGACAATATTACCACGGCATTAGATTAACAGAAATTAGATCACTAGTAAGGAGGAGGGTTACGGTAGGCCAGTGACAGCCAATGTAAAACTTTGTCACATCACACGACATGAGGCCATGAGCCACAATGATTGAGTAGTACTAGGATGGGTGACCTCCTGGGAAGTCCTCGTGTTGGTTCATGTAGCCGACCCCCCTTATGAAGGCGTTCAAGCAGGCAGATCACTAGCAACATTGGTGTTTAACTGAAGCTTGTATAAAAGCAGTACAAACAATTCTTACAACAGCTGATGGATTAATGACACTGAAGCAGGAATTAATACTAAGTAGGAATCATAGAGACGAGTTAAAAAAAATCGAGGTTGTAGCAAGTCAAATTGAGCATTTAGAGAGTGGATTTGGTATCAACAAAGGCAAGGATTTAGGATTACAGTCCTGTGAAATTAGACAGGAGGGACTAAGGTAGCTACCTATAATTGGGTGCTCCAAATAATTTAGGGATATATTATACAAAGGAATGGAGATCTGATCAAGATATAACTCAGGATTAATGGTGGTTGTGCCATAATATGAAAGTCATGCTGCAAATATTTATGGCTCTCAGTCTTTGCCCGAAAATTCACCAGAAACGCTTTAATTATCATTAAATAACACTATAAATGGAGCAGGGATCTTTGTGTTGATGACCCTGTGTAATTCTTTCAACAAAATACTTGGAAAGACCTAATATCTGATACATAATCCCAATTTTTAGACAAAAGACTATGTTCCACTCTCCAAAGATAATGAAACCTTGATGATAAATTGCAAACAGAGAAAAATTTTGTACTTTGACCTCACTTTTTTCCAACTAAACCCAAAAAAAAAAAAAAGGTTCCAAATCGTATCCTCAATTTTTTCAATAGACCAACGGGGCACACTGTCTTATGCATATACTGTGTTAGGAGAGTGAATGGGTTAAGGATATACTCATATTTGTTTGTGTTGTGAAGTAGCATATTTTACATGGCACAGACTTTTGAGGTGAGTCAAGAAGTTGAACTTGTCTAGATACCATATTGAAGCATTGCTGCAAAATGTTGGTATGTAATGGTAAAGGATCCCAAGGTTCTTACAGAAATGCGCTTTGACATTTTGGTGGGTATCATTGCTTGAAACAAGCGGTAGAAAAGAGAACAGGGCGACAAAACTATGTTTATGTGGGATCAAACTATAAGTGTTTCTTCAGTCACTTACTTCATTGGAACTATCAGGGGTTTCTCAATTATTTATGGGAACTTTCAGGGGTTTCTCTTCAACCATATGTCAAGGTTTGATTGGCATACCCTAATGGATAGTTGACGAGGATACCCGGTCAATTGTGCCTAAAAAACACCTTTTCACAGGCCCCTGGGTCCTCAGACATATTTCTCCTTTATCAATGATATATTTATACCAATAGAAAGACTAAGTTCCACAAGGATGTGGTACAAAGTTTAATAACCTTACAGGTGGAGCAAGGGCTGCATCAAGAATTGAGCTGATCCCTTTCTCTGGAAAGTGCAATATTCCCAGAAGTCTCAGGACTGCAAATGCTAATTGAGAAAGACATTGTGGTATTTCCCGCATGATGTTGGTTTTCACTGCTCCAGGATCCGCAACACTACAAAAGAATGAAAAAAAAAGTAGACATGACAGAGAGTGGTGATCGGCATTATGGACAGCTACGCATTTGTCAATCATCAGAAAAGCTACACATGTATAACAGTAAGTTATAGCAGCTTAAAAACTCACAGAATGAGAAATATATCCATTTTAAATCCTGATACCCATACACTCATGTACATATGTAAAGAAAGAGGAACTGAAAGTGTGTTCCAAGAAGTCATAAGAAAATGGCAAAGGATCAAACTTTAATGATCAAATAAGGGTGTGCCCAAATGCTCATAACAATCAATAAACTAATGGAACATATATAGATATATATATAAAAAAAAAAAAAAGCAAATACAAAGTTCAGTTCCTGTGAATGGGAAGCTAAGCTACATTTACTTTAAAAAGTCTTCCTAATTCACGTATATCAATGTTCCTGCTCCGCTGCAATGCATAAATAAGGGAAAGGCTATTCATAGTCATTCATCCTCCTACATCCTATGACTCATCTCAACTCAGTTTTAGATTCTACAACTCAGTTTTAGATTTTTGCAAGACCTTCGGAACCAT
Source organism: Chenopodium quinoa (assembly GCF_001683475.1). Classification (NCBI taxonomy): domain Eukaryota; kingdom Viridiplantae; phylum Streptophyta; class Magnoliopsida; order Caryophyllales; family Amaranthaceae; genus Chenopodium; species Chenopodium quinoa. The sequence continues at coordinate 7,858,593 of NW_018742205.1, read as the reverse complement.
ATTTTCACAACAAAGAAAAGAAAATCAAGTACCATTTAAAATGTAACGAACAGAGCACAAAGATATCTATGCTTCTTCGACTAGATATAATAATCTTACTTGATAGATAGTTGAGAAACTTTGTCCTTGGAAAATTGTCGATGAAGCTCATATGAGAAAAGCAATATACACACTGCCAATAAATGCCCAATACGTTGAACTTTAAACTGTCGAATATAAATGTTTACCAACCAAATGACATTGAGCAAAAGTTGACTTACATTTGGAGCACCCATATATCTGAGCAAATGGATATTGCTTGAAATTTGAAAAGGATTTGCCATAAACAAGCTCCTCATCAACCTGCACATCATTCACTGTAACAACAAATGATTAATACCAAAAAGTTTACACTTGATACTCATCCAGTAACTATCGAAATCTAAAGTAAACAAGCCTTAGAGCTGTAGGTGGATCAGTAAATAGTTTTTGTTTTGCCTAGCATGAAAATTCTACACAAAAAAGCCATATAAAAGTCCTAAGCTAGCGTAGCAAGCCAATACCACTTTTCCTTCAAAGAGCAACAATAAATTGTTCTGAAAAACTATTAAAATAAATGTAAGACAAGCCGAACTCCTACATCATATTTTTTTTACTATGAAAATATGAACATGCTTACATGATTACACACCAATCTGTTAAAGAGTATATAGAAGGTCCAATCAAGTGAAGGTTTTTTATCCCATGGAGCCAGATACATACAAACATGATCATAAATTTCTAGTAATTCAGCCCGAAAGGCAATTCAAAAGAAGGATTTGATGATAATTGAACCCTTTTTAAAAACATTCACAGATATGAGAAAAAACAAAACTGCTAACGAGCCTCACTCATCAGAGAAGGAAACATTCAAATGACTATGATCAGAGTAATATGATTACCCGTTCGATGTGTAAAAGATGATACACTGACTATACGTGATGGAACAGGACTGTTCATGAGTAACGGTAGTAAGACTTTTGTGAGACAGAACGCCCCTAAATAGTTTGTCATCATCATCCTAAGAAAGTTTACAAACAGATAAGTATCAGTATTCATGCATTGTCCAACTGATTAAGCAATTTCTAGAATGTCTGGAGGAAATGAAGCAGGAAACGGAAGTTTAACAACTCAGAGTGTATTCTCTTCACCTGATATTCTCTGGACTTAACTAGTTTGAACTTATTAGAGCTTATCATAGTTTTCAATTGAACTTGGGCAATTCTTTCCCTAAACTAGCATGTGCCTCTAACAAACTAATGGATGAATTACATGCCTTCCTCATTAATTTCAGTAGTAGAAATTATGAATTAGTTATTAGGAGAGAAAAGCATGGAGTTGACTTAGGATAACAAAAAGGTGGCAAAGAAATGACATGATTACTCATCAAAACCATCATCAGTGGGTCTGTATGATGTTGCTAATATCCCAGCATTGTTTATCAACAATTGGATTGAAGGATGCAGATTCATATCCAACAGCCACTGCGTCAAGGAGTTCTTTAGCTTCATAATGGATGAAAAGGATGACAAGTCGACCTCAAACGCTTCAAGCTGAGCATCTTCATTCTGTTTACGGATCTCAGCCATAGTCTGTCCACACAGAATATAAGTTTGTTGAAAGATGAAAGAAGTGGGTTTAAGCACAAAATCGTCAAAATACACAATCAACCTACATTTTTAATAAACTAACCTTTGACAAGAGATGACCTGATCTTCCAACTGCACATATGGAGGAAATCATGCATCAAATATACACTACACTGTGATCTAGCTCTTATGAAAACCAACTAAGTAAGAAATCCTGTCATCCAGGAACAATGATGCTTATGAAACACTACGTAAAGCGGGATTCCATGTATTCAAGGGGAAACTTAACATTAGAATGAGAAAACAGAAACAAGAAAAGACAGACAGAAGGAATACCCAAGATAACAAAAAAGCCTTGTTTCGATAGAGCTTCGGTGGCAGCAGCTCCAAGGCCTGATGTAGCCTGCAAAAACAGGCATAACTTGATGGAAGGAAAGTAAAAAGAAAGGAAAAAAGAGAGAAAAGGAGAAGAAAGATTACACCAGTGACAATGCAGACGGGTCTGTTAGAAACAAGTTGTCTTGGGAAAGTGGTGGAGTAGTGACGCCCACTGAAGAGGCGCAAGTGAGAGAATACAAGATAAAGAGGCCACAGCAAACTCATTCTCATAAATTCAATGGAGCATATGAATTTTATAACTCTGTATATCCCCTTCATCCCCATTCTCATTCTTTCACACACACTGCGCAAAATTAATCAAGCTGAATAAATACTTATCAAAGATAATACCTGACCAATTACATTAATACAAATGAAACCCATTATTCCTATTCATTCATTCATTAATATAATCAAGTGATCCTAATCAAAGGTAAAAAAATTCAGCCAAAAATTTGACATCTTTCAAATTGAAATTAGCTAATTTTATGATCAAAATTAAGGTCTAAATTCAATCCAAAGAGTAATTAATCAATAGGGCTAGTGATTATAAAGGAACAAAAAGAGTATCTCCATAGTAAAGATTCGAACCTTAGACCGAATTAGCTTCCTCTCTGCAATTGGGTTGAGCATTCAGAGACTCCCAAGCGTTAAAAATAAGAGCTTTTCGTTTCTATAAAATTTGTAAGTCAGTAGTGTGATACAGGAAAAAACGAAAAGAAAAAAGGGCGATTAACAAGGCCACTGACTTTTTCAGTTGTTAGGTTCTACTCCGTACATACTACATACTACACTAACCAAACTATTTTTTTTATTTTTATTTTTAATTATTTTTATTAACAGTAAATAATGCTATAAGCCTATAAGTAATTCCTTGCACGTTGTTTTAAAAACTATTTCTTTTTTATGATATAACATTATTCATGAAAATCGCTCATTTAGTGTCTACCAAATATAAAGAAAAAGGAAATAAAATACATTTTTTAACCTTGATAAGCAATTCTTAATTCTTGTACTCGTATATCAAATGACAATTTCATAAATAACTTGCATTGACATTCGTGCATATACATTAAAAAGTCATATCCACCTAGAATATACCTTAAAGTAACTCTGTTAATGGAATTTTCTTGATTCACCATTAATGGAGAAAGAAAGCTCACAAGCAACTCAAGAAAGAAAAGCTCGGCTTCAATGAAGGGGGGAAACTCACTGACCCTCTTAGATCAACCATGCCATTTATTTCTTAGTTTTTTCGTTTAAGAATTACAAAGTAGTATGTTTGTGATGGTTTGATGTGTCCATAGAATTAACGCTTTTACAACTTTGATTTACTTTATTAAAATGCCTGGCTTGTCCTTTATTTTTTTTTTTAAAAAAAAAAAAAAAGTTTTGTAGCTGTAGTGGAATTACACTCACTCACTTAGTCACTCGACAATATATTACTCTTAAAACCCAAATTTGTTAGCAATAAGTCTACCAGGTTTAATCAAGGGAATTGATATATTGAGCATAAATCAAACATTAATAGCACCAATTGACACATGGTTTTGTTACGCATTGCTAAACTAAAAAAAAATATCACTAAGAAAATGTATTTATTGTTACTAAAGTGGAATTTTGTACTCTGTATTAGAAGAGCATGTATTTTGGCATAACAAAAGGTTTTGAATAACACCAAAGTGAGTGAAAGCATCTTTAAGCACCAAATTAGTATCAAGTGACAAAACCAGAGTGATTTAATCAAAACCTACTCTAGTAACTAACTTGACTGATGCATTTGAAGTGTAACTGTTTGAAAACACAGTTAATTGAGCAAGTAACAGTTGTTAGATAGTTGAATTTGTAGATTGAAAAGGGATATTTTTGACTGATATTATAAGGTCAAATTTGGCTACATGTTTTGGGATGGCAGTCGTAAAACTCAGTACTAGACTGAATCATAAGGTGAGGTAGCAAATAAGGATTTCTACAAGCGTATCTTCCAGCAAAAAGAAGTGCGTAAATTATGCTGTACAGTGAAGCAATATCATTGAATAATTGAACTGTATGACTCAGATGTACAGCCGATGGAGTATTTCTCCCCACATCCAAACTAGTGACACTACCTTTCTGTTCAGTAATCGATTTAGCACAAGTCTTCCTTCATGTTCACCATGGTATATCAACAAATCTTTCAATATCTATCTGCAGCAATAAGCACCACCCTATATATGATCGACTTCATCTAACAGCTTCTGGCGCAGAATTGCAATAGGGTGTGTTCAAGCAGACCAATTTAGTGAACATAAGACATACACTAGCAAAACCTAATCCAATTATCATACCAAAACTACACTTTTGTCGATCCAACTTCACAGCTCTGGCGACTATGCTTCCGAAAATTGGGAGTAAACCCCCACATGCTATCACCATCAAGTGATCCAGCCCCTTATAGTCTATTCCCGTTATTATTGCTCCAATTGCCGACACTGGGCCCACCACCCCAATCAGTGTAGCTGCTGCAATAGACCCATGCCAACTATCCGTAGCCCCATATATGCAGCTTGCCGCTGCAGCCCCACGGATTAGCCCATGTAAAGACACGGGCAGCACTATATACTGGCCAAGCCCGTAAGCTTTTGGTGCTGCGACTCCCAGCGCTAGGCCTTCTGCTAAAGCATGGAACGCAATTGCTGTGCATGATAAAAATGACTGAATTGTCAGAGCACTCAATGAACAGCCACCAACAGCAAACAAGGTTGCAGAGTTTCTCTTTTTTTTAACCGCGTTCAAGATGCTGGATGTTAATACATGTACAGCAACAGCTCCCAAGGCTAGCAGCAATATAAGCGGAAGAAGCCCCATTTTTGAATATAAAAGTAGCTGCAACGGTCGCCAGGCTCCCAGGATAAAGGCAATCCCACAAGCTATACCAGTCAACAGTGCATGTTGGAGATGAAAAGCAACAGCAAATGCAACAAGGACAATACCACCAAGTAGTGGCCCCAGACCAAAAAGTAATGAGATGACAAACCCAGAAACATCTTCTGATCTGCAAGAACAGACAAAATACAACCAACTTAAGAATCCTAGTGTGCAAAGTCCAACGTATATGCTTGGTAAAAAATTACTAAACAACTTCACAATATTCTCCTTAGGGCAGACATGAAAGATACAGCAAAAGCTTCAAAAACTTGTGAACAGATATAAAGTGGCTGAAAGTGCTCACTTGTAACTATTACTGAAATTTTGAAAGACATAGCCCAGTGCTTCCATAAATGCCACAGAGAGTGTAGCTGCTGATGCTACTTGAGATGAGGAGGCTTCCTGTAAACATTAGAAGACAAGTAAACAGTCAAGTCCCTATAATATATCAAGAAAACTAGGAATCCAAGTAAAGAAAACAAAAAGGCACCTTAAATGCATCTGGAAGAACTTCTGCAATAACCATCCAGATCATACATCCAGCAGCAAAGCCCGTGCAGAAAGGTAAGAATTTGTTAAATGCATCAGCACACATAAATGCTGGCACCGCCACAATGGGCTGCAAATCAGACAGGTGTAAAAATAAATAAATTTGCAGTTGTCATCCCTACAAGAAAACACTTTGCGTCACCTAAATTCTTATCCTCTAAGCAACCTGAATAGGTTAACCAAAACCACAACCAACAGGCAACAAAGATCTTAAGTGATCCAATAGGTTTAAGAAAATGGGTTGCATTGGGAGAAGTTTAAAGCACAACCAACTCCATTTAAATCATAGACCAATCTTGATAAATGAAAAAATGCAAAATCTGAGGGGCAGTAAGTTGTATAAACCTACTTTCCCAATGAGGCAACATTTCACTCAATCCTTTGTGCTTGATTCTCGATCCAAGGCAACATCATAGACCTGTCAAATCTTCTTTCTAACTTTGCTGGATAGCTCCTATATAATCCCTAGACCTATTCTTTTCAATACCTAAGTCATTTACTCAACTTTGTGCTCTATATGATCCATGAGGAATTAATCACTCTCAGTCATTTTCAATACCTGTGACAAGGATTCTACAGCTCCACTGACAGGTATCGATACCTTACCTCCTTAAAAAGAATTTTTAGGGATTGCAAAAGGGGGAAGGGGAAAAAAGGAAACAAGAGACCTAAACTGGTTTGGATGTAACAAACAAACAATATCTGTCATATTCTCAACAAATCCTAATTCTTTTTTACTAAAGAACAATTACAGATAAAGCTTAATGTACCTGGGGCAAGGATGTAAGCACGCTCCATAACATCGCATTTTGAGGAGAGACCCCCCTTGAGGCAAGCATCATACTTACAGCCAATCCTTCAGGTATATTGTGAACAGCAATAGCTAAAGTCACTAAAAGACCCTGAGATAACCCTCTAGAACCAGCAAACGAGACGCCAACACCAGCACCCTCCCCAAAAGCATGTAGAGTCATAATTCCGATCACAAGAACAACTTTTGCTGCATCAGCACCTTTTATATCCAGCATGCTCACCTCACCATACTGATCAAGCACCTGTATGAAAGACTGATAGCAATTAGGACAATACATCAAACACGTTAATAAATCCAAATATTGCATCCGAATCCTAAAGCGAACTTCACAAAATTCTAGGCGATAGAAAGTATAATGAGTAAGACCATCTAGTTTCACTATGATTTAACGTTGAATTCTCTATGTTATAATAAAAACCCAAGCTCCTATCCTGGACTCCAAAAAGGTAGAGAGCAGTCATAAGCATGCACATTTACAAATGAACATTATTTTTTTTATTTTTTATTTTTTTGAATAGTTGTTACAAATGCAATCCTTTACTAATTGTAAAAACAATAGCCTAAAATGTCTTGAGTCCTCAGTTGAAACTAACACTAGTAGCCTAGAAGGCATGGCACATGTTGATATGCAAGTGACTTTGCTTTGCTAACTTTAGTTTTGCTCTAAATACCATAACAATCAACAACTCAAGCCTCTTTCTGCCTGTTCACACCCTCAAGAATGTATATACCATTTTCTGATCCAACTTCATCATGATAATAGAAATCAAGAGGTTCAATGTCAAACTCACTCACTTCTGTAGTTCTGTTAGGCAATCTCTAGAGTTCAGTGGTCACTATTATCTTTCTTAATTACGCATGTATTTCTAGGTATATGCCTTCCAAGATACCAGAATCGCTCATCAGTAAGTTGATTTCAAATTGGATCCATTATGAGTTATCTTACTACTTCCATAAGAAAAAACAAGGGACAGTAGGCCAAATTATAAACTTGTATGGGATAGATAAAGTGGAAATATCATGGTACATAGTATGTTTAGATATTGCAGGGAATCCCAAAAAATTTCCAGGATGAGGTTTTTTCCATGTCTATACTTTTCTAAGATGTGGGAAATTTTGTTTGGTTGAACACAGGAAAACTAACCTAAGAAAGCCTAGGTAAGCAACTTAACTCCGTTTCGTGGGAAGTGAAACATCATAGGGAGTGTGACCTCCCGTGTTTATGCCAATCAAACTATGCCATAATCTTCCACTTTCTAAGTTCTCATTCCCATGATTTTTCATGTCAATTAAATAAGCATTGGGTTTCATTTTACATGGGATGGAAGAGACAGTAATAAACTAAATTGTGACAACCGTTCAAAAAAAAAAAAAAAAAAAAAAACACTAAATTGTGACAATATCACAGCCCCATATCAATTCCCTCTATCAGGATCATCCAGGCAACATTCAAGGCCTCTCTACATCCTACTCCAATTTATCATTCTTATAAATGAACAAATAAATTTCTTCATCCCAACAATATACATCTCTTATACAGTAGATTAATAGTTGAAAAGAGATAATTGGTGATAACTAAACATCACTGCTATCCTCCCCTGTTTCTCAGAAAACCATGTTGATCGAGAGAACCAAAATTTAAACCAGTCCCCCCCAACCCCCCTTCTCATGTAGTGAAAGCAGCTATGTTATTCATGCAGATACAAGCTAGTCAGGAGGACGAAGAGTACAAGTTATGAAGGAAATGACAACATTGAAATAACAATAACCAGTGGCTAAATAACTTTATCCGGAGAAATGAAAGGCCTCACCTTCTTACAGAGGGAAATAAAAATTCCACCAGACAATATCCCAATGACAACCCAACTTCCATGACCATACTCCTGGCCTTCCTGTATAAGGTCAAAGCTTGCAGCTAGCATAACCCCAGCAGCCATTCCACTGCATAAACCCTCCCAACGGGGATCAAGCTCCACAAAAAAGAACGGAATAGCCCCAAAACCACTGGCAGCGGCCATTGCTAGCGTAAACAATGCAACGGTTGTGACAGAAACTCTGCTACTTGCACCTTTCCCATCATTAGGATAGGTAGAAGTGGTCTCTGAACTAAAAACATCTTTAGCACCGGTGCCTTCTGTAACATCATTTCTTAATTCCTTTAATGGCGCAACTCTAATCCTCTGACTATCAACCTTACTAGACTCTGCCTTGACACAAACACCGAGAACCGCAAAAATTAAATACAGTAAGAGGACCTGCTTAAACATTGACTTCATCCTGGCACAAGTCCTCGAAAAGATAAAGGTCGAAATTCACAAGTTCATGCCGGTATGAGGCGGAGTAAGTGCTGAATCAAGATGATGAGTTTTTGGGCATCCATAATGAACAACAAACTAAAGAGAGCTGACTAAAGTTTCCTCATCTTGAAGATCAATCATAGTGGACATATGAATTGAAAAACCTAACAACAAAAGGGACCCATCAGAATCACATTTTATAACAAATTGTTACTAAATCAACCGATTAAAGTACAAATTGAAATTACAAAAATAATGCAGCTGATTAAAGTTAGAGCCTTGAATTAAAAGCAATCATCTTTAGAACCCTAATATTATGAATTGATACTAAATCAACTGCGATCAACCCAGAATCCCCAGGTCAGAAAGACTGAATAACAAGAATCTGCAAAACCCAGCAACAATTTAAAATATGAAAAAGAAGATCTTAAAATTAAATACCCCCAACAAAATAACATAAAAAAAATGCAATTAAACACAAATAAGAATTACAATAATAATAAGTATAAATAAATAAGAAAGATGAAAATCACCTGAACAAAGAGAAAAGCTTGGAGACCCAGAAAGAGGGGAATGGATGAAGAAGCGGGCTTTGTCAATGAAATATCAGTTTAAGCGTACATTCAAAGGAATAAACCCCTTGCAAATTCACAATGATGTTAACTCCTCCATAAAGAGTTTAATATTAATATTAATAATGATTTTATTACAGGCTGAAGTTCCTTATTTAATTCAAAAAAGAAAAGAAAAGAAAAAGGAAGAAAATAAAGGACAAAGAAGGAAAGAAATAAGCACGTTGGTTTTGAAAGACCCAGAAAACCAGCAACTGATGTCTGGGGAAAAAGACAGAAATTGGGAGATGGACTCTTTCTAATTTATATGGTGACCAGTTTCGGTTCTTTTCTTTTTTACGCCTTATTAACTTGATAGTAATATAGTATCACTTCTTAAAAAAAAAAAAAAAAAAACCTTGATAGTATCACAATAAATTCATAAATACATGCAATTTACATATGCAATCAGATTTTTATTTAATTATTTCTTTTTATTGAATATTAAATATCAATATTTTTTTTGGGGTAGATCAAATATCAATGTTTAAAATAATTTATTTTTCATTTTTTAATGTACAATCCTAAAAACTTTATATGAGATGATAATATAAAATCGCAAAAACTTGATTTCTAAAAATTGAAATCCAATCCATTCCAAACCTAATTAGTAATTCGAATTAGATAAGATTGAAATTTTTTAATAGTTGGATTTTTGAGATCACATCAGTTGGATGGAACGGGTTTGGATCCAAATAAACCGAACATACCAATCAATTTCTAGAACTTTAAAATTTTTTTATAAGCTACTTGAATTGAATAACGTAGAAAATACAATGAGCTAACCTAGCTAAAGTATTTTAACACCCCCATGTAGGCCAATTTGTGCATTATTTTTTAATTGAATTATTAGAAAATTTTGGATGTTTGACCCGAAATAAATAATACATTATTTTAGTTATGATTTCGGATTGGATCAAACTATCAAAATCTAATTTGGACTAATTCAAATTTTATTTAGGAAAAGTTCGGATCAAATTGGATTCAACTTTTCAAAACCGAATTTTAATTGAAATCGGATTGGACCAAATCCAATGCAAACCAAACACCAAATGCAAATCCCTACTTAATAAGAAGTATATATTTTTATATGAGATAAACCAAATGCCCCCCACTCCCCCTACTGCTAAAAAAAAAAGAAAAAAGAAAAGAAAAGAAAAAAACAAAAAACAAAAAAAAGAAAAACCAAATGCCCCTTAAGTGAAGAATCGGACAAGAAGTAAGGGCATGGTAGATTTGATCGCTTCACCACCTGTTCAAGTCAATTGAGTTCAATACAAATCAATCAATTGTGCCAAGTCTTCCTCACTAGCCTACAAACTCAGTACTCGTACTACAGAGTAGCATGTAGCATTGTCATTTGTGTGTGTGTGTGTGTTTTCCTTCTAATATTTATTTTTACTAGTCATAAGCTTACGTGATTATTGGTCAACTAAAACCTACCATGTATACAAACAAAAGCATATGCTTAATTTTTGAAGTTTGAAGGATCTTGTCACCCTATAAATTTGGGTTGCATTTACGTAATGCAACTAATATTTAGCCATCAAATTCTAGGCTATAGATGACATGAACAAAACCGTATGACAGTTTTAGAAGTAGAATTATGAATGTAGTACACTGTAATACCATTACATGGTTGTTGACTTTAGGTACTTTTTCACTTGAGAAATTTTTTTGGAGATTGTAGGCAGGTATCAAATCAAACATATTAAGTACAAGTATAAATTAGGAGAAATGGTTCAATTGGAACCCCACAAAAGACCATGAATATTCATTATGTTCTACTTTCTCTAACCTTTATTTTATTTTTCTTCTTCTATACATCATTCCTAATTACTGGGTACAAAAATGGCACCATCTATTCTAAATGAATCAACTTCTGAAAGACCAACAAAAAAAGGAATAGAAGAGACAGAGCCAATAAATCCATGTTAGTACACAAGTCCACAAAACTAGCGTGGTGTAATGGTGGGCAGAACCGTGGTAGTAAGATCACTGCCTGATACATCAGAAGACGTTCTTGCAAATTTGGAGACATTGGTCAAGGACGTGGTTGTGGTGGAAGAAGAGCTACGCAATTGCAAAGATGAGGTATCGGACATGATCATACTTTCAGGAACCAATTGGAGGAAATTTTCGAGCTCTCTCACCACATCCAACATGGAAGGTCTCATCTCTGGCTTATCTTGAGAACACCTCAAAGCCAACGCTATAAATCTTTCTACACATTCAGAAGGATAGTCTCCCATTTTGCTGTCAACAATGCCAAACAAAGACCCTGACTTCTGTGCTGCATTAACCTATGTCCAATAAATATTATTAGAACCTTACACTTTCTTTGTATAAAGTTGATCATATTGTATATTGTGATAAATTCAATAACTTATTACTATGGAGTAGTACACTAAACATTCAAATTTGCAGGAAGAATAATATAAAGCATAAACATGCAAAAACAAATGAATGAGCCCATTAGAGGAATAACATGCATCATAAATACAAGGGTGAAATTACCTCACGGACAAGATTTTTTCCATGTGATATTGGTGGTACTCCTGTGAGAAGCTCCAGAAATACAACTCCCAGGCTGTACACATCGCTTTTATCAGTCAGTTGATGGGTCAAGAAGTATTCTGGGTCTAGGTATCCCTGCATATGCAATAATAAGAAATTTTCAGAATATATTAGCAGCAACAAAATTGATTAACAGAGTTCTGTTTTACACTACTTTCCCCCATCCCCCCGTTATTATCTTACCGACTCCTACGTTTTTATTTACTAATTATTTATTTTTACCATGCAGCAGCTGCCAATTTCACGCTGAAGTCCAGCAATTTGCATACATATAGGGCAATCTCATCAATTCAATGAGCATGACTTCTAGTTCAAAGACAAAGTGTTTTTGTTTCTAATTCTTAAGTTGTCTTGTATCCAGATTCCAGAGAATGTTGGTTTACATTTAGTTCCCCCAATTCCAAAAACATAAATAGAGAACAAACAACAATTAGAAACCAGTAAGAACAGTTTTGAAAGTTGACTATGGTATCTGGCACACCTTTCTGATAAATTAGTACTGTAAATTTTTGTTGCAAATCACCTTAATTCTGAAAAAGAGAGATTATTCGAAGGTCCTAGGCGAGGGTCTAACATAGTATGATATAGCTAAGTAAAGCAACAAGCAATGCAATGCTAAGATCAACCAAGTTTCCATTCCCCTCTGTTTAAGAGCGACAAATTCAACTACATCCCCAGCAATATCATATTTATAAGAGCTGAGTAGGCTACAAAAGTCCCACATGCATACTAGATGACAATAACTTCTTCAAACATGCCACACAAAAAGTGATAACTATATTAACTGAAATTCACTTACAGGTGTTCCCTTTACGATAGTGGATATATGACGAGGTACACTGCCTTCATCATCCATTACAGGAGCCAGATGTGATAGTCCAAAATCAGCAACTTTGGTAGTAAGATTGGCGTCCAGAAGTATGTTGCTGGCTTTAATATCCCTGTGAAATATTGGTGGGTTTGCTTCTGTATGCAAGTAAAGAACGCCCCTAGCTACTCCTAATGCAATCCGCAACCTCATGACAAAGTTGAGGGTCCTCTCACTTTTACCTGTCCAAATAGATGCAGATTATGGACATTCAACTTAGAATTACAACACATGAAAGCAGAGTTATCTATGAACTAAGCTAATGGTTGAGACTCAGGAATCTGTTTTATACTCTATCACGCCCCCTCACACGAGAGCCCATTGGGCTAGTTGGGCTAGAAGTGTGGATGCAGTATGGGTCCTCCTCACACCTAGCGTTTAATATTCCACTTGAAAGTGGGGGGTGGATGAGATTCGAACCCGTGACCTTTGGTTCCGATAACATGTTAAAGGGCCATCTCAACCAAAAGGTTAAGCTAATGGTTGAGACTCAAAAATATGTTTTATACTCTATCATGAACATCAAACATAAGATCTACAAATTATTTTGCAAAAATTATGCATTATATAAACTGACAGATGAAATTAGAGACAGCACAATTTCTGCAGATTGTCTTACTATGGGCACAGCAGACTAAAGTTTCTAGAAGCTCAAGCGTCATATTCTTACCTGAGATCCAGTCCCTTAAAGTGCCATTAGGCATATACTCATAGACAAGCACCTGCATGTTTAATCAAAAATATAGTTTAGGAAGTATAGCCGTATAGAGATTCTTTTCCAAGAGGCATACACAAAAAAAATGGTTGACTTAATAATGGTGATGCATTTAGTGAATAATCAATTTCATAATTTTTTTTTTCCAAACAAACAACTTTTGTCTACAGCAGTTTACCAATGTTGGTCAGTTACAGATATAGGACTGATTGAAGATTTAAGCTGATTAGAAAGTAAGATCAGACAGTTTCAGGCACAGTAATTCACTGATTGGGCTAACTGATCTAGTTCAAGTTCTACAACAGTGTTGCAGGAATAGCTCAAAACGGTTCATTGGCAGAGTTACTCGAGGGAGAGTGAAACTGCAGAAATAAGGAAGCCAGCACAAAAGGCATTGAGGGTGAGTTAGGAATTGTACTTGATAAGAATCACTAGTAGTTTGGTTGACACTTGACAGGTATAATACAGAGTGAACTTCCTGTAAAGTAGCTACCTGAAAATGGAAATTGTTTGAATTCCTAAGAAATTCTGTTTTCCTGAAAACGGAGGAAGTTTCTCACCTGGCCCCCCTTAAATTAGTGAAATTATCCATTGGAAGTTTAACTTCTCCATTGAACTAAACAATATTTTGCCTCCAAGAAATAAAACACATCCATAAGAAATAGCAATCTAGGGGAGAGTAACTTTTACATCCATCCAATGAAACAAATGGTTTATCTGGAGTGTATTCAGAATCCCAATATCCCTCAGTACTTTTTGAACAAATAGAAGTGAGGGAAATAAAGGTTAATGAAAGGAAAAAAAAACGTACTTGTTCACCATCTTCACTACAGTATCCAACCAATGAAACCAAATTGCGGTGATGTAACCTTGATAAAAATTGTATTTCTGTAAGAAATTCATGTTTTCCCTGTAGTGATCCTTCTTCTGCTCGCTTAACAGCCACAACTGCACCATTGGCTAAAATGCCTCTATAAACCTTTCCATATCCTCCTCGACCGACTTGAGCTGAGCTATTAAAATTATTGGTGGCGTGTGACAACTCTCGGTAGGTAAACTCTTTGACACCATCAATTCTCATGGAAATCTTTGAGGCTGCATTATATCAGTTACTGTTAGAACAGAATTTTCCAAAGAGGAGCATTCACATTGATTACTAGTGGAATTTTCAATGACCTTTTTTTTATGTTTTGAGGAAAGTTACAGTGAACTTACACATGTTTTTTCTAGATAATTGTCGGCTTCTGTTTTTCCTTTTCATAATGAGAATTGTGACAAGGACGGATGCAATTGTAACAGAAGTAATCACCCCTACCATAATGGCAGCCAAAATACTCTTACTAATGCCATTCTTACCAGTCTCAAGATTCACTACAAGAAAATATCCAAAAAAATGTCAAACTTAGAGACAGAAAAAGTCATCCTATAATTCACAGCCTTCTGTTGTCAAAGAAAAACTATTCAATCCAGGTTGAAGATGTGAATGAGAATATTAAAATAACAAATAAATTGAAATCTAAATTAATTCCTCCGACTATTAAAGTTTGGGTACATACCATAGCTGTAAGGACCCAAAAGTGTGAAGTTCAGAAGCTCATATGGCCCAAATATATCACTTCCGGAAAAATTCCATGTTGTATAGATATGTCTAATATAGTGAATCTCATTTTCATTGAAAGTGTGGTTATTGCCAAGAACCGGGAAGAGTTTCAAATACATCCGCAGACGAGGCCCCTCTTCCCATGCATATGAATCAATTAAAAGCTGATAGTGGTGCATTTTCAAGTTTTGGGTGATGTAAGACTCAAAAGCAAATTTGTAAGGAGGGAAATAAGTAAAACTTGGACTCTTTAATCTGTATCCTATCCTGATAGGAGCTGCACAAAAGCACTCTGGAGCTTCTGGCACAGGTTCAAAATATTGTTCAACAGGGCATGTGTTATAACAAGCTGTCGGAGTTGTTCGGCCATCATATGCTCCTTTTCCACCATTGTCAGAATCACAGAAAAGGTGTATGTTCTGTATGTTTGCACGATTGCACACAGGATTTCCCCGAAGCCTGCAGAGGAACTCATATGATAATTAAAACTGAATGTTTCCATGTATTTAATTGGGGCAGAGAAGGCAAGAAAAGACTAGTCAAAATTATATTTAGTTCAGAATTGATGAGATGGTTTGAGTGTTTGACAGAATTGGTAATGTATCTTCACTACCAGACTAGTATCTTGCTTCATGATTTTAATCAACACTGATATCCACACATCCAGGGTGGTAATTAGAGGTAATGAAAGTGTATGAAGAAAAACACATACTTGGTAGTTGGTAGTGCGGATGCAGTCATAAAAAACTCGCATAAAAGATTCAAAGTAAATCAAACACAGCCTAGCTATTCTCTTATAGCCTTATAGGACATAAGCTGAACTGAGAATCAGAACACAAATACATGTTCAAGCAATTTGCAAAACAGAAAATGGCTCCACATAGGCCATTATATATTCTTACTAATCTACAGACCATAACAATTGCAGTTCATCAAGACAAAATGCACACACCTTAAAGTCACATTCTGTGGAGGATTCAGATCCCCAGAAATGTTGGAGAGCAAATTGTATCGAAGATCACTGCATTTCAAAAGATATAAGAGATTTTTATGAGTATCATTCATCTATATAGACAGAAAATACATGTGAAGGTGGGATTCAGGCTTATGTAATGCATTTCAAATCTATAGTAGAGGTCTTACACAGACAGTCTAGCAGTAGCATTGAAGGACTTGTTGTGCCAAATGCCAGCAGGGATGGAGCCATTGATAGAATTGTTTAAAAGCCACCTGTGAAAATAAATTATACTTTCAGGTATAAAGCACTGTACCTGATTTATAATAAAATATTTCTAAAAGGCAGAGTACACTTTATATCAGAAATATATAAGTCATCAGATAGTATTTCCTCATTCAGACAGTAGACCATGGAAGTAAATTAAAAACTCACAACATCTGGAGATCTGGAAGAAGGGAGAAACTTTCTGGAATTGATCCATTCAGGTTGTTATGCGATAAATTACTGTAGATAGAACAAGAAAGTAATTAATGTGTGTTCCTGAGAAATAACTGAGTAGTGTTCTAATAATACATTAAAATGATTATCTACATACATTGTAGTGACATTGTCTGATAGCTTGTTTGAAGGAATTGGTCCCGTTAATTTGTTCCAACCCAAATCTCTAAAATTCAGATAACAAGTTAAGAAAAAAAGGTCAATAATTGTACATGTAAAAGACCACATTGCGTGTTGAAAGAATAAGCAAAGCAGAAGAACCAAGCTGGAACTTACATAAAACTAAGATATGGCATCCGGCTAAGATCAGGAACTGCTCCACCCAAGCTACAGTTTCTCAGACTTCTGTTGATTAATAAACAGAACAAATTTCTAGAGTCAAGCTCTCAAAGTAAAATGCAGATGGTTGGTTCATCTCTTCTTTGATTTTAAGCACTTTTAAAGTGTAAGAAGAAAGCCAAATATAGGTGAAATTTCATTAATGTGCTAAGAATTATAGAAAACACAATTTATCTTTGTTAAGCGGAATAAAAAATTACTAACATGTAAGTCTTGTGGGATACTCCACTCTTTGCCATAGGATGGAGCCCCATGCAGGATTTTATGTGTAGGATTATTGAAGACTTTGTAAGCTTCACTTAGACTTCACAGAAGAAAAAAGGAATGAAACAATGAAAGCAGTAGGCTTTCATTAACTCATCAAGACCTGGACCTGGACCTGGACCTGGAAATATATCTACAGCAGACAGGGAAGGGAAGAAAATAAAGTTGCACATTTTGACCCTAGATTGCTGTGGCGTAGATTTAAGGCATTAGCTAATAACAATCCACTAAAACCTTCCACACAGCTGCAGAATAAAGTCAATAGAAATATCAATCATTTTCATCTAGTGAGGGTTGCTGAACTTTTTGCTGATTTTCTCACAACAACCAGCACAACATAAAGAGAGAACACATATTTCAACTTAAGCATTGTTGACGAGAAAACATCATACTGTGTGTGTCAAAGCTGAAAAGCACTTACAACTTTACCAATCTGGACAGATTTTGATACGATTCTGGAATCTCAGCACCATCAAAATGATTATTGTCGAGTTGGCTGCAAATGGTAATTGGAAAAACAGACTTTAGTAATCATACAGGTCACATTTGTTCACAAAAAAGCAGAGAAAGTGAGGTCATCAACAATTCCTAAGACTTCATTGATCGCTTAAACAGCCTTCTGATAATAACATAAATTATAACAGCAGCTTAATCATGGTTGCATGAACTTAAAAGAGATGCACAAATCTTCATGGGATCAAATTCAAAAATAATAAGTTAAAATAGTCATGGATATTTGTCAAGTGTCAGAAGTTAAATGACATTCTAGAATAGGTTATCACAAAGCTGAAAAGGGAAAGCACGGTCAGCAGAACTCAGGGTAGAGTCAAAGTACTCCAAAAAAAACTTGGTGATAAGAACTTCATGAGAGCACAATATCAGGAAATTTATTCCATTTAGCCATTCAATTGAGATGACAGATCTTGAGGATACAGTGGCTCAAGGTTCATAGCCTTACACATTAGACATTTGATCATTAGATGGAAACCATTGATGTCCTTGTCTATTATTAAACATGCACATGAAATTTCAATTCTATGTATCAGAAGTTCAAGGATACTGTCCCAAATAACCAAAACTAGTTACAAAGACAGCACAAGAAAAAAAAAAAAAAAAAAAAAAAGCAACTATAAACAGTATAAGTGGCTTAGTGCAGGGATAACATACAGTATCTCCAGATGTGCTAAAGCTGAGTACTCAGGAGGGAGGTTTCCAGACAAGTTATTGTTATCCAACAACCTGCAAAAAGGACAATGCATACCTTTAATGATTTGTGATCTTTTAACATAGTAATATATAGATATCAAAAAAATAGTAAAACCTTTGATTCTACAAGCATTACTGATATCTTCTCACAAGTGAGCAATTTTTGGTAATTGGGAAAACTCAGGAGGAAGGTGGCCGCTGAATGAGTTATTGTTCAAATGGCTGCAAATACAAATGTGATTAGAAGATTTGATAGTTAACAATATAGCCATAAAGGAAAATTCAAATTAGCGTCAAGCATAAATAAAGCTGAAAGGTCAACTCACAAGTGTTTAGCATTGACCATGTTGGCCAAGGACTTCGGCACTGCGCCAGATAAATTATTTTCATCTAGTTGGAGTCTGTCCAGATTTACCAAAAAGCCAAGTTCATCTGGAACAGAACCTGAAAATTGGTTTCCATTCAAAAGCCTGAATCACAGAAATAATACATTACATTATTATGGAAAATACTTGGTATTTAACAGTTAACAGAGTCTTGTATACAACAATTTTAGTGACCCCGAAGTACATAAAAGTCACCCCTTAACAAAGTAAGTTGGCTTTTATGCAAGCTTTATGAGAAACTATAATGAAGGTTTAGAACTTACAAATGCGTCAAAGATGAGAGATTTCCTATCTCCTTAGGAATGGTGCCAGTTAATTTATTCCACATGAGATCTCTTAATTGATTGAAAACAAAAGACCGTATAAGTAAGAGATCAACATAGAAATAGTCAATATATAATTGTTGAATAAAATTATTAGCAGACTCACAGTATCAGCATATGAGTGAAGTTGCCAACTTCAGGTGCCAAAGTTCCTGAGAGATTCATGTTGAGTAGTTGACTGCAAGCATTATTATGCCAGTCTTAGCACAGAAAGGAGTTATTATAAGAAAGAAAGATACAAGGAAAATCAAATAAATTACATACATCTCTCGGACATGGAAAAATCCATCTGTCTGAAGTTTACGGAAGCACAAAACACCATTCCAGTGAGAAGTACAGGGATCTCCCTTTTTCCAGTTAACAAGGTGTTTCATTGGATCAATCAGTTTGCTTTTGATCGACTTTAAGGCCGCGACTGCATGGGTTACATTACAGAAGCAACTGTTAAATGTTAATACATCACTCTGATTTTAAAAACAGAATAAAGATAGAAAGAAAAAAGGTACCTTCATGAGGATGAGTAGATTGTGCTGAGACATAAATTGGATTGAGGATACAAAATATGACGAAGATTTCAATCGCAAGTCTCATTCCGAGCAATAACATTCCACAAGAAAAGGGCTCTGAATCAGATAATATCTGAATTTTCTTTTACAGCTACAGATTAAGTTTTAGACAAACACAGACAGAAAAGCAATGCAAGGAAGAGTCATCCTTGGCTGTCCCTGTCCCAATCAATATCTGAAGCTGACGCATTCAATTTATTATCAAATTTCTAACGTTGAACTATCTGCTGTATCTCATGAATACTAGTAACCTTTGAACTATCTACTGTATCTCATGAATATATTATACAACTAGTAAACTATACTTACATACATACATACATACATACATACATACATACGACCAATTAATATTTGAATCAAAAAATGAAGAGAGAGATGATGGGTTGATGGGATTAGGTGGTGATCGAGAAAATAAAAATAAAAAAATGAAATCCCAGAAGCATCGTTTGCTTTCCCAAACAAGTAATAGTATAAAAATAATACACTCACAAACTATAATCTAAATAAAGTTGACATTTTTTTTAGAGCATTCGGAGCGCCACGTAAGAAATACATTTATTTCGACCAATAAGAAAGATTTGTATTTTATTTTTGAATTACAAAATTATATTTGTAATTATTAGTTACATTGTATTTATTTCGGATACTTAACAATTATTTGTTTATGTAATGGCATACGATTAGATGTTGTATACTTAATATATGGATGACTTTGGTTATTTTTGGAAATAATGAAAAAATTCCAATGCATAGATTTGATTTTATAACGCAACAATTTTTCATTTATTGATAAATATATTGATTTATTTTTAAATGTAAAAATTTAATTTATATCAATTTTCAGTTTGGCTAACATTTCACGGTTCAATTTATCCATTGATGTAGTAGGTTGGTTGTGGACGAGGTTGGTGATTCTATCAAAATAAAAAATAAGGTAAAACAATGAATAATGATTTAGGATTTAAATAATTAAAAAATTACCATTTCACATTAAGGATTTTATATAATGGAAAAAAATATCATATTTACAATTTATTTATATTTAATAAATTCATTATAAATTATAGTAAAAAAAAATATTAAACTTTTGTAATTTTATCTGAAATTATTAAATATAATAAATTAAATAAATAAAAATCTTAGACGAAAAAACCGTACATTGCCCGGACTTCATTTAATTAAGTAATAAAAGTATACAAAGATAAGAGTAGTTGATACCAATATTAATTTTCTATTAATAAGTAAATCCAAGATAAGATGGTGACATTCATTTCTTGCTTCTTCCTAGCTACTTACATAACAACCAATTAACAACACTACCTGCAGGTAAGGTTCTTACTGTCAGAGAGTCAAATAAATATAAATAATTTCCTTTTTCTTTTAAATGCTCAATTTTTTAATCATTACTGACCCTTCTGCCAGACTGCCAGTTGCCCCTGCAATCCTGCATGCATTTTGTCCTTTTCCGTACAAGCCGATTCAGCCGCCACTTATGAACGCCACCTTTTTTTTATTTATATAAATTTCCCTGGGAAAAACAAAGCTAGATTTTTCCCGCAAAGATATTAAAATTATGCCTTAAAAACCTACAGAACACAACATCTAATTTGGGACGGAAGAAGTAGTTGGTTATGAACCGATAAGTGGGAACATCCGTACATACATCAACAATCAACATCAAACATCAACGTATCTAGTACTCCATATGATATTTATCTGTAGTCATAAATACTACAGAGGATGCTGCTACATGAGTGAGGTGGCAAATCTACAGTAACACCATAAGCTTTCTTTCATAATCATCAGTTGTCAATCCCTAAAATTCTTTCTCTACTAATCCAACCCAACATTCTCATCAAGTCATTATCATATACAGAAAATATTTGGCTCAACATTAATCTGCCACTAACCTAGCTCTACTGTAATTTTATGACCCAGAGCAAACCCAGCTCACAACGACGATATTAGTGCTAAACAATTCGAAAGAAACACACACACAGATACTGCCAGTAGCTCAAAATATATACTCGCTATATATATGTATGTATATAAGTTCATATTCTACCTCTTTACAAACGTTGATCAACACTGATCTGATGCTATACCTACCATTTTTTTACTAATAGCCACAATAAGGGGTAAGGAACAAAAGAGATGTGCCTTTCCTTGCACTGTCAGGTCAAACCATATCTTATGAAAATATGCAACTTAACTCACTATTCCATATTACAAAATTGACCCGACCTTTTTGGTCTTTTTCTTGGCAGGGGCATCCATATTCTCTGCTTTTCTCTTCAGGTCCGACTTCAAAGCCTTTGATTTGTTCACAAGAGTCTTACCATTTCCCCGCTCATTTTTGTCACCACCAATGTTAGTTAATTGTTTGGCTTCATCTTCAGCTTTAGCTTTCAATCTCTCTACAACAAAATACTTCAACCTTCGCAAGGTGGATTCACTCTGCAAAGTGCCGATCAAACATCACCATCAATTCCATGAAAATTATCCATTTAAAGAGATAAATTGCCCTTATTTCTCCCCATGAATCGTTGTCAATTACCTGAGCATCTATGTCGAGGTCCACCTCTTCTTCGGTTACTTGGAAGGACGGATTTCCCTGAGCAACAATCTCCAAAGCTTTTGTTAGATCATCCGCAGAGAGCTTTGTCAGAGCTCTTCCAAGTTCTCTTTTCTCCATTGTTGACATTCTCCTGAAATACCATGTTCTCATCGTTAACATATCAATCCAAATAAGGAAATCAAACAGAACATAACCAACATGGCAAACTCTTCACTGTTGCAAAGTTGCAAACGCGTGAAATTTATGCCACGCGTGAGAGGGAAGGGACAACCATGGATGAACAAATGAGTATACAGGACTAAACCACCACATGGTACAGGTTCATAAAATTGACTGACCTGCACCTTTGGAGCATGAGTTCTCTAAGTTCATTTAGGCGCTTATCAACCTTGTAAAGCTGCACGCACAGAAAGTGGGAGAAAGAGCAAAATGCAGCACATTAAATATCAAAATTTGAGTCTGGTGAACGAGTACATGCATGTAAGTGAGATAACTACAAGAGCTTCCCACCTCACAGCTTACGTCCTTTGCCATCTGGGCATGATAAGTCTGTTTCAAACCTGCCTCTTCATCCGTTCTTTCTTCCTGTACAAGCAAAATCGGAGACATATACCAATTAAAATGACTGTACGTAACAGCTTAAAACATGTTAATGGGCTGTAATTGAAGCAAGTGGTAACTCAAACAAGAAGCCACAACTTTACCTCTTGCATGATTTTTGGCAAAAGTACAAGCCACTTTCCCTCAAATTTTGCCAGCAGAGTTTTGGCTGTCACATGAGCATCACTCCTTTCATCATTACATTTCATAGCATTCTTCAAAACCCACCTCACATCAGCATAAATCTCTCGAACATGCTTGTAGCCATTATCACCCTTAGCTTCCATTCGCTTCTTTATAGAGTTGAAGTCCCTGGGCTTTCCAATAACTGACTAGAAAAGCAAATGACATGAACAGACACACTAGTAAGTCAAGACCTTTCCTTCAAATTAGGTATTTCTATACTACTTGTCTAAGATATTTAGCAAGAAAAACAGAAACGTCAGGAATCCAAATTTCACTTCTATACCTCAGAGGAATCATGTAAACCTAGATCATTCACATCTACAGAATCCAGAGAAGAGCGTACATCTTTCTTTTGAGTAATCTGGAAAGAAAAACAAAGGATCCGTGAGGCAGAGAACTATATAGTACAATAGTTTACAAACACGTGAAAAGGTTTGAAAGCAAGAGAAGCCACTAGAGAGTATGGTTTATCTGCAATAGAATTTACATAGTAGAATAGAACAAAAGTACAAATATCCCTGCAGATTTTGAGGCTGAAAGTTAACTGTGGTTGGTAACATAAGTAGACAAGCACAACAAATGGAAAATTAAATACAGAGTACGATTTACTTATGCCTATGCTTCTCCTAATGTAAAGCAAATTAACAAAACGAATGAATGAATTTTCTAGCAGCTGAATCACAGCATGCATATCAAGCCTTTACATAAAAGAGAATACTAAATCAAAATCCAGTTTATTAAAAGACCTAAATGGAGCATTAATTGAACAAGTAATATTAGAACTTCAAAACACCAATCTAAAGATGCAATTAAAAAGGGACCTCAGTTATTCACATGATGATAATGGACATAAAACAAAATACCTGATTCAAAATAACACCAAATTGCCTGATGAGGTCCTGCATTCTCTTAGCTTTGGAATCGGGATGATTTAGCCTAGTCGTTACATGTCTCCCTCTATCTTTATAATCCCTCGGTAGATTGTTTCTAGAGTCTATAATTTGCTTTTTACTGTTGCTGGAGTAGAATTGTTCAATCTCATTTATTTTTTGCTCTAGCTGCAAGTAATTCTCAGTGTTATTTTAGAAGCATATTGCAAGCAAATATTATAATTACACCTAAAAAATAAAGTTGAATATCAAACAAAATATACAGAATTTAGCAAGTAAGATTCGTGATCAACTGCCTACAATTAATGCAATAAAAGAATTAATGGAATGATAATGAAGCGGGAATTAGACAGAGCAAAATTCAACACAATATTAGTAAATGAAAGAATTAACCTTGTCAACTTGAAAAGAAACCTGATTCACATGATTTTTGAAATCTTTGAGTTGATCATCATTTTGTACAACATTCACATTTGCAGGAACCTGAGACCCAGAATTGTCCATTCATGCAATTGATCATAGTAAGTCAAAATTAGAAGTTTATTTAATTTCTGATAAACATGACCAAAATTAAAATAAAACCATGAATCATAAGCCAAAAGGGGTAAATTCAAGTTTCTCTCTGAATAAATTAGCATATCATGAATAAATTAAAGGAAACTGAGAAATCAAAAAATTAAAATCATTGGAAACTGAATATATTAAAAGCAAGAAGATGTATACAGAATCAAAAATTCAAAGAAAAGAAATTACAGATTACAGTACAAATTGTACCTTGAAAGTAGCGGGGGGCTCCATAAGAATCAATTAAAAACAAGATGAGATTATACTGTAATTGAGATTGGAAGATCGAAGATTGAAGAACATTAAACCCAAAATTCTGAATTTTAAAGAGACAAGATTGAATTTAGAATTTCTACTCCTTTGTCCTTTCCTCGAGATACCATCATCATCACAGATGCTTTTTTTTTTTTTTTTTTTTTTTTTTTTTTTTTTTTTTTTTTTCCAAAAGTTAAAGAATGATAAACCCTAATTTACTACGTAATAACAAATTGTTACACCTCGGTTTCCCTCGTCCTCACCTTACAGCTTATAGCCTTATACTATGGAGTAAATAACTTAAAAACAATGTGTTGAATTTAATTACTATACTCATCGTAATCTGTTCTTATGACTCTTTAAACACAAATTTTGAAAGAACACAAGTTTAGATTGACTAATTTAATCACATAAACGTAAGCACCGAAAAAGTTTGTTTGACTATTACTCTTGTCCTGAAAAATTAAAAAAAAAAAAAAAAATTCCATTGTTCATTGTTTTTTGGTTAAGAATTCTTTAAAACAAAAAGAGTGTTTTAGAGTAAAAAGCGATGTTTGACCATTTTAAAAAACTCTTTAGGACGTTTAGTAAAGAGCAGTTTAAATAGCGTTTTAAAGACAATAAGTTCTTTTTTAAAAAGCTAATAGCTAAGAACTATTCTCTCTGTCTCATTTTGTTTGCATCGTATGATTCACAAAACTCTTACAAATAGTGGGCTCATGTTGCAAAACAAAAAAAAAAAAAAAAAAAAAAAAAAAAGAAAGACTAAGGGAGTGCTTGGTAAGCACTTTTACACAAAAAAGGCAATTACAATCCGTTAGATAAAATAGCTAATGCAAACAATTACCAGCCAACAATTAAGCGAGTTCAGCCATTCAAGGCAATGAATTATCACAGGAATTCTCTTCCTCTCAAAATTACAAAATAACGACAGACCCACTCATAGATTTGTATGAGACAATGAATAAAAAATGTGTCAAACGGTTATATCTATATTTTTGGATTCTTAGCCCTTCCTTAGAAAATTTTTGTTTAGATTTGTTAAATTTGTTTTCATTAATTATCAATTATAAATAATGTATGACTTCAATTAATGAAAATTAGTGTACTTTGAGTTTAATTTAAAAAAAAAAAAAAAAAAAAAAAAGAGAGAGAGATGTTAAACTTGGTGCTTGAAGTCTTAAAAAATGGCGTTGATTATAGCGTGATCCTAATTGTAGGTTCAATGTCATGGTTACGTTTCCCACTTTCTCCACAGCCCAATTGCCCCAACCAAATGCATACTATGGGCTGCTTGTTGCAAACATGAAGTTAGTCCTGGAACTTCCTTTTAAATATTTGATATACACATTCGTAATCTCGTACAGAACTAACCAAAACTAGATAAGAAAGAAGAACATAACATTTTTACACATCGATCACTACCACAACCTAGTTCAGCAAAGTGCTATCATATCACTGCTCATTGTCTCACATTTCACCTTCACCTTCCATGAACTATTACTTGGGGTGCCAGAACATTCCCTTGATTCCCTCTGGATCTGGTTCAAATCCTAAATTTTGATAGAAGTCAACAACTGCAATGAACATAAATATGTCAATGTCAGAATTCATGCATTTAGCTACAAAAATAAGTCAGATACAACATTAACAATATCCCAAGGAAGACTTGAAAAGGGGAAGAACAAATTATCCTTGTTTCACACGATATCTTCATGTGGAACCACTTTCATAGAGCTTAGCTTGTCATTGTGGACAGTAAATGCATATCTTTTCAGTGTTCGTATAATGAAAATATTACCTTTACTATCTGCAAAGAGAGAAATGTTGCCAATATCCCTCTGTAACAGAGCCCTTATCATCTTCTCCACAAGAGCCTTTCCAAGCCCTTGACCCTACATCAGAACCAGACAGATGGTGTACTGTTATGCACCTAAAGTACAGTGTCCAGCTTCCGTCAGGAAACACACACACACACACACACACACAAACAAGCCAGTGACACAACAAATTTGTCCGCCACACATCAAGGAAGGTTATGCAAAATGGTTCAGGCTCAAGGAACCTCAATTGCTATTTGATAACCATACCCACCCCGCCCCAGCCTTACAGATAAAGAGATTAAGCTTTTTGCAATGAAAATGCATGATCTGATAAAGTGATAAGTAAACACGTAGACCTGGTCACTCTGAATCTTGCACATATTAGAACACTAACTTGCAGCAAAGCTAAATGTCCAGATAAATTGCATGCATAAACCCACATCAGGCTGACATTCTGAGACTTCTCTAAGGACCTCGTATGCAAATGGCAAGACAAGCTATACTCCAGTAACACAAACAACTAATTCAGTAGCATACAATAAAAAAAAATAATAAAAAAAAAGGCACAAGCTTTATTGCACAAGCTATGCATGATTTTACTTCTATGTTCAGCAAATACTTGCTGAAGCCAAAATAAAATAGTAGTGAATTTTCCTAGTCAAATGTTCAAAATTTTATCTTAATATTGATAAAAATATATATAAGTATAAATTTTAATTGACTAGTTGGAAAATTGCAACCTAAGATAAACAAGTTTAGTGGTCATCTACATAATTTTTTCAAACAAAAAAACATATATTTGAGCAAACAATAGTCAAAGATGAATTTTGCAGAACTCAAGAAATTAACCATGACAGTTGACTTATATTCAAGTTTGGTACAGCTTGTACAAGATTGCTTACATTCACAGTTTTGCTCTTTTAGTCATATAAGACGGGGGAGGGATATGTTAGCAAATTATGCACAGCTTCATCCTCTTGATGATTCCGTTACACATATAGTATATAGCTTGAGAATTTTACAGAGATAATCTGTGATGTAGCTAGCCAAGTCAGACACATTTGTTTAGCATCTACAAAATTCTCCCCTTGTCTTTGGTGATTAATATGTTGTAGATAATAAGAAAGCACCTAGCTCACAAAAATTTGAAAATTGAACACCCTTCCAACTCAACCTTCCCCATAGTAGTCTAGATGCATGCAGATAACCACATTAATAAATAAATCTCATTTAATCTCCAGTCAAAAGATACCTGGTAAGATGGATCAACAAGAACATCCCAAATTGTAGCATTGAAGGCATGATCAGAAGTAGCACGAGCCATTCCAATGAGCGTCTTGTAGTCATCACCTTCTGTCAGATAACTTTGCACAATAGAATAAGATGTCCATCATTTACTTATACAAAGAAGTGGGATAGAGTAAGGGTATTGGGGGAATTATGCACAATTTCCACCCAATATATAGCCAACTTTAGGCAGGGTCAGGTTGTTAGAAATTTGAGATGCATCTACAAGTTACCTGCGCCAGGTGATTTACGAACAGAATGCAGTGTGGCAACCATATAGCTATTTTTCAAAGCCGCACCAAGTTTTGAGAGTGGCCTACGGGGCCAACCTACCTGTCGAGGTGATAGAGTACGGTCAAGCAGTGAATTTACTCAACAGATAGTTTAATGGTAGCCAGTCAAAACATACTCACTCCCTGACAATTACTATTCTTTTGTGTTTAGCTATAATCCATCCCTCTAGGAAATTTTTAAGAAAAGCCCCACAATCACCTTATCACATAATGCCTGTAGGTCATACAAATCAACATCTCCACCAGAAGAAAAGATTATTTGTTCAACAGACCCATCTGTTTGAGATTTTTCAGCAAGCACAAATTCTTCAGGCAAAGGCTCTTCCTCTTCTTCAGTAGGAATTGTTGGTTCAATAACTTGTGTTGTATTGTTTTTCAAGATTCTGTAACAGCAAGCATGTTATCTACTTATTCAGATTCCATCAAAGAAAACATAACTTAAGCATTAAGGGAGTAGGTATCACACCATCTCCAATCACTCAGCAATACAATTTACTCCCTCCATCCCCAAATAGAAGTCTTATTTCGTCCACAAATCATGTCCTTAATTAGTCTCAATTCACCTTTATGCTTTATCTATTCACTTAAAATCGACAAAGCCCTACCATCATCTTTTTCTATCCATATTTTATCAACTAAGCCCCCCTATCTATCACCATATAACCAACCAAGCCCCACTATTATACACCTTTCTAACAATGTGAGCAAAAGGCAAATGAAACTGTTATTTGGGGACCAGGGGGGGGGGGGGAGTATAATTAAAGAAATTCCTCTCTGAAAGATTTCATTACAAGTTGCAATTTTACGCAAAAAAATTTATATAATAATTTGACGAGACATATGTGCTTCTAATATGTTGTTATTTTGGTTGGCTCTCAATGTGCTTTAAGGGTATATGCTACTTGTAAAAGTATTAAGTTGAAAGGGGAGAAATATCGTAGTTAATTAGGAGAATTATCTAAGAAGGAAATGTGCATGAGGGTTTCCTTAATTGGAGTTATTCCAAAGCGACCTCACTTACTTGAGTGTTTCTAGAATACAGGTGTTCCCCTCATCTAATTAGGTGTTAAGAGAAGGTCCTTCCTCTTCCTCTATCAATAAAAACTCAACATTTTTTTAAAACATACACAAGACCCAAGAGCAAGAAGCTGGTAAAAAAGAGCTAACAATGGAACAATAATATGGTTCCATAAGAGTCTTAGAACACAATAGTAGAACCTAGGGACATAAGCTTTCTTCATGGGCCTCCCTTATCTTCTATTGTCGCGCATCGCATCATTTAAACCAACCTTGGTGCATACGCATTATTATCTATATCCAATATACATACAGTTGCTATGATCCTACTCCAAAGAAATACTAGCAATTCATTTAATCCTTTCCTAGTCTAATCAAACATTCAACATTACATCATAATCTGTGTTTCTAATTGAAAGGGCTTATCATGTTAAAGAAAGAATGAAATTGAGATGGGAAAGAAGATACCCAGATCGGATGGACTCCCAAAAACTAGCCTTGAGCTTGAGGCTACAAAATCGAAGCTTTTTGGTTCCTGCAGATTGAGATCAAGAATTAAATAATTGAATAACTTAAATGAATCAACCAAGTAGTTGGAAAAAGAACCTGTAGTGGAGAATCCATAATAATAATTGGGATTGGGATTGAGATGAGAGAAGAAGAGTTGTTGAGATTGATTAAGAGCAGGAGCCCTGCAACAAGATTGAAGGAAAACGAAAACCTCAGCAAATTAGAAAATATACCCAACAAAATAGAAAAGAAAAGGGGGGCATAATACCGAGAAGAAAGGGAAAGGGCAATTGAAGAAGAAGCGTGCATTATTGCTCAGTTGTTGAATGTTGAATGTTGAGGAGGAGGATTACAGTGAGTACAGAGCTACTGTGGTAGTGTCTGTGTGTGTAGCAGACTCTTTGATAACAACACGCACGCTTCAGTCCTTCATTCAATCCTTTACTCACCCATCCTCTAACTCAATTCCTCATTAGTCATTACTCCACCGGGACGGTCGGGACCCTACAATTTTTTTTTAAACCCTTTTGTATTCTAAAAATTGCCCCTTTTGCAAAACCGTTTTGAATGTGAGAGTTTTTTTGGACTTATTTCTACTTTAGTTCAGTTCAATTCACTGTAATTAAGTTAGAATAGTCCAAAAAAACATGGTAATTGTTTCGGGGATTAGTTGTAGAGACATAGAGTAGAGGTAAATGGAAATTCCAATAATTTAAAGTTTCTCAGATTTATATAACATTTAAACATTTAGCAACCACAAAACAATACTTAAAGTTATTATATGAAATGATATAGATTTTTTTTTTTTTTTAATTTTAAATCTAGTCTAATTTGGTATAATTTTGACAAAATAATAAGAGTTTAAATTATGTTGAAAAGGACAAGTGAGTACACACAAGTGCATTAGGAAATAATTGTTGTAACCATGAAATTAATAGAGATTATTGAAATGCTTGATACTCATTTGAAGATCTTACTTAAGTTGAGATGTGTTTTACGATTGCCTATAAGCTTATTCTGCCACCACCAATATGAGATTCTCAAGGACGATTGTCCTCCAAAGGTAACACAACTACCTTCCGGCACCCCTTTTGAAAAGGTGGAATTATTTCAAGAAATGTTCATATTTCTAGGGAATAGTTTGGAAGAATACATGAGTTCAGGGATTTCCTCTTTTTTTTTTTCTTCATGTTAAGGTTCATTATGTTTCTCTAATCAATTATTATTATTTTTTTAAAAAAGAGTCATGTGAGCACACAAGCCTCCACTGCATCTTACGCAGGGTGGCACTGCCAGTGAGCTATAGCTTGTTCATGCCACATAAAATTAAGTTTTGCCTAGTGAGCTATCACTTGATCAACCTTGAGAGTAACATTCTTCGCTTTGCATTACAACTCCAACAAAGTATGTGATGAAAATTTTGCTCTCAATTGAACATAT
Organism: Chenopodium quinoa; assembly: GCF_001683475.1. NCBI lineage: Eukaryota > Viridiplantae > Streptophyta > Magnoliopsida > Caryophyllales > Amaranthaceae > Chenopodium > Chenopodium quinoa. Next base: position 7,827,684 of record NW_018742205.1, on the reverse strand, counting down.
AATACTACGTAGTACGTAATATAAAGGAATATAAACCCAAAAGGCCAAAATGTCTCATATATAATTGTATGATCTTTTAGTATTATAAATTACAATCATGCATGCATCATATATTCATGTCTAAGTGTAAGATCTAAGCGTTAGCAAGTTACTTCATACCGAGTATGAGACATGACAAACATTAACTTGTAGTTCTCATCTCAGCACATATACTTTGGCAATTGAAATGGAAAATGGAAATAGCCTAATAGACATGACAAATGACAAGCTATAAGTTGAGGAGTAAACCCAAAATAAAAGTAAGAATCTTGAATATTAGTAGAGTAGTTAGCTTGTTGTAATTAGATGAGAGGCAATAGAGTGATTAATTAAGCATTTATTGGGATCCAAAAAAGGTAGAGAAGAAGGGAAGGCGTGAGATTAAGGAAGGAATTTTTGGATCATCCCTAAAAATGTAAGCAAAAAAGAAGAAAAATGGTTGTTTGGTGATCCAGTCAACAACAAAAGAATAAAATAATTATCCATAAAGATTAAAGGGACATTGCATGTGTACTTTCCCATTCCCATACCCATACCCTTAAATATTAAAGACATCCCCACACACCCATAATTCACTTTCACTATTATTTTCTTGAGTTCCGGAGCTCCCTCTCCCTACCTTCACACCCTTTGTCCCCACTCTCCATTCCTTTTCTTTTAAAAAAAAAATACAAATGATTTGTCAATAATCCCTATAAGAATTTTTGTCTTAATAATTATTTCATTTTCCGATCTATTAATTCTAGGAGAAAATAGAGCTACACGCGAGGAGACTGTTATATAATTCTCCCTTTATTTTAAAGATGATTTATAAGTAATAACATATTTATAAAACAGAATATGTAAAGATGATTTAAAAATTAAAATCGATGACATGTTGTCGTAGTGGCACAAACTCTAAGTAAAATTTGAAAGTGATTTGAGAGAAAGAAGAATGTGGTGGGGAAGGTGATAAATGAGGCAATAAATAGGATAATAATGGGATGTAATTGTGAGACAAAAAGCTTCCAAAGTGAAATCAAAAAAAGAGAAAGCAAAAGCAACAGTCCACCCTAGAACGACAGTCAGTCAGACAGAGACTAGAGATTGAAGAATTGAAGCTCCAGAACATACAAACAAAGATTTTCCCATCATCATTTCCTCTTTCTTTTCAATACTACAGTTTAGCCCAAAGAAGAAGAAAATAATGAGTATGAAATGATTGAGGAAGGAAAATAGAGAAAGAATTATTACTTGTATTAAAGAAGAGCAAACTCAAAAATGGTAGCAGAAGACAAACACCAACTCTCTCTTCATCCTTTACCTGATTCCAAGCTCTGCACTACTTTGAATAACCGGTAAATTTCTGAATTTCTGATTAAATTCATGTTTCATGTTATATTACTTGAAAATATGATGAGTGTGATCTCAACAATAATATTATTGCTGTATTCATGGTCATGACCTGTATGTTATGATTACAACATTCGTGATATTCTTTCATTGCTGCTAGCAGCATCTTTCAGGACGTTGCTGGGGACATTACTGTTCTCGTCGATGGCGAATCCTTTCTACTGCACAAGGTCAATTCTCCTAGTATCACTTCTTTTGTTTCAGCTTGCTATCTATCAATATTAATTTCTGTCAGCTACTGTAATCATGTACCGAGCTGTCTGACATGACTCTACTGTTTGGTTTGTGGATTTATGTTATAGTTTCCCCTAGTCACTCGAAGTGGCAAAATCAGAAAAATGATTGCAGATGCCAAGGACTCGAAGGTCTCCAAGTTGGAGCTTCACAACCTACCAGGGGGTTCCCAAGCATTCGAGCTCGCTGCCAAGTTCTGCTACGGCATGAACTTTGAAATTACAGCAGGAAATGTGGCCTACTTGCGCTGTGTTGCTGAGTACTTGGAAATGACAGAAGACTATCACCAAGAGAACCTCATTGCAAGAACGGAAGCTTATCTTGATGAGGTGGTTGTTCAGAGTATTGAGAAATCTGTAGAAGTTCTCTCTGCTTGTGAGTCCCTACCTATTTCCATGGTTGAAGAGGTGGGAATTCCAAGCAGATGCGTAAATGCCATTGCATCCAACGCGTGCAGAGAGCAGCTGGCTTCGGGTTTTTCACATGTAAGTTGCCATGAGGATGACTCGGCAGAATTAAAAGAAGCTGCAGGCTACATTGAATGGTGGGTTGAAGATCTGTCTGTACTGAGGATAGATTTCTATCAGCAGGTCATCTCAGCTATGGTGAAAGCAGGTGTTGATACTTGCAGTATCATCGCGTCTTTGATGCATTATGCACAAGAATGGTTAAAGGGCATTGGAAAACTTCAGATATGGAATCCAGCAAGGTTAAGACCACACTGTGGCACACAAGAGCATGACCAGAAGGTGATTATTGAGGCTCTTGTTGATCTTCTTCCAACAGAGAAATCGAAATCTTCACCAATTCCTCTTAGTTTCCTGTTTGGTCTATTAAGGATGGCAATCATAGTGGATGCCAACATCTCCTGCAGGCTTGAGCTGGAGAGGCAGGTTGGTTGTCGGCTAGAAATGGTTTCTCTTGATGATCTGCTTATCCCGTCTGTTCACAAGGGAGATTCCTTGTTTGATGTTGACACAGTCTGCAGAATTCTGGCAAATTTCCTTCAGCGGATGGAAGACGAAGAAACTACTGAAGATCAAAGTGGGTATGAATCTCAAGGTTTTGGCTCTCCCACCCATGGTTCTCTATTGAAGGTTGGACGCCTTATTGATGCATACCTAGCAGAAATTGCCCCTGATCCTTACCTGTCACTGCAAAAGTTCACTGCTATTATTGAGGCTTTGCCGGATTATGCCCGAGTCATTGATGATGGGCTTTACAGAGCACTTGACATCTATCTCAAGGTACTTCAGATTACAAAACTGATGCTTTTTTTTTTTTTTTATCTCTGGACCTGTCAAAAAATAATTTGCTTGTGCAGGCTCACCCTATGATATCTGAAGATGAACGCAATAAGTTGTGCAAATACATTGACTGCCAAAAGCTCTCACATGAAGCTTGCAACCATGCTGCACAGAATGATCGGCTCCCAGTTCAAATGACAGTGAGAGTTCTCTATTTTGAGCAGCTTCGATTGAAGAATAGCATGTCCGGAAGTTCAGGAGATGCACTGTTCTCCCAAAAAATTAGCAGCGGCATCCCAAGTGCTGCAATGTCCCCCAGAGATACGTATGCATCCTTAAGGAGGGAGAATCGTGAACTGAAGCTTGAGATCTCAAGGTTGAGAATGAGGCTCAATGATTTGGAGAAGGAGCAGACTTGCATGAAACAAGAGATGTTGGAGAAGTCGGGAACTGGTAGGACATTCTTAACTTCACTTTCAAAAGGAATAGGGAAGATTGGGATTTTTAGCACTCCAATGGGAAACAAGCGCCAAAAATCAGGAAGGAAAGGAAAAACTGCACGTAGTCGAAGGCACTCGGTTTCTTAGGATAATCAGATGCTGCCTCCGGGTGGAATACAGTGAACAGAAGATAAAGCCATGGAACTCGAGAAAACGTCAAGATGTATCAGGTCAAAATATATAGTACTATAATTTAGCATATCTGATAAATACTTGAGCACTTTACCTACTTCATGCAGCTTCTGTATCCAAAATGCTAAGGCTTTGGCATCCTAATAAACACCAACAGACCTTGGTCATCCAAACACATGAGCTTGTATGGTGTATACACCAACAAATTAGTAACTGTCATGATTTACAGAAGGGAAAGCATGCTCAAGTATCTTTTCTTGTCTACTTAAAGTGTTCGAGCCTTGCAGACAAATCGGTATTTGAATATACTTTCCTGCTTCTGAAAGAGAAATTTAAGGCGCATAATTTTCAACAAATCAGTAAAATTTTAATACTAAAGTATTGTATTGTATGTTGAATGCTCCAATTAATATCTTGCTTCCTATATGTGCTTAAGCATCATCCATAGACTAATAAAATGGATTATTCTGACAAGCAAACAAATTCAATTAATTGCCTTGAACTCAGACTAATTATAATTGCCTCTACATAAAGTTCAACAAAAAATCACACGAATTTCTGACTTTACAGGGAGTTTCTTGATAAGACCAGGCTGCCCTAAGCCTATGATCAGTAAACAACAAGCATCGAAAGACATGCATTATACTAAACTTATCTGCATTTTAATTGATACATTTACATCTCTTATCAAATTTGTCCTATATTTTTCATCCTCTAATTTACAAATGTAGAGGTTGATCAAAGGGGCTAAATTCACCAAAGTGAGGATTCCACTATGAATCTATGATACTATCATGCTCGTTTCTTTTCTTACAGTTTGCTTTTGAATACTGAATCATCTGTATGCTGCTCCTGTTGTACAATGTACAGGGCACCCGCTACACTTAACGATTACACAAAGTTAAATACCAATAACAACCTGTGTCCCTGTTGTAGGGAATATAAACCCTATGCCCCTTTTCCGAATGAGCCTTTAACTCAAGACTGCAGAAAGTTTTAACCATCTGAACTCCCATTACATGCTCAAGTGCATATTGTATTATTGTACTAACACACTTGTTTTCATTTTCTTGAATTATCTCTAAGAAAAAATCATCAAATAACTGACTAACTCAACAATAAATCAAAGCCGGTCCATCAAATAACTGACTAAATTATAGGCTTGGGCAGCTTGGTCTTATCAAGAAAATACTTGTAAAGTGAGAAATTTGTGTGATTCTTGTTGAACTTTATGTAGAGGTAATTATAATTTGATAGTGAGCAAACCATTAAGCCTTTAAACAAATCAAAAAGTAAGAACCAAAAATAGCTTGAGCTGGAGAACTTTGCTTGTCTCACTGCCTCTTTTCCTTTTGCTAGGACAAAAATAAAATACAGGAAAGCATGGGAGATCTTAGCAAATGGGTGTCTAATTCATTACTGCACAAGCTTGAATTATTGCCAACAGTTTCCTCAAATTGTTGCATCTACAGAGTCCCTGAAAATCTTCGAAAGGTAATAAATGAGGATGTTTATCGACCTTTGCTTGTGTCAATTGGTCCAGTCTACTTCGGCTATGCAAGAACAAAAATTGAGGTACTTGCAATCTTTTCATCAACGATCCACTTCTTACAAGTTAGAAAAATGCCAAAGTTATAAGAGGATGGGAAGAGGTAGTGAGACTATAAACCTACCTATTGAACATTTTATTGAAATTCTGCTCATTGATGCAATATTTATCATTGAGCTCTTCCTGAGGAGTTGTTTCCATGAGTTTATAGATGAAAATGACCGTATATTCAACAAACCAAGGATGATCTTCCATTTTCCATCTTAAGTAGTTCTATATGGTATAAGGTCCGTATATGTACTGACTTTGTACTATGGTCATAGTGAGAAAATAATAATGTTTTATAAAGAATGTACTATAGTTGTCCAAGTATATCCTTATGTAAGGCACTTGGAATCAGTGAGTGCAGTTGTTCCTATATTATGAGGCAATTAAAATTAATAATATTCAGCTTTTGTCTACTTTGCTTTTCATTAGTTACTATTTCTGTTGTTTGTGATACAATAATAATGATCTTGCTTTCTTTACTGATGAATTGAAGACTAAAAATTACATCAGTGAACTCAGCAGAGTTAGCCTATATTTCATGTGATTATGATGTTAGTAGAATTTAATATAGTTTTCAGATTATATTGTTGGAATATATTTCATGTGAATTATATTGTCAGGACTTGGTTTTTAAATTGAGAACAGGAGTTTTGTTTGATATATCTTTGATTAAAAGCATAGTTTGTATCAATAGGTCTATTTCATATTAATTTGGGAAATTCTACATGGTGGCCTCATGGTTTTAAGTTTTCTACGTGGAAGACGAAGTTTTTTTCAGCTCTCTTTAGTGGCACCAAGGTTTAGAAAAATTGACCATAATGACCTTTTTTAGGTTTATGGCTAACTTTTTTTAGTTAAAATGGTCAACCCTCGAGTAAGGGGACGACCTCCCGAGAGAAGGAACAGGCGAGATCGTTCGTTTTTTGAGCATGTTCAACGTAATGGGCGAGATAATCGATCTAGAAGTAGACCACCCCCATCTGATACAGGTGATTATCGATATAATTAAATAATGTTTTCATACATCGTATATTTTAATTTATTTTGTGTAATAACTTAATTATATGTCATATTATGTTTTTTATTTTGTAGGTACCGGGTTCGACATGCGACAATGTAGATACAACTACGCGATTCCCAACATCATGTGGCCTTACGTCGTAGGTGTTAAGGACGTAATTGGAGATGGGAATTGCGGATTTCGTTGCGTAGCAGATTTTTGTTACGGAGATCAGGAGGAATGGCGGTTGGTTCGACATCATATCACAAATGAGGTTGGTTCTCATCCTTGGTTGTATAGCATGATTTACTACGACATATGGGGTCAACAGGTTGGTTGAGGACTGCAGAGGGAGGTAGACCGGATCAGATGGGATGGTGATGCGTGTGGATAGGAGCATTGGATGGTAGCACAGCAGGATTTGTTTGCTATTGCCACAATATGGAAAGTGGTAGTGATTTGTTATGGAGTAGGAAATAGACCATCGTGCTACTATCCATCTACCACTGTTTTACCGTTGAACAATCGTGGACGCTTAGACAGGCCTAGTGCGGAGTTCGTGATTGGAACTGTTGGTGGATCGCATTTCATTCGTTTGCATATGGATCAAGACCACCCACTTCCTCCAATTTCACCAATGTGGTTTAACGCTCGACAGGCAAGTGTACACGGATGTGAGGCAAGGTATGAGAGAAGGCTTCAATTGTGGCAGCCATTAGTTAGCTCTTGAGTACTGTTATGGATTTTTATTAAACTTTATATATTTTTATTAATAAACATGATTATTTTTTTTTAATTTTGTTTAAGCAATTCTTTTAAAAATTTACTAAGTAAGTACTACGTAATTAGAAAATAAAATAATAATATATAAATGTCAACTTGATAATTCTCAACAAATGTGATAAAATATAAATGTCCACTAACAACATCCAAAACATAGTCTAATAAAACAATAAAGTCAAAGCTAGAATACATATTACAGCTAATCTCTAAGTCCATTTATTGTATTCCAATCATTAATCACCTGCTCCAACATTACTTTGGTGTCCCTTGATAGCCTAGGGTACTCACTAAGTGATCGCTGCGTTGTAACCATGAATCGCCCTACCCACTGCACAAACCATTATAATTGTGTATTAATAGAAATAATAGGAAAAAAATAATTAAATTAAAAAAAATACTAACAAAAAACTTACGTAATCAACGTTGGTCCTCTCAGGAAGACCGACATCATCCTCAACATTAGGAGTGACGATAGGATGGCTAACTCTCCCAAACCATGGTAGATAGTCAGGGGCACAAGTATGTCCACCACGTGGAACTCTAGTATATCCACCAAGAAGAAGACTGAACGCAGCACCGGGGACAAATCTATCCCACATGAGAGTGGTCATCTGAGCTGAAAAACTGACCCTATAAGACTTCACACTAAGTGGTCTCTGAGCATCATGTCACCGGGAATCTCCTGTATAAACCCTAACTGTCGAACAACTCGATCGGGCATATATGGTTCTATGATGCCTCGATAGCGAATACATCCAGTAAACATAGTCCTAGGCACCTGTTGTGCAGGAAAAGCACCGTATGGCAACCAACATACCTGCAAATTAGTTATACCTGTAAATCAACTGTAAATAAAATCAATATAAGACAAATAGTAATTACGTATCTACTTATACCTCATAGTCACACAGCTGGTCAAGTCGAGTACGAAAGGACACGAGACGCTGTTGATGCTTCCGCGTCATACCAACATCCCATAACCCTACACGAGCATGAGGGACGTCCCGTGTCAACACACCCTGGTGAGGTCGAAAACATGGAAAGTACTCGTATATCCAAGCCTGTAGAAGAGTCATGCAACCCGCGATAGAATCACATCCATTTCGGGTGGCATGCCCGAGTTAACGATACAAGTACGCTAGTGAGGCTGAACCCCAGGAGTATCTCGTCAATTTCTCCAGGTTATCCTCGATACACAACTCACTGAGAAAAGAAGGGTGAGTACGGGCACCGCTCTTGTCAGTAAAGAGCGTGTTACCCAAAAGGACCCACATGTAACCAATGGCCTGAACCGCCTCCAGCTGCTCCTCACTACGACACCTAGCAATAATCTGGTCAGTATGGACGCCACCGTTCTTGTAGATGGCATTCTGAGTCTTGACCTGTAGCTCCTCCGGAGTCAACTGTAACAACCCACCTACCAATGTCCTATACTGGTCACTAGGGAGATCACCGACAACCATATCCCCATCAACCCGAATACCAAGTATATGGTGTACATCGTGCAACATGATGGTCATCTCACCAAAAGGTAGGTGGAATGTGTTCGTGTCTGGCTGCCATCTCTCAACAAAGGCAGAAATCAGCGGAAAATCAAGGTGGTTGTGCATAATGCTAGGCAGGTGCGACAGCCCAGTCTGTCGTATCCGCGTAGTGGTGGCAGCCGTAAATCGCTCTAGCCAATCAGTCAAATCTCTACACACACCAGCTCTAGTATGACACCGCAAAAAACCGTCGATCTTCCCCATCCCAAATATACCGAGCAACATGGGCCCCGAAACTAGGAATAACGCTCCCATCCTCGGGCCCACCGTCCATCGGCCCCTGAACAAGCCAAGTCGCTGCAGATCGAGGTGGTCGGGAACTCGTAAATCTCCCATCAGGACCTGCGGCTGCTCCTCAGCATCAGCCTCACCCTCAGGTCCATCATCCTCGTACCTCAAACTCAAACTCGAACCCGAACCCGGAGTCCCATAATCATCCACTACCCTGTCGTGCTCTGGTACTGAACTACCTTCCCGTATACTAATCCCCCTATCTCTCCTAATTGACGCGTTAATACCGCATGATCTAGCATGTCGTGGACCAGAACCCTCAACTACATTCTAAATTTAAAATAAATTATAATATTAATAATAAAAACAAAATAGGTGATGCAAACTAAAGAAAACCAATAACTAGTACTACTGAATTTGCATCTTTTAGTTACAAACATAATTTTTTAACTTTTTATCTTTGATGTACAATATTGTTTTTTTTTCTTTGATACCATGATAATGTAAATCACTCTTGTTGCTGCCTAAGCTTAACAAGTAAAAGGCTGCAATGCTATTTGTCCATAAATCAAAAATACCTTCACTACTCATTTACAAGACACCATTAAATTTGAATGTTTACTGTACGTCCATTTGCCAAATTGTGTTTATATATATCTACACTTCAAAGTGTGTGTGTCTATATACATCTACACTTCAAATTCTAGTTTGTCGATGTTGACAGTAGTGCTTGGTTATTAGGGAATTTTAAATTAAATGCACCAAATAAATACAATGGAATATAAAGGGGATAATTTCTAGTTCCTCTACTGAAATCAGATCCTATGCCCGGCAGCATAATTCATATCATGCTTCTATAAAATCCATTACCACCTCATATGGCCAAAAATAATCACTGATGATACATTTTGGAAATAACATAGTAACAACAGCAATTATAAACAACAACAACAGCAATTATAAACAACAACAATTATAAACAACAACAACATCAATTATAAACAACAACAACAGCAATAATAAACAACAACTACAACAATTATAGAAAACAACATCAATTATAAACAACAACAACAACAATTATAAACAACAACAACAACAATAATAAACAACAGCAACAACATACGAATGTTTTTTTCGAATTATAAACAACAGCAACAGCATACGAATATAAGGCAGAAACGCCCAATTTTTTCAACGGATCTAGGGTGAAACGCCTAGATTTTCGTATAACTGTATGGGTGAACGAAAATTCTAGGCGTTTCAGCCCAGAATTTGCGAAAATTTTGGGCGTTTCCGCCAATTCCAGAAAAAAAATAAAAAAAAAAATATACTCACCTTGTCTCCGCGACTCCTTCGACGACGGCCTTTCCCTTGTCCTTCCTCGTCATTTTCGCGTCTTCCCTTGTACGTGGTGGAGGGTGGGACGTGGTGGTGGGTGGGACGTGGTGGTGGTAGTAGTGGTTGGTGGTGGTGGTGGTGGTGTAGAGAGAGAATTGTATTTAAGAGGGAGAAGAGGGAGTGAGGGTTTTGGGAGTGAGGGAGTGAGAATTGTTTTATTTTATTTAAGGGTAAATTTGTAAAATAAATTTTATTTGCGGGCGTTAGTCAGAAATTCGAGGGCGATATTTAATAACCCCCATTATATTTTATAATAATAAAATTTAAAAAAAAAAAAAAAAACGGTTGAACATAGCCCTACCTCCTATTAACTCTCCTTGTACCTAAGTGGCATATCTTAGAGTTGAAATAAGATATTGTATCAATAGGTCAAGGGTTCAAGGGTTAGTATCAAAAACATAGCCCTACCTCCTCCTCTTGTTCCCCCGTCTCTCTCTCAACGGTCTCCATTGAAGCGCAGTTCACGTTCTCTGTTGAATCGCAGTTCAATCGAGGCGCCTTCTAATACTTGTATCCCCCATTGAAGAAGCTTCTGAGGTAAGTTGTTTCTGTTTGTAATCATCACGTCAATTTCACAAATTAATTGTCAGTGCATTAAGTGTAGGGTTCAAAAATCTGAATTATTGTTTCTAAATGCTAAGATTGTGAAAGGTCATAACCAGCGATTATTTTACCAATATCCCTAAAATTGGGTGACTGAATCAAATTTGGCTGCTAATGTACTGCAAAACCCTGTAATGATAGGATTGAACTATGACATTAGACCCTTTCTCCCTGGGCCCAAGGCGGCCGCCCCTCCTGCCCTGGCATGCAAATATCTTCTTAGTTTGGTTTAGAACTTTACCTTTGAATGTGTTATAATGCATAGTTTATTAGAGAACTTGATTATTAAAGTTTATTTTTGGAGAACTCATTTAATGGGGCTTATTTTGGAGAACTCATTTAGTCAAGCATATCATTGGAGAATTTGCTTTACTGCTTTCTCATCAGATGCCAAAACAAAATCCCAGAAAACTGAATCCTAACCTGAGGAACAATGGAAGTGGCTATCCTGAAGATGAAGACCAAATAAAGTCATCTTCTGTAGTGGGGGATGGTGGAGCAAGCTTGATAATGAAGGCGTTGAAGCGTGCGCAGGAGCAAGCAGCACGTGAAGGGCGAAATGTTAAAGAGGTATGTTTGCACCTCCATAAACTTTTAGGGTCATGTTAATTTTTAGCCAAAATTTTCTCTTATAATAGAGGAAGTATTACTAGTGACATTATATATCATGTCACTGTTGGATTGTAATAGTGTCAAAATTTTCAGGTTTCAGGAGCAGGAAAAAATCGAACACTTGCTGCTTGCAGCAAGAGGCCGAGGACGGTAGACAAGTATTCAGCATTTATTTCGTCTATTCCCAGCGAAATTATGCATCACATATTATCACTTCTTCCTGCTTCAGTTCTTCAGGAGATTGTGAGGTTTGTTTGCAAGGAGTGGAATGCTATAATCACTAACCCGCTCTTTATTAGAGCCCACCTTCTTCAGTCCTTGTCATCTCCTGCTACTACTGGTTTCCTTATTTAAGACCACAAACTGCATGATGCTAAGCTAAAGCGGGCCTTTTATGTTCACCCATATGATCGTGCTATCAGTATACTTAAGCTTCCATTTGAAGCCACAATTTTGGGTTCTTGTAACGGTCTACTCTTGCTTCAAAATGCCATCATTCCAAAAGAATTGTTTGTAGTGAATCTCGTAACTAAAGCCAACATCAGTCTCCCTCCCCTGTCCCTCACCCTGCCAAGGGTATGTGTTCGTCATAAACCTTCTGCTGTTCTAGCATTTGCGCCTTCTTCTGGTCAATACAAAGTCTTATATGCTTGTTTCGTCTCCAAATATGAACGTCCACATCCTGATTATTTTGCCAGATTTGAAGTTAAGGTTATGGCATGGACAATAGGTGTTGATGAAACTTGGAGGGCCATTGACTGTCAAGGCATTACTATGAGTGATGAGGCAAAGAAGACACTAATGAGTAATCCGTTTTCTATTGCAGGGGGGTATATCTGTTGGTTTCATAGACATCACTATCTTGGTTTCGCCTTGGATATAGATGCTGAAACCATGTATCAATTTGCAGGGCCAGAAGATCATGCAAGTGATACTGAGTGTATACCACTTCATACTTGCTGTATACCAATGGACACCGGTGCGGGTATTATATATAGGCAATCCCCTACTAAGTGTTGGAAAGTCTGGGAAATGATAGAACCGAAAACTGGTCCTTGGGGTAGATGTATAAATTTCGATGCAGCTGGTATGTATTCGGCGCTTGATAGACATTTCCATCCTTCAAGGTTTGGAGGCGCTATACCTCTTCTTTTTAGTTTGAAAGCTGGAGAGTTTTGGTTATTTGGCAACGTGAAGTCCAGGCATGACGTGATGAACGTAGCATTGGTTTGTTACAATTGGAAGACGGGGAGTATTTGGTCATCTCCAATTAATTGGCAAATACATTTTTACCGTCCACATCTCCACGTAAACAGCTTGCTATCACTGAAGAATCTCTAGTTGTGGGAACGGCAATCACCGTAAAGAAATGAAGTGCAAGTGTTGTGTAGTTTGATGGATAGATGCATGTGGGGATGGAGACTCAATAATTGATTAGGAAATAAGGGCCCAAATCACATGAAAGTAAGACTATTTGGTGTCAATTTATTTCCCTGGAGTCTTGCAGACACACGCAACAATTACCACTTACAAGAACCTCTACATCGCTATAATGCACTTTCCAAAGCCTCACTTCTCTTCCCTCACTCTCTCTTGTGGCGTTCTATGGTCCATACTTCACCGTGGCACATACTAAAAACATGACAAGAAGCAGTCAATCAATAACATGGCACATTTCTATTTATAAAGTTAAGTGTTGGGCATGGATATGTTTGTTTATTCTAGGCTTGATAAATACATTATTTGCTTCCTTTTAGCAAGCCGAATCAGAGATAGTGCAATTCCAGCTTGATAACGATATCCTCCTGCTTGAACCCAATACAAACTCTATCCGAAAATGTGCTTGCGTATCTACAACGAAAAATTAGAATGAGATAGGAATTCTTTTAGTTGCTACAAAAACATTTGTCACGAGTACAGACCTGAGGTAACTTCTGCTGGTATGCCACAGTCAGACGTGCATCCAGAGTATTTTCACAAACTATCTTTCCATCACGAGAAGCCAACACTACCCCTCCCGAGCTTCCAAATTAAAGACAAGCAACTTAATTAGGATCATAAGCACAGGCAACACAATATATATATATATATCTTGTTGGCCATAAAATAAAGACAAAAGAAAAGATACCATGAGGGACCATGCTCTTGTGAGGCAGAGGGAGGTGGAGGGAGATAGACATCGTCAATGGTAATTGTAGGTGCTTGTACTTTAGCCTTTTCAGCATATTCCCTCTTAGAATCCTCGAGAACGTACTCAACCGCTTTCTTATCCATCTCCCTGCAGCGTAACAGTAAAGAAGGCTCCTTCAAGCGTAGTAAGCCCTGATAATAAACATCAAAAAGAATGCTAGAGTGAGTTTAGCAGCAGTTACAAGATGAAATGAGGTTCTATTCCTAAACAAAACCAATCGAGCTTATAATACAAAAAAGAAATAGGACCTGAACAATCAAGGCTTGGAGAAGCTTGTTGTAGTTGTAGGGATTCTTGTCATCAGAAAAGGCTTGGAGAAGTTTCTTGTAGGAGTAAGCATTGGGGTTGTCGGAAACACGAAGAAGCTCCTTAGAAGCTGCTTCCTTCATGTCATTCACAATCCCATCTTGAGCTTGTAAGAACTTAATCCGCGAGGCATTCAGCTGCATCGAATACTCGCTGCATTGCCGAAACAATCAAACAATAACAACATATTTTCAAGTAAATACTGTAATTTTACATGGAATTGCATATTGGTGCTTACATCTTTTTGCGAACCTCGACTTGCTTATTCTTGCGTTCATAATCTTGTCTAATCTTTTTCTTCTCAGCTTCAACTAATTGTAATTTCTCAATATTGAATTCCTAACAATGTAGCATACATCACCCAAAATCCAATCGTTCATGTATCAAATATGTGCATACGTGTTACATCAAATAAGACAAACTTATTTTCATGATTAAATTAAATAATTGACAAGTAAACAAGTATGATACGAGTAAATAATTCCATGAAGGACTTGAATAATGATGAACGTTGTCCAACCAACTTTGCAAACAAGAACATCTTTTAGAAACGGAAATGATAGAAGGAATTAAAATAAATACGACATTCGGAACAAGAACATTTTTTAGGAACAGAAATGAAAAAGAAAAAACCTCCTCAGTAGAGACAGAGATTTCGTTGGATTTTTCGAGGGCCTCTTGGCGAATGAATTCGACCATTTGCTGAATCTGCTTTGATACGTCTCCATCGTCCATCTTTTTCTTTGTTAATGAAACAACAACAAAAATTGAATTGCGGTAAAATTCTTATAAGAATAAGGAAAAATGGGATCTTGGTTGTGTTATAATAATGTTGTGAAATGCTTCCGAATTGCCGGCAGATTGTTCAACTTTTGAATAATTCCTCTTCCATTCACGCTTACGTGTACCCCATTTCTTTTTGGGCCTTTTTTTTTTTTTTTTTTTTTTTGTTTTCTAACCAACCATCAAATTTTGTAGCCCATTTATTTCTCTTTTTCGGAGGAGGAAACCTAATATTTTTCATTATTCTCCTCTCTTACAAAAAAATTCCTCTTTCAGTCGCCTGGTTATATTATCATTAGAATTTACATCTTTATAAGTACTTTCTAATTTAACTTGGTACTCTGAAAAAACATGTTCAAACAATAAGGGATGGGAGAGTATTATAATAAAATTATTCACGTTTGCAATTCTCCGTTCAAATTGAGCTTTTAAATAGTTACATTTTGAATGTTTACAATCTCCCCTCCATTCACAAATTTACATACATATAGGAAATTAGCACCAAACATGGCTCTCTAAACTTTAGAGCCACATACACACTTAACCACTCCTAAAATTAATTAGGGAACGAAGTACATTGGATTGGGAAATTTGAATGTTCGATCACCACTAAAATTGCCTTGAAGATCACTCCATTGGTCTCCTACATTTCCCCAAATCCTATACCCTAGCTCCATTATTTGCCGGCGAATCTCAGACTTGTACATGACTGCACTCTGTCCTCTATACTCCGGCGACCTAAGCAAGTCCAATGCAATGATTCACATATGATCAAAGTTAGCAACATGTTCAATGGCAACAAGTATATGATCAAAACTTGAAGAAATAATGTACTAACCTCATTATGAGGCGTTCATAGCCAACAAAACCTTGATTTAGTAAATTATCAACAGTAGCTTCGCCAAGGGTCTCTTCATCTCTCCCTGTCAATAAGATCACCTTAAATCCAACTTCAATCAATTTGTTAAACAAATCCAACACGGCAGGAATGGCTGGACTCTCTCCTTTAGAAGCCCAAGTTTTAAACTCCGTTGGGTTATATG
The DNA here is from genome assembly GCF_001683475.1 of Chenopodium quinoa. Classification (NCBI taxonomy): domain Eukaryota; kingdom Viridiplantae; phylum Streptophyta; class Magnoliopsida; order Caryophyllales; family Amaranthaceae; genus Chenopodium; species Chenopodium quinoa. The sequence goes on along the minus strand of NW_018742205.1, from coordinate 7,812,046 downwards.
GATCACACCTGGAAAAAAAACATTCAAATGTGTCAAGTAAAATGAGACGGATTGAATAATAAAGATTATTGGCAAGTAAACAACAAGGATGGAAATTACCCAAAGCGCTTGGCGCGATAGTAAAAGAGGTTGGAGAGGCAAGTGTCATCGACATCAAAGATCCAAGCATCTAAGGCATCACCAAGGGGAGTAACACCATCCAAATAAGCATAAATTTGATCAATAATCAAGCTAATATCGCGGTAATATTGGCCTCCCACCATGTAGCCTTGGACATGGCGCCAACACTGAGTAGGGATGGTTCGCCAGCCTCTCATGTTGTTAGCTTCGACGGCCATCCTCCAGCTTAGGCAGTAGGCTTCACTACTATTACTACTTGTCCCGTTTATTGTTGCTTGGGCTACTGTCGCTGAATGCCGCTTTCTATGCCTCACTCCTTTCGCCTTTGTCACTTCCTTGGCAATTGTCGTCGAGATCAATAAGAACAATATCATCACTAAAACCTCCCTCTTCCATTTTGCCATTGCTGCAACCATGCATGCCATGTTACAAGTTCGTTCCATGCATTTAAAAATACTCAATGTATATAGAATCTTCTAATGTAAGCACTAACACATATTATACTCAAGTGCTCAACTAGTCAACTCTATTAAAATCAATGCATATGGACTTAATTGGACAAGACCTTTTTTCTCAAAAGGGGCCTTTTGCGTGCAAGTTCATTCCCTTTTAAAATATTTATGATAGATATAGCACACTTACCTTCTATAAAAAAATATAATAGTTAATGCTTAATTAATAATTACATACGAAAGTATGTGAATTGTTGGATGAGATAATTTTATGAGAGTGCAGAGGATTTGAGATGGGTATGTATTATTTATTTATAATTAATAAGTAGACATCTAAAGGACATACATGATAGAGGAATTGAGACAAGTAAAGCCAAAAAAAGGAAGAGGTAGAAAGAACAATACTACTATATTTGAGTCTTAACTCTTAAGTAGTAGTTTGATTAATAAGTTAGGGCATGGTATATTGAATTGGCATGAATTGAATAGGGCACTCAACAAGTGCAGGAGGAGTCAGAAAGCAAAAGGAGTGAAATAGTACTTGTATCATTATTAATTATTATTACTAATGTTTGTTGCAATTGGAAACCCAATACATATATTCCTCATATCAGCCATTCCCATTTTTAATATTTAAACCACCTTCCACCTTCAATTCATCCCCCCATCATTATTCTCATTTTCCACTTACTATTTTTTTGTTTTTTCTTTTTACATGCATGACAAGTTGAGAGCCTTATAATCTTCAAGTGCAACATACAAGTCATACTTGTTGTGATTCTGATGTGTTATATATAATTATAATCAACGCTAACCACTCAACTTTCTATCTATAAACATACTCCATCCATTTCATTAACACACTCTTTTATTGGGCACGCTGATTTTGAAGAAATGTGTATGGTGGGGTTAGTCGTGACATAGCCCCAAGAAAATTTTGTCATACAAGGTATATGGTATCATGATTATGTTATATGGACTTATGGTGTTAGGCTCGATTTTATTCCATTATCACTTTATCTACTTCAAAAAGAAGGCATATTAAATTGAAGAACGCAAGATGAAAAGGAATTATTCCGTAGGAGCATATTAAATTGAAGAAAGCGAGATGAAAAGGAGTTATCCTGTAGGAGCTAATACCCCATTAAAATTGATTGTCCCAATTTAGATCATTTGACCTTGCATCAGAAGCTCAAAAGAGAGATCCAACAAGAATATTTGGACCTGACCTTCCCATATTGCAAACATATAGATGTTTAGTTCAGATGTAATAATGTTAAATCAATTCACATGTGAGTTGAGACTATTTGTTACATAAAAAATTCACTGATAATTGACGACGACCCTAAAGTGACATTTAGTTTATTATCAAAAGCTAGCTTCCAAGGGGCATGAATTCTACCAATTGTTGCACTGCAAAGTGGGGAAGAGTGAGCTTAAGATTTTCTGCTCCTTAATATTTCAAAAAATTTGTATGTCAATGTCTCTCTCTCAATCGAAAGTTGCCACATAGATAGACCAAATTATGTCACAAAATCGAAACACAGATTGTATTTTATTTCCCCTTCGGTTTAGCCGTGAGAATAAGTGCGCTTAGCACTCCCTCCATCATTTTAATTATTGGCCGACTTCAATTTTTTTGTAGAGCAAATTCAAAATGTAATGGATCAATGGGGTATCTTTTTACTATTTCTTTTTTTTTTTTTAAAAGTCAAAGTCAAACCCACCCAATTTACATCATGAAAATGAAATAGACCGGCTAGAAAAACACAAAACAGTAGTTGTCCTTAATTAGGGGTCCATCAAACTAAAAAAGAAGCCTATTTCAATATTAAAATTAATAGTTTATAATGGTAAGTCCTAAAAATTAACAATATCAAAATATTATTGTTTATGTATGATGAATTGATGATTCAGTTGTTCGTCTTTGTGGATGATAATTAACCACCATATTGTCGAATTATCATGTAATTAATACTTATGTATACATTATTATTGATTCATTTTAAGTAATGGATGGTGAATTGAGCCATATAGATAATGGATTAGTGATAACTACTAATTAACTACACACTTTTCTCAAAGAATCCTTTAAGTGTCTCACATGGACTATTTGAGTATATGACCTCATTCTCCCTTTTAAGACTTGAAAGAGAAAATTTATGGGATTGCTAAAATTACTAGATCAAGACATCACAAGCAATAAGTCTACAAATTGATAAAAGCCCAACTCAATTGGACTATACATACAGCTTCTTTTTTAATCAATCCCCTTTGATTTATTAATTTCTTATAGTAGGCTCTTCTAATCTTAGATTTGATTTTCTAAGTTTGAATTGTGCAAGTCAAGAAATGAAGGATTTCTCAAAGTATGGTTTAACTTATTAATTTATTAATTCCACAAATGTTTTGACTTAAACAACACGGCACACGCTATTCGCTACCCAAAACTCTACCGACAACAAGATAACATAAAGTAACAAGACACGATAATGATAAGGTTGATTAAAAATAATCTGATGAGTATATCAATTATTAATCACCAAACAAAGGTTGATTTCTCAAAGTGTAGTTTAGCTGCTTATTATTACCTCCGATCCGTTGGTTGATCTAAAACATTCATGCATTTATATTTTATTACTCCTATGTATTTATTACACATTGTGATAGTGAAAAAAAATGAGTGAATTTACCGCTATACGTACTCTGCGGGTGATTATCTTGTGATTTAGTTATGAAAGTGCTTTTGATTTTAATTCTTCAATGGATGACATATTGACATTCAGAGTACGTTGTAACCTGTCCGCCAGCACCAGCATCTAACAATCAAAAATCAATACAAGCTATCAAAATGTTGTTGACTTGCATTGCCATTAGTTTAGTTTAAGTCTCCATCAAAATTCTTAAGTAGCTAGTGTAAATTTAACAACTACCCATGTACATTCCACCTTCCCGTAATATTGCAAAACCTTTTTAGCTTACTTATTATGCTTTTGGTAACGCTTGCCCCAATTTTAAATCATATCACAAAATTACTTTTACAGTCTATTACAAGGTATGTGACTTGAGTCCCACATCAATCATATGATATATGACAATGGACTCTCCTCCTCTTGAGCTAGCTTTTGGAGATGACTCTTCTATTGTCCTGGCTTATTTTTTGCTCCATAAAATCCCTGAAGAATGGTAAATTGTTAATTTAAACGCATATATCTTTTAATCTGCAAGGGATTTTGAGAAAATTAAGTTTCAAGGGTGAAGCTTGTCTCAACACCTTTTTAATTAACAAGATATAAAAGGTACTTCATATTACATATTTAAAAGTATTTTAAATTTTATAATACTCAGTCCTCTCCTAGTTATTATGTGTTCACTTCCTTTACTTTTATTTTCTCATGTTTATATTCCATATTTCAAGATCTATGCTCTACACTAATCGAATACAACAAATGCCTAGTGTTATAACAATAGTATTTTATAGTATTGCAAATTGGCAACTCCATTATCCCTTATATTTATGTGTGTTTATTTCATAGCTTCATTGTCATCCATACAATAATAGTGATGGTATTGACTATGGAGGAGTGATACTTGTTACCAAACACCAATTAATTAACTAAATGCAATTATTATATTATCATTTCCAATTCAAATTAAAAGTATATGCAACGAACAATAATAGTGGTGTGGTGTGGGTGGTGGAAAGAAGCGAGCGTTTCTTTCCACATACTTGAGAGTTGAGAGCTAGGTGGAGCCGTGGAGGGGGTGGCTAGTCGGTTAACATGATAGGCTTAACAATTCTTTTGGCCATGTTTGACTAGACATATTGTAAGTAATATTAAAATACATTGAGGTCATATTTTAGCTAAGTGGTAAAGTATTTAAAATAAAGTCAATTAATGTTTAAGTGCTTCTTCCACTGCTCAAAAAAAAAAATGTACAAGTACATAGATTTATTACTTGTATAATGGCAAAATATATACTATTTGCCTATTTTGTGTGGGCAAATAAATTTAAATTGAGTTACAAAAAAATAGCATCACTAGTACAAAAACAAAAAATGCACCGCTTTTTTTTTTTTTTTTTAATGGGGGTGCCTTTAACATTTCACAACAGTAAACGCAATTATTTGAAATGAGGAAAGTTACCTATATGGAGTAGCAAAGCATTAGTAACAGATGGATAAGTGTTTGGTAATAAAAGTGTAATACTCTTTTTTTTTTTTTTTTTGAAACCACCTGCGGATAATCATTAAAGGAGATCAATTTCCGCCAAAGTTAATAGACTTTGGGGAAAAGGACCTAAACAAACACGTTCAGTACAATCACTAGTATTCCATCTAGCTACATGGTGTGCTAGAGTATTACCCGCACGTTTAACATGAGACATAGAGAAAGCAACAAAAGTGTAATACTCTTATCCTTGGTAAAAGTATTTATTACTTTAATTAATTTTTGTAAGGTAGAAATTATTTTATTTTTTAAAATACACTAAGGCTGAGGAGTACGTCTTCTTTCAAGACTAAACTCTACCATATCATTGTTAAAAAAAAAAAAACAAAAAAAACAAAAAACTCTACCATATCAAAAGTAATAATAAATAAATAAATATATATTATCCAAGAAAGGATTTATACCTTGATGGATCTGACGAAAATAACAACCTATGACGTAATTTGTTGCGCGATTAGGTTCTCTATAAATATGATAAGAAGAAATTTTGGTGTTGGTATTGAAAAGTGCATTATATCTTCTACTAATCTCTATTTGAGATGTCACTTCGACAACAAAAACTTTCAAGACCAGGCGATTGAAATTTGTAACTTATGTAGTCAGCCATATCCTCTAATGACGACACACACAAGCAAGAGCGGAGCTAGGTTTAAGGTAATGGATCCACTTAAGTTTTGTAAAAAAAAATAAATAAATAAAAAATAAATAAATAAAAAATTAATGTTACAAACATTTAAAAGGTAAAAAAAATTACTAATTTAAATTGAATTATTTTATATGAAAAGCGATATGAAAATTCGAAATAATCTATCAATGAAAAGCACACATATTATTGTATGTGTCAAGTACATATATGCACATAATATATATGTGCAATAAATGTGAAATATATAATATATGATCAATCTATAATATATTACTCTATGTAATTGTCAGTCAAAGTTGTCTTTTAATCTTAGGCTTGTAATACCCAACTAGCACTTTACTTTGTATATACGTGACTCTGCGCATTGAAAAAGGCAAGCAATTCGATCTACTTTATTCCTCTTTCTGTGGTGAGCATGTTTCGTAGAGAGTGTCAAAGACCATTGTGCTTATGGATGCTATTGCTAAACTTGATGATCCCCAATGTGAGTTGTTACTACTTCGTGCGTGTACTGGGGTTTCCAAACTCTACTTTGCAATACGCACTTGTTCCCCTCATCTTTTTTAAGCTGCCAGATTTCTTTTGATGTGGCTCTTCGGGCATCTTTGGAGCGCATTGTTACTGCTTCGGGGCCTGTTTTAGTGATTGGCAATGGCGACTTGCTACCTTGCCTTTTGCTTATGGTGGACTGGGTGTTTATTCTACGGGTGATGTTCGACACTATGATTTCCTTGCGTCACGTTTGCAGTCTACTGGTCTTCAGGCTACGCTTCTTCGCAATTTTGGTATTGTTGGTCCGGGACCGGCCTTCGATGATGCTCTTAGTCTTTTTAATAGGATTGTGGAGATTGACCTTATGCGTAGCCTTAGTGAGCTCGCTGCCCCCAAACTCATGAAGAAATTGGCAGATATATATTTCACGAAGGTTACTACTTCTGCAACATCCGCTTTCTCCTTATCTCCGCGTCAGGTTGCCTTATGGAAGTCCCAGCAGGGGGATCAAACTTCTTCTTGGTTGCAGGCGGTCCCAGTATCGGGATTGGGTCAGTCTATGAATGGTAAAGCTTACCGTTCTGTTCTTTGCTACCAATTGGGTGTTCCATTGTTCTCGGTTTTGACACCGTGTTCCGCTTGTTCAAGGGTTTTTTATGGGGATATATTTGGAGATCATGCAGTGTCTTGTGTTGGGATGGTGGGTATTAAACACTGACATAACGTTGTTCGCGACACCCTTGTTGATATTTGTTTTCGCTCTGGGATTTCTGCAAGAAAGGAGGTTAACGTTGGGTTGACTAGAGGGACCGACGGGGCTCTTCGACCAGCAGATGTGTTGCTTTATTCGTGGGATAGAGGCCTTGATGTATGTGTTGACTTGACGGGGTCTTCTCAGCTCCTTTGACACACTCTGGGTTGTTTGACTTCGTTCCTGGTCGTGTTGTGTGACTTGTGTCGGCTGCGGCTCAATGGAAGCGAGACAAGTATGGGGCGCGTTTCAGGGATATTGGCGATGGTTTTCTTCATTTCTCCTTTTCTTCATTGGGGGAATTAGAGAAGGATGTTGTTGCGTTGCTGAAGCGGGTTCAGGCGTTCACTAGGATTCAGGATGTTGGTGCTTGTGCAGCTACTCACATCTTCAACAGGATCGGGTTAGCTATAGCTAGAGGGGTGAGGGTCCAGATTGTATCTTGGCTCCCCACTAATCTTGTAATTCGATTGACTTTGTAGGTTTTTATAATGATAATAATAATACATAATCAACAACAACAACAACAATTGCAAAATTTGGATAATGTGGGCTGGTAATGCTTGTTTGAAGAGATTCTTTGAATGTGGATAGGAAAGTGCCAAATTCCAGTAAGATCTTGTGCTTCTTTACAAATTCATTTCGTATTTTTGTATCGCATGAACATTATGCAAAAACGAAATCAAAATAGATCGATTCAAACATAAATTTTTTAGAAACACCATGTCAGAAACGCCTAGATATTTCGAACTACCGCTGGGTGTTTGAATTTTCTGGACGTTTCACCCTAAACGCCCAGAAATTTTGAACGCCCAACGGTGGTTCGAAATTTCTAGGCGTTTTCGCGTTAGATTTCCGAAAAAAAAGGCGTTTCGTATCAGAAAATTTAAATAAAAAAAAAAAACCTTGCTTCGGGTGACGACGACCTTCCTCTTATCTCCTCCTCAGCATTTCCGCGCGATAATCAGGTAGATCTAGTAGTAGTGGTGGTAAAGGAGGTGATGGTGGGTGGTAAAATTAAAGGAGGTGGTGAAGGAAAATTGAAACTTCGAGATCTTAATTGCAATGATAAGCTTGAAATATAACTAAAGATAAGCTTGAAATACAATAGTCCCTGCTCTAAACTCTTTACAACAAAAATCTTGTGCCTATTGGAATAAGGATACAACGACCAAAAATTAAACAAAATTCGGATTGATGGTCAAGATGATAAAGTGAAGTGAAATAAATTCACTTATGGTGGTGGTGGTGGTTTATAGAGAGAAGGAGTGAGGGCGAGTTAGATATTAATTATTTCTGTTTATATGTGAGTTTAAATTTGTAAAATAAATGTTATTTTGTGGATGTTAATTGGATATTCGAGGGCGGTGTTTCAAAAAAATACTCGTAGTAATTTAACTCTAAATTATTTAGTCATTATTCTATCCATATAAGTTAAAAGCCTAGTTCAAATTACCTCAAAGTTTACATCTTATTTCTAACCCTTAGTGTGTATTTGTGCTCAAACAAGTTTTTATTTTTATTTAATTTAAACCATCACTCTTCTTCTTCTTCTTTCCCCCAACTCACGTACTACATTGTTGTTGCCCTTTGCTTCCCCCATTCACGAACAACACACACAATAAAAAAATAAAAATCGCTGCACCAGACCATCGCCGCACCTGCCACCGCAGCCACCATCGCCTAGAACACCGTCGCCCAGCCAGTCGGTCCCCCACTCTCCTCCTTTTCTATCTTTTTCTCTTTTCTTTTTTAAATTCCTTTAAAGCTTCAATTTTTATATGATTTGTTCCATGATTATTATTTATTATGATTTGATCTGTATATGGATTGCAAAAGATTGCAAATTTACGAGTTTTATGTTTAAAATATGAAATTGATTTTCAGATTTATTTAATTGAGAATTTAAGGGTTTAAACCTTGATTTTTCATGATTTTAGGGCTTAAAATGTGTTATTCAAGTTACTTAATTATATTGTGTTTGCATTATGTTAAAATGATATTTTTGGTGATTAAATTAAATTTTCAGATAATAAAAGCATAAATTATAGAGTTTAAACAATTCTAAACCATGTTTTTAGAGTTTTATTTACACTACTTGACCAATGATTATTTGATTATTCTTCTTCTAGCAAAAAATATTGCCTGATAACTTAATTTGGTAAGTCTTCTCTAAAGGAAGGTCGTAAAGTAATGGCCTTATATATGCATATGCACCAATAAAAACCGAAATTGTAATGTCAGCAAACGATACTGATTGTATCTCAAATATTTTTAATGTTTAGAATGGAGAGGCAAATACAATGGTTTGAGTTAAACACTGGAGCTAAAATCCCTTCTGTTGGCCTTGGCACATTTAGATGTTCTCCCCAAATTGTTGGTGCTGCCATTAAGGTTCGTTCTCTTTTCTTCCTTCTTTTTCGTTTTCTAACTTTCAATCTCTAAATTTAACTTTTCTATCTATATAATGTTTTGAAATTTGTTTGTTTCTATCTTTTTACGAGTACTTTTATAGTTTTATATGATTGTTGCTCCGTCTAATTCTGCTTTCTTCCTCAGTTAAGACTGTTGAAATTATATCATCTTGAGAATTGAGCACATTTACGAGTACTTTTTTTGATACGTTACTCCAATTGTTCAAGAGTTTATAAATAAAGGAGCTTTTTGAAAATGGAGCAGTCAAGCGAGATGAGTTATTTATCACCTCCAAACTATGGTGAGTTTTGGAAGTCTACGTCGTTACGTTGTTTAGTAATGCATGTGATCCCTTTTTGTCACTGACATAATTATTCTGATGATATAGGAACTTTGATCATGAGCCGGAAGATGTGCCAAAAGCACTATCAAAAACTTTGAGTGATCTTCAACTTGACTACTTGGATCTATACCTTGTGAGTGTGTTATGTTTTACTCATTCATTTAATATTCAATGAATATACTATATAATGTTAGTCTTAATTGCTATCACCATTTTGAAGATCCACTGGCCAGTAAAGGAGAAGAGAGGATTGCATTATACCAACCCAGAGAGATATCTTCCGACGGATATCCCTAGCACATGGAAGGCAATGGAGTCGCTGTATGACTCAGGCAAGGTTCGCGCTATTGGAGTAAGTAATTTTTCTGTCAGGAAATTAGATGATCTTTTCAAAGTTGCTCGTATTCCTCCGGCTGTGAACCAAGTAGAATGACACCCTATGTGGCAACAATCAAAGCTACATGAATTTTGTAGATCAAGGAATGTGCATCTATCTGTAAGTAGTCATCCTTTTGATCAATAAATAAACATGTTGTTTGTTAAAACTTGCGCTTTGATAGAAAGTATTTATATTAAATTTTTCTTTGATTAGGGATATTCACCATTGGGGTCCAAAGAGAACAAGAAAGATATTCTTGAAAATGAAGTTCTCAACCTGGTTGCACTTGAACTGAACAAGCCTCCTGCACAAGTAGCTCTTCGTTGGGGTCTTGAAATGTCTCATAGTGTATTGCCTAAAACCTCAACTGCAGCAAGATTGAAAGAGAACTTTGAAGTGATGAATTGGTCCATACCTCAAAATTTGCTCAGTAAATTGGCTGATATTAAGCAGGCAAGTATTCTACTGCATTTCATAATCATGTATTAAGCCTACTTCATACATGTTTTGAGTTAAATCTTGGTGTGAATGCAGGAAAAGTTTGATAAAGGTGAGGGAATGGTGCATAAGGCGTCTGCTGGATATAAAACTATTGAAGAACTTTGGGATGAGGAATTTTGAATTACTAAACTTTATGTGTAGGTGTTTATGAAAAAAAGAATTACTATAATAATCTTTTCACCATGTTGTCGATGTCAAAAATAACCTATAAGGTTCTACAAAACCATGCAATTCGAAAATTCTCTATGATAAACTTAAGTTTTGAACTATTCTCTTGGGTAGCTAAACTATGCCTAGCACCTACCTATGAAAAATCAATAACGGCTACCTGTGCAATTACATCCGAAAATGCTCTTTTTTAGAAGGAAAAAATTAGCTTTCATTTATCACTGGAGGAGAATTTTAATTTGAATTGGATTTTCTGCTTTTGCTTCTGGTTTTAATATGCTAAGTTAAAGGTATAGAATCCAATTCAGGTGTTTGTTTGGTTGGCTCATCTCCAGTTTTTAAGGGTGATGTTGGTTATGGATTGGACTGGTCCTTAACAGAGGCCCAATATTTATGCTACCCAGCATAAAAGTTAAGTTGATCCACTTGATCATAACGTTTTGTGTTGGAATCCGTGAGCTGATAGTAGGACTCGTTTTAACTATTAACGTGAATGATTTTTTTTTTTCTAACATGTATGGACCACTGTTAAATTTAGATTACGTTAAATTCACTTGAAATGAAATATTGTGATATGAGTTTTATTGGTACTCTTAACACATTGTTAAATCTAATCTTTGTATTCGACTAATTTATATTTGCGGCTTTCCGGCTTATACTTCATATAAAGTACAGTACTATATAGGAAGAACAACAAAATAAAAAAAAAAAGGAAAATTAACAACAAAGGTCTCAACTATGGACGAATTTCTTTAAAAGGTCTCACCTTTTAAATAACCAAGGACAGTCCCAATTATTGTACATATTTTTTCAATCGGTTCGTGACCTGAATTTACCTGCTAAATCGGTTAAATGAACCACATGGCACTGTTTCGTTGGTCATATATATATATATATGCTGCCCCTCCTCTCTAAGCTTTCCAACCAACACTGCTAGAACAACACCGTCTAACCTACCCCAACTTCGAAAGCACCAACCCAGGCCACCCCCACAAATCCACCAACCTACCCACACGAGCCTCACCACAAAACCACCAATTGACGACGCACACCACGAAGACATGAAACCACCACCGTACCGTCTAGCCCACCCTCATCCCAAAACGACCACCGACTAACCCACCCACACTACCGTAAATCCCACCAATATACTACGCCAATTATGCAAAATTCAAAAGCTCTAGCTATCCAAAATCAGGGATAATACTAGCAGCTTTGGAGGAGAATTGCGGTCTTGGCAATTGGGCTTTACGGTGAGTGAGCTTGAGGGATTAGGGTGAGATGGATCAAGGCCGAGAATCACCGCCATTTTAGCGTGCTATAACTGAGTCAACTCAGATTTCATAAGAGGAGGAGATAAATGGAGGTAGAAGAAGGATGATGGTGGTGACGATTGAGGCGGTGGATTGTTGGTTAAAGTGTAAAGATGGAGAGTGGAGACTGGAGACTGGAGACTAGGAGGAGTTGTGGTGGTTATGCCGTGAAAGGAGAGACATTGAGAGTAAATTATTGTAATTAAAAAATATTACCGGTTTAACGGGTAACAAGTTATATAGGCCTGTTTTTAGAAGAAATTGTTATAGTTGGGACTACCCTTAGTCATGTGAAAGGTGAGAGCTTTTAAAGAAAATCGTTCATAGTTAAGATCTTTGTTGTTCATTTTTCCTAAAAAAAAAATAAAAATAAATAAAAAATAAAAATAAAATGTGCTTCTCTTTTCTTTTAAGGTCATATCTAAATAAGTGCTCCAATTCTGTGAGTTTATACAATTATCACATGCGAATTTATTTTCTTGCATTGCTTGCTGATATTATCTTAATGAAAAAATAAAAAAATACTCCGTAAAAAAAATGACAATTAACTTAATCCCAATTGACTTTATTATAATAGAACTTGTTGAATTTTGTACAACACTATTTCTAAACAACACATGTGAATATCTCATATTGAAATAGGAAAAATTCATGGGAATAATTCCACCTTTCACCCGTTCGTTTTTAATAATCCCACCTTTCAATTATTTTTCAATAATCCCACCTTTAGGTAACTTTTATTTTTATTGGTCCTTACAGGTTACCTCACCTGTTTTAGCCGGTTTTAGGCCTACGTGGAATCTAACGGTTACTTATTTTTTAATTTTTTTTTGTTTGTTTAAAAGTGCCACGTCCCTTAGTTGATTTCTCTTCTTCTTCTTTCTCTGTTTCCTCTCTTCCTTAAAACACCATTGTTGGTCGCAAATTCCCCTATCAAATTCATCTCTTCTCAGTGAAATTTGGTTGCAATGGGTAGTCGTAGGCACGTTGGTTCAAGTGAATCATCTTCGTCAAGGTCGTTTGGTTGGGGTTTGCCAAAATTGAAGTGCAAATGCGGTGTTGAAGCCGTAATTCGGAGGGTGAGGAATGGCGATAATGTGGGTAAGAAGTTCTACGGATGCCCTAACTGGCCTGTAAGTGTGGTTGGAAGTGACAAATTTTTTGTTTTTGGAATTGAACTTGTAAGATTATTCAATTGGAAAAACCAAATTAGGGCTTTCAAATTAATTTGATTTTGGGATTTTTTTTTTTTACAGGAGGGTGATTGTGGGTTCTTTCAGTGGGTTAATGCTAACAATATGGACCTTGAAGATCTACGATTCCGGGTTTTTGAAAAAGATACACAAGTTGCTGAAAAGGAGATTGAAATTGATTTCATGAAGGAGCAGTTGAAAAAAATTGAGAAGAATTTGGATATTAAAGAGGATGAGTTGAATGATACAAAAATGGAGCTTTGCCACACTAGAATTGAACTAATGAAGGCGGCAAGGAATGAAAAAAACTTTTCCATTGCTCTGTTTGTGTCATGGATTTTCTTTGCTTTTATGTTAGTGTATTTGAAGGCATGACAGTGATATTGAGTGGAGATGATAGTAGGTTAGACTCATTAAGCTTGTTTAGGTTTGGACATGATTGTATATTTTGCATTTGTGACATGTAATATGGCTTTGAAAAAACCTTTTTAGTAGCAAGGCATGTTACTGTAACAGTAAATTAATGGAAGTTATTATTACATTGATTTGCTTTCAACTTGAATTATGTTGGTGAAGTTGTTATGTTGAACAAATTAAGTTGGTGAAGTTGTTATGTTGAACAAAATAGCTTGCAAATGGTCTGGCCAACAAACACAAAATGAACACTGCCATGGTTCACTGCATTACACAAAATGAACACTGCCATGGTTCATTGCATTACATTGTAATATGCCCAAAAACAATAAAAACTGTTGTCAAAAGATTACATAAATAAAGTACCAACACTTAATTACTTAATTACACCAAAATGAGTTATTGTTCATGCCACTACTTAGATGACTACTGAGTTGGTTGATGCAAGGTCGAACGTTGACTCTCTTGACTGCACTGGAACCAGTCCATAGATGTTCTTGATGATCTTGTTCTCCTGTCATTGCCTTGGGTCTGCAAACAGATACAGTAGCATATTAGCATTAGTAAGACATTAGTTGCAAGCAAAATGAGACACACTAATAGTGCCAACATAAAGGCACTCACATTAGTGATTGCAGATCCATCTGATGCAATGAAGACACCTACACCTGCTGGGACCTGGTTCCTTCCTCTGCCCCTAGTTCCACCCCTGGCCCTTCCTACTCCCCTGTTCCCACTTGAAGCACCTCTGCTAGAGCCAGCAACATGTGAACCCCTTCCTCTTCCTGTCCCAGCATTGGCAGCAACACCTCCTCTACCCCTTCCACCCCTTGATCCCCTACCCATCAAAATTGTTCTTCCCCCTCTACCAAGTATGGTAGGTTGAGCAGTTAGGGAGTGGTGGGTTGTATCAGCCTGAGTGGATTGCACAGATGCAGCTGTAGGTTGAGGTGTAGCTGTTGTTGCAGTTTGTGATGTTGCTGTGTGTTCATCATCCTTGCGAGGCCTCCCTCTTCCCCTCTTTGGAGCAGGATCAGCTGGCTGCACATTGTCCTTGTTAGGGCACTTCCTTTTGTTATGCCCTTTCAGTTGGCAGACTGAACAAGTCATTTCAATCCCTGTTCTTGTCAAAGAACCAGATTTGTTGGGGTTCTCATGTGGATCTTTAATTCGATTTTTTCTTGACCTCCCTGGACCAATTTTGATTGGTGGAGGATCAATAGGCATGGACACTACTAGCCAGTGCCTTTCACCTTGAATTGGTGGAATACAACCTATCAACATCCACAAAAAAATGCATTAGTTGACAACTACAGTGGCAGACAAAAATGAATGCATTAATGGAATTGCTTTGTTACCTGCACACACTGACAAATAAGTGTCCCTGTGGTAGCATTGATCCACATACATCTCTGGTTCCTTGCCCATGAAAAAAATAGAAGCCACTGCATGGCAACATGGGATGCCCAGCATGTCCCATTTCCTACAAGTACAGCTTCTGCTTTCCAAGTCCACCACCAGCTGATCTAAGTAGTAGTTCACATTGAAAAGGGTTTCAGATGAAGGAGTAACTTCACACTCTGCAGCCTTTGTCTTCTCAACTTCCAACTTGGATTGTATTCTTGGACATAGCAATGTGGTGACTTTCATCATACCTTGCCTTTTCACCACCAATCTCTGCATCAAAGTAGCTCTTATCTCTTCTAACATGTAGAGCAAATGTTTTGTCCTTGCTTGAATGATGTACCCATTGAATGTTTCTGCTATGTTTGAAGTAATTGCATCAGTCTTCACTCCTGGATTCAGAAAAGCTCTGCAGAATAATTCAGGCCTATGCAATTTGAAGTCATTGGCTGCATCCACATTTAACTCTGCAAGCTCCTGCAGTCCTTCATTGCAATCAGCCATATTGTATGCCTTAGCAATTCTCTAGAACAACAATTTCAGCTCATCTCCTTTATACTTCTTGTGCCAGTGAGCAAATATGTGTCTAGCACATTGTCTATGCTCTGCCTTAGGCAGAACAGTTGAGACACTATGCACTATACTCTGCCAAATTACAATACAAACAATACAGAATTCAAATTAGCACAAAATAGGCAAAGAATTCAAATTAGAATACAAACAATACAGAATATACAATTAGCTCACAGTTGAGAAATAAGTTAGGAATCATACCTGATGCTCATCAGAAATGATAGAGACCCCTTCTCCTTCTTCCAGATTTAGACAAGCAGCAACTTTCATGAAGAACCACTCCCAGCTGGAGTTGTTTTCACCTTCAACAACAGCCCAACACACTGGGAACATCTGGTCATTACTGTCCCTGCCAACAGCAGCCAACAGTTGACCCCCCAAAAAGGTCTTGAGAAAACAGGCATCTACTGCCAACACCTTCCTACAACCTTGAATCCACCCATTTCTCAAAGCTTCAAAACAGATGAACAACCTCTGGAACATTGGTGGGAAAGCCTGCTTTTCAATGTCAGTGACAAGCTCCAATTTTGTTCCATGACTGCATTCCTCTATTGCCTTCAAATACCCACCTAGCTTGTTATAGTGGTCATGCATTGACCCATGTAACAGTCTATGGGCATTGTACTTGACTCTATAGGCAAAGTATCTAGTCACCAACATCCTATATGCCTTCCTTATACACTCAATAATGTCTTTTGCTGGCCAATGTGGCCTAGTTTTGAACACATCTAAATATTGTTTTGCAACAAAACTTGATTTGAGTTGCCTGTTCCTCTTCATATTTCTCTGACAACTGTGAAGTCCTTTCACTGTCTTCACAACTATTGTAGCCCTCCTACTATCCCAGGGAGCATACACATAGAATGGACAGCTTCCTCTGCATTTCACACCTAACCTCTGTGATCTCTGTTTGTTACTCACAACAATACTCACATCTCTGCCCTGCAACACAACATACTTAGCTACAGAATCCTTGAAATCATCTCTGTTTGAAAATTTCTGCCCAACTTTCCACTCAAAACTTGAAAAATCTGTTTGTTTAGACACCAACAAACCTAGTCTTTTTCTCCTTCCAGGAATCAAATCTTCCTCACCACTATCAAGTGGGGTATGTATTTCATCATCACTCTCTTCATAATCACTCTAGGGGCCAGAAGGTTCACCACCTAAATCTTCCCCAACATTTGTCCTGTTTACAGCCTCCTCCTGTAGTTTAATTCCCTGAGCTGCTTCAATTTGTATTTTTCTTGCAATATCAACAAGCTGGGCAGTTGTATCCCTTACCCTTTGCCTAGCTATGTTGTACTCTTCATCCCCACTGTCAGACTGATATTGAAGCTCCTCATTCAAGATCTCTTCACTCTCCTTCTCATAATCATCCTCTACCTCCTCAGAAGCATAATCATCTTCAACTAAAACATCACAACCATCTTCCCCACTGTCATCTGAGTCTTCCCCACTGTCATCTGTACCCACTTCTCCAACTGTACCCACTTCTCCAAAGAAAGGCTTGCTACTAACTCCTTTGCCTTTGTCAACCAGTGGGTTATAACTAGGGTCAACTGTGTCACTATCACTACTATATTCTGGTATCAAATCATTAATGGGGATAGGGCTTTCAGGCCTTGCATCTTCCCACTCAAAAGTGTTTACAGGGTCATTTTCTGGAGCTTGGTGAGCTATTTCAGGTGTTGTACTAGGGTTTATAACATATTTTATTCTACATGTACTTTTGTTAGATGGGGAAATGGTTGGTGGAATGGTAATAAGTTCAGTGGGAGCATTTTCTGTTGGCTTTAGTGAGCTGTCAAGGGCTTTATGGGAAGTTTCAACAAGGGCTTTTTGGGAAGGTTCAACAAGAGTCAATGCATTACTTTTCTTCCTTGGACTACATCTAACAGGTGGTCCCCTCTTTATTGGAAGTTTTTTGGCTCTCACAGATTTGGGTTGGGTCTTCTGTTTTGAGGAGGCAGGTTGTAGTTCTTTGGGAAAGAGAATTGGGTCATTTTCACAGTGCATAGCATAAACCTCCACCCCCCTATGCTTCTCTGCTACCCTTATCATTTCCCTCATACTGTCATCATCTGTGACCCTCCTCAACCCATCCTCCATACTCAGTCCAGGAACTAAGTATAAAAACCCCTGAATTCTACCATCATATCTAGCACACTTCATAACCAACTCCACAAGATAAAAAGAGCATAGTTCATCAGGGTCTACATTAAAGGTTCTGTTTTGCCCATTCATATAACACAACAATCCATTAACACGCTGCTGAAACACCCCTCCATGCCACATTTTCAAGGTTATTTTACTACAACCCATACCTAAGTTCACAACAACTATATCACAATTAACATTCAACAAAAACCAACAGCATAGCACAACAAAAACCTAGCATTTAGGTTTCGAAATCAAATCACATAAACCGACAAAAAAATCACAACATAACACAAATAAACAACAATTCGCAACAATAAGTATCAAATACATTGCAATCATATAGAAAAATCATCAATTTCGGGTTAAGGTTCGACATTTACTTCGAAATTTAGCAAATTTTCAGGCGGAAATCAGGGTTCGAAAAACTTACCTAAAATGGGGTTCTTCGCTATTCAATTTTTACCAACGATGGAAGCTTCACAATTAATGGCACCGTACTCAAGTTGTTGAAGCTTCAATTATGGCGGATGAGATTTTTTACAGAGCCTCTGTTCAAGTGAGTAATGAGGGAGGGAGGAACTCTACAGACATTAACGTGGGTAGTTGGAAGGAGAGAGAGATGACATGGCATGTTTTAGGGGGGAAATCAGACTACCCAAGTACACGTCACAATTGCTTACGTTGTTAGCCGGTTTCAAGTTAGATGGGTCCAATAAAAATAAAAGTTACCTAAAGGTGGGATTATTGAAAAATAATTGAAAGGTGGGATTATTAAAAACGAACGGGTGAAAGGTGGGATTATTCCCATGAATTTTTCCTATTGAAATATATATATATATATATATATATATATATATATATATATATATATATATATATATATATATATATATATATATATATATATATATATATATATATATATATATATATATATATATATATATATATATATATAATCACTTCATAAGGCTAAAGGTTATTCTCTTATTGTCAAATGTTTTTGGGATAGAACTTTTATGTGGAAAATAATATTGATCGTAAAACCAATCTTGATACATATTACATCCGTGTTCCATATCCAAAAGATTAAATATGAGAGGGCATAATATAGTATAAAATTCATTTTGCGAAACCTTACCAATTTAAATTTTTAATTGAATTAATAGTGCAACACTTTGATCCTAAGAACTTGTGTTATACTCCAATTTTACATCCCAAATACAAGTAGTTAATTGATGAATTGCATCTGTGATGCCGTGATGGTAATGTGGGGACAACTAATTTTTTTTTTATAATTATTATAATGAAGACAGTAAGAAG
This sequence comes from Chenopodium quinoa, assembly GCF_001683475.1. Classification (NCBI taxonomy): domain Eukaryota; kingdom Viridiplantae; phylum Streptophyta; class Magnoliopsida; order Caryophyllales; family Amaranthaceae; genus Chenopodium; species Chenopodium quinoa. The sequence goes on along the minus strand of NW_018742205.1, from coordinate 7,793,164 downwards.
GGATAATAAAAATAAAAAATTGAAGAAAGGACACAAAATGCACATGCAGTGTCTAAAATCCCAACATCCTGGGTTCCTACAAAGCTAACGCATCTAGGATCTATACCAGTAATACTACCTTGTACTGTTTCAACTCCAGTGATTACTTTTAGACTTAATATTAAAATCATCATTAGTTTACTAATCAACATCAACTCATCTGTTTAATTAATTGAATGTGCAATTACCGATGATATAACGTACTCCAGGGGATTCATTCCTAAAATCACGTGTCCCATTTCCTTTAATTTATCAACTCCATTTTCCAACTTCTACCGTTTTCTCTACGACTACTCTCATTATTGCATCATATTTTTTATTTTCTTTAACTACACACCCACCCCTTTTTAAATTTTAATTATCACAAAGCATATCTTATATTGGAGTACAAAATTACAACCTACCTGTATAAAAAAAATGTCTTGAATCTGTTAATTTTCTCTTAATAATTATTAATAGGATCTTGTTGACTAATTAAGGATTTTAGGAGCGACGCATCCTATTTATAAACACTCTTGCCTTTAGGGTTTAAGCTAGTCACTAGTACTAAGCTAATCAGTTTTATCCTTAAAATTGATAGAACTCTCCTCTAGCTTAGCTAACTCATTATTAGTGTGAATCTGTGTTCTTATGTGTTGATCTCATTTTTTTTTTTATTTTTTTTTTATGTCCATCAACGTAACACAATGTTTCTGCGGGCATTATTAAATTATTATAATAGACTAACCTATCCACTAAACTACTTAATTAATCTTTCATAAAATTCATGATCAAATGCATGTTGTACGTTGTTTACCTTATCTTTGATTTCCTCCATTTTTTTTTATTAGATGCATCACTTTTTAAAATGAAAATTTCAATTTAAAGCATTACTTTCTCGTTTAGTTAATAAATATCTTTATCTCTCTCCTATCACATGAATTCTCTTTATTTTTTCTTTCTATCTCTCTCTACTCCAAAAATTATTGTCTAAGAGTCCACAATTACAAAGTGATGCAACTAAAAAGAACGAAGGAAATATTGTCTTCTCTTATCAATAATAAGAATGTAGGAAATAAGAGAGAGAAACGTGCATAAATAAACTTCTACCTAATAAACACATACCACAAAGATAAGTTGAGATGGAACATGAATTTTACTTTGAAACGAAATAGTACTAGGAGCCTAGGACTTTAGGAGTTACTTGGTTGTATGATTGTATCATTCATAAATAGACCACGTATCATTCATAAATAGACCACGTAAAGTGCGTCATTTTCTTCAATTACCTTTATTATAAGTATTCAATTCGTTATCAGAGTAATAATTCGTAATTACTATAAGTAGAAAAAAAGGTATATATAGAGTAATATGGAGGTGTTATGACCTAGCTAGCTATGTGCAACTAACACATGGTAAAGTGATTGAACGTGATACTTTGACGATGAGTAATCACTTCACCTCCTTGTTAAAATTATTAGGTGGGTGTATAGTTTCTCCTAATAATGGCAATGAAAAGAAATCGTAACAATTTTCAATAATTATTGCCTTTAATTTGCATGAAAGAGACATATTATCTTTAATTTCTTCGAGAATTGCTTTAAATAATACTCGTAGGAATATATTTTATTTTTAGGAAGGATGTAAAGTATTTCTCCTGTATGTGGTTGAATATACATGAGATTTGTAATTAAAGATTATTTTTACAATTTGGCTATAAAATATGTTCTTTAATTTCCTTGTTTTTTTTTTTACTTTACCTATTTGATTAATCATGCTTGTCAATGCATAAATCCTACCACCAATATACTTAATTCTTAATAAATAGAAATTATAACAAATAGATTTTATGTTTGGGTTTATTGAATAAGATCCCACGTGACTAAAGATCGTAGCAAGTATAATACAAGTAATTCATATGGCTATGAGAACATGCATGATAGCTTTGAGTTCATTTTTATAAATTTCCATAAAGTACATCTACCATGTATCAAATATTTAAGAGACAATTGACACTAAAGTAAATAATATCAACCATTACACATTCAACGAACAGACAATTAGTTTATCTAACAGGGAATCAAAATAGAGTTCATTGTGTATATTAGATTATCTTTGTCATATTTCATATTGTATGTTTCATCCAAATAATATATCATTATTTCTAAAAAGCCATTTGAAGAACAAATATTAATGTAAAACCGTCTTTGAATTATAAGATTATTTTTATTGTGAATCATGCAGGCAAGTGATCATATCCTAAGTTCTCTCTCCTTTTGGTTAAAACCACCTACAAGATCTTATATAATGGTTTTGCACGTCCTTTTTTTCCCTCCTAATTTGTTGGTGTTAAAAATAAATGACGCAACTATTCCAAAACCAAAGCGGTTTGATAGAGATGCAAGTTACAAAAAAGATGAGCACCGTCCTTGACAATAGACCCTTTTTTAATTGGACCTTTTTCCGTTTATTTGTTATTTTTTAAAATTTAAAAATCTCTTCTTCTCTCTTGGAATTCAGATCCATTCTCATTTTTCTCTCTCTTCATCATTATCACATGACGTAAATTCAAAGTAGCAACTGCTTTCCTCCTTTCCCCATCTACCCATTTCCATTTACACAACCAACTTGTTTTTATTATTCATTCACCCAACCAACCATGAATCGCAGCTTCAGAGATTACAATTCCTCCTCCACCGTCGTCGGTGCCGCCAGAATTTACCCGGCTTCTCCGTCGCAGCAACAGCCACAAAACCACCATCGTAGAGGCAACAGCTTCACCGGCGTCTCCAGAAACGCCGATGAAACTCTCGATCTCTTCTCTCGCTCTCGCCGCAGTGTCTCCCTTAGTACTCCTTCCGACGAATCCCAAGGTTTTTATTTTATTTTTATCATTTAATACGGTATTCATATTCGCGGTCACGACAAAGGCTTTGTAGTTGTCGTAGTTTGTCGGTTAATCTGAAACGGATCCGATATCATAGCTCTCCAAAACTAGTGATGGTCCCTGTTTCCGTATCCTAATCTCAACAGTGACGTCTTAGTAGTTACTCCCTATTTATTTATTTAAATAAAAAAATAATAATAGTATAAAAAGTGGAGAAATTAGATTGATTGAATATGGTTGGTTGGTTGCAGTGTCAATGAGATTGGGGAGGATAACAACGGTTGGATCAGTGACAATGGCAGCAAGGAGTGGATTGGATGATCTTCTGGCTTCTGCTGATGGCGGGAAGCATGATTATGATTGGTTTACATCTTCACTCACTCACTCACTCAATTTCATCTCTTTATTCATTGGTACTTTAGAGTTTTCCAATTCCCCCATGTTTATGAACTACTAATTAATTACTTAATCATAATCTCATACTAGAGTTACTCACATAAATCCTTTGTATTTGTGATTTGGGTGTAGTTGCTTCTGTGAATGAATGCTTGATTTACTGACACTATATCGCGATTCGTGTAGGCTTTTGACGCCTCCAGAAACTCCACTTTGTGCATCATCAGAGAGGACTGATTTTCAACCAAGAAACAGATCTGCTACAAGATCCACTTCCACGACTAAACCGTCCAGGGTATGTCGGTTTTGTCTTCCCATCGCATGTCACTGTTTTCAGTACTAAAATGAATTCTAGGTGGAACTCATTAATTTGTTCTTTTGTGGTTATAATGATAATATTGTGTCCCTAATTTATAGGCCAACTTTCCACTTCATTTCACCCAAAATGATAGACAACATTCAAGTAAAACTTTTAGTTAATCAACATTTTGGGTTGCATTTTATTAAAGGTAAAAGTACAAACCTAATTGAGTTGCATTTTGGGTCTCACTTGTGGACGTAATGGTAACAAATCATCTAACCTGATGTACTTCATGCTTGCCCACTGAAAACTTCAACAACTCTAAATTTTAGAATCACACCTTGAAACCATGTATTGCCTACCAATGGCAGTTTCAATTTGCAAATGACTGCGAAATGAGCTATATTTTCCTTGACATTGACGATGGTTGAAGAGTCTTGCAGTATAGGCTTATGTATAAGTAGCAGAAGCTCGATACAACTATCTGGAAGAGCCAATATATTATTCTTGCTTGTGGAAGTTAATTATATGGCTTTAAGTAGATTCTTGTGCAGTATCCTTGTATACCAGTATGATTTTATGGTATGAAGTCGATTATAATGCTCGCAGATTTGTATTTGGATAAACTGTCTAACTTTGTTCATATGACTGTATCAGCTTTCTACTGCGCAATTGGATAGCAGCCATTCCTCCAGACCAGCAAGAAGCAGCTCAGTGACACGCTCTTCCATATCTTCTACTCTTAACAACACTTATTCTTCAAATAGATCCTCCTCGATTCTGAATACAAGTTCAGCCTCTGTTTCATCTTACATAAGACCATCCTCCCCCATCAACCGTACATCATCTACTGCAAGACCTACCACTCCCTCCACGCGAACGACACCCTCACGATCTTCTACTCCTTCAAGACCCCGTTCATCGTCCAATATCTCTTCTGGCGACAGAACACGCCAATCACAAAACTCAAGGCCCTCTACTCCTAGTTCTAGATCGCAGGTCCCTGCTACTTCCAGTATTCCTGTCACTCGATCAAACTCTCGCCCATCAACTCCAACCCGGCGAAGTCCATCATCCAACTCCTTAGCAGCTCCCAGCCTCTCTGTTTCAACAGGGCGTATAATGTCTAATGGACGCAACCAGACATCGACATCCCGTCCTAGCTCCCCTAGTCCTAGGGTTCGATCACAGCAGCCAGTTATTCCCCCTGATTTCCCGCTTGATGCACCTCCTAATCTAAGAACATCATTGACAGATAGACCTATTTCTGCTGGGAGGTCAAGACCAGGTGCAGGTTTGACATCAAAGGTAAATACGGAGACACCAAGCTCTGTTAATAGGCCAAGGAGACCATCTTCTCCGGTTAGTAGGGGTAGGTCTGTAGAACCACCTGGAAGGGGCCATCTTCACTCTAATGTCCACAATACTGATGTATCTGAATCCCGTAAATCAGCTTATGTTTCTGATTCAATGAGGAAACCTGTCAAGGCATCCACAACCATGGAGAATGGTGGTATGGGAAGGACCATATCAAAGAAGTCAATTGACATGGCTATCAGACATATGGTACGTTTATTATTCTGCTGTGTTACTTGTTTCTGTACTTGTAATCAGTAACTTGTGCCTTACAGTCTTCATATTACCTCTGATATGTTTATGTCTCGCTTGAATTTATGTCTCAATCGTATATTATGCTCTCACTTCGTTCTCTTTAATATGGTGGACTGTCTGCAACAAATGACAATTGATTTCATCTTTATTGTTGGAAAGAATTAGTCCTCTTTTATGTGTGCTTTCTGTCTTTCATTCTTTGACATGCTTTGTGTACTAGCTAGCATTCCCACTCGGAAAATGGAATATCCGTGTACAATTGGTTTTGAATAACTCCTTGCTTTGCTTTGTACTGCTTATGTAGGATATTAGAAATGGTTCAGGGAGCATGCGCCCAGTTCCAAGTACCTCCTTGTTCCCTCAAAGCATCCGGTCTGCTCCATCCAAAATCCAAACCGGTCACGGGTCTGGCAGTCCAACATCTGTCAACAGTAATGGAAGTCCATCACTTAGCAGTAATGGATCTATTCTAGAGAATGGTACACATGCTAATGGGTTGCTTGAGAACGGGAAGAAAGAAGAAAATGGCAGGTTGTTTGGGAGATTGACTGGAGCAGACATGTACGAGAGCACCCGATATGATGCAATCCTACTAAAAGAGGATCTGAAGAACACTACTTGGCTGCATAGCGTGGATGATATGTCTGATCAGTGTTCCATTTTTGAAAACGGGTTTGAGCCTCTGCCAGAACCATTTGGCCTCTCATGATTGGTTCCTCGTTTCGGTATTTTACATATATCCGATCTTTCAAATTGATTATATCAAAAATTATCTGATTATCTCTGCGTGATCGAATGTCTCATTTTTGCTTGGAGAAGAGCTGAATGTTTATTGATTGATTGTTTTGCAAAGAAATGTCTAGGTTTCCCATGTTCCCTGAGTCCTGATGTAATTGATAAGTACATTATAACTTAATGCCCTGGATACTCCAGGCAATAGTCATATAGTTCTGTACATTTGATTCATTTCGCAATGATATATATTGATGATTATGTGTTATCATTTAATCGTTATCAAATCTAGCAGTACTAGCACTTGGTACTTTTTCATATACAGGTATATAGATTTTGCACACACACAGACAGAAGACAGAGCTTTTGGGAAGTACTATTATATGCCCGTGAGGCTTAGACTTTGGAGAGTCCTTTTGTTATGCTATAGTCTGAAGAGGGATCTCAGAGTCTCAGACCAGCATCTGCTTAGGCAAATAGTATTCTAGATGATTAGATAGACTGTCTGGCTTCCTTTTCACTCGATAAGCTATTCAAGTGACATGAGCTTCTGTTATGACTTAGAACAAGTACATTTTGACAAAGCTCTTTTGGATAGTGGCTCTGAAAGAGAGAATTCTGATAGCCAGCCTCAGTGGAGCAGAGTAAGAATTCTTCTGATAAGAATGTTAGATCTGGGAATTTTGGATTTACTCAATTATTTTTTGCTGCAAAAAAGATATCTGTGGAGAAACTTCCAAGCTAGATCTGAGAATAGTAAGGTCAATTGTGATAGGCATGTGGCTGGCCTTTGAACTTTGCTGTCAGTCGCAGTTGCAGCACATGATGTGGGCATCAGGTTTAGAGCCCACGCACCAGAAGCACATGTCCATGTGATCTCACTAGTTAAAATAAACACAAGAGCTCACCCTTAACATCATTTAGTTTCCTGATTTTCAGGATCCACACCTCTTCATCTAACTTCTTTGTGTTGTTTTATGATGTATCACTACTTTTGGCCTAGACTCTTTTCATGCTTACATCTTCGGTCTATCACACGAAGATAGTATCGAGTTTAAATGGTTTCACGTAATTTGTTCCCAGTTTCACTATTTTCTTAGAAGGCCCTGAGTTTGTAGATTCGTTGTATACTAGAGTTACATGTTAACGACGTTTACATTAATACATCATGTTAGTCTTTGGACCGTTGTTACTCGTATAAGAGAAGGTATAAAACCATTTGCAAAGTAAATAGTGTGACCAGTGACAATGACTAAGAGTAGTGAGTAGTGAGTATGCTGTATACTGTACCTTAAAAATGAGAGGCAGTGTTACCAATATCGTACGTAATAATAAGTATACAAACTACTTTTGGGGCCCTGATGAATAAAGCCATACTGTCTGTTGTTATAAACTGGGCCTGTGACCCAAAAAGGCTTTAATGCTTCCAAATTCATTGGGTTGGCCCACAATACCTACGCCTATTAAATAAAGTCTAACCAGGCACTGAACTAAACCATTATTCACTGCTCACTGACACTACACTTCTCCTATCGTGTGCTCAACTGCATATTGAGTATTGACTTTGACATCATATTTATTAGGGTTATCATGATTCATCTGTTTCTTTTCTCAAAGCATGTTTGTTTAAATTGCTTGTTTATTCGATACATGTTTAGTGCATATCTTTGAGCATTTTTTATGGAAATCACTAAAGTATTTTGCATGTATAGTAGTATTATTATGTTTTGCGCCTATAACATGCCATTTCAAAAGCCATTTAAGAACTAATAATGATTCAAGATTTTCTTATCTTTTCATAAGCGTCCAAATGATCTAAAATCACATGAAAAACACCAAACAACCTACAAAGTGACATTGTCCACACCTCTTATACTCAAAAATACTTAAAGACAGGTGCGCTTAGTACTATAATATGAAGTATTTTGAGATTTAATTTTTGCTTATCCAAATTAGCAAATGAAAAACAAATAGCTTGGATACACTATAATAATGTATTTGTATTAAAGAAATGCCATACTTGTAGTATAAATGAAGATGTGTATTGCATGCATAGTACCATCTCAATGTCATTAGAAATGGGCCCAATAATATAGATCGAACTACATCTCAAAAAAAAAAAAAAAAAAGGAACTTTATGATTAAAATGGTTTGGAGAGCTACTAATGAGAGTCAACGAGAGCATATATTCACTGTAGACAGTAGTGAAGTCTGCTTTTCATTTTGACTCGGAATTGAATACTTGACTGTTTTTGTTGAGTACTCGTAGTAATTAATTGGGAAGACTTAATTAAACAATACTTAGGAGTACAATTTATGAGGCAAAAAGAGGTGGAGTTGGTACATAAGTAGGTAAAGACTTAATTCAAAAAAAGTCTCTAATTCGAATATGAGAAAACCGCTAGACTTTTTGTTTCGACTTAATTAATTATAGTTAATGATGATGCAAAGCATCCAAGGTTAACTCTACTTACTTAAATGGATATTCATTTACTCCCTATTAATCTACGAGTAGCTACTTTCTGCTATGCTTACTCTTCAACTCGTACTCATGCAAATATATATTTGACATAAGAGTATATTTTACCACCCCCCCCCCCCCCTTAAGATCCACATAGTACATCTCTATTAATTTTTTTTTTTAATTTAATTTAATTTAATTTTTTGGCGGGTAAGAAAAAGGTTTTATATAGGGTTAAGGACCTCTTACAAGTTAATTATTATGTCCAATTATATAGATAGGATCCATAAGACCCTTTTGGAATGGAAGGAAAAGGGTAAGGAAATCTCCACTCACATCCTTGTGTTGTGATAAAATAATCTCTACAATTAGATGACTAGACCAATTGACCAAATACTACTTGCTATACTATTCTACTAGATGGTTGTGTACAATTATCATATTAATTTTAATTTGACATTTTGGAACAAAAAATGTTTTTTGCTATAAAATTTGGAAATTGTTTGACTAGCAAAAGAAAAAACTGAATTAGAGATCAAAATCAAGGAGATGCTATGCTCCTAATAAAAAAAAAAAAAGAAAGACAGAAAATAAATAAGGTGGAAGAACACCGAAGAATCCATCCAAAGAGGGAGAAACAAATACAAGTTACAAGCATTAGCATTTGCACCTATTTCTCTGCTAATCTGTCAGGCTCACACTAATTACCTTGGTGGGCCCCACCCACACCCTTCTTTCCAACTTTCTCAACTACTGCTCTGCTCCCCCCCTTTCTTCATTTATTTTAGGTTTAGAACTAGGATCTTAGGATGGCTGACCTCATTTAGTTTAAGGGTGCTAGTCCCCACTAATTTTATTTAATTGCAAGACAATACTAGCTAGCTAATTAACATCATGTTTATCTGTTTCATTTTTCTTGTCACATTTTACAACAATATTTTGCTTGATTTGATTATTTTGTGAAAGTTTTTGGATGAAGTCCGACAAATGTATGATCACTATGTCTCTTAGTACAACTACTTTCGCTTTAAATTATGCGCTGTTTACTTCACCTTAAAAAAATAATATTAAGTAAAAATAATTTCAGTTCAGTAAAAATAAGTTCAATTTAATAAAAATAATTTTAATCGGTAAAAATTAGTTTAGTTCAGTAAAATTCAGTAACTTTAAAGAATAAATATAACAGAAAATCAACAAAAATAATTTCACTTCAACAAAAATAATTTTAGTTCAGTAAAATTAATTTCAATTTAGTAAAAATAATTTAACTTCAGTAAAAATAATTTCAGTTAAGCAAAAATAAGGTGAACTGAACGGAGCCTTAATTAATTATATGGAGTACAACATTTTAAATTTTGCACTATTTATATAAACGTTATTTACTTTGACTACATTATTACAAACACTCCGTATATTAAGCACAATTGTTGTCGTGCAAATTATTTTTGGTTAGTCTTAACTCTTCATTCATTATACCAACTTTAGAGTTCTTGCTAATGTATAAATTAAGCTTTTGGTTGAGTTGGTCCGTTAATATGGTATCGGAGTTAGCGTGACTCAAAGGTCACGGTTTCAAATCTCATCCACCCCCCATTTTCAAGTAGAATATTTCGCGCAGCATATGAGGAGGGCGCATGCTGCATCCACACTTTATGCCCAACGGGTTCTCGTGTGGTTGATGGTTTAGGCCCAGAAATATGTTTTATACACTCTATCAATTATAAACAAAAATGGTCAAAATTTTGCATTGATACACGTACGATTAATAAAAATGCCAGTAGCAGTCCGTTTAAAAATGTTAAGATAATGGGGGTAAAGAATGAGCTGGTATTGTGTTGGTAAGAAAAACAGAAACGTAAAAATGTTATGTTAATGTTGTTAACAAAAAGAAAGAAAAGGTCTTTCTTCTCAAAAATTACAGCTGTGCAGACCAACTTCCTGGGTTCTGCACCTGCCTTCTTCCTTACTTGGAAATTCCGAACAACAAAAACTCTGAAACAGAGAAGAAACTCATCGAGATCCGTGTGTCTAAAACCCAAAACCCCCCATTTTCAGGGGAGGTTACTTTTATGCCGTTAACTTTACGGAAGATTTTGGGTTTGAGAAGTTAGGACACAAATTGAACCTGTTTCTCTCTAAACTAATACCAACTCAGATTCAGTGTATTCTTCAAGTTTTGCCGTTGATAATTGCTTTCTTTTTAAACCCCATTTTTTCACCTTTTTTTCTCTCTTTTTCTTTCTCTTTCTTAAACTCAAATATGTTGTTGTTGCTGCAAATGCTGCTTCTTTCCAGGTACCCTTTTCTTTTTTCTCTCTCTCACATTTTATTCAACTTGTTAGCTTCATTTCTGCATCAAATAAAATGTGTCAAACTCTATTCATTTGGGAATATTTCTGTTTCTATATTTGATTCATCAATTTCATGGATCTGTACCTCTATTTCTTGTTGTGCAGATAATTTTGTTGATGGGTGCTCTAATTTGACCCATTTATCTTTCTAAGGTAATTTCCTCTTTCAATATCTCTTTGAATTGATATACTGTTATATTTTGTTTGATTTTTGTTACATTTCCTTTCTTGAAATTTATTTCCTTTAATTTTAGTTCAACTATTAATTTGATTGCTAAAAATAGTAAATTCTTCTTCTTTCTATGAATTTATCAAAATTTTCAGCTTTCCCATTTTCAGGCTCATGTTTACTAAAATCTTCATTATACCCTGATCTGTTCTTCATTTTATTAATTATTACAATTCAACTGGATCCTTCAATTCATCATAAGTTATATAAATACAGTTTAATTACTCTATGAATTGTTGCTAGTTAGTCTTTTTGCTCCTAAGGCAAAAATGTGAGACTAGAAATTGGAATAATCATTCATGCAAATTTACTCTTAATATCTCTAGGAGGGGAATGAGAGGGACATAGGGTTCGAGTTGATTAGATTCGGTAATTTGAAAGGGGACCTTCAATTTGGTATACTTTGGATACCATTAGTGAGAAGTGAAACCCACCCAGTATATCATCCTTCCCAATTTAGTAGAAGTATACTAATTGCTGTTTTTTAAGGGAAAAGAAAAAAGAGAATCTTTTACTTGTGGGATTTGACTAATGCTTCATGCAATCCACTCTTAAATTTAGAAGGTGAAAGCATGGAAGGGCAGTAGGAGAACATTGATCATGAGTGATAATTAGTGTTGTAAACAGAAAAAGACTCATCTTTATTATCAACTAACCCTTGCATACTTATTAGTGCTCCCTTCTTTATCCAAAAAGAACTCCCATGCTTTATTGCTTTCTTTAGCGCTTTAGCTGTATGCTTACTTTTTGATAAATGTATTATGGAGTACTGCCTTTTTATACTAATCCTAAAGATTGTATAATGACTGTCAGACGAGAATTGAACTGGACATTTCTTTGTTTTCATAAATAGTGGCATTTATGCTTTGGTACAAAAATTTTCCGTTAATCCTATTCTTTCTTCTCCACTCATTTTAATTTGATGCTTAAAGTTGTTTAATTCCAAGGGTGGGTGGACTGGTGTTAATGACTGGACCCGGCGGATGAATTCCTTAGAAACACACTGGGGTCTGGTATTAATCTAGCATTCATTCTGTTGGTCCACAAATTAGTCTTCAATCAAAGGCAGCTTCTTTGCTAACATGTGGCTCCCATTCTGGTGTACATTTAATCCTTGAATTGTTCGTTGGTACTTAGGTGAAGTATCTGTACCTTCTCTTTAATTGCAATAGAGATTATGAGATTCCGCTTGATGCTTTTATATCCTGCTTGTTGTCCCATATAATTGTATTCCCTTTTATCCGGTAATTCATATCTAACCTCTCAATATACGGTTTCTGCATTTTGTATATCACTCGTGTTGTTGCAAGTATCTTTGTTCTAACTTTACTACATTGTTATTTGTCTAGATTATTGTTTATCTAAAAGAGATAACTAGTCTTTTACAGCATTTTGCTTTGAGTGCATGTTCAGTCTTTTTTTTTTTTTGTTTTTTTTTTTTTTTGCATACTTGCTATTTGAGTGAATTTTCTTAGTTTTTGTAAACTCTCTGCTTCACATGCATGCAGTGCTTGCTTTAGTTTGTATTCATAGGAAATATGATCAGACTGCTGATAGCCTATTCTTTCTTATGCCAGGCATTACCAGAGAATCGCTGCAACAGACCAACCATTATCCTATTGAACCTACACCAGCAGGATATCTATGAGGCTCTTCTTTCTTTTGACATTGGTGTCGCTTTTCTTGCTCATTTTTCCACCTCCAAATCATGCTGATCTGGAAAATGACAAGCAAGCTTTGCTTCAGTTTGCTGCTTCAATCCCTCATGGCCGGAAAGTGAACTGGACTTCTTCTGCCCCAGTATGCACTGCTTGGGTGGGCATTACCTGCAGCTCGGATAACAATAGTGTAGTTGCTGTCAGGCTACCTGGGGTTGGACTTAAAGGTCTTATCCCTAATAACACCCTTGGGAAGTTGGATCACCTTACGACCCTCAGCCTCCGGTCAAACCTCCTCTCGGGGAGTCTTCCATCTGATCTGCTGTCCCTTCCTTCTCTCCAGTATGTATACCTACAGCAAAATAACTTATCTGGAAAAATACCATCTTCATTATCCCCGCAACTCAACACATTAGATCTCGCTTCTAACTCCCTGGAGGGCGAAATTCCATCATCTGTTCAAAATCTGACTAATTTAAATAAATTGTTCCTTCAAGATAATGCTCTTACTGGATCCATCCCCAAATTAAATAATCAAAGTCTTAAGTATCTGAATTTGAGCAACAATCACCTTAATGGCTCAATCCCATTGGCTCTTAGTGGCTTTCCCAATTCGTCATTTCAGGGAAACACAGGCTTGTGTGGACCTCCACTTAAACAGTGCTCTGGAGTTTCTCCTGCTTCTGCTCCCGCTGTGTCTCCTTCAGATAACATGGGTCCTACACCTGCTGCTCATGAAAAAAAACACTCGAAAAAGGGACTAAGCAAAGTGGCTATCATTGCCATTGCGGTAGGAGGAGGTGTGGCACTTTTTCTTCTTCTGCTAATGGCTGTCTTTTGCTGTTTAAGGAAAAAGGATAGTGAAGGACATGGTGTTCTTAAAGGCAAGGCTTTTGGTGCTGGAAGGACTGAAAAGCCCAAGGAAGATTTTGGGAGTGGGGTCCAGGAGTCTGAGAAGAACAAATTGGTTTTCTTTGAAGGTTGTTCCTTCAATTTTGATCTTGAAGATCTACTAAGGGCCTCTGCTGAAGTGCTGGGAAAGGGAAGCTATGGTACAACTTACAAGGCCATCTTGGAGGACGGAACGACAGTAGTTGTCAAGAGATTGAAGGAGGTTGTGGTTGGCAAAAGAGAGTTTGAGCAGCAGATGGAAACAGTTGGAAGGGTTGGTCAGCACCCTAATGTTATTCCCCTACGGGCTTATTACTACTCTAAGGATGAAAAACTTCTTGTTTACGACTATGTATCAGCTGGTAGCCTGTTGGCACGTTTGCATGGTATGCTCTCTGTTCTCTTTGTTTATCCTTTTTGTTTCTTAAGTGTCAATTCTGAAAATGAGAAATGATATTTTAAAAAGTAGAACCCTGTTCAACTTAGCAATTACTGTCCTCAAGAGCTTAAATAAACAAAACAATGAATGATATTTTCAGGTAGCAAGGATGGTGAAAAACCACCACTGGACTGGGAATCCAGGATAAAAATTTTACTGGGAGCTGCTAAAGGAATAGCCCACATCCATTCAGCTGGTGGTGGCAAGTTCACACACGGGAATATTAAGTCCTCCAATGTTTTTCTTTCCGAGGACCATAATGGTTGCATATCAGATTTTGGTCTGGCTCCCCTCATGAGCTTCCCTGCTGTCCCTCCGAGAACTGCCGGCTACAGAGCACCAGAAACAATAGAGACAAGGAAAACCTCCCAAAAAACTGATGTTTATAGCTTTGGTGTTCTCCTTCTTGAGTTGCTTACGGGGAAGACGCCAGTGCAATCACCTGGACGTGATGATGTAGTTGATCTCCCAAGGTGGGTGCAGTCAGTTGTTCGGGAGGAATGGACCGCGGAAGTTTTCGACGCAGAGCTAATGAGAAATCAGAATATTGAAGAAGAGTTGGTTCAAATGCTTCAAATTGCCATGGCTTGTGTTTCCAAGGTGCCAGATTTAAGACCTGACATGGGAGAAGTGGTGAAGATGGTCGAGGAGACCAGGCAGTCGGATTCTTCAAGCAGACCATCACCAGAGGCTGAGGGATCAAAGTCTAAGGCTTCAGATACCATTACACCGTAAAAGCAACAAACAGCATTCAATTGTTCTTTTGATTTCATCTTTTAGTGAAAAAGGAGGCTACTAACAAAGGACTGTACATAGCTCAAAATCTTGGTACTTGCTGCTAATGAGGTCCCAGCCATTCAGTGATTCTTTTAGGGTTATAAATTAGAAACTCAAATTGTGTCATTCTTTTCTGTTCTTTTTTCTCAGGTTTTTATTTGTTGATCAGTATAGGAGGGGTGTTGTAGCTAAATTTGATTCAAACATTTGTCTTTTTTATTGGTGTTACTGACATCTTGTATAAGTGTATCTGTTCTCAAATTAGTATTACAATCAATTAGATTCTGACAAAATAAGTTTGACATACACTAATTGGAGTGACAAAAAAAAGGGGGAGGGCGTGTGGTTTGATGCTATTTTTAATAAATCTACATGCATGATTACGTGACTCATTATCAAGCAAATCATGGTTCCAATATTGAAGTCGAACAAAATAACTTAATTCTACTTCCCCAAAATCGATTTAAATCAAAATTTCAATGATATCAGGTGATACAGGTTGGCCATTATAACCAAAAATAAAAAATGGCCAACAACAAAAAAGTAATAGGACAGTAAAGTCTGTAGTCCAATCTTGTGTTAAAAAATGTTTACTGTAAAACAACTCAAATATGTAGTCTGACCATCTATTTCCTTTCTATCTCAACGGACCTTCTACAAGTTAGAACATATTTTAGATTACTGCGGTGAGTTTGCTGGACCCTTGTTGACTAGATCGGCACCACTTACATAATTCGCAAAAAAAGAAATAAGCCTAAAAGGAGCACCGATCAGAGGAGCATCAGCAAGTGGCACACTCTCATCTCCTACACCTACAGAAGCTTGTGCTTCTATATCCTGACTTTCATTTTCATCTAATGAAATTTGCACTATTTCTCCAGCCAGACTGGTTTCTGATGAATGCCGGACTATATTAGCATGTTCTGAGTTTATTTCATCCATTACTCTTTGCTCATCTCTGATTGGAGCTGTTCCAAAAGACTCGAGATTCTTTGTTGACAAGGAGTTATCCTCTTGAATATCCTCAGTGGATCTAGACACAGGATTTGCAGAGGAATAATCAGGTATGTCCACTGAAGTAATATCAGGCACTACAGCTAGTTGACCAAGCTCCATGGACATCTGATTCACCTAAAACAAATCACAATCACAGGAAAAAATGTCAAAGAAAAAAATGAGCAGAATTGCTCATTCTCTTGCCCTAAGGATTAGTGAATGAGGTTTAAATCTTGGGGTTCAAGAAGGAAGGGAGAGGTTTCAGGTATCCAAATTATAAAACTATACATACAAAAGAACCCCCACCCCCCCTAAAAAAAAGGAAAAAGGTTTTTTTTTTTAAAGAAAAGGTACTTGCAAAATAACAATGACTGCTCATAATCTTAATAGGCAACTAAACCATCATACACTGCATGTGGCACTCATGAATTACCTTTTCAACAAGATCTGCATTTTCTGCCATCAATTTCCCAATCAATGCATACATTTCTTCCATCTCAGTATTCAAGTTCTCTTTCTCAGAGGCATCCTATATCAGAAAGTCAAAACCCAACATAGACATTAACAAAGATTCTTTCAAAATATCTGTATGAGAGATACTTTCATTGTGTGCCACACAAGATAGAATGCTTAATTTGCATCACTACTCAAATTGGCAGATCATCTCATGACTTCCCCAATATGCAATGACCGCGTGTAAACGCACATCAAGAAGAAGGTAGAAGGAGCAAACCTTTTGAGCATCAGTTGGAGGCACTGGAGTTGCCAAACTCATTTCAACATCGTGAACTCGTGTCTGTAAGTTAGAAATGTTGTCTAACAACTGCTGCTTTTCTTGTGAGAGACTATTCCTAGCTCCTTCCAACTCCAAAACCTGCCAGGCTTTGTTTTCAATTTAGCATCAGAAAAAATATGTACTTCCTCCGTTTCTTTTTAGTTAGCACGCAATCCTTACAGGAAATTTTAAAATAGTTGCAATGTTACTTCTTCTTCCTTTTTTTTTTTTTTTTTTTTTTTTTTTTTTTTTTAAGTACATACACAAATTTGCACCCAAAAATAAAATTAAAAAGGTTGCCCCTGTTTATCCAACTATAACATCTAATGACCCCTACCTCAACTAACTAATTCCTCTAGCTCTCCTTAGTCTTCCCCTTACCATTAGCCAATAAATCAAGTACACCCCAACCCCAACTAAGCAGGCAACTGCACCATCTGAAAGCCTCAAGCACCTCCCACCCCTTCCAAGTGAACTGCCTAGTGCCTACCCCAATACTCTCCAGCCTCGCCTCCTCCCCTATAGTTCAACTTTCCGGCCTCCACTCCCAGGCAACTACATAGACATCAAGCAACTAAAACCAACACCTACCCCAATACTACCAAAATCCTAGGGGTGAGCATGGATCGGATATCCGATCCGAAATTGGTTTTCGGATCGGATATCCGTATCCGAAAATTCCTATATTTGATATCCGTATCCGATCCGAAATTTTCGGATATCCGATATCCAACTTTTTCAAATTATTGTTTAAAAATTCATTTAATGGCCAAATTAACTTTTTGTTAAGGAAAATTGATAAACAGAGTACTTGTATATTGAAATTGAGCTAAAATGAGAAGATCAAATAGACTAGAAAATTTTAAAATCCAACAACTAATTTCACCAATTTCAAAACAAAGAAATTTTACACATTGTCACAAATTACAGAACAAAAAAAAATTAAAATAATTATCATTGAGAAGAGAAGCCGTCGCTGGTGGAGGCGTGGAGCGGCCGTGAGATTGAGGGAGTGGGATTTGAGAGCGGGCGCTGTCGATGGTGGTGATATGCGATGATGGGCTGACGTGATGTTGCAACTCGAGGGAAGTCGTCGTGGTTGCGGATGTTGATGGCGGTGTGGCTGGAGGAGGGTGGAGCGACGCGTGAGGATCTAGGGGGGAAGATGGGCAAGCTGTTGGTGGTTGGCTGGTTGCAGATGTTGATGGAGGTGAACTGAGGGAAATCTTAAAAAAGAATAGTCAATGAGATTCTAAGAGGAAAGAGAGGAGAGAGAAGATAGAGAATCAGATAAGAGAGAGGGGAGCGGTGGGGGGAGTTTTTGAGGGAATGATTAGGGTTAGTTGGTTTAGGCCTTTTGGGCCTTTGTGGAGTATATAGAGTAAGTCTTCATTAAAAAAGACTCCGTAAAAAATTAAGTGATTTTTTCGGATATCGGATATCCGAAATACAAAATTTGGATATCCGATAGAAAATCGGATATCCATAATTTTCAGATCGGATCATCGGATTTTCGGAAAGTTTTGCTCGGCCATACAAAATCCACCACTACCAAAACTTCAATAAACCAGAAAGGGAAAGCGAGAAGGCCACCCCAACAACACTAATAAACTACCAAAAGCCTACACTTAACAATTATGTTGGCACCCCACAATTAGACAGACTAGAGCACAACAACACACCACCAAAAATCAATATTTGCAAAAATAAAAACCACTCGATGGTGGTGATTTCAGATCTGGTGGTCAAAGGAGTTGTGTTTGCCAGCAACTCAGCAAGTTCAAAGGGAGTGAAGTAGAAATTGTGCCCTTTAAGGGAATTGAAGTGCTGGTGAGGGTGGATTATTAAAGAGAGAAACAGTAATGACCCATTCCAATTGTGAAGGTAATGATGGGTTCACGGAGGGGAGGTAGAGAAAGGTAGGAGTGGTATATAAGTGGTATATAATGCTCCTTTAACTTTCTCCTATCCCTTGGTTTGTGCACCAAGTTTTTGGTTGCAACTGAAAAGTAACGGAGGAAGCAAATTGCTTTGGTAAAAAAACTAAATGGTGCATGAAATCCTAATTTTTCTCAATAAGTGTATATACCAACATGCAATAGATAAATAAATTTGGTTCAAGTACATGACTGATACATATTAAATCCAATTTAATAATCTTATCCAACAAAGAAGATGAACCTCCTTTCTATGCTGTAACATGCTTGACTTGTTAATCATCTAATAATCAAGTACAATTAGCTTTTCAACATTATTTATCACAAACTGGCATAACACATTACATACCTGCATTTTCAACTTTGCGTTCTCAGAATTCAGAGTCGTGATCATTTCCTTGTCTAAGTTCTGCACATTAAGGGAAGGATAACAAAAACATATGTATTTAGCTTCCCATCTTTAACCGAAGAAGGCAGCAGAAGGTGAACTGAGGTTGAGGCAAGTAAATAAATACTATGACAAAGTAGAACTATAGGATGACAGTAAAGGCTTTGGGTGACTTAGAAGTTGACTGACAAATACAGTGATGATGACAAGACAACAATAAGTTCTGAAAGCAACAGTGCAGAAGGTTTTTTGATGGGGGGAAACCAGAAAAAAGATCAAGCTAGGCAAGTATAAAAATATGAGTAGTACGGAGTAATAATCATCAAGATAGAAAATCTTACCTCTGTGTCAACAAGAGAATGTTTCTCCTTCTCAACATGCTGATATTTTTCCAGCAAATTCCTCTGAAACAATAGATAATTAATTTAGTCATTGAATAGACAGTTCATTCTGAAGTCATAGGCTACCACAATAATGACATGTGCATTAAAACATGAGGAAGAGAAACATATGTAAATGACCACTACCCACGTTTCCTAAATTTTAATCACTATCTGTTTTCATCCGTTTTTATGTATTCTACTCAATTTTACTTTTTACTCCCTCCTTCCCATAATACTTGACATAGTTACCATTTTCGTCCGTCCCACAATACTTGACACGTTACTAAATATGGAATGAGACCACTAATAAAAAAATATTTTCCTATACTCTCTTTAGGACCACAAACCCCAAAACCAATCAAATCCTACATTTTCTCTCTCCTCACTACCCCCACCACCCCCACTTTTTGTTTTTTTACAATATAAAAATACAAAAGAGAATCTTTTATAAAATAAACAAATGTTTTAAATGAACCCACTTGTAATTTTCTTAAACTACGTGTCCACCCCAACGTCCCAAGTATTATGGGACGGAGGGAGTATTCTTCATGGGGAATCTTTTTTCTAGCAGCTCCTACCCCACCCTATGCGAACCTATTTATTTAATTGAATCCCAAACACTTCATCACTCTCCATAAAGTGAAAGGAACCACATGAGTAATCCCTATTAAGTTCTTAAATTTTGTAGCGACAATTACTTAGTAGAATTCAGGAAAACTGAGGTAGTACGGAAAAAGCACATATAGTTTACGACAAAAATAGTCTTCCTAACTCTCACCTGTTCAAAACTCAAAGCAGCATTCTCCTGTAACAGCTGGCTGATTCTCTGCTCCAGGCTCACCTGAGAATTAGAGAATAAGTATAACTGTGAGTGTTGGTTTCTTAACCCCCCACCCCCCTACTCCAAAGAATTGTAACAATGTTCCAGGCCAAACAGTACAAGCATGCCAGAAATCAATGCAACACAATCCACCCAACATTACCTCTTTCTCATGCCAGGAGTCATTTTCAGTCTGTAATTGCTTAATTTTCATCTCTAGGTCGGCCTGCAAAAAGAGGGGAAAACAATTGAAGCAAATTGAGTATTTTCATCACAAAGATTTTTGTTTGCACTGTGATATATAACCATATATCCCATATTACATGTCATAAATCAATACCTGTCTTTGTATGTAGGAGTCTTTTTCATAAAGTAGTTGTTTGACCATATCTCTTAATCTAGCCTAAAAAATACAAAAGGAAAAAAAATTATCATGACAGGGATGCAACCCATAGTGAAGCATAAGCAAAAGCCTTGTAAAATTTACAAGAAACTTCAACTGATCTGACATATATCACCTCTCCTTGCAACGAATTTTGCTTTTCACTGTTAACTGTAACACACTGCCAAAGAAAATTTAAAGAGGCATTAGATGATGAGATAAAATTTGAGCGTTTGTATTATGAAAGATATTCTGTCATTTTCTTCCATGCCAAAATTAATGAGGATGATGTTTCATTCAAAACCTAACGAACATCATCATTGTGTCCAGTTTTTCACAGCATAGTATTCTAATAGAGAATCAAAAATCTATCTTTGTAAAGACAATCAAGTTAAAATAATAGGTATCAGATAATAACAAAATCAGTAATCTGCATGAGATCGTACATAAGCTTCATTCTTGCAGAAAAGCAATTAATTTGGCAGGCCAAAAAAAGCCTTGCCTAATTTCTTATCTCATAAGGGAGCAGCAATCGAAACGGTGTGTGCTGTTTTATATACTTATGTTTGAATTATGCTGAGATGCTATCAAAGATTGATATTTGTTTATTGAGAGAATTTGAATCTAACTCAATATGGTAATGCATTCTACTGAGAAGAATGCTTAAGCACATGATATCCCATATACCTCTCTCAATGTAATTATTCTATCTGATAGACGTTTTGTATTGATCCTAGGAGGATACTGGTCATGTTTCTTCTGTTTTTTTGCCATTACGTATAGCTTAGTGCCTTTTGCATAGATTTTTTTTTTTTTTTTTTTTTTTTTTGGGGGGGGGGGTGGTACACCTGTATATTTAGTAAGAATAGTTACCAAAAAATGAAGAGAAATAAAAACAATGAAAAACTGGAATTATTCTTCCAGTAGAAAATCAAAAAGGTAGAGCCTTTGATTTTGAAAATGAAAAGATCATTAACTGGAATTATACGGTATCACAGCAGGATTGTGAAAGATCTAGCAAGAAGAAAAGATTCAAAGGCTTTATCAATATCAAAGCAAAGAAAAGTTTCAATCTTTATTTTCAAAACATCATGGTCATAGACTCATAGGAAGAACTGAAGCCTCTGTTCTATGTACAACACTCTCTTTATTTGTTGTAAATGAAAGCACATTACCAATGGGAAGCATAAAAATAGCTCTAGGAGCCAAAAAATTGTAAGGTTATTATAGGGGAGAGTGTAGCTACTTAGGGTTTTGGTCTTGAATGCTCATATAAGGACCAAAAGTCAAGGTGAACCAAGTACAAGATGATGGAACTTGAAAGAAGCTAAGGTCAAGGTCTTTACCGATAGAGTAGTTTAGATCATGTTGAATAAGAGAGTTTATAAATTGACATTTTGAAGAAGGTTGAACCAACAAAATGTCATTTTTCCCAAAGGTGTAAAGTTGTCAATAGATGAAGGAGAGATTTTGGAGGACCCTAGGTATGCAAAAGAATCATAGGATGATTGTTATACTTGAACCTCACCAAACCAAAGTGCAAGAATTGAGTCAATTCATGATGCAACACTTCATGTGATCAAGTAGACAAGTACCTTGTTCGTACTATATATATCACAGAATTTTCTATTCAACTGATTTAATAACTAGATTTTGTGACTATGACTAGAAAACTGAGCATTCAATGCAAGATCATTGACTTGATACTGTGTCTTCTTGGGATAGTCTCTTATATCCTGGAAAACTGAAATTTGATTTATTATGCAACAACCAATCTGCCATAATCTAACCTTTTATGAAAAACCCCAACAACTAAAAAGGTGGACTTCCACTATGTTAGAGATAACATCACTAGCAATTTCATAAATGTGCTTCACATCAAGTCCTTTGTTCAATTCATAAACTTGACGACTAAATGTCTAAATGAGCAACAGCACAATCTTCTCTCTGTGTTAGGATTGTTTAACACAGCTTCAACTAAAGGGGGGAAATATTGAGAAGATTGAAGAAGCACATGACATTTTCATACACCTCTCTCTATGTAATTAGTTTCTCCTATATGTTTTGTATTGATCCTAAGTGGTTACTACTCTTGTTTTTACTGTTTTGTCTTTTTGTACAGCTTAGTGCCTTTTTAAAAGGGCTTCCTTGTATATAATATGTATATCATAGGGATTTCTATAACCCTATTTTGTAGGATTGTAAAGAATAGTAACCAATAAATCAGAGAAATAAAACCCAACAAAATTGGAATTTTTCTAGTCTTTGATACTTTTGCACATTCACAGGTAGCACAGTAAAATGTCTAATTCACATACAAGCAAATTCGATATTAATATACAATCACTGTAATGGAGATGATGAAAATGCAGTTATACAACAGCAACAAAAACAAATAAACTTACGCCATTAGAATATTGAGGTTGTTTATCATCATCAATTACTACATTTGACAAATTATCTTGTTCGCCACAAACAGAACTTGTCTCTCCAGCATTAGACGACGCCGAATCGTCGGCTGCTGCTGTTGTTTTGGCTTGTTGTTTATTCTTCTTCTTCTTATTTTTCTTCTTCTTTTTATCGTCCTCCATCATTCTTGGATGATCCCAAATTCAACCTAAAACTGAATTAAAATTCCAAATAATAATAAAAAAAAACGGCAATTTGATCGATTGAATTCGTGAAAACCTACCTATGGAACAGCGATTTAGATGAAGAAATGCAATGCGAGTGTGGGAGAGAGAGAGAAATGGATGATACCTGGGAGATCTAAGATGAGAGAGAGAAAGTCCACGCTTTTGGTGCTTCGGAGAAGAGAAGGTGTCTTTGCTGTGTGTGTGCAATTGTTCGATATTTCAAGTGTTGTAATTTACGTAATTAGTACTCGGAATAAATGGTGCTTTCTTTCATCAGATTAATTCAAAAATTAATACAGAGGGTCATTGTTTATTCTTCACGCTTATTCCGTTCTGTAATTTATTTCTATATTCGTATCAACATATGGGTTATGGAGTACTTTGAATCGCATACCTCATCCACTTTGTTCATTGGGTTAACTAGGGTTCGATTTTGAAAATTTTACATACACGCCTGTAATATACACAAAAGTTATTTTTTTTTTTCTCTTTTGATGATTATATGTGTAATAACTGTCCTCTAATTTAATCATAATAACTAGTGTGTGGCTCGGGCAATACCCCAAGTTGCTAATTTGTACTTGTTTAGTTTGCTAATCAATTTCGATTGTTTTTTCTTAGTGTCTTGATAATCATCTTAAAATTTCATAAGTTGAAAAAAGATTTGTATTGAGAACCATATTCAATATATGATATGTTATGATATATTACTATTTAATAGAAAATTAAAATTATTATTTTTCATATACAGTTTTTCAAACTTCAAATCTTAAGTTGTTAAATCGTCTTATGATCATTACATAATGAAAACAAATAATATAAAAAAAACACTAATTATTTATGTAAATTAACTATTATTTTGTTGGACTGAAAAGAACAATAAATAAATGGCTAAGATAGTAAGACTTGTTGTCTTGAGTTCAAGTCTTGCTATAAGCATTTTTTAGTTGTCAAACTCAATCATTACATAATGGAAACAAATAGTATAATAAAACACTAATTATCTTATTTAAGTTAACTATAATTTTGTTAGATTAAAAAACACAATAAATAAATGGCTAAGATGGTAAGACTTGTTGGTCTCAAGTTCAAGTCTTGCTATAAGCATTTTTTAAATGTCATATCTAATACATGTTGTGAAGGTGGCATGTCATGATTATAGTGACACGTGGCACATATTGCTGACATGTCATATTTATAGGACTTATAAAAAGGTGACACATGGAACATATTCTGTTTTAGGAACGCTTTTTAATATATAAGTATAAATAAGCAAAAAAAATACATTAGGTGCACCATACACCCAATTGTATTTAGCAACCTTTGGTTCATTCTAGAGATGGCAATGGATCCAGATCTGACCCGGATCCGCGGACCCGTATCCGTTTTTGACGGATCTGGATCCTGAAAATTTGGACCCGTCGGATACGAAAAGGATCTGGATCCGAATCTCACTCTGAGATCCGGATTTGGATCCGTTTACCTGTTTTTTAAAAAAAACATATCTCTTTTCTAACTTACTATGGATTTCATTTACTCTTTGGCTCTCAATGTTTATGGTCTGTACTAATTGCTATCACCCAAGTAGAAACAAGTAGAGTTTTAACAATTCAGAGAGCTGCTTTGTTGTTTGTTGTTTTGGTGATCTTTTTAGTGCTGCTGTTGTCCTTTGGTGTTGCTGTGTTTTAAACTTTCAATCCTAATGCTGGCTAGTGGTTGCTATTTTGCTATTAGATTCAGCTACTTTGCTAAGCTTGATTCTTGGGAATGTTGGGATTATTGGATTTTGTTTTATAAAAATTTTTGTTTTTATTAAGAAATTCATATAAAAGCAAAAGGATCCGTTTTGGACCCGGATCCAGCAGATCCGGTGAATCTGGATATGGATTCTAGTGTTCAGATCCAGATCCAGATCCGACGGATCTGGATCCAAGGTCTGAAAACGGATATGGATCTGGATCCAGACAGATCCGGTCCAGATTCGGCCCATTGCCATCCCTTGTTCAATCTCACTAGAAGCAATTTAAGGCTAAGACCCTTACACTTTTCACATACTCTCGAATTGTCTAGTCAACTAATTCGGGACAGGTTGACATATTTCGGACAAGTAATTTTATTTTATTTTTCTTATATACAAGTTACCAATAAATATACAATAGATATTGTATTAATATACGTGATAGAGGAGATTCAATATTAATGTTATCAAAATTAAAACGTAAGAAAATAAATGTGAGATAATGAGGATGAAATTTGAGATTAAGTTGAATTTTGTTCTCTAGTTGAAAAGGAAATGCGAAGCCTCAATCAAAAACAACAAAAAGAGACCAAGGGGTAGTAACAAAGTAGAGTTAGGCAAACATTTTACATATGCATGGTTGTTTTGAAAACTTAATAAGGATGGTGAAAAGATATCGAAGGTTATGTGTATTTTAAAAATTAGTCTTTCCTTTCAATATCTGTAAAGGAGGAGGGGGGGGGGATAAAGTCTATATTCAATTTAGTTTAGGTTTTAGACTAATTATATTAGGCTAGTCTAGTATTAGTCTTAACATAATCGACTGATCTTCAAATCTTAAATTTTTATACTTTTGGTTTTCCGATGTTCAATTCAATTTGGAGTGAGCCGATTTGATAGGATTTAAAATTGATAAATAACCCTAGTCATACAAAGTACATATTTGAAATTGCATCATTACCTACTTTGTACTTCTTCCGTTTTTTTTACTTGCAACATTTTGACTTTTACACTATTCACATATCTCACTTTGACTAGTTTTGGTGATTTATAGGTTAGAAAAAGTATAGTCATGTGGGATCTTGTTATACTCTTCTCGATTTATACTTTCATAATATCAAATTTTTATACGTAATTTTTACACATTGGTCATTAAAGATATTAACAATTGAAATAGTGTATTGACAAACGTGAAAAGAGAAGTGTTTCAATTATTAAAAAATAGTAGAAGTATTAAATTAGGTTATTAGGTAAAGATTGGGCAAGATTAGTAGAATTGGGCACATGATGCATATGCTAAAATCCAAGTTCGTAAGAAATACTCCAAGAAAGGACTAGTCCAACTTAGGTGTTCACACTAAAACCTATAATTTTTGACCCAAAAAGTAAAAATGGAAAGTAAAGTTGATTTGTAGGTGTATGTATCACAGCACTTGTGCACTTGGTCTAATTATGTTAACTAGTCTTCCGCTACAATTTATGCATCACTTACCTTTTTCTACAACACTACAAACTCCAAATCCCCCAATTTATCTTCTTATTTTTCCTCGTTTTTTCCATTTCCCAGTTTAAATTCTTCCTAGATTTTTTCTCTCAGTCTTGTAATTCTCGTCGATTTCAGAAGATTAGGGTTTTGGGTTTCCCCTGTTCAAAGGTTTGCATCCACCAATTTCGATCTTTGCTGTCTCATATGATTCATTCATTATCTTCTAACTATTGCAGATCTAATTTATGGGTGCTAAAGTTTTCTTCTTTTTGTGAATTCTTCTAAAATTGAGTGTTTAGTTAAATCCTATCTAATCTAAGGTATCATGTCACTTTTATTTGATTATCTTCACTGATTTGCCTGCAGAAATCCCCTATCTTTTTTTTTTTCGTATAAATTCAGTATTTAAAGTGTTAGAAACTTTGTCATACTATTATATATTTTGACAGTTTCCTTTGGCTTCTTAATTCTTCTACAAAAAAAATATTAAAAAGGTGTTATTTAAATTATTATATTGCTGGTGTTACTAATAAAAGGATGAATTGCTTGCTCTATTTAATTGATGGACTGCTGATTGTAAAATTGGATCCTGCTAAATTTCCTGATTATATTTATTTCAGGCAATTCTGACAGCAGCACCCTGGCTCGCATCTTTAGTAAATTGTGCTGCGGAGGCTGTAAAATGGGATTGTGTGCTTCACGAGTAAGTTTTTATGGACCTAAGCTATTCTTGGATAGTCAGATATTTATATTATGTTATTCTACCAATGCTATTTTTGGTCACTTTTTTTAATCATTAAGTTCACTGCCTAAGTGATTAACCAACAACCTTTAAACTGAGATCCCTCTTACATACGAAAATTTTACAGGTTCTGCATTACTGGCACGTTTTGTGTAAATAAGAGAATGTTTATCGTGTGTCGTTTGATATATGATGTCTCAGGCAAATGCTCTCCACTTACTAACTTGTGGTAAGATGGTTTCGAGCGATAACAAGGGTGTTTGTGAGTGGAGATGCATTACCCTGAATTGATATTCATGTGGGATATTGTAAACCAAACCACTTAAAAAAAAAATAAAAATAAAAAATCCATTCTCATTTTCTTAAGGTATTATTATCTTTTACTAGATGAGTGTGTATGTGTAGTAGCAATGGCAGGATAGCTTAATTGGATTTCTGATTGAGAATTGGGATGGCATAATAATTGTTTTCTTTGGTTTTTTGGTGATTGTTCTTTGAGTTCTGATTTGAATAATAGCCTTTAGCTATTGAAGATGTCAGATGGTAAGGACTTGCATCTTTGGTAGGGCTTGTCAAGCAATGGCTTTGCGCTATCAATTTGAGATTTTTGTGTTTCATGTTGCGGTGTTGAGCATTTGGCACTGGCATCACACAGTGACATGACAGTTTTACTTAAATGTAGTGATTTTGGGTGCAGGATGACGATGATGATTCTTCTGCTCATTATATTATGGCCGATGGAAATGTGCACCTTATTACAACAATTGCAGCTTGGGAGGAAAAGTTGATGCTTGCAAATCAACAAGACAAGATTGTAAGTTTTATCACTTAAGATTTTCAAAGGAAAGATCTTTCAATTGTACAATTTTTTTTGGTGTTTATGGTGCTTCTCTTCTTAGTTCTTACAAAACGTGTAAATCAACCTTTATTAGCCTTTACATTTTAATAGCTATTTGTTTGTCCCGAGCTGTGTGGGAAAGAGCTCATTGTCATAATTTAGGTATTTCAGCAGCCTAATGTATGAAATTAGAAACTAGAAGGGGATATAATTTTGGAATATGAATAGAGATTTAAGTTAAATTTGAGGTATGAGGCTAGAGGGCTTGCTTATCTCCCTTATGACTACTCTCACAGTCTCACTTGCTGTCACCTTACCCTTAATCTTCCTGGTTTCCAATGTGCAATCACCTTTTTCTTTTCTTTTTTTTTTTTTTTTTTTTTTTTTTTTTTTGGCCATCAAGTCAAACAAAGTTAAATTATTGTAGCCTTCGTTGCTAGCCTATGAGCTTGTTCCACTTGTTTTCTAGAAACTGCTGCCTTCTTATGTACCTCATTTTTATGTCCTATACTTTGTCCTGGAATAGGGAACTACTTGCTTCGTTATCATGGTTATGATAGGCTTGCATTTCTTGTATGTATTTAAATGTTTTGACAGAACTTTAGGGCATCTGGCATCACAAGTTTTTCCCTTTTCTTTTTTACTATCTTTCTTTTTCCTTTTTATTTTTAGGGGAAGGAGTGTATAACTGTGTAAGTGTCATTACAAAAATACATCTAGGATGTAGCCCTAGTCTTATTGTTTATGTCTAAGACAATGATATTTTAATGGGTTATTAGTGTGGTAATTTGGTGAATTTTATTAATTACTGTACTCTTGTACAATATTCTTTCATGCAATGACATCATTAGTGTGTGTCATGACAAAATTATTTTGTTCATTGTATTATGCTATAAAGTGGTATTGTTGAATCTATCTAAAGCTTATATGAGGTCAATATCACTGTCTCATGTTTTGACTTTATGCTGCCAAAGCAACTTATTCGTATTTTAACCAGCTAATCGGTTCCCTACTCCCCTCTCACAAATCACAATAAGCTCTACTTAAACATGCTGAAGTTTGTTTGTTTTTTCCTGACAGATCATAGCAAATTTTAGTGCAGCTTGGTGCGGACCCTGCAAGATGATTGCATCATATTATTGTGAATTGTCTCGGAAATATACTTCTTTGATGTTCCTCACTATTGATGTTGATGAGCTTCCCGTAAGTAATACAATTCATTCTGATAGAACTTAGAAGGGACATAGTAGACTTTTTCTTTATAGCATATTCAAAACTGCTGCTATCAAGCAGACTTATGTTTATGATATATGTTGGTTGGATATGGGAAGGGTTGGACAGTTGCAATAATTAACTCTGAAACTAGGGATGTGATGGTGGATCTATCTCAACACATTTAAAAATTGAATTGAGACAAGTTTGCTCCATGCTGATTGGTGCTAAATTCTTCTTTTTGATGGTGAAGTAATTTGATAGTGAACCATAGAATATTCCTGATTCTCATATCGCTATATTAGACCATAGAATAGAATATTTATGATCCTCACACTGCTATATTAGACTGTTGAATAGAATATTCATGATCCTCGTGGTCCTTGTCTCTTTTGATTACTTATGTCCTTTTGCTGCAATTATGCTATATTCTCCATTAGTTATTAAGTGAAGATTACTGTGGTGCAGGATCTTAGCACCTCGTTTGATATCAAAGCCACTCCAAGTTTCTTCTTCCTCCAAAATGGACAGGAAATTGACAAGCTTGTAGGCTCCAACAAGGCTGAACTACTAAAGAAGATAACTGCCATTGTAGATGCACAGGGCCGGCCATTTTAATGAAACTATTCTATGACCTATCTGTGGATTGTGGTACATGGTGTTTGGACTTGTGATCAAGGTGCAATCAACTATGCCTCTATATTTACCCAATCTCCCTTTTTCTTGTAAAGTTGTGAAAAGCATTAGATGAGTGTTATTTGTTTTACTTGTATCTGAGAGTAATTGCTCAATTGTCATTTACAAGCATTATTAAAACGCTGCATTTTGTATGGTGCTTGTTAATTTTGTATATCCAATATTCAGTGGCATTACACATATACACTTTGAATTATGAGCTAATTAACTAAAAAGATTTTTTTTTTTTTTTTTTGAAAGAAATGGATAGTCTATGAGCTATCTCTTGACTATGTGATTCGACTGGTGATAATTAATCATTTGCTCACTTGAAGCTTGTAGAAAGTATATGAATACAAAGTTATATTACTTTTGTCCTTACTTGTTTGGCCCATTTGATTTTTTACGGTCTTTAATATGCGTATTAGATATCTATCCGCTCAAGTATTATAAAAACTTAAATTTGATCCAAATATTGACAATGGAGCAAACAATTAGAGACGGAAGGAGTAATTTCTTTTGAAGAGTCCCATTCTTCTTCTTGGTGGGTCATCATAATCTTGTGATGACATTGGCTTCTATACCTTTTGTTACATATACAAGTAACCATCGAGTCCTCTTGCCCAACCGTCTATTTGCACGTAATTTAAATAATAAACTTATACGAGTACTAGTGGCAGATTTTCAAAAAATCCGAGATTCATAATTTACAATTCTAACATCAAAACAAGTATATAATTTTACATATAATTTTACGTCACTATATGCTATGAGCACAAAGTAATATTTCCAAGCATATAGCAAATTTGGAATAAAATGTAGTTTTTTATTTGTATTTCCTTAATAAGAGGGTAGTTTTTTTTGTTTAGACTTTAGATATTTGACTCATTTTTGCGTGCAACGAGATAAGGAAATTCCAAAACTATTACGAAGTGCTTTGTATCATTGTATGATAGATCAAGTACTCTCTCTGTCCCTCTATTTTTGACCTATTTAACTGTACGCGGTCTCCAAGACATGTGTTAAAACGTTTATATTTTCATTTTCATACGCGTAAAAATTATAAAAAATTGATATTAATTAAATTTACAATAAGACGAACCAAACAAGATCTCACATGACTATATTTCATTTAGTAGAACAACGGGAATCTGTAGTCAAAGTTTTCTAAGTTTGACTCATATTGTGACAATGGAGCAAAAAAATAGGGATAGAGGGAGTATTAACCAATTATTTTCTCGTGTTTTTAAAAGCTTCATTTATAATTTATACACGTAAATAGATTAGTCTTGTGCAATATTGAAATGCCACGTCTTCAAAATTTAGTTTTACATAAAACAAAGGAATGTCACATTCTCCACTCTAATTTTATCCTCTCATCCTCCTTCCTTCCACTCTCATTTCCACTTCCTATACAATTTACGTTACATTCTTTAGCCAATAAAAAGTTGAAGTATGAGATAAATATTGGATAACTAGTGCGAGGATAATTAAAAAACGGAAAGAGTATTATGTTGCTCTAAGTCTTAATAGTGAAAATCGTTTAGAATTGAATTCGTCCAATGGACTAAGTAGCAAGTAGTCGTAGTAGCTATCAAATGCAAAACATTAAGACATGTAAAACAATTAGTATGGGGTGTCATACTCATAAGAATATAACATAATTATTATTGTATAATGTCCAGCCTAATTCCAGCCATTTTAATTATTTGACATGTCAATTATCTTACTCTTTCTTTCTTGATTGCCGTCCTTCCATTTTGCCTTTTTCTAATTAGGCTGTAACAACGATCAACTCAACATGGGTCCCATCCATGTGTGTCTTGACATTTGACAACCGTATTAAGTGGTAGTGCATTTACTTTCTTATCCTTGGGTCACCATCATATTCACGATTACATTTACATACCCACTTTCACATTATACGAGTACCGAGTATTAAGCACTCTATATTATTATTATGCATGATAACAAGATTGCAATAATCATACATATAATTATAACAAACATAACAAAGGACTAAAGCATGAAAACTCGAATCCGATTAGCGAGTTTAGAAGAATAAATGAATCCCACTAAAATGAACCATAAATTACTGAAATACACAAGAAAGATCAGTACATATGGTATATAAAACAATTTCAGTTTCACTCTTTAAATAGAACTATAGATACAACTTACTGCTAGATCAAAGATGGAAATTAAATAAAAATAGCCATGGACCGATGAACGAAGATATTGTATATTGATGAAAATTTTGGATAGTGTTATTAGTCTGATGACGAAATGGAGTTCCTTGTGTGTTTTGGTTGCTTACAAACTGATTACCAAACCTGCTTTGATTAGGCAGAAAAATAGGACTGGAACACCAAATTTCGGTGATGAAATTCCCAAGCATTGGACATGTATCTAACGTCCCTTGGGATTCATAATCTGAGAGAACACAGCACTTGGTGTCAGACCATCAGAATCTTCACTTGCAAGACTGCGACCTCCGATGCTCATTGTACTCCTTGAGTCTGTCACGTTTCCATCAAAGGTTCGGGATTCATTTGGATCCTTCTTTCCACACTCGACGTCAAATTTGCCTTCAACAAAGTCTATCCCAGCAACATCGCCAAGATCCTTACCGCTCTCTTCTGCACTCTCCTGAAGCTGCAAAGCAAACTCGAGGTTCCACAGCACATCACCCATGGACGGTCTATCAATACTCTGATCTGACACACATTTCATAGCGGTCTCAGCAAACTTCTTGAAGCATTCAGGAGCAATCTTTCCCTTCAGATAAGGATCCATAATCTGATCAAGTATACCCTTCTTGTAGCAATATACTGCCCACTCTGCCAAGCTAACTTGCTCCTTTGGAAGCGACGGGTTCAGGGCAGGCCGAGCACACAAGATCTCAAATAAAACAACCCCAAATGAGTAAACATCTGACTTGTCAGTGAGTTGTTGCCTCCTAAAGTACTCAGGGTCCAGATATCCAAAACTACCTTTCACAACAGTACTAACGTGGGTGTGATCCAACGAAGGCCCTGTCTTGGACAGGCCAAAGTCAGAAACCTTGGCCACCCACTTCTCATCCAACAGAATGTTGGTTGTCTTGACATCACGATGAATAATAGTGTGCTTGGCACCAGTGTGGAGGTAATGCAATCCACGAGCAGAACCAATGCAAATTTCGAGCCTTTGCTTCCACGGCAGAGGGGGCTTTTGGGTTTTGTAGAGATGCTCACGAAGGGTTCCGTAAGCCATGTAATCATACACAAGGATCATTTCTCCATTTTCTTCACAGTAACCAAGCAGAGAGACAAGGTGACGGTGACGAAGCTTGGAAAGCATCTCAATTTCTGTTTGGAACTCATGTATACCTTGCTCAGACAGTGGGTTCCCACGCTTGATAGCTACTTTCATCGTCCCACCATCAATTTCTCCCCTGTAAACTTTGCCAAAACCTCCAACTCCAAGGACACGAGACTCGTCAAAATTTTTGGTGGCAGATTTGATCTCTGCGAAAGAGAAATGGCGGCAGAGATTTGAAGGAAGAGAAGAAGCATAGCTTCCAGTGGTAGTCGTCTTTGCAGATCCAGAGGTATGTGAATTTCCGTACAGGGAAAGGGGAAGCCAACCAGATGGACCATCACTTGGGTTGGAGACCTTTCCATACCTCCGGCGGCGAGAGATGAAACAGGCCAATAGAGCAACCAGGAAGAATAGTCCAACACCTCCAACAACTCCACCAATAACTGCAGCATGACTAGTTGAATGGGACGAGCCTGATGGAGAGAAAACAACCTCCTGCGTAGGGGCAGGAATTGGATTCTGCCCAGCAAGACTACCATCAGTGCCGTTTATCTTGAATACCTCTACTCCATTCAGAAATGCATTATAGTAGTTCGGCTTCGAACTGGTGTCTGGATGCAGATCAAGCCAGAGATCCTGCTGGGGGTCTTTACTAGGGGGAGGAATCACCACAAAGTCCTGAATATTAGGTGTCCCATTACTGCCTGCCAAGGCAATGATGTCGTATCCAGGAGTCGCAGTCTGATTGTTGAGGAAGATATTGAACACAATCTGGTTGTCCTTTGTTATATTGGAAAAGATCTCACAGAAATGCAGCCTAACCAAGTAACTGAACCCAGTATCAACCGTAAACAACCATGTCAAGTTAAAGTTGACATTGATTGAATTGTTCATTGTCATGAACCTTGCAGTGGAGTAAACATCGACAGGGGCAGTATACGAGGGTATAGAATCAGGATAAGTGACATTAACATCAGCAACATTAGTGGTTCCTGTTGCAGCCCCGAATATATAAGGAGTATCATCAGACCACGACCTAAATAGGCCGGTATCCTTAGTAGGAGGAATGTAATTTCCACCCACATTAAGCCGATACAAACCCTCAAGGGCGGTGGAGTTATCGATATTAAAATTGACACCTCCACCAACAAAGGGTGTACCATCAGCATCTTGATAGATATCAGGCATAGACACAACCTCAATACCATTAATAAAGGCAAAGGAATTGGTATAATTGGATGAGGGCGTAAAGGTTAAGGTCAAAGTATCACCCTCGACATTGATAGAATACTCTTTGATAAGGTAATCATAGTTAAGGGCTTCAGTGGTCTGGGCAGCACTAAAATTGCTAAGCAAAGTGAACGGCCCGGCCGCGACCGAGAAGATAGCATTGGTGGTATTATGACCGGCATAAGTATTGGGATAAAAGTAAAGACGGACAAATTTCCGACCAGGGGCAACAGCAATATTATAGGAAAATTCAGATTGAAAAATTCTAGCAGTCAAGAAAGGAACCTCAGCAACATCAGGTGCTTGACTGTCAGCCGGAGCTGTGGTTGTGTTTTTGGTTGAAGACAAGAACTTAGATCCATTGTCGGAGTTCCATTTCCGACCATCGGAATCGGTGGTCTGTTTGTCGGTGGCCCCACAATTCAACAGAATATTATCTTTTGGTGTATAATTTTGAGCTACTATCACTTTTACTAATACAGATAACCATAGAATCAAAGCTAATTTTCTCCCCATTTCATCAAGATCTTAACTTTTTTTTTTTTTTTTTTTGGGGAGCTAAATAATTCAATTCATATCAAATTCAAGCAGGAAAAAAAAATTAAAAATTGGGGTAAACTACAACTAACCAGGTAAAATAAAGCTGAAATAGAGCTGAAAATGGAAAATCAGCAGCAAATTGAGCTCAGAGAAACTTAACTTTGACGATCTCAAAGCTCAAAGAAAGAAGCAGAATCCAACCCCAGATGCAGAAGCTAAGAAGTTTCTAGAAAATGGAGAAAGAAGAAAGATGATCAAATCATAAGTAAAGTGAAATAGAAGGTTGAAATCGAAAATCTGGGAAATTTGAAGGAGAGAGAAAGTTTAGGGTTAGAGGGAAGTTGGTAACGGAGGTAGAAAGAAGGAAGAGGCTACAAAAACCGGAATTGAAGGTGTCTCATTGCCAATTTTTATTTAATTTAAAATTTATAATTGTGTATTATCGTGTAATTAATTGTTTAGCTCTTTTTAAATGCTACTACTGCTGCATTGCTGGGAGTGGGGACCGGAGAAAGGGGGGATTAACTGCTAATTGCAAGCTTTAGACTTTTGTAGTAGCAGTAGTTACCTTTTTTATTTTATTTTTTTTATTATTAATATGAGCTGTGACTTTTATATCATACAGTATTACAAGATTTTGTTTATATTCCTTTTTTTGTCGTTTATTTATATTTCGCCATCCTACCTTTTGTAAATGGAAGTCTGAGGAGAAGTTCGTTGTTCTTCTTGTTTAGGTCGAGTTTAATTAAGACTCATGATTGTTTATTTAGTTGTAGTTTGGTTGGAAATAATTCATTTACAAAGTTGTTTTTTCATGTTATTTACTGTAAATTTTATAAGTTATTTGACTAATTGCGTAAAGTAAAATTTATCACTACAAGTTGGACTAAGTAAACAAATTGTGGAGGATTTATCAAACAACTTAATACGGAGTAATTTCTTATATCAACCAAACAGTCACTACTTCGGCCAAATTTATATTGTTTGAATAATTTTCGTCAAAAAAAATACTCCCTCCATCCCTTAATTATATGCTTATTTCTCTCTATTATGTAAGTAATAAATGAAAGAAATAGGCATATAATTAAGAGATGGAGAGAGTATATATATTGTTTGATGATTGACCTATACATTTATTTGTGTCGGTTCATAGTAAAAAAAAAAGTCAAAATATGACAATAATAAAAGAAAAATGAATTAAGACAAAAGGCAAATGTGATTAGATGAAGTAATATGCATATATAATTAAGACCAACAAGAACAACTTGCTTGTACTCCGTAGGAAAGAAACAGCAAGTTTGACAAAAATGACGAAAAGAGGATGGGTTAAAGGTGGTAATTCCAGATTTGCCATTGATGGTGTTTATGATTGATTTGATGCCTCTACTAAGTACTAATACTATAATGACGTCCCATTAGACAGAACGGCTGAAGCGCGTATTATTATCTGTGGTACAGTCTTACGCGTTTTTTTTTTCCAGTTTATTCCTTCCCAATCATTTTATTGACTTAAAATTTTTGTGATTGCCACCTCAATATTCATTAATTATTTATCGAGAAGATTTAAGTTTTATAACCTTGCGGGGCATTTGGCAATAAGGACGGAGATAATGACATTAATGAACATAAAAAGGTAGAATTAGAATATGGCATTAGTAGGTGGGATAAGGATTAAAGTTATGTTATCCATTGTTTGGTATGATTTGAGAATTTTATTGGAATAAATAGTAAAATTATTCAACTAACCTTCTATTCTCTCCTCTTCTTTCCCTTTTCATCAAGGGTAAAACTATCTTTTATCTTTCAATTTTTAACCCCAAAACTTATACATGCGTGTCAGAAATAGAGGAATAAGCCCCTATTTTATCCACATCCCTTTTATATGGGATAACTTGTATTCTCTCAAACAAACAAGAAATAATAGAACATAAGAGATTTTAAATCCTTATCCCATCAATAACCCTACAAACAAACAAGTTGTTGGTTTATCAAGGGATAAAATGGTACATTTAAGTGCATATTGAGGGCATAAATGTAACTAACAATGTACAATTCAGCCGATCGAAATAAATGACTAAATGACATGCAATTGTCATATCTTCCCCATTATTAAACACTTCACACGTACTCTCCAACACACTTCTCATATTTCTATCCTATCGAAGGTAATAATCTTATTGTAATTTATATTTTGCAGGGTTAATACAATTGTTTGTGGAAGCTTCATCTTTTGACGGCAAATGGACACCAACACTATTTTTTAAAGACTTTCTCAACATTCAAGTCTCATCATGTGCACCATGAAGGAAATCGGGCAGCATATCATGTTATTTCTCTAGACTATTCTACTCCAATCTATCAGGATATCCACCTTTTTTGGATAGCAATTACTTCTAGATAAATTAGATTACGATCTTGCAAAAAGACGCTCCTAATCTCAACTAGGGGTGAAACAAATTTGGTTTAAAACCAAACCGAACCGAAAACCGAACCGAATTAGGAATATGGTTCGGTTTTTTTCTTAAGTGGTTCGGTTTCGGTTTGTAAAATCAAGAAACCGAAATTGTATGGTTCGGTTTCGGTTTCGAGAAATGAAAACCGAAACCGAACCGAATTTCGGCCCATACTATATAAGGCAAAAAAAAAAAAAACCTAATCACTCTTCTCAGCCTCTCACTCTCTCCTCTTCTCTTTCCGCCCTTTCTCTCTCCTCTAATCCTCTTCTCTTTTCTCCATTTGTGAGCTTTCTCCCTCTCGGTTCTCTCTTTCTCCTTTCCTCTTCTTATCTTCTCCAATCTCTAGTTCTCTACTCTGTCCTTTCTCTTTCCTCTTCGATCTCTTCTCCACTTTCACTCTCTTCTCCTCTTCGACAGTACGACCAAGGAGGCAAGGACGACCACCTGGGCACCAGTGTTCACATTCTAAAGGTTTTCATGTCAAATTCGACCATGAAAACACTAGATCTAGTGTTTTCATGGTCGAATTTGACCTTTAAAACCCAAATTCGAGGTTTTTCGGTGGAATGTGAGGTATGTCCTCTTTTTCTTTCTTTTAATTTGGTTTGAGTTTTTTATTTTTATGGTGGTGTATGATTGAATTGTGGTGGTGGTAGGTAGTTTTGGGTGGGTTTCGGGTGGTCAGGATGGATGGTGGGTTTCTTCAGTTTTTGGTGGGTGGAGGGGTGGTTTTTGATGGATTCGGGTTGATGCATGATGAGTGGGTTTCGGGTGGTTTTTGATGGGTTAGGGTGGATGGCGGGTGGGTTTCGGGTGGTTTTGGGGGATGGGTGGTGAGTTTCGGTGGTTTTGGTAGGTTAGGGTGGGTGGTGGGTGGGTTTTAGGTGGTCAGGGTGATGGGTGATGGGTGGTGGGTGGGTGTTGGTGGTGATAAGGTGGGATGGTAATAATTAATACCCTGGATTGGTTTGGTTTTGTTTGGTTCGGTTTTAATTGGTTTGGTTCGGTTCGGTTTTTTTTGCAAAATTTGATGTTCATGATGCTTGATAGGAAAATTCGGTGCGGTTTGGTTTTTTTTTAAGAAAACCGAAATTTAGGTGGTTTGGTTCGGTTCGGTTTCAAAGAGAAAGTGGTGCGGTGTGGTTTGCAAAATCAAGAAACCGAAATATGGTGGTTCAGTTTCGGTTTGGGCCAAAAACCAAACCGAAAACCGAACTTTCACCCCTAATCTCAACCCGTATCTTATCTTTCCAAACAAAAAAAAAAAAGAATTTCTAATCGAAAATCATGTCAAGTGCTAATATATTTCACATGAAAAACACTCGTCTTATTAAGGTTAACCATTTATTTAATTTCTACATTATTTCTTATGGTTAATTGAGGGCGAAGGCATTAGAATGAGATTATTCCGCGCACTATTTATGACTCCCAAGGCCTTTTGGGAACTCATGGAATTACTTAGATGCATAATCTCGCCAGGTGAAAAAATGATATACGGAAGCCAAATATGAAGGCTATAATACACGAAATCGGGAGCAATTTAGGAGGTGTCGGGACCCGGTGTCGGAAGTCCACGGAACACTACGGGATGCATCCCGGGGTCAGATAATATTGTTTCGACCCATATATGACCATTATTCGGCTACGTAAAGGCACCGTGAAAGCTTATAGCCAATACAAGAGGCGTGTACGAATGCCGGTAAATTGGATTCTTAAAGGCAAATTGGATGGTTCCACCCACCCAATTAGACTCCCGGAGGGTATTAGGGACCATGGTAAACATCTTGGCAATTTTTATTTCCGGGCGAAATGAAGTCAAAAAATTCCAAAATTGAAGGCTATTATCCACGCTTTTTGAGGAATTTTGGAAGTTTCGGGGCCCGGTGTCGAAAAGTTTTGAGATTCTAGGGGTTACATCTCGGGGTCATATAATGCCGTTTGGAAGCATATATGATCATTATATGTTGTCATAAACGTTCGTAGTAGGCTTGAGTTAATGAAATCGGTGCAAGTTGTAAACAGGTAAATTGACAGTTTAAAGGCAAATTGGATGGTTCCACCCACCCAATTGGACTCCCGGAGGGTATTAGGGACCATGGTAAGCATCTCGGCAATTTTTATTACCGGGCGAAAAATAGTCAAAAAATTCCAAAATTGAAGGCTATTATCCACGCTTTTTGAGGAATTTTGGAGGTTTCGAGGTCTGATGTCGAAAAATCTTGAGATTATAGGAGATACATTTAAAAATAGACATGTATGTTTGGAATTGTGATAAGCTAGCAAAAAGCTGGGGTGGTCCTATTGCCGCGCTGGTGATGTTGCCTTATCTAGGGGTGTAAATGAACCAAGCCGTCTTTTGCTTGCCCCAACTTCCTTTTTAACTTGTGCCTTTGAATTTATTTCATACTATAAATGTAATACCCGTCATAATTGCTTTAAAAAGGATTTGATATACTACTCATATCAATAAGATACATCTTCCATTTAAGGAGCTCATATGCTAAAATACTCCACAGTTAAGCGTCCTTGGCTGGGAGTAGTCTTAGGATGGGTGACCTCCTGAAAAGTTTTCTCGGGGTGCACATGAGTGAGGACAAAATGTGCCGGAAGGACTTGTGTTGGTATGTGTGGACAAATATTGGCCCTTGATGCGCATTTCATGACAATAGGCCCCTCCCTAATTTATTTAGGGCCAGGGTGTTACAAATGGTACCAGAGCAACCCTGGGACCGCGTATTGATCGTGGATAATTAATCTTATGTCAGTCGCCTAGCGGGGGAGAATTCTGGGGCTATTTGGCCGTATCCAGACTGGATGTAACACTTTGGCTACCCAGTTGCCATTAGGCGTAATACTAGATTCCCTAGCTTTCCAGGCGCAACGAGGGCGTTGCTGTTCTCAAGTGGGGGTGTATGTAATACCCCTCATGATTGCGAAGTTTTCTCGGGGTGCGCATGAGTGACGACAAAATGCGCCGGAAGGACTTTTCTTGGTCTGTGGAGACAGTTGTTGGCCCTTGATGCGCATCTCATGACAATAGGCCCCTCCCTAATTTGTTTGGGGTCGGGGTGTTACAATGAATGACTTTGAAGTTATTTTTTTTTTGTTAGTAATATAAATGCTTCTTTGTTCCTCAATAATCGACTTAGTCAAATTTAACATATATATCAATGTATGAATTTAACCCAACATCTCTCATATTATATAACTAATATATAAAGCTAAACTTTTAACTAGGTCACGAGGCAGCGACACTTGGCATTCCAACTTTTCGCCAAGTGTCGCGCCACGTTGGATAGATTAAATCGAACATTTCCACCAACATTATTATTAGTCATTACATGCCTACTAGATACCAAATCATCACAAAAGCACATCAATTCCTAACTAATTTTGTATCAATGATATATTTTAAAATTTGACATATAAATTAAAAATTTATCATAAAATTTAATAAACAACCCGAGCATTATACAGGGCACAAAACTAGTTAATAATAAAGGAATTTTATCATAAACCACCTTTTAAATTGGAGGCGCTTTGAGATCAAACTGGAGACACTTTGGGGTCAGGATTCCCTTACACTTCCCTACAATCCCAAAGAACCTAGCTCGCTAATCCAGGTCAGATTAACCCGTGAGAGGTTCTGGCTCAATAAAACATTTGTCCTTACTTAATAAAAGTAAAAATATACTCTACAAAATAATTTTGAATCGAGTTAATTTTTGATACCTTTATTAGTCTTTTGATTCCGGTCATTAACAATTCAACACTAGCAACCAAAATATTGGAAAACCACGGTAGAACAAGCAAAAGGGCGACATAACTAACTAATCAAACTGATCTGCGAATCTGGATTAGGCCCAAGGGGAACCGGGTGTAACACCGAAAAAAAAAACTAACTAATCAAACTACCAATACTAAACAACTTCCACTAGTTAGATGTTCCTCCAAAACGCCTCCATTTGTGTCAAAAATTCGTAGACTAGTCGCTATTATTCTCAAGTATTCCATGCTTATTGAGCCACTGCCGCATTTGTTTAGTTTGGCATTCTCAAGGTCAGAATTTACTATTGCTTAGTTTAATTTTTAGGGTTTAAGCCTACCAACTTACAAATCTATTTCAATTCGGTTGAGTATTTTGATCAGTTGTTCCTGTAACTTAGACTTCGTAATTCCGTATTAATTTCATTTACATGCTCATTAATTAAATTAAAATTTTGAGCTATAATTTCATATGGGGCATCAGAATTATTAGTTTTGCTGAAAGGTTGGATTAATTTCTTGTAGATTTTGGTTGAAACATGACTGATGGAACCTCATTACAACAAGCAATGGGGGATTTACATATACCCGAAGTGAGTACCATTAATTTTTATTTATTTTTGTTATATATACTATATTTAGAAGGGTTTTATTTCGGGGTCGTTTTGTGGCTTGGGGTAATGCTGAATACTAAATACTTCGTACTGAATTGGAGCTAGCTGTAGCCTTGACTAATGGCTAACTTAACATTATCCAACAATGATCGAAACGTGTTGTCTATTACTCACTGAAACAGACAGCTATTCCCTGATGCTTTTGAAATTTGAATGTGGAATTTTGCAGGTGTTTGAATGATGTGATGGTTAACTGATAGCTACATTATGGATTTACTATTCTTAGGATGCTTGAGAAAGGATGTCTCCTTTATTTTGGATAGTATTCCGATCTTTTTTTCCCATTATTTCGTTACCTAGATTGAATGTTTGAGATTTGGGAGCATGAGAACACACTATTTAAGTAGAAGGAAATGTCTTTTTTGTGAAATTATGTATGTTTTGTTCTTAGTTAAGAGGGGTTGGGTTAATATGACAATTATTTCTGGATGGAGGGAGTATTAAGGATCAACATGATAGTGATCTGAGTATCACCTGGTTGGAAATCAGGGAAAGGGACTGATGATTTTGTTGACTTGAGGATTGGATTTTAGTAGTGCCAAAAGGCTTTGTTGATGATTCTGGAGTCTGTCGCGGAGTCATTGACAAATATGTCACTTATCCTCATAGGAAGGTGAAGACTGTTTTCTGCTAATGTGAATCAGTTTAAAGCCGCCAATATCTATATCTGCTCTTCTGTTGTGGCGGATACTGTGTCAAATACTAGTTACTGTACAGGACTGTAAGTCTGTAAGATGTTATGGGAATGAAATATTTTGTGTGTCAAAAACAGGTGAAAGTGTCTTAAATAGGGTGCTTCATTTTATCGCCTCAGGCTCTCAGTTGAGTGTCATCCAATTGCCTCACATTTTCAAACCAATTTCTTGGATGTGCAAACTTGGATTGTGGTTCTTTTGAGCCTCAATTATCATTGATGCAGCTTTACATTTAGCGAATTACTTTTAAGTGGTTTTTCCAAGTTATGGAAAATACTGCTTACAATCACAATCACAATCACAATCACAATCACAATCACAATCACTCCCACCGGCCACCGAGCGTAGGAAAACTATAGAGGGAAGGGGGAATATGAGGATGGTTATCTGACACTTCTGGTGCTTCTTGGGTGCTGAGGTGCATAGTTAAGGTGATTGTGGGAAGGAAGGGTTATTTATGTTGGAGATGAGGCATGGGCATTGTTTACAAAGGCCATGTGACTATGTGAGTGGTTGGAACCATCCACATTGCTTTTAAGTGACCGACTAATGACCTTGCACAATTCCAATCAACATTATATGACCTCGTGATGCCAAGTTGGTGGTTGGAACCTTCTGTTGCAGCTCTTAAGTCTTAAATAAAAATGCAATATAATTTCAAAATAGCCACATAGCTGAACTAACTCATTTTCAGGACTTTATTGACTTATTGGTAGGCTTATTATGGTTCCAAACTGACTTATATGACCTTGAGGGACATCCCACACATTCACTTTAATTTTTGGAAAATTTCCCGAATTTTGCCTAATAGTGTGGATTATAGCCTTCAAATTTGGACAATTTTCAACTTTTTCGAAATTGGAATAGAAAGAGGGCGAAGTACTTTCCATGGACCCCACGATACCTCGAGAGGCTATATGAGTGGTTGGAACCATCCACATTGCTTTTAATCTTGTCAACTTAGTTGTTTATATACAAGTCTCCCTATATTAACTCAAGGCCACCACGATCTTATATGTGACCGATCAATGGTTATTGAAACCGTCTCTTGCAATTCTTAACTACCAATGCAACATAAATTTAAACCAAACTCATTCTCGCAACTTTATAGATTTATTGGTAGGCTAATAGGCTTGTTATTGTGCAAAACCACCTTATATGGCCCTAGGAGACATCCACACATTTACTTAAAATTTTTGAAAATTTTCTAAATTTTGTTTGAAGTTGTGGATTATAGCCTTCAGATTTGGACCATTTTCGATTATGTTGAATTCGAAAATAAAAGAGGTTATGGTGCTTCCCCATGGATCCTACAAGGCCACAATACATCGGGAGGATGTGTGGGTGGTTGGAACCGTCCACTTTGCCTATTAAATTGACAATTTAGACGTTTACGTACAAGTCTCCCTTCATTAACTCAAGGCCACCACGGGCTTTTATGTTATCAACTAATGGTTGTATATGGTTCCAAACAATATTATAAGACCTCGGGATGCATCTCCTACCATCCCGTGAGTTTTCAACACCAGAAAACCCCCTTTGCCTTATTGTACCTTGTGCCTTTACAAACATTGACTTCCACTGAAATGGAATTATGTAGAGAGGGTGGGAAGAACATGACTATTTGTAAGGGTATCCATGAGATTATTTTACACTTATCACTGGACTATGGACTATAGGGGTATATAAAGGTTGTAATGGATGGATGAAAACACAAAAGGA
The DNA here is from genome assembly GCF_001683475.1 of Chenopodium quinoa. Lineage (NCBI taxonomy): Eukaryota > Viridiplantae > Streptophyta > Magnoliopsida > Caryophyllales > Amaranthaceae > Chenopodium > Chenopodium quinoa. The sequence goes on along the minus strand of NW_018742205.1, from coordinate 7,749,020 downwards.
TAAATTTTACAAGATCTTGTTTCTCCCTTTGCCCATTTTACAAGCATGCCTTTGGCTTAAAGATTAAGAATAGAGGAACGAGAGAGTAAAAGCGATAGAGTGGTTTGGACTGAAATAATATGGCAGAAATAATAAGGCGGAGTTTACTTGAAAGTTGAAATGGTTTGTGTGCAACTAATATAGGACTATATATAAAGATGATGTGTGAAATCATGTGGAACAGGGGGAGTAAAGTTTCAAAGAAATTAAATAATTGATGGTTTTGAGAAGAGTTAAACCAGTAAACATATTGATTAAGTAGTTCTTCTTACATTGTGTTAATTTATGACTATAATTCCACAATACAGATTGTGCCTTTTGACCCAACCAAGAAGAAGAAGAAGAAGAAGAAGAAGAAGAAGAAGAAGAAAGTTGCCATCCAACAAAATGTGGAGAGAGATGATTTTTCGCGATGTCTGTAAAAAACCTTCACGAGATTTATATCTTTTCCTGATTATTCAGCACATTTGTTTGTGAAGTTTGGTTTCATGGATTTTACATCTCTAGGCACTCACTATCAGTAATATTCTGCGTGACTATCATTTTCTTTGTTTCAGTGAATGAAGGTGGAAGAAATTTCTTTCTTGGTTTAACAGAGAACAAAGGATCAGTAAGTTTAAAAATTCTACATAGTTTTTAAATAGATCTAGCTGCTATCAAACATTGTTGGTTGATGAAGATATTGTCAATTGCAGGAAGGAACCAGTAAATTGCTTAGCTATGATTCTGATGCTGCAGGAGCCATGTATGGTAAACTTAGCCTTCCTGTACTAGTGTTTTGCTTTAAAATGTTTCAGAGGATCTCAGATTTATTTTATTTGAGATTAATGGGTGGTACCATAGCTACTTATATTTTAACCTTGAGGTAGTAGTGCACAGTGTTTTCTAAATAGTATATGCGCGTGATCCTAAGGCTTGAATTCTCTTTAGCTCTTGGCAAGCAGATTGCTTACTATGAGGTTTCCTATAGCAGAAAGTTTTTAATGTTCATTTGCATTGCGTTCTCTACTCATTATCACAAGAAAGGTAGTTTTGGCTTTGTAAAACTAAATATTTTTTTCCTTTTCAGTACATCTTGGTGAGGAGGATGGGGAAGAAGATTTGGTTATTCAACAATCTGGGTACCCTTTGGAAGGAAATGAACGTGATTATGAGTATAAAGAGGTACTCCTTTTTGCACTTTTATGCTAGAATATTATGATCATGGTTTTGTTGGAAGAGCTTTTGTCTATCACTGTTCTACTAGGAAGAAAGCTTCAAGCTTGATCTAAATTGAAGCTTCAAGCTTTTGCCTAATGTAATGGACTCAGAACAGAAATATAGAGAAACAGAACAAATAAGGAAGAAAGCTTCAAGCTTGATTATATTTAACAATGGCAGCAATAAGTTTCACACATTAGTAGGTTTAGCCTACAACTCTCAGTAGTGGGTTTAGCCCACAACACTCAGAGATAACTCTAATACAAAAATGCCTTCCTAAAGCTTTCCCCCTCTTTCATATATATACACAAGTTCCCAGACTGATTCGGTGGCTGATGATTGCATTTTGTCTTCACATGTTCTGCTCTTTTGTCCCTATGTGCTGTCACTCATTCCCTTGCCCAATACTCACATCCTGCTGCTGTATTGGTGCCTTGGTGCCTGCTTTCTTCTTCCTTCTGACATACGGGAGGACCACAGGTGGCTGGTTCACTACACCTAATCTTTTGAGTGTACATTTCGCTGGTTTATTGCATTATAGTGAAGACTTTGGCAAGATAATAGTAGCTTCAAACTTTGTAAACAATAAGCAATATACCAAGGGAGCTTCCTTGTAGATATGTATAGCACTCGTACCCTGGTAGATATTTGTTCATCAAATAAGCTGGTGTGCCTGTATTGTTGTGTCACTCAGCTAGCTGGCCTGTCTTCAATGTGTATTTCTCAGTTATGAATCAGTTTGTTCTAGCATTTGCTGGCCACAATCTCAACAATGTTTTACTTGGTAAAATTCTTTTTCCATCAATGCCTATAGATTTTAATTCACGATTTCGTGGATAATCACGTGTTTACTGAATTGCAGCTGCTACAAAGAGTGTATAGTTTTCTGCTGGAACATAATCCTCAGCTTGCTGAAGATAAGCGAAGGTCAGTTTTAAGGCCACCACTAATTTTCTCAGAAGGCTCCACACAGACAGTCTTCGTCAATATCATGGATCTATGTAAAACGTAAGTCTTCAACCACTGCGGAGTACTTAATACGTCGTATAAAAGATGGGTTTATGCTGTAATGTTTTATTGTCACAATGGTTATCTCAGTTGACTAATTACAGCTATTCTAATCCCTGCTACTCCGTAGGTTGTAGAAATTTATTATTTGCCCCTTCCCCTGCCCAGGAGACTCATTTTCCCCTGATGATATTGGTCTTGAAATGTTGTCACGTTTGACGTTGTCAATGTGATCATGCAATCTCAAGTTAATATTCATCTTTTCCCATCAAGTAACCTTTATTTTTAAAAAAGAGTGCTTATTTTGATAATATTTTTGGTATTTTCAGGATGCATAGGCAACCGGAACAACTTATAAATTTCCTGTTAATCAAACTGGGCACTAGTGGATCATTAGATGAGGATAACAGATTGATTATTAGGGGAAGATTTGCTCCTAAAAGTTTAGAAGATTTATTGCAAAGATATATCAGTGAGTCCCTATAATTTATACATGATATTTGAGATTATTGACTATGACACTCTTACAAACGTGATTGTTCTGTTTGTGGATTCATTGTTGATGCATTTATTTGCTCCTTTTTACAGATGAATATGTCCTTTGCAGTATTTGTAGAACTCCAGACACAATTCTTTCAAAAGAAAACCACATTTTCCTTCTCCAGTGTGAGCTGGTAAGCTTCCCTTTTTTTTTTTTTTTTTTTTTTTTTTGGTTTCTTAGGATATAATGCGACAACCGCTTCCTTGATCTCTCAGACAATTTCTTTTGTCGGCTGTTGCTGTATAGCTGGTTTGACTTGTAATTCTGATTATTATTTATTAGGGTGGTATTTGCTGTGTTCTCTCTTTTGATGACATAATTTATATATTTACAGTGTGGTTCTGAACTATCTGTGGCTCCCATAGGAGCTGGTAACGGTATTCGCTCAGAGCGTAGGAAAACTGGAACGTAAACTGCAGTGATTATCTTCTGCAGTTTGCGGCAGTTACACAGTATATTACTTTTTCCTGCTCACCTGAAGCTCTGATTTCATCCCTTTGAATACAATTTAAATGCACTGGTTTGGAATTAAGAAAGTGAGCACTTTGGAAGGTTGAAATACAAGAGCTTGCGACATTATCCAGGTCTGCAAGGTTGCATCATACAAAGGCCTCGAGATGAGCATCTTAAACAGTTTTCCCTGGCTGTAATCGATTCCTCTGGGTTCAGTTTGCAAGAAATTTTTTTGTTTAAAACACTGACTCGAGAACAATCCTAGATTATCTTGCCAATTTCAATGCAGAGCATCCTCTGTGCATCATCCGAGTACTATTTTGCTACTCATATTGGTGCTATTATATCTGCTAATTTAGAGCTGTATAATAGATATTGCATTCACCTAAATCTAGTTACACTTGGGTGCATAATAGATGTTGCAGTTTTGGTGTCATGTACTCCGTATTAGCTTCGTCTTCAACCTCAACTGTCTCCCATACTCTTGCTCTAGACTTGTCGCTGGCCTTATATATTACGAAGTACTGTATTAATTTTGCATGAGTGTACAATTAGCAGCTCAATTTAGTACTTTTAATTTTGAAATCTTAAAAGATTAAGCTGAACAATAAAATGGGGATTGAGGTTTACATTGCAATCTGTGTGATGATGGGCACATTGGCTGGCTGCTATTAATCCTTACTTAGGAACCCGAGGAGGTTAACGATAGCTCGACTTGATCTGAATGCCAATCCAATGTTGATTAAAAAGTTCAAATCTAAACTACACCTTAAACGATATTAGAACAAGGTGATACTTTGAAATAAAAAATAAAAAAAATGGATTTTCAAAAAGTAATTATACGCCGTCTGTGGGGATCGAACCCACGACCACGTGGTTAAAAGCCACGCGCTCTACCACTGAGCTAAGACGGCTTATTAATAAACTTTTTGAGTTTAAATATATTTGAATAATCGTTTAAATTTTAAGATTGGAACAAGATATGATTCCTTATTTGGAAAGATATGATTCCACCAAAGTCATCCACATTGTCTACCATACATTTTTGCAAAAAAAATTATACTTTATGTTTACGTTTTCCTACATTAAATTCGAATTATCTTTTATTCTCCTATGTATTATTTATTGTTGATTCAAAGTTTAGAAGCTTATAATTAAGGGCAACAACACAAATTACCAACTTAATTACTTGAATAATATACTACATCTGATTCATATTATTTGCAACGATTTAAAATAAAATGTGAGTAGAAAATGTCTAATCGTTACAAATAATATGAAACAGAGGTAGTATTCCTTTAAAGAAAGCAACTTAACCAATATTCATGAAAAAGCTTGAGTATTACATGAAGATAAAGATCTATGACCACAAATGCAAATAAAGGGGATATTTTTTAGTTACCATTATCATTAATGTTGTATGAAAGAAAGAAGCTTGAAGAGCAAATGCTAACTACCAGCTGCACCTTTTGTATTCTGCTTTGGTGCTCCCTATATTTTAAACAACCAACTCCAAATTACCTTCATTTTCATCTAATTACAAATTTTAACCACTTCAAGTTTATTTGCTGTTGTTTCAATGTGATCAATATCAATAGTGGCAGTTTTTGCAACTGGATTATGGCAGGTAACATTTTATTATAATCTTACATTTTGGTAAAAATTTCATTTCCAATTTCATATTAGCAATTAAGCATTACTTATATTGCAAATGTTAAAAGAGTGAATTGTAAGGTCTTCACAAAATAAATAGAAGTAGAATGGCACTATCTTTGAAGCAAACTTTCATCTTAATTAGCAAGCACTACTCCACTTGCCTTGTATCTCTCTTTGTTACAGGAGCTATGGAACAATCTATAAGCCTAGCTAATGTATTGTTTATCTTTTGGCCTTTCATCCCAAGTGACTTCGACTTGGTACCTTAGCTTGTGTGCAATGTGTGGATCACATAAAAAGTACACATCATCTCTTATCTTGATTTGTATGTTATCCTTTTATTTTGTTTTGTTTCATTTATATATGTACTCCTCACTTAAGCACCGGTTGCAGTATGGTACATTTATCCCCAAAATGTGCATTTGATTTATATAAACTAGTTAAGGACCTTGGTTAATTCAAATGCGCATGTGTGGAACTAGTAGGGCTTAACCTTGTAACCTCAGATCTTATGGCGAAGCACTTACCCCTATAATTTAAGGACCCTAGTAGGACTTAACCTTGTAACCTCAAGATCTTATAGCGAAGCACTTGCCACTATTCCAAAGAAACCTTATATTTTGGTTACAAGATCTTATAGTGAAGCATTTGCCACTATTCCAAAGAAACCTTATAATTTGGTTAATAAAAAAGTTTTGGTGAACCAATAAAAGAAAGGAAATGTTAGATATACATTAAGAGCAAGTTTGGTACATTGCATTGTGCTAGTGGAAATGAATTCAATTAACCATCTCCGTTACCAATTGTTTTCTAAGGGTAATCTATCATTACTACCCAGTTGTTACCTGTTTCAATGCTATGGTAGCAAAATTGTTTTCTTCCTCAATCCTTAATCAGTTTGATACAACAAGAGATTACTTTCCTTAGGTATATATTTTCTCGTTTTCTCTTCTTCTTAGATTTTAGTTCCTGGATTAATACAAAACATGCAGTATGATAAGTTAGTTTTGATTAAGTGTTCATGTATCCATATTGCCCATATAGGCGATGTAGCATTGTCCAAAAGAGAAGCCCTATGATAAGTTAGTTTTATTAGAGTGCTGATGCACCAAATCTTCTATGCATGTGACCAATTAGCAATAAGTAACGATTGTGTTTGCACAATTTAGTAAGTGTGATGCAAGCACAACCAAAGTCTTGAAAAGAAATAAAGAAATCTTTACTAACTTTGCTTCAAAGAATACTGCAACCCCCTATATCTCTCTTTCTCCTGAAGAGTTTAACCAAATATAAAGCCACTTGCATTGTATGCATTATTATATAAAGTTAGCTGATCATATTCCTCTGACATGGCTTGGTGTGACAACATGGCAAGCCTCACAAAACTTAAGGGCTTCACAATCTTTTTATTGATGCCGATGTTTTTGCTACATGGTATCAGTGCAGACAATCAGTGTGGAATGGCTCCTGCTGATGACGAGATTGATGCAGGGTAAACAATTACTATAAACAATCTTTATCATTGTTGTTGTTTAATTTTGTTGGTATGTTATGTTCGAAACACTTCTAACAATGGCTATATTTAATAATGTGATTAGGCTGTCTGTATTGGATGAGAATGCATGGACAATGGTGGAGAGGAAAGGGAGCCAATTCATTGTTAATGGTAAACCTTTCTACTTCAATGGGTTCAACACCTACTGGCTAATGGTCTTCGCTTCAGATCAATCTACTCGTGGAAAGGTAACCGAAGTCTTCAAACAAGCATCCTCTGTTGGTTTATCAGTCTGCAGGACGTGGGCTTTTAACGATGGCCAATACCGAGCTCTTCAGAAATCCCCTTCAGTCTATGATGAAGAAGTTTTTAAGGTCCTTTTCTTCTTTGTTTCTGTTCAAGATTTTATGCTAAGCATAAATAAGATCTGTTAAATGTAACTACAAAAATAAATCCGTCTAAATTTCTCACAGGGCTTAGATTTTGTTGTGAGTGAAGCAAAGAAGTACAATATCAGGCTGATTTTATCCTTGGTGAACAACTGGAGTGACTATGGGGGCAAACCACAATATGTTAAATGGGGAAAAGATGCTGGCTTGAATTTGAGCTCTGATGATGACTTCTTCTCTGATGCTACTCTCAAGACCTACTACAAAAACCACATCAAGGTTAGCTCTTTAGAAATCTTATGATCGTTTACTGATTGGACTCGGGTTATTGGTGTTAGACACTGGTATGTGTCAAGCTTATATATGAAAATATTTCCACTTTTTCAAAATAAAGTGTTAAGTTTTCCTCAAAAAAAAAAAAAAAGTGTTAAGTGTCCATACACATGTCCAAATATAAAGGATCTGACACAAATACTTGAGATGAATGAAGAGTCAGTAACATAGCTTATAAAAAAACCACAGGTGCTTTCATCTGATGGCATGTTTTCTTTACTGTAATGTTATTTATAGATGGTGCTAAACAGAGTCAATACCTTTACCAATGTCACATACAAAGATGATCCAACCATTTTCGCTTGGGAGCTGATGAATGAGCCTCGCTGCACCTCTGACCCCTCTGGCGATAAACTACAGGTTCGTCTGATTCACCCATTTCTAGTGTCCCACACTCTTTCAGCTCTTAAAGTGAATGTTAAAAGTCATTTTCCATATGTTCATAGGCTTGGATACAAGAGATGGCTGCCTATGTGAAAAGTATTGATCCAAAGCACTTGCTTGAGATAGGGATGGAAGGATTTTATGGTCCCTCGACCCCTGAGAGGGCTCAGGTTAATCCAAATACATACGCTACACAAGTGGGAACTGACTTTGTGAGGAACCATCAGGTTTTAGGTGTTGATTTTGCTTCTGTTCATATATATGCAGATTCTTGGTAAGTAGCATTACAACTGTTATTTGCGCATCTTATATAGTTTTACGTTTATACTGTACTGAAACAAATTTTTTGACTTAGGATATCACCTACAATAACCGATGCACATCTCCAGTTCTATCAGTCATGGTTGCAAGCCCACATAGAAGATGCAGAGAAGTCAATCGGGATGCCTGTTGTGTTTGCAGAATTTGGTGTATCTGTGAAAGATCCTGGGTACAACGCTTCTTTCAGGGACACAATTTTTAACAGTGTATAAAGCTTTGGTGAATTCAGCTAAAAAAGGAGGAAGTGGAGCTGGAAGCCTTCTGTGGCAGCTCTTCCCTGAGGGCACCGATTACATGGATGATGGATATGCAATTGTTCTGACCAAATCTCAATCTTTAGCAGACATGATTGCACTTAATTCTGCAAGGCTAGAGCTCATTAGCTCAGTATGTGCTTGGAACTGTCGCTGGGGTTGCAAGAAAAGGCTGCTTGGTCTAGATCCGGCAGTACTCTAATGGCGCTGTGTAAGGTTCTGGCAAGCTTATTAGTAGGCTAAAATTATCAAATACTGATCAAGTGATTATGGCTTCTTCTTGTAAGCATTGTAAACAGGAAGGCCTTTTAAAAGGCACATGTATACACAATACACTACTTGTAGATACTTCATCCACAAAACTAAGTTCCAGGTTACAAGATTGCAACATAATACAGCAGTTATAAGAGGATATTATAGTATAATTAGCAAGAAGTTAAAAGTAAGAAACATAATGTATCAACTATACATTAATATCAACAATTGACTATATAAGTTATCATAATTTCCTAAACTAATACTTAAAAAGTATAATAATAGGAAATATATTTCATGGTTACATATAGCCCTTAAGGTTGTGTAAATCAAAATCATTATTAATATCAAAAAATTAAAAATAAATGAGGTCAATCACTAATAACAAAACCATAGAGTATCAAAAGTCACTTGACAATGTCACTGCAAACTTCTGGACGAGTGTAAATTGCTAAAAGTACAATCAAAGTGAGCAACAGAATAAAACTTAAGCAAGATTTACTATTTGGGTCAATTAGATTATAGAATGCAAGCAACTCCCTTTTCATAAATAAGCTGCTTTTGGCAGGTTAATATAAGAACAAAAGATAAAGCATTTAGTACTTGATTAATTAAAATTCAAAAATGTAGCAAGGAAAAGACTTGCCTGAGTACATACAGAACTTCCGGATAAAAAGGAAGTCACTCATTTGATTTTCCTTGACTGTCAATAATGACAATCAACAACTATAGATGTTTATGTATTCCATAGAGGGAAAGAAAAATATATTGATATACGAAGTTTTAACGAATTACACATGCCTCCTGTTGTATATAGCAAGGAAAAGACGATCATCCTTACGCGTGATCAGAGTCTAGCTGATCTGATAAAATTGACAGAACCAACCTCTTTTCATCTACCATCTTTGAGGTAACATTAAAAAGTAATTAGTTAATTCATTGTTCTTCAAAACTCAAGACCAGTAAACGAAAGAAAGATTTTTCTTCTGATGTGTTTTAAAAGTTAACACGAATTCAGGGAAGAAATTTCTGTGAAACAAGTGTGTGTAAGCTCTCAACAAAAGCTCTGTTTGTTATTTGTATATTCATATTGGAAAAAGTTGCAATGAAATAGGTAGGAGGATATTACTGATGATACTTACAAAAATGAAAAGAGCCTTGAAAAAACAGGTGCACAAGATCCTGAAGGATTACTATCTGGTCAAGCTCAATCTAGAGAGAACTGCAGCTGCTTGATCACCACCAAGCAAGAAATAAGGATGTCTAAGAGCAGCAGCGGCTGATAAACGACCTTGTCTAAAGGATCCCCCCTCTGAGATAAGCTTTGTTACAAGGTCCCATCCTCTTCCCCTGTCCAGATCTAATATCCTTAGATCAGGCCTACTTCGAGTGCGCTCCCTCCAGCGGTTTAAATCATATCCTACAGACTTCAATTCATTGTTAAAGTTTTTTAAGCCTGCTGTGGACCTCAGAGATGGTACAGCCATTTGCAGAAGAACTATCCCAGCTGAATACATGTCAAATAGATCAGGGCTATTGAGCTGCAAATAAAATGCGGCAGATATCAACATTAGAATATAGATAAAAAAAAAAGAAAAGAAAAGAAATCAAAAGCTTGAGTAGAATTTTGACAATTACTGCAAATGGAAATAGGATAAAAAGCAGTCTTAGAACCATCATTCTAACCAATTTAGATATATTTCTTTTCACATGAAAAAAATAATAAAAGAAATTTTAGATACCTGCCATAAAATGGGAGAGAGTAATGCAGCAATGGGCTCTGGAGGCGGCCTTGGGGTTTCCTCTGGGAGTACATACAGTTCAGGAGGGCAATAGTCAGGGTCCAGCAGGCCACGATCTGGGACATAGTTCTTACCTATACGAAGATCAGCTGCGGCCCCAAAATCTATGAGCTTGATCTGTCCTTTCTTTGTCACTACTAAGTTTGCTGGCTTTACATCCCGATGAACAATGCCAGTGTCATGAATTTTCTTCAGAGAAGTGATTATCTGTCTCATTATTTGCTTGATGATCAATGCATTGCGCTCAAGAGAATCCATTCCTTCTAATGCTCGACCAAACATGATATTCTCTAAATTTACAGGAAAGTTACGGTCTTTCATGTAATCTGCAAGGTCTAGATCTCCCTGTGTAGAGAGTATTGTTATCTTAGCTACTTTGTAAAAGCAACTCCTGCAAATTAAACTTTTCCTTTTTTTCTTTTCTATGTGTGTGGGGGATGGGATACCTCAAATTTCCAAACAAGGCACTTTCCACCTTTTGTATACTGTGAGTTTGTTTTGTCAGCTATAAAGCTTCCAAGAAAATCAGCACAGGTTTCTGGAGCAGCTCTTGATAACCTGTAATTAAACCACTCCTCAAAATCACCACATTCTTTGGCCCCTTTAACTCCAAGCTTTACCTAACAGATGAATGATATAAAGAAAATAATTATCTAACAACCTAATTCGCAATATTGATGCTGATGACAAACAATAGTTCTCGCTATGCACCATCATTTGAATAATGCTGTAACAATCTAGATGAGAAAAGCCAAAAGCTTGATCAAGTTTGAAGAGATGATTGTAATTTACTACTCAAAGCCAAACTGACTAACCAACTTTCAAGTCTAAAACCATATAGCTAACCAATTCCACAAATGCTGATAACTTGATAACAAATGGGAAAATTTAAACTTACCTGCTTTAATATAACCTTTTCCTTGAATCTCTTGTCAGATTCAAGAACTTTTGCCATGCTTCTCTTAGACACATTTTCTCCCACATTTACATTCTTCGGCAGAACCACCCCAGAATAGACCACACCAAAGGAACCCTCACCTATCTTATCAGTAATCAGAAAATCTGACCTCTTTAGTCTCCTTCTGCCTGTCAAGGTATCAAGACCCACTTGCAAAGGAGCTAGGATGTATGCATCAACGGCTCCAATAAGCACTCCAGGCCTTGCAGTCAGGTATATCCAAGCCAAACCAGCAAACACCGCGATTCCCCACTTTTCAGATTCCGGTAATGTATCAGCAATCTCCTGTATTTCTACAAAACTAGAACCAATAACCGGTAAAGAAGCAACTGTATCTGCCAACCCATCTATTATATTATCTGAAAATGCATTGCACTTGATATTGATTCTTTTCGGTCGGTTGATGAAGGAAAAGAAATGGTTTTGCTTGATGGGTTTAGTGAAGGAGAGAGAAAGGGACTTAGGATGTGCACTTGTAGCTGGAGAAAGCAAAGCAGAAGCCATAGGTTTCCAAAGAAGAGCTTGATGATGTTTGGGTGGTAAACTGAGATGCACAATAGAACTGTCAGCAGTGGATGATCTTTTGCCACGTGTCAGTCCCTATATTATCCACTTAAATAACTACATGTGGAGAAAGATAAAACAGCAAATTCCTCAAAGTCTGAAGATAGCAAAACTTCTGATGGCATCTTCTGATTAGGACCATTATAACCTTTCTTGACCCTTGGTGGTAAAAAAAAAGGCCCAAAATTTGTTTAACTGTTCCTGTTGGTCTGTCTATATCTCTGATGTTGGTCATGGTAACAACAAAAAACAACCTTATAGTACATATAGAGGCACACATTAATGATTGCACAACCTTAAATTAGGATTAAGTCTCACATAAAACTTTGGAAACCATCAGTCATGATGGAAAGTTTGCTTTGGATACAATTAAACACAGTGGAGAATACACTACCCAAAGGGCTAAAATAGTCCAATTGATTCATACATAGAGCATCTCCAAGGGAGATTTAGACATATAAAAGCAGGGAGCTGAGGTCAAGCACGCTCGTTCAGGGGACTCATCCTCTGAAGGAAACTTGCAGCTGGTCTCACGTATGTAAAGTCCTTGAAGAGTAGATTCCCATTGCCGTTGGGACTTGCGGCAGGAGAAATCACAACAGGCATGTCAGTCCAGCACTTTTCGAAGTTAGCAGTACAGAGTTTTCCATCAACTTCTGGGCAGAAGCTTGGTGGAAGTTGCCTTGCTTCTAGTTTCTTCCAGTTAATTGGCTTAAACCACTTATGGAGCTTCACTTCCTCGCTTGCCATTACTCCATTGCCTAGACGCTTGGTTGGATCTTTTTGCAACAGCTGCGAAACAACAATGCTCATTCAGAACCTTCTTCAACATATAAAAAGCAAGCAGAGTTATCGATTTCTTTCTCTTTATAAATAAGTTCAGGACAATATAAAAGTATATTTACCCCTTTTAACAGAGAATGCGCTTCACTAGTTAAGAAAGCTGGTAGCTTGATCTTATCTTTTATAATCTTCTTCTGGATCTTGTCCCTATTACCACCAAAGAAAGGAGGCTGCACAAGCAACACAGTCATCTATAAGACATAGATAATAGTTTTCAAATATGGGCTAAAGGATCAAACACACATTTATATACATAAAATGAATTTTTTTACAGCCAGCACAGCATTACTAAGAATCAGGTTGCAATTGCATAAAGATGCTAACAGCAGTATAACCACCTGTCCAATTGTAATTTCTGAACACTCAAGCTAAAGATGCTACGAGCAGTATAACCACCTATCACGAATTTGATACATAATATCTGAATTGTTTCTCACAGAGCATTTTAAAAGTGGATGATTTTATAATTTAGATTCTAAAGGTGCATCTATTTCACTAAATGCAGGAAGAACATACATAACTATGCATTAATGCATTCATGAGTCCGCTATACCTGACCAGTAAGCATCTCAAATATCAAGACACCTACACTCCACCAGTCTGCAGCCTTGTCATGGCCCTTCCCAAGAACAATTTCAGGTGCCATATACTCCACTGTCCCGCACAAAGAGTTCGACCTCCCATTCTCTTCCATTTCTTTAGCAAGACCAAAATCAGTTAACACAACCTGCAACATAAAGATAAAGTCAACACAGCTTGAAAAACAGCAACGATGTTATATTACAGAGAAGCTGTAAGAAATATACATGGCCATCTGCATCAAGTAGGATATTTTCAGGCTTCAGATCTCTGTGCATTATACCATTCGCATGGAGATGAGAAACTGCAGAGACAATTTCGGCAGCGTAGATACGAGCTAGATCTTCCCTGAAAGCATAACATTTTTTAATTGATTTTGCACAGAACAGTACCAGCTATCAACAAACAGTATCTAAAAGAGGTATTCACCTGAAAAGTCCATGTTTCTCAAGCTGAAAGAAAAGGTGTCCCCCATTTATAAAATCCAGCACAAGGTACAGTCTGTATTTGGTCTGCAGGCAAGCAAAAGAAAGGCTAAGTAAAAGTATAACATTAACTGACTCTACAATTTTACATCGGGTAACAACCACCTCTATTTTCTTAAATAAATTGAACAGTCCTAAAGAACATATAAATTGAACCTCTATTGGATGAATAGGAACATATAAGGACTAGAAGGCATTGTAAAAAAGAACATAAGTGACATAACAAGATTGGAATTACTTGAAATGAGTATCTGAGCTGGACAATGAAAGGATGACCAATCTTCGTCAAAATGTCCCTCTCTGCTTTCATATACTCAGCATGGTTCTTTTCCATTATCTTATCCTTTCGCATGACCTTCATTGCATATATTTCCGAAGTACCCTTCTTGAGCACCTGGTATACCTTACCAAATGCACCTTGCCCGACCACTTTCATTATCTCAAAATCATCAAGGCCAACTTTCTGGTCCTTTGTCAATAGATCATCATTCAGGGAGTCCAAAGGATTTGCATCATCGTCAGTAGAGATTTCTGAAAATTCATCAATAGTTTTGCCATTTTCACACTCCATTAAGACATCTGCTTCCTCGGTCTCAAGACAGAGCTTACTTATTTTCAACGAGTGACTAACACAAGCAGTAGGCCCAACCAGAGAATGTGATCGCCTGTACACAACAACTGGGTCATCATATACAAGTTCACTCACATCAGCACCTGTAGTTTCTAAATCCCCTTCATTCACTTCGACAGGAAACTGCCCTGGTAGAGGACCAAAAACATCAGAAAAATCAAACTCATCATCATCGGCAGGAATAGCATTTGGAGGGTTAACAGGACGCAGAAACTGGCTCCGAAAGGATTTGTGGCTCTCACTCAAAGCAGAGAACTGAGAAGAAACCATGCTGTCAAATTACAAGACAAGGATAAGTGATGCAGATGGCAGAGTCCACGCACAACTAAGGAACAATAGACAATAGGCGTAATGCTGATGGACTCCTGTCAATGGCCTGGACTAGAAGGAAGTTCACGTAAACAATAAGATCTCCCAAAAACTTAGCCAGTAGAGATACCAAAATCCAGAGAAAGAAACTGTTATTGTTTCCCGGAAGGCAGGAAACTACGGATGTCACAGATGTTCTCGAATTCATGAAGTACAGGTACCAAATCTGCATTACAATTTATAGATAACATGTAAGTGGAAAGAACTGTTGCAAAATGATTGATTGCGCCAAAAGTAAAGACTACAGCAAAAGGAACAAGAATTATTCTTAACACTTGTGAGTTGTGAACAATTTGCAAAACTTCATATACCATGGTTTCATATCATTGAAAAAGGTGCAAAGCAGCAAATATCCAAGCAAGCACTCGTAATTCAAACAATCTGAGTATAATTTAACCGCTGCACCCGAATTACAATCAACAAAAAGATGATACAGTTTCATTTGAAAATCCCTGGTTCTCAATCACTGATATGCAATCAAACTCCTCAATCCTCACTCTTTTTTCCTTTAATTTTTATCAATCTGTGTTCTAACACAAATTAGAGCTCAAAACAAACCACCCCTAATTTAAGACACCGACACCAAGAAATGTCTAAAAACCCTAATTCAGAAAATCCTAAAACAGCATTCGATTTAGCAATTAAGAAACACATCTAAGGTACCCAAGTAGCATTTCATGAAACCCAACTCATAATTTCAATAAAACTACAATACTTCATAATTATAAAACATAAATTCAAACAGATCTCTTCTAAATTACAGTAAACAAAGAACAAACCCACCAAAAAAAAAAAAAAAAAAAAAAAAAAAAAAAAAAAAAAACCAACCTTTAATGCAGGTTGAAATCAACAAAAAGAACAAGATATAGTAGCAAATTCATAAATAAAATAAGCAAAGTAAACAAAATTCAAAAAATAAAAGATGAGAGGATCACCTGAGAAGAAGGGTGTGCGAGGAGAGAGAAACGGAAATGCAATGAATCGGAACAGATTTGTGGCGTATCCTTCTAACTTCGTTTCCTGTCAACTCGTCTTTATATTTCTTTGAAAATTTTATTTTATTTTTTAGATCTTAAATTAGTTAATTAACTGCGCTTTCATACGTTTGACGCTTTATAATTTGTAACACGTGAATGACATTCTAGTGGTAGTGGATGGTGAGCCACTTATTATGAATTCTCAAAATTATAGAATATGCTTTTATGGCCTCTCTTTTAATGCCAAATTTTAGAATATGCTACTTATTGGTTGCTAACGTTACTTAGCCATGCATTTCCTTTTCTTTTCTTTACTTTACTTTCTTTAATTTAATTTTGGCAAAATTAGCTGCAACAAGTATGGCTTAGGTGCACTAAGCACTATAAACTTTGCGTAGTAGTCAAAACACCACCAACTATAGTGTTAGGTGTATCACGTGCCTTAAATGAAAATTTCTACTCACTTATTTCACCGGAGGAAGTGAATCTTCACTCTCTAGAACAGTTTACAGAAATGGTGAACATTTCTCATCCACTTAGCACACGCGGATTTACCTCCTCCAGTAAATAAGTGGTTGGAATTTTTCATTTAAGGCACGTGTCGCACCTAACACCATAGTTGGTGGTGTTTTGGCTACTACACAAAGTTCAAGGTGCTCAGTGCACCTTAGTCATACTTTAGGGTGTTGCGACCAATTTTGCCTATAATTTTTCAAACTTTTAATTGTCGCTGATCAGTAGTCACACCATGTGGCCAATTATTATAGAGATTGAATCTTTAGTGTTATAAGGGTTACTTGATCAGTGTTATAAGGGTTACTTCATTATTGTTATAGAGGTTACACTATCAGCGTTAGAGGTTATTCAGTAGGTATTACAAGGGTTACTTGATCACTATAGGGGTTACTTTGTCCAATCACATAGTGTGGCTATCCGTACACAAAACGACTATTATTTTTTTTTAAAAAAAAATACTTGTATAATATTGTAGCCTGCTTCATTATTCTCCATGAGGTGATGTAAGGTTTTGTATAGACTTTTTTTAAGTCTCTAACCTTCGGTCCCTTAGTTTTGATTGAGAGATTGTTATATATACCCGGGTGTACCGTACGCCCATGAGTATTTTGTTCTCATTTTGATGATTGTTTTTCATTTAATCATCAATTGAAGATAAAAAACTAACTTTGGTTAGTTGGGTGTACGGTACACCTGGGTATATATAACAAAGTTTAACATTCTTTTAAGAATTGAAGTAAAAGTGTTGTCTATGGGGTTATACTTTGTTTAGGTCCAAATAACTTATTTGGGTCCGTCATTAAATGGCCGAATGCCAAAGGGTTCAACCCTCCAAATGTCAAAGTACATGCCAAATCAGTTGAGTGCCCATATATGTCTTAAGGGTCCATTTGTCCATTCAAGCAAGGTATAAGTACTCCTCAATTCACCCAAGTAAAGGTATTCAATTCAAGCCTCAAGAATATATTCAATTCTCTTACATAGTATTTAATATTTCTCTCGTATTAAGTGTATTGACTTTGGTATCGGATGGGCATTCTTCGGCAAAATCCCCGAGACTAGTTTACGTGCTTTGTTGTACATGAAACCTTCGGCCCAGTCATCACTCAAACCGATCTCGTCTTCAGCCCACTGACAAAGGACTTCTCAGGTTCACATTGTTTTCACCTAAAACACAATTCTTACAAATGGAGTTATTGGGGAGAAAGGTAGAGCAAGTGGTGCAAGTGAGAATTTATACTACTATGTATTTGAATAATGGTGAAATCTAAAAGGGATGTCCCAAAAAGGAATAATATAAGCACAAAGAAAAAAAAGGAAAAAGAATACTCAAACAAAACGGGTTAAGAAATAGAGAGAAAATAATTGTGTACTTTAAGAAAATATTAAGGATAAATAGAGAGAAGATTCTCTAGTTAACTTTTGTATGCGTAGTTTCTCTTTAGAATTATTAAGAACACTTGGAGAATGAAATAAATTACATAAAAGATCACTTGGCGTAACTTATCCCATCATTTTATACAAGCTTAAGCCCATTCACCTCTATTCATTTAATATCGTGGAATCATTTATACAAGTTTATCTATTAATAATTACTAAAATAAAACATTGTTGACATTATCAACCTCTAATTTATTTTACGTGTCATTATCACGTTAAAAAATTTCCCTTCATTTCTCTGAGTGAGTCGTCAATTATTAATTTTTTTAATCTACATTTATATTATATTTTTCAAACAAAAAATAATTGTCACTCTTTTACATAAATGATAAAAACTATTTTTTATGCACAATAATAAAATTATTTAAGTCATGCAACGCACGAGTCTAATCTAGTTACTAATCTATACTACCTCTTTTTTCTTAATAGACGCATCACTTTGACTTTTTACACTATTAAATTCTAAATTTGACCATTTTTAAGTTTTAACTACCAATGTACAATGATAAATGTCATTAATTTTATTGTTATTAGGTTAATTTCAACATATATTATCAAATTTTCATAATTTTTTCCATTATTTAAATCAAGTGGGTGGGTGTCCCCCCCCCCCCCATGTCATGTAATTACTGTAATTCATTAAAAACTAATAATGATTATCATTAACGTTCGAACCGATAACCTTAATTCAACCACTACTCCAATGACACATCTCATATCTACAATGTTTTGTTAAGAAGAATTAATTATATTCATAGATTGAAGTTGAACGAAGCAAATTAATAATTTTAAATACTAGATATTGGATGATATGTTTTGATGTTCAACAATGATTGGAAATATAATATATTTTAATCGTACGAGTACTGAGTAAATGTAACTAATTTAATCTATATTTGTATTTTATCACATAATTTTTATTATAAAACCTCATTTATAATATACATATTTCAGAAAACATATAAGTTTTAATAAGTTTTAAATTTTGGAAGAATAAGTTCAAATAATTGTTGATAACGTTGATAAGGGATATCCAAATCAAAGTTCATTTTATAACTAAAATAATTTATAATAAGTTATGAAAAACTTAAGTATATGTTCAATTACATTTAAATAAGATCAGATAAGGCAAGGTAAGTTCAAGTATTAATCAAGTAAATAAAACACATAGTAAAATTCATAAGGTGGTAGGCAACAAAATTAGCATTCCTTTGACAAACTAGGCTAGCCTCAATTATGTCATGACCTTATTAAATTTTTTTATTAAAATCCCAATGGATGAAATAGAAGGCCTAAAATTTAGGTAATGTTTAGTTGAACTTTTTTTTTTTATTTTTTTTTATTTTTTTTTAGTTTTTTTAATCTATTCTAAATTTAGCTTTTCTTATTTGATCTAAACTTATTTATCTTATCTAATATGATTCAATTAATCGATTTGACTAAATTTTGACCTTATATGTACACTAATCTAAAAAAAAATCAAATGGCTCTTATTAGATTTTTATTAATGTGTAGCTCCATATGTAATTTTTCATAATTTGTTTCATTATGGATCGGAATTAAAAATATTTAGCAATAAAAAGTCATAAATAAAACGATTAAGTATGACCTCAACTTATTTTTCTCATCTGATCTAAAATAAATAATAAGGTTGTTACATAAACTAAGGTAAACTAAACATAGTATTGCTCATTCAAGGGAAAAAAAGCCCTTATAAAGCCCACTGTGTTCTTTGGAGTACTAGTATAATTGCATGGCTTGTTTAGTTGTTTGGCAAAAATTGATGCTTGTCATTTGTTGGTTGTTGAATAATTTGTTTGGCAAATTGATAGAATTAATTGTTGGAATTGATCAGATTTAGTTAGCTGTTAGCATTACTTGTCTATAATGATAATTGGTATAATAAGTCGTTGGATGTTAGAAGTCAAAATGTATATGTACACTTTACATTATCTTTGGTTAATCAAGCTAGCTAAAAAGTTGTATTAGTTAGGTTTTACTCATTTTGAATGTTTATTTGACTTTTGCATGGTAATAAATACTTTGTAGTACATACGAGCATATTTTTTTCACTAGGAAGCCAATAAAATCTATTAACTAATAATAAAACAAAACATTGCTAACATCATTCCTTCTTCAAATTGTACACATGTCACTTTCACATAAAAAAATTTCCCGCCAATTTGCTATGATGATGTCATTATTATTATTATTATTATTATTATTATTATTATTATTATTATTATTATTATTATTATTATTATTATTATTAACTCTTACCTTTGTTTTTTTTTTTTTTTATTTAATAAACCTTTCATATGTTCTATCCTAGCTTTGTCCCTACCGAGTTCTTTTTTATTTATTTTTTATTTTTTTATGTTAATATTTCAATGTTCAAAAGTGTTCATTGTGATTTTTCTTTTGGTATTGCGCAAGTAATATCCTACCGTAGAAATTACTTATCATGTATAAAAAAAATAAAAAATAAAAAAAAATTACAGAGTAGAAAACTTTCTTTCTCTGTATAACAAACAAATCTCAAAATGTATTTGTTTAAAACCGTACATCACATACGAACTAAATAGTAGTGTACCAAAAGATGACCTACCATAGTGGCTTTTAATTGAAATTATCTAATTTGAATCCAAACTGTGGAAGTATTAAATTATGTGACATGAAATTGATCATCCTAAGTCAAGCCGAAGATAAAATAATACACATGACTGTGATTTATTTATTGACGGTAATATTTAACTTCACTACATAATTAAATATGACCAAACATACATAAATCATAATTAAATTAATTAGTACTAAATAATTCATCACCTAGACACCTACACATAATACTCCAAACGAGTCCGAACTTAATCTGATCTAGACTATACTATGTTCATTTAACTCAACTTCTAACCAACATGTATTTGCCAAATCAGAAAAATATCTCCTACCCCTCCCATGCACATTTGATTCTTTGGCAACACCTAAACTACTTGGCCTAAATGAGCTACGTATAATTAGCCACTACACTATCTTATTCAAGTATTCTTATTCATGCCTTCAAAGCCGTTGACTTCTGTGGTTAAATTAGTGCCTTCCCCGTTGATATTTTATGTTATTTAAAAAGTGTTAAGTACTCAATTACACTATTTCAAAATATTTATTACCAGTAAATTGTAAATATATACTTCTTCCGTTTTTTTAGTTGACACGTTTCTTTAGTCACGTTTGCCAATGCACAAACTCAACCATTAATATCATAAATTACCGATAAGCAAAAATTATAAAAAGTTGATATTTTGAAAATAGGTATTAGGACGAATCTAACAAAATACTACATGACTATATTTTTCATTATGAATAAAGCACAAAATACGGTCAAAGTGAAATATGTGAATAGTGTTAAAATCAAAACGTGTCAACTAATAAAAAACGGAGGTAGTATATTTTGAACAAGTCTTATATAATCCGGCTGATTGAGTGAGAATTATCCAAAACTTAATCAACTTATTCAAAATGGTAGGAGCTTAAACTTCAAGACAAAGTATGGTTATTCAAAATTTAGCTATATTTTTTTAATATTCCATTGACATAGCATATTATTAATATAGTATTTACTTTGTACGTTGTTATGCTATGTCAAAAGTGTATATAAAATGCACCTACTCTTATATATATGAACAAAATTTTCTTATATTAAAATCACAATTGATTATCAAAGAGTAATATGTCTTTACGGTAAAACACGATAATTAATACGTAGTATATAAATAAAAGACATAAAACCAAAGAAGTATTTCTAAAAATACTACTCCGTACTCTATATCACTTTTTTTTTTTTTTTTTTTTTTTTTTTCAATTGAGAATAGTTTAATCTTGGTTTGATTCTGTATGATTTTGCAAAGCTTATATAACCAATTCACGTGAAGCTGGCTAAGAATAATCTGGCCAGATTCAACAAAAAAATTTGAATAACAACTGTTTGTCCTGAAAAAAAATAATAAAATATTGGAGGTCAAAAGAAGACTCTGGTTTAATTTATTTACTGTAATTATTATTTTAAGATGGTGTCATGCAATGTTTGGCAGCTTCCAGTAGATTGACAGAACATTAGTTAGTAGAGATTTAACAAATCACAAAGCTGCAGAAATATTTGGTAGTCTTAATTATTGTTAGATTTGACTTTACTAACTCACTCTATTAATTAGCCTATTTTCTAGCCAATTGGATTACCTTTTACAACAATTTGCCACTTTATTGGATTATTGTACTATGAACAAAGATTTTACCAATCAGATTTTCTTCTACTATCAATTCTTAGTTTATTGGACATTTTGACAATCAACCAATCTTAGTCAATGATGCACCACAATACCATATTTCATTATTTTGTACACAATATGAACCGAAAGAAAACACAATAAAAGAATGTCAAGTACTCCATAGTAAAGTATTTTTGTTTTTTTTACAACATATACTCCTACACTCTAACCATGATGCATGCTATCTAAATCAAAAGAAAAGCTCGCCGGAGCTATCTTGATGAAGTTTCAACTATAGTATTTTACGAGTACAATCTTCATCCGAATATTGGTTGTCACATCAGTGTTATAAATTATACTGTAGATGTGACAATTTATACCAAACATAGGGAAGTACTGTAGTAGTTCAACACAACCAAAACCCTTTTTTTTTTTTTCGGGTGGGGGGGGGGGGGGAGTTTTATAACAAAATTGGTAGAATCTATCTAATTGCAATCTCTTAGCTTGTATGAATTATATATATATGTGCTTAATTATGGAGTAGTTGTTTCTATTTACATGGGTGAACGCCATATTTTTCCTTCTAATGATATGACAATAAGGGACACATCATCATGGTACCTTCGTCTTTCGCCCTGTGGAATTTCTATCAAGTCATAGAAATCCATTCCTGCAAAAACATATTACAATTCTTTTAGTTGTTGTTACTAACTCAACTCGACCTGACTTCAGTCCTCTTTAAGCATAAAAAATACACATTACATTGTGTAACATACCGGCTTTTTTAGCAGCTCGAAACAAGACTTCTTCTATGAGATGTTGAGCGGGATCTCCCTCAGGTGTGGATGCCATGAAAAGCTCGACTTCAGACACGGCTTCTTCGTTGGTGAAATATTGGTAAAGTCCATCAGAGGATAGGATCAAGAACCTGTCCCTTGGACTTACTTTGTGGTGGTGAAGTGATGGTGAACATGTTAGATAAGGTGAGCTACCAATGTAGTCAATTCTGAACATTTCTAGTAAAGCATCATTCCATTTTGGCTGTAAAAACATCAATTATTAACAAATTAATCCTAGGAATTATATGTTCTGCTGAATAAATGAAATCCATAATCCTCCTATCTTATTTAACAGGGAAAAAAACTTTTATAAGCTATATGAATGTATCTAAGCATTTTGTTTGGTACCTGTTTGAGAAATCCTGCACCAAATGCACGAGTGACCTTCAAGGATCCTTTCACACGGTTATTTACCACCGCGAATGGATCATCTAGGTGTCCTCTTCTAATTCTTTGAACTTCCTGCAGCAATCCAAGTCAAGAACGTACATGTCAATACACTATCAACGTGACTACTAATTGCGTATGTATTGAGGACATAACATAACAGAACACTACCCATAATGCTAGAATGATCTATGCAAGTATTGGGAATACCTCTTTGACATAGGTGTTGTGATCCACTGTCAATTGAAGGGAAGATATGTGAGGAAACTCTTCTGAAAACTCGGTCTCAGAAGCTGGTTTTTGGCCTAAAACAGCTCTACTATCACCAACATTCATCAAGTAAATATCTTCTCCCATCATCAACATAGCCAAAACACAGGAACCCATCAAAGAAAGCTCAGGGTTTTCCTTCACCATCTTATCAGCAATATCCAAATACGCTTCCTCCGTCTTCCTTAAGGCATTCGAAAGCGCCTTTAGTACATCCGAATGCTTGATTTTACTCGACATTTGCTTAAGCTTTTCCTTTACCTTTTCATCTATCTCCAATATTTGCCTACCAATACTATTATTAGTAGCAAAACTATTCTTATTCCTTAGTTTTTTCTTCATACTTATATCAACATTACTATTGACCTCTTCATCTTGATCAATAGACGAGCAACAATCCAACCCACTCATTCTTCTAGAGCAATCGTTGACTTCCTCCTCGGAATCCTTAGATATAGTAGATTGATTAGAGGCAGAAACCGATTCCAATTCCGATTCCGATCTACAATCATGATAGAGCAAACCCTGAAGCTCTTTATTGACAGCAGAAGAAAGATTAGAAAGTAAGAAATCAGGAGCATCAGGACCATTAAAACCATCATAGATCCCTACAAAAACCCAACCATAATTTTCAGAAACAACAATATGAACTCTGTCTTCCCCTGCTTTCCCCTGCGCCCATTGAACATTCTCAGACTCCATTCCAATGCCTCCATTTCCATTCAAACTTTCAACCTCGTTTTCTTCTTCTAAGCTCATTCTACAACTAAAATTCGTTACGTTACTATTTTTCCCAACACTATCTAAATTATTGTAGCTTTCCAATTCTTTAATGGAATCATACCCTGTTTTATGATTTTCTTTACCATTTCCCCAAATAGTGCTCAAGATTGAATCTTTAATCCCTTTGATTGAACCCCACTTGTTAAACTCATACTTAGACTTAATCTTCTCCAATTTTGGATTACACTTTTGCTGATCAATTGGACCAGAGAGAACCCCTCTTTCGATCGGACCCGATAAGAACCCTCGTTCGATTAATCCGGAACCCGAACCCGAGTACCGACTCAAAGGAAGTGGGCCGGAATTGATGAGGTTCCGAGGAATAGGCTGCAAAGGAACCGAAGCAAAAGAAGACGAACTCTCAAAAGAAGAAGCACGATCCATAGTTGATGGGTAGTCATCTAACAGCAGAGTAGTTGATAGTGGTGTTGAAGTGTTGGCGCTTAACGAAGCGCCGGAAAGATTTTTGAATATTGCTGCCGGAGATGA
The DNA here is from genome assembly GCF_001683475.1 of Chenopodium quinoa. Lineage (NCBI taxonomy): Eukaryota > Viridiplantae > Streptophyta > Magnoliopsida > Caryophyllales > Amaranthaceae > Chenopodium > Chenopodium quinoa. Next base: position 7,724,498 of record NW_018742205.1, on the reverse strand, counting down.
TATTGCTGCGGTGGTGGTAAGGCTTCCGCTGAAAAATTGGTGGTGGTGATCAGGTGGTGGTGGGATGTAACAAAAGGAATGGCCTAAGCCTTCGTCGTGAAGCGGGTTGCTGAGGATGATAGCGATGTCGTGCCGTTGAGAGATATCTCCGCCGCCGCTCGCCGGACATAGACACGGGGTTAGCTTCCCGGCCGCGTTGCCCATTTTTTTAATTGATTCAAATTATCCAAAAGATGAATCACAATAATAATAATCAAGAAAGGATGGATTTACAGAAGAAGAATTTTGGTGGTATTCATTTTGATGGAGTGTGTGAGAAGAAGGTTGAGAGAGAGGAAATTGAGAGAAGGGGGGAGTTATGTTAAGTTATGATATGTGGAGTTTGGGGGGAATCAAAAAAAAGGGGGAGAGAAGAGTTGACTTTTAGATAGTGGGTTATGAGTTATTTGAATATAAGGATATTATTTTATTGGTTTATAATGTTGGTGGGCGTTGACATTTAAAGTTGGTTATAACGAATATAAAAGATAAAGCAATTCGGATGTGGGGGAGGTGCCTTTGATGCGTGCTCTACTACTCTACTGTCGTTAACTACGGTCATGTTTGGCAAAACTAGTTTTTTGTAATGATAGTTTTAATTGCGAAAAAGCTCTCTAAATATGACTAATTATGACTAATAAACATAATCAATAACTGAAAAAGCTCGTCAAATATAACTAATTATGACGCGAGAATTCAGTGGCGGATCTTGGCCAAAAATATTAGAGGGGCCGGGATTTGAATCTTTTACCTCTCGCTCAAAACTAGCTAATTACTATGTTATGAGTTAAATAAGTTTATTTAAGTTTATTAACTAATTAATTACAATAAATTACTGGGGGCCAAACCCCAAATGACCCCGGTAGAAGGTCCCCCTCTGCGCGCATCGCGTACGTTAGCCATTCTAGTATTATAATCGAGTTGCTAGACACATTTAGAAAAGGAACTTATCACTAATTATTTAGAAATTGAACAGTATCATATCACTCATGTACTGTAATACAATCATCTCATCATGTTTCTTCCCCATATATTCATCTTTTAGTTGCATGTATAGTGAATTATCTTATTTAAATAACCTTTTAATTTACTTAAAGTCACAAAGTTCTTTTTGAAAGTTGATAACAAAATAGGTCCAATTAAAAAAACATTTTGCCAAATCAAGCTATGATATAAGAAAGATCGAATAATCATGATTCAAATAAAAATTTATTCACTTTATTTTCAAAATTTACATGTGATCACAAAAGAAAACATTATAGACAGTTACAAGTTTACAATTAATTTAGAATAATTAATCAATAGGTGAGAATAAGTCCAAGTGCACGATCCAAGTATATATTCCAAATCTAATTGACAACGAAGAAAACATTAATTATACCATGCATTTACATATATAGAGTAGTAATATCTATTAATACGAAACAAGTTGATAGCTCATATATTAGCTTAGTATACATAAGTATTAAATATTTTGACAAGTGATGAAAGACTTGTCCATCAAATTGATTGAGACAAAATATGAAGGTTTTGGATCAGCAAATAGTTTCTTGGGTTATATGATTTGATTTTGGTAAATGAAAAAACACCTGGGACAAAAGATCACTAGTAAACTTTAGGAAAAGAAAAATAAAATAAAATAAAATAAAAAAGTCAAGTCAAAATTTGTACTCGTATAAAACATGGAGAATGTTGAGGTTAATGCATTAGTAGTGGCCAGCTTTGTCTAACAAGGTTATGACATGTTAAAGACAATGGCGCCACGTGGCATTTCCTATGTAATTTACTTATTATTTCCCTTTTTGGCATGGCATTTTGTCTAGTAGAGTGGTAATGAAGATGAGTAAAGTGGAAGATATGATCTTTCAGCTAAGGATAAAAACTCATCTTTAATCAATTCTCAGCTTTTTTTCACACAAAATTCTGTTTATTTTATAAGAAAAATGCTTAATTAGATATTAAGGGCCGTTAAAACTTAACAAAGGATAAAGTATATAGATATATATTTATTTGGATATGAAATATATATTCACACTAAACGGCATATACTTGTTTAAAAACTTTTCAACATTTTTTATATGAAATACTATGTAGATGAATATAAATACTACTCGTAGAACCATCTTTATTAAAGGCAGATAAATAAATATTTGAAATTGTATCGACAGTCTAGAAGGAATTAAATATACTCATTATTCATCCATAATGAGTTTTAATTAGTGTAAATCTTGACTATTGAGAAATAATGAATTATGTAAGCATAAGTTTGATTTTATAGCTAGATATATAAAGAGGTGGATTAGCTTAATTAAGAGATTTAGGACAGCTTTTTGAATAAATGATTTATGAGTCCAACGAAAGTTAGGGGGATTTGCATGTGTTCGGTGTTCATGTACGTAATTTTTACGAGATTGACTTAATATGGTCTATGCTTTTTTATCTGATTGGACTGAATCTATGAAATACTGTATTTCATACTCTCCCTATTATGAGAAAAGTCAATGACCAAAACATAGGATGATAGGTCTAAGCAAAGGTTCAAAAATGGTTCATGTATAACAAACTTTGCTAAAATTTTAGAAATTGATATTAAAAAAAATTAAAAAATAAAAAAAAGAATTTAACCCTAACTAGACATTGATAAAAACAAATAATGCACGCGCTTCTAATTTATCATAGTTATACTCGATCCGTAACCTAATATAAGTATGTGTTATCAATTTAGAAATGCAATGTAAAATTTATCATTACTCATAATAGTTAGCCCTAAAATATATATGTACATTAGGTTTCCTCTAGGGTTTTTTCTTGGAAGGGTTTTTTTGGTTCCCTCTAGGATTTCTCCCTTGGGAGAGTTTTTCTAGCCTCCATTGCTAGATTTTTTCTAGTTTTTTTTGAAGGTTTTCCTTCACTCTTCTCCTTTTTTCTTTTTTTTTTTCTTTCATCTCTTTTCTTTGGATCTCTTTTGTGAATCTTTGTAGGGGCTTCCATCGATGTTTGATCGGTGGTAAGCCCCAAAAAACTTTTTAATTTACTTTCAATAAATGGATCCCATCTTTGAGATGGTAGTTATGATATGAGGGTTAATTTCTTTTTTGGTTTGTCTCCCGAAGTTTGAATATTTAGGGCTTCGTAATCTTCGGAAATATCTAGAAAACCATATGAGTATTTTCACTCAAACAACTATTCATTAGTGGATCTCAAGCCGAATTAGTGCTAACTCACAGATTGTATTGCTTCGGATGAAGTTTTTTAATTAAGGCGATTGTTGATCGAATCTGCGATGTATCTATTTCTAAGGTGATTTGTACTTGCATTGGAATTCTAATTTTTCTAAGATTTGTAAGTGCCGTTTGACTATTTTTCATTAATGAAATCCTTTTTCTTATTGTCAAAAAAAAAAAAAAAAATCTAATATATATATGTACATTAATATTGAACGGAAACAAATCCGGTGTATAGGTTTTTAGGCTATAAATTTTATTTTTGAGTAAATACGGGGTACTTCGTATCACCGATCACAAACTCCATCATAATATGCATGTTCATAGACTCATAGTTATATCAGTAAGGTTTATAGTTTTAGTAGATCCATGTAATTAAATAAACAAAGTTTGCTCACCCCTAACTCTTGGGTCAATGTCTAAACAACTAGGATAATGAAACAAAACATGGAACAAGTAATGAAGCCAAAAATATACAACCATCACTATTCTACTTATAATATACGAAGTCTATGCAAGAGCATCGGGTCAAAGTGTTAATCTCAACCAAATAGATGTGGTATTTAGGAAAAATGTGGTTTTCTCTTAGTACAAAACTTCTAGTACTACAAATTTGTGTGAACAAAACCTAAAAAACAATGTTTAATTACGAATATTAATATACAAACCAAGCACTAACAATTTTAATTAAAGTAAATTACAGAAAAATCACGAACTAAACTACAAGTGTGAAAGAAAATAACTTGCATTACTCCAAGCCAACGAAAAACAACAAGAACACGAGAATAGATGCGACCACGTAAGTCTCCAATGCTTGATACTCGTCTAAGGCGTGTAAACACTTTCCTAAAGTGATTATTTCTCCCACAACGGTGCTTGGGGTGAACCGTAAAAGCCACTTTGAGATATAGTAGACGACACTACTATTTTTGCACTAAGATTTGTAGTAAGATGATTAAATTCTCAAAGGAAAACTTAATTGAAAGAGATTTAGATGAAGAGATTGCAAGTTTCTTCAAATAAAGTGTGAAGAGAATAACTTTGGGGAGGAGAGAAAAACTGAAATCATCTCTTTCTTCGTTTCAATTTTACAATAAAAAGAACGAAAGAAACCGCAAACTGCCGAAGAGCCACGGGCGCAGCGGTCCACGCTGCGGGCGCGGATAGGGTGAAATTCAATTCACCCTCTAAATTCTGGAGAAGGCTGGTCGCGGGCTGGGAGAGGACTCTCCCCAGCCATCGCTGGCGCGACACCCCTTGGAGAGGGCTTCCCCACATACACTTTAAATTACTAACAATCCTCCCCCATTTAGAGTGTATACTTTTAAAATCTTTCTCCACTTCTATCAACTAAGCCACATCTCATACATCAATGCCAATGTCCCTACGGATTGAATCGACACCTAGTACAACACACTTAATGATGATCATATCCCATGATTTCCTTATGGATTGAATCACTTAATAATATTATAATAATAGTAGTAGTAAACTAGTAATAATAATAATATTAACAAATAATTATACTAACAATAATAATAATAATAATAAATAATTAAAAAAACGGTCAAAAAGACCTAGAAAAGCACAAAGAAAATCTAGACCGTTAGATCTAGATGAATATTCTAGAATCTACAAAAAAAAAAAAAAAATGAACGGTTAGATCTAACTTAGATGTTGAGATTGAATATGGACGGTTAGATCAACTGAAGTAAAACCTAAACCTAGAAAAAAAACCCACTCTCACTCTCTCAGCCATTCTCATTCACTCATTCAGCCGTTTCTCTCTCAATCTCACAATCTGTCATAGTTTCTCTCTCTAACTTCTCAGTTTCTCACTCTTTCGTTCTGAAATTCTCAAGAATCTCAAGCTCAATTTCGTTTCATTTGTGTTTTGGATCTACATTTCTGATTTCTAGCTTTACATTCTCGTTTTTTTGTTAATTTTTGTGTTTTCGTTTTGATTTTTTTCGTTTTTGTTCCGGTTTGTTTATTTAGGGTTTTTGTTTTCGTTTCATTTGTGTTTTGGATCTACATTTCTGATTTCTCGCTTTACATTCTCGTTTTTTTGTTAATTTTTGTTGTTTTCGTTTTGATTTTTTTCGTTTTTGTTTCGGTTTGTTTATTTAGGGTTTTTGTTTTCGTTTCATTTTTGTTTTGGATCTAAGTTCTGATTTCTGATTTCTGATTTCAAATCTTCCTCTCCTTCAAGCCGTCAAACCCTAAGGTAATTTTTTTGTTAATTTATTCGATTTTTTTCGTTTTCGTTTCGGTTTTTTTTTTATTTCAAGTTCTGATAATCTACATTCTTGATTTTTTCTTTTGATCTCCAGTTCAGGTAGTTCTCCATCTTCAAATCTCCTTCAAGCCGTCAAAGGTAATTACTTTTTCCTTTTTGTTTTTTTTAATACAGTTTTTCTGTTTTTGTATTTGATTATTGTTGTTGTTCTTGCTTGAATATAGTCGAAATATGCCTAAAATGAGTAAAATCTGTTGTTGATTGTATTTTTGTTTTTTACGGGAAAATGGTAGATTTGTGCTGTTTTGTTGTTTATTATGCTCGATTTAAAAGTAATGATGATGGGTTGTTCAGATTATGTGATTATTATTGTGGAATACATGCATTGTTTATTTATTGGGATTTTAGCTTTATATTTTTAACCCATATTGTTGGAATACAAGCATTGTATATGATTGGCTTAAAGTTAGTACTTAAAATGTACACATATGTGACTGTATCGTATATAACTTTCTATATTCTGTTAGGATATATGTTGTAATCACGTTTGTTGTATAATTCTGAATTTTGAAACATTGACTAGTGCAAATCTGAGAGCAATTTTAAAAAACAAAAGCTATAATTTTGAAGTTGCTTGAACTTGTTATGAGCTGCTGCCTGCTGGTAGTGCTTTTTCCTTTTGGTTGTTTTCTCTGCTGAGTTGTTATTGCCTATATTGTTGCCTGCATGAGCTGGTTCCTGCCTCCTGCCAGCTTGAGGTGCTGTGTTGCTGCCTTTTGTGTTATGAATTTATGATAAGTTTTGTTGCTGCTGTTTCTTATGCTTGCTGTTTTAATTTTTCTTGAATCATCGTTGCCCTTGTCATTTATGTTGAGACTTCAATGTATATGTACTTGCTGGCAGCATTTTTCAAGTTTTAAGTTAAAACAACCATTGCTCAGTGATGATACGATAAACGTAAATCTGAGAGCAATTTTGAAAAACAAAAATAAGTTCCTGTTGAGTCCCTTCTGCTTATATTATTCCTTGCTTCGGATAAGTTGCTGATCTGTTATTGCGTGTGCTGGTTCCTGCTTGTTGCTGCTATTTCCTCTGCTCTTGGGTGCTGGGCTGCTGCTTCAAGATTCTGCTTCAAGATTCTGCTCCCAAATCACTCACATTCTCACTCCTCCCTTCATCTTATCATGTATCATTTTTTGCAACCCTAAACTTGATGATGTTTCAGTTGATAAATCTGAAATCTAATCTGGGTAGTAGTGATAGTAGTTTCATTATGTATTGGTATATGTATTGTGAATTTTAATCAATGAAAATGGTGACTTTTTTTAATTGCTTGTTGATATTACTCTAATTTTAATGTTATTTATCTCCAATCTTATGTTATCTTATTGGATGATCATGAATATCAAGGAACAATGAAGAAAATTTGGGTGGACTTTATTACTGGAATGAAAAGATACAAATGATATATCTTGTAATTAAAATAAATAAGTAATCTAAAACGATATTAATAATGTCGTTGGCCTAGATCTAGGTGATATAAACCTTTGTATAAACCTAAGCCGTTTGATTAGATCTACATTTATTAACATTAATTATTTAATTGTATTTACTATTTAGCCATTTAGGTTGTAAATAATTCAATTTGAATTAAGCAGTTTGTAATTGGATAAGTTTAAACAGGTTGCGATTCGAAAACAGTTCGATTTTAACGGTTTAACGGGTTATGGCAGTTCTGTTTAGACGGTTAGCGGATTATAACGGTTCGGTTTATACGTGCGGTTTAAACGGTTTCGGTTCATAAACGGGTCGGTTTAAACGGTTAGCGGGTTACAAATGGTTCGGTTTAAACGGTTTTTTTTTCGGTTTAAACGGTTTTGGTTTATAAACGGTTCGGGTCATTAACGGGTTTATAAACCATTCGGTTCGGTTTCGTTTCGGTTCGGATTTGCGCAGTTTGGTTTGTTATCGGTTTACGGTCCGTAACGGGTTGACATTGAGCGGTTCAATTCGGTTTCGGTTTGATATTGAACGGTTCAGTTCGGTTTTCGGTTTACATTTATCGGTTTATAAACGGATCGGTCCGTGATGGTTCGGTTCGGTAACGGGCGGTTTCACGGTTCGGTTTGAAAAGTCCCACCCCTAATCGACAATATATGGTAAAGAGCACTCATTAGTGTATACGTGGTAAATATCAAAGTCTTTTTTGAACTATCTAAAGAAAGTACGGTTATGGGTATATATCATACTAGAATACTTTGATTTTTTTTTTCTTACTAACTATCTAGAGCTAGTGAGCTACATGAAAAGAAATAGAAAAAAAAAATAAAATCTCTACACCTTTATTATGAGCACTGCATTACAGTAGCAATTATAACATTTATAAGTGTCCATTAAGGAGTAGTTAAACTGTTCTTAATTCAATGGAAAAAGATTAGTTACGTTGTGAGCAGAAGACAAAAAGACAGGGTCCCACATACACAATGGTTAAGTTTAAGTCATCAAAATGAGATGGTTCTGCTAACCCTGCTTTGTAAAAGTATGGTATCCAAATTAAATTTATTACTCTTACTCCACTAATATATGATGGTTTGGCCATCTTCTCCAATAAGGCCAATCAATTCTGCCAAAAGCTCAAAGTTATTTTACATTACATCAATTAGCTCCTATAATTATAAAAATAAAGGGTCAATTAGCACTGGAGTTGACTTTATAATACTATTATATTTAAATGTAATGTATTTGTTTGACATTTACGTCCACTAATATATGCTTTGACTTTATTTAGTTTTGACTTTTTGCAAATACACCTCTTTTTATTACTTTGTTTAGATTGATGTTGCTCAAAACCGATCCATCTCAAAATTGTGTGGGGTAGCAATTGTTTTTGGAGGAATAAAATTATCTTGATTACTTTTCCTCCTCTTTTTTTTTTTCTCTATAAATACTCAAATTATCTTCGATCTATATCATATCATAAATTTGGATTAGGTGTCAAGAGAGTTTCCTAATTTTTTTTTTTTTTGTAAGGAAGTTTCCTAATATTTTGTCGACTAATAATGTTGGTGGAAAATTGGAGTATTGGAAAAGGGGAAGGAATAGAAATTGTTAATACGTCTTGTAACCAGTGAGGAAAAACTGACAAAGAATTACAAAAGAACGAGCTGACAGGGTAGCAGAATTCAATCTGTAATCATCAATTGCTTTACAATTTAAATTGGAACCAGCTTTTTGCACAACAATTGAAGTTTCTTGCATAGTGGTGTGTGCAGGCTGCAGGTGTCTAAAATCTGAAAAGCTGTCCTGAGTAGACTGATATTAACATAGAACTTATAGACTTCAAGTGCTAGGTAGGACATCAGCAGAATTGGTGAACATAATTATACAATGAAATAAGCTCTTTGATCTTGTTATAATTATCTTAGTGTTGTTTCCTGCTGAAATGAAAAAAGTCTTGAAGTTAGTTAGTCTTAACCAGTGTATACTATTTGATTATGAAGTGAAATCCCAAGGGGTTGTTTAATATGCAATGGCTTCTAGAAGGAAAACAAAATTATACATAAACTTAGTGATTACCTGCTTAGCAACCAGATTGGCAGACGTAATTATGACACGCATACTATCCTCTCTTTGCAAAACCAGCAACTTTGGATGATGACAACCAACGCCCCGATTCTTCCGATCCTTACCAAAGGCTATTACTTCAGGAAAAGGAGGGTAACTATCACAACAAAGAGCCAATACAGTATGTTGACAGGTGTACAACATCAAGCAAGCACTTCAGGCTATTAACAAATATTCTCGTAATAGTTATTAGGAAAAAAATATTGAGGGAGGTCAACTCACACTACAACTAGATTGGGGAAGTTAGGGTAAGGCGCACAAGATCTCTTACTGGGGTCCCCGCTCCAGCATCTCTCAGTATTATGGCATGCCACTGTAACTGGCAGATGTGCCATTAATGTAATATTAGACTAGTAATTAGTAAATCACAATATACAGATATGACAAAGAGAGAAGACTAGCTCCACAGAAAAAGAAGAACAAGACACTTTACCATTCAATATCACTTGTAAAGGTTGCAATAAACATTCTCAGTATGCTATCAACAGGGTGCAGGATTTCTGGTAAGGAAACAACTTTATTTTGTCTAGATGCACGCAATTAAGGTCATTTAAGTAAAAATTCTTCCCGGGTGGTGAAGGAATCTTCTCCTGGCATTCAGTCTTACTCATAGCTTCACAAAGAGGAGAATTTCTCCCATTTATGCAGATAGGTTCTGAAGAATTAGCAGTGTTACCAGTACACCCGTTTGGATCTGAAGTGTGAGCTTTTAACATCGACGATACTATCTTTTCACTCAAAACTGTAGTATTACTTACTGTATCCCTCAAATCTCTTATGTCCTTCACACCAAGAGTCTCAAATCTCCTCGTCATAGTTTTGATATTATTGTTTGGCTCAATGCCTTTAAATCTATTTCCCTCAATGACGCAATCAAATGACCTGCCAACTGAAGAGCAGGAATCTATAGTTTCTATACATCGTCTAATATGAGATACAGGATCATCACTATGTAAAATTTGATTGCAACAAGCCGAAAGAGACTTTGCTCGTCTGACAACTTCATCACACCCCAAACTCAAGGACTTCAAATCTCTCACTCTCAAGGTGGCAAAAACCCTCTTGTTCACCTTACCCGGCAACAAGGGTCACGAGCTCCTCTTGGAAAACAACCCTCCGAACCATAAACCCAATCCAAAAATTCAACCCACCACAAACACCATTTGTGTCTCCACAAACAAGCATAACCTCATCCCCAACACACAACTCCACAGCCATACCCTCATTAATCTTAACACCATTAACAAACACTCCATTCAAAGAAGCCTTAAAACTAATAAAGAAAATTCTTTTTGCTCCATTATTTTATTATCCTTAACAATCAATCTATCCCTAAATTGGTTAACAATACAAAATTTATCATTATTGCTACAATTACAAGTAGAAGAAGAAAAAACGCCATTAAAAAGGTACAATTTCTTAACCAAAGAATCAAATAGACTCAAAACCCCCAGAAATACTGTCATCAATTTTGTGACCTAATTGAATTAGGTCAATCCAAACAGCAGAAATCTTCTTCTTTTTGCTTGAAAAATTGACATTGCCTCTGAAATTGATTCTCTTGTTGTTGGAATTCATTTGATTATTGAATTACAGAATACCCTAATCTTAAAAATTATTGAAGAAAAAAAAATGTTTGTGATAGTAAAACTATAATCAATAAAAGCAAGGAATTTGAGTAAGAAAAATAGAGAAATTGTGTTGAATAAAAAAAAATGATTACAAATGAATTTAGAAAAGATAAAATGATTGTTCCCAGTTCATCTTTGAATTTGGGGAATGAAAAGGAAGATGAATAAAACTGGCCAAAAAATTTTGGAGGGAAAAATAAAAACGAGACTATATACTAGTATAACTCTATGGAGTCAGGGTATATAGAAGCTTCCTAGTACGCTAATGATTGTATTTTGACATCACTTAAGGGATTATGACGTACTTGTATAAATTATAAATCCTCGAAAATTCCAAGTTTCTAACACGAGAAACAAATTATAGAGTATATTTCTTAAATGGTACGGTTGTAAATAAATGTATTTTTATTACAAAGTATTGTTTATCAGCAAAACCACAACTTGAATTAGTGGCTTTAGGGTAACCCGCTAGTTGAAAAATAGCGGTTTTGCCAATAATTTTACAAATTTAACTACAATAACCTCATATATCCGATAGATTGTTATATATACCCGGGTGCACAGTACACCATTGTTTGACATAAATTGGAAATAGAATTTGAAATAGATTGAGAATAAATCATGCAATTACAAAAATACCCACGTATATTTTCCACTCTTTTTTTTCATTAATGGCATATTTGTTAACTTGCCACTTATTTTATTCCAACCTTTATTACATACCCCTAGGTAATAATTTTGTTGGATTCTCATTCCCAATCCACCTCTAAATTCATAATCCCGTGTACTAATATGAGTGTTTTGATACCATTTGGGATTAAAACTCTCAATCCCGCCCTCGATTTCCTGATATCAAGCACCCTCTTCTTGGTGTATTATAGGTTGCTTCTCTAATTAGTCTCACTTCTTAGTTAACCTGCTAAACAGATTAAAGAAATAGTTCTCCCTCTATTTTGAAGTAAATCCTCCTAAAATAATTCCTTTATTAAGTTATAGTTATAATTTAAATGATCACTTAGTTTGCTTTAAATGACAATATATATGTGTTATATAGTGACAATGGAATAAAAATTGACAATATTACAAGGGTAAAGATAAATAAGACTATCATCTGATTGGTAAGATGTTGTTCAAAGAACACTATTTTGGAGTGTAATTGACAATATAATTAAGAAATTTGATGAATTTTGTTACATTTAATTCGTGTAGGATAGAGTATTCCATTTGTTGATATAAATCATATTCTTTAGCAGCATAATTATATTGTTATTCGTTATGTGAAGCTTCTCATTATTCCAAAATTGTTTAATAATTTCGTTTGAACTATACCCTTAAACGATGCTAAAAAATTAAAACACCTTCTTTATTTATATTTTGAAGCATAAACAACTTTGGTTTACCTTTTGTTGTTGATTGAATGACCGAAAATTATACTTACCTCCGCTTTTTTTAGTTTACACGTATTCCTCTTCAGGAAGTGTATTTATTTTTAATTAACACGTTTCATTTTTGGGTAAGTTTTATACCTTACATTTATTAATTTCCCCGCTTGCTTTACCATTCTTTCTCACACTCTCTCCTCTCCTTAATATGTGTGCCTAAAATAAACGTGTCAACTAAATAAAAACGGAGGAAGTAGTACAAATGACAACGTTGTTTGTTTTAAATGGTAATATATGCTTTATAAGTGGACAATAATTTAAAAATTGGACAATATTTTAGTGGCCAAGTGTATTATTACAATATATGGTTCAGTTAATTACGGAGCTTGAGAATAATTTATGTTTTATTAATCATTTGAGTTATGCATGGATCTGGCATCTAGGCATAGTTTGGTTTTGGGGCATAATGAATTACTAACAAAGCTAACGTTCAATAGTCATTAAGGGTACTTGGTGCATATTTATGAAAACTCAATGATATATGGTGAAAAATTGAAAACTTCGACATATTGTGAAATAACCGTAAATATTAGTACCTTGCAATTTCAATGAATGACCGAAAGCTATAATTCAATGACAACATTACTGATCCTAATGATTGAATAATATGATAAAAAAGACAGCATAAAAATTATGAGTAATCTAATATCTACTTTGTATCAATAATAAATATATAGTTTCATGTAATTTGTTAATTTATGAATAATCAAAATATAATTTTTGTATGGAAGAGAATAGGGGGATCAGACTACATTCCCTGCAACAATTTAATAATGCGTATAGCCATCAACATGAGTCTCAAGTACAGGTCTGCAATACTTTATTGCAAGACATTCGGTCTTTCTACCGAATTCAACGATTGCCAAATCAGCGACATAGACTAAATACGATTCAAGTTGAGGGGAGACAACGACGTGGTAAGAGACAGAAGAGACAACAAGGAGGTAATAGATCTTCTTCTGGTCAAGATCGTGAGGGTGGGGAAGATCAACAGCAAACTGAACAAGGAATAATATGATAAAAAAGACAGCATAAAAATTATGAGTAATCTAATATCTACTTTGTATCAATAATAAATATATAGTTTCATGTAATTTGTTAATTTATGAATAATCAAAATATAATTTTTGTATGGAAGAGAATAGGGGGATTAGACTACATTCCCTGCAACAATTTAATAATGCGTATATCCATCAACATGAGTCTCAAGTACAGGTCTGCAATACTTTATTGCAAGACATTGGGTCTTTCTACCAATTTCAACGATTGCCAAATCAGCGATATAAACTAAACGATTCAAGTTGAGGGGAGACAACAACGTGGTAAGAGACAAAAGAGACAACAAGGAGGTAATATATCTTCTTCTGGTCAAGATCGTGAGGGTGGGGAAGATCAACAACAAACTGAACAAGGAAGTGATGATGCTTCTGGAAACCATCGAGGTAATATAATGTATAAACTAGAAAAAAATATTTTAATGGGGGTTCAATATTAACAACTAACAATCTGTGTGTGTGAATGTAGACGATGATGGAGGAGCAGATGACATACAATAAGAGAATATACCTTCTCCTCCTCGTCAGAGAAGAGATGCTCAGACTTAGGTTATTCAAAGACAACAACGTTCAGGGAGGAGACATGTTAGAACTGAACAAGTAAGAGATGTTGTTGAATTATTTAAATTTGAGTAATATGATAAAAAAGACAGCATAAAAATTATGAGTAATCTAACATCTACTTTGTATCAATAATAAATGTATAGTTTCACGTAATTTGTTAATTTATGAATAATCAAAATATAATTTTTGTAATGTATTGAACCCACTTATAAAAAATGATAGATGAGAGTGAGAGATAATTCAAGTAACTTAATTGGATTAACACTTGAACTCAAGTTAATTTGTTGAGAAAATAATTTTTTTTGAAGTTCACATTAAATCAATTCGAGTAAAACCTTAAAACCAAACAAAATGCTTCTCAAACATGCATTCAAATCTAAAACCATAATTTATACCCTATTACATTTAATAAACTTGCATATGAATCCTTTAAAAAAAAAATTTTTTTTTAAAAAAAAAAAAAAACTTTCATTTGAATGTATAGAAACCCAGTTTTCCCTCAAATAAGTAGTAAGAACAATAGCGTCATGCACCATTCTAATTAATCATCTTCTCAACAATATTGGAAATCAATTTTGCCTTAACGCTATGTTGATTCGCAAACAAAACACCCTACCCCAAAACCTCATAAATTCACAATACCAAAATTGAGTATAACCAATAACTTGCAAATTTGCAATTTTCACGAACGAAATTTTTTAGATTGGTTTTGGGGCATAATGAATTACTAACAAAGCATAAACAACTTTGGTTTACCTTTCGTTGTTGATTGAATGACCGAAAATTATACTTACCTCCGCTTTTTTAGTTTACACGTATTCCTCTTTAAGAAATTTATTTACTTTTAATTAACACGTTTCATTTTTGGGTAAATTTTATACCTTGCATTTATTAATCCCCACTTGCTTTACCATTCTTTCTCACACTCTCTCCTCTCCTTAATATTTGTGCCTAAAATAAACGTGTCAACTAAATAAAAACGGAGGAAGTAGTTCAAATGACAACGTTGTTTGTTTTAAATGGCAATATATATTTTATAAGTGGACAATAATTTAAAAATTGGACAATATTGTAGTGGCCAAGTGTATTATTACAATATATGGTTCAATTAATTATGGAGCTTGAGAATATTTTATGCTTTATTAATCATTTGAGTTATACATGGATCTGACATCTAGGCATAGATTGGTTTTGGGGCATAATGAATTACTAACAAAGCTAACGTTCAATAGTCATTAAGGGTACTTGGTGCATATTTGTGAAAACTCAATGATATATGGTGAAAAATTGAAAACTTAGACATATTGTGAAATAACCGTAAATATTGGTGCCTTTCAATTTCAATGAATGACCGAAAGCTATAATTCAAATGACAACATTACTGATCCAGGATTTCTAACGAGGGGTAACATTTTACAATAAGAAGGGAAAAAAAAAATAGAAACGAGATATTATATACTTAGTATACATTATTATCGTTTGATGATTAACTTTAAAATTTTTAAATTTATTTTGGTGGATAAATATTTATTGTACAAATATAGAAAAATTTATATTATAACTGTCAATATAATTAATACAATGATCAAATTTAAAAGTATTCCATATGTTCGATAAATTACTTTTATATGTACTCCGCATCTATTATTCATAAGGTTAAAAATTATATGATAATATATACTGTCATACTATAAGTAGAAAGAAATTATTACCCATATAAAAGTATAAAGCTAATTAGTAGATATATTACTTATCAAATATGTGCATTGAAAAAAATAAGAAGTGCAATTAAAATGGAAAGCATTTTATCAAATGAACAGGTCTTAATATAAAGAGAATAAGCTACTCATTTTATATATTTTTTCTTTATATTGGGCATCATGCCAATATTTAGTAAATAATTAAAGTTTGAATATAAATTTATATTATTACTTAAAAAACATAGATTTTACTATTTAAATAAAAAAGATAGAAAAAAAATGGATGAATACAAAATTAATTGTGCACACATCAACACATACAAGTAGAAGAAAAAGTAAAAAATAACAATAAGAAAAAATAAAGTCAATAGAAAAAAGTAAAAATAAATGAAAAAAAAAAGAAGACAACCTAAGAGACCTGTTTTATACATAACTGGTCTTTAGGTTTGGAAGGGGAAGCGCGCAGGTTAGATATCTATGGAATCAACAAAGAGATCTGTTATTTCAAAAACCAGGTCTCTTTAATTAACAATTTTTTTTCCCGGAGGTAGCAAGTGCTACCCTTTGTTACTATGTAGGTCCGCCTCTGGCAATGCTTAGGAGATTCAAATAACAACACTTCTTGCTTAACCCACACAACGAGGCATACAGAAGCACAGGTGGCTACAGTGAAATAAATACAGAAAGACGACTACAGCTGAATAAAAACATGTAACCATCAGACACCGCGATCCAGGGGATAAAATCCTATGATGGTAACCAAAGTTAGGAGCTTACTGAGAATTATCAGGCCTTAATATAGGCTATAATGGTCTTAAAACAGTCCCAACTGTATTTGGGTCATAACTCTGGCTAAGAACTGTCATATACAATTTAGCTCCTATAGCTGTATAAACTGGGTTTCCTTCAAAAAAAAAAAAAAAAAGAAGCTGTATACACTGAGTTGATATCAGGTAAATAAGGAAACATATATGAATCCTATAGATGAATCTAAGCCAATAATATATTGTACTCCGTATTAGTTTACACTTCGTATATGGGCAAAAAACAAACTTGAATCCTAGCAACTTCATGAAACATATAAAAGCCAAGTGTCACATATCCTAGCCAACATTCTGGAATATGTTCTGTAAGGCGTTTTGCAGAATGGTTACCATCAGCTAAAACACAAGAGATAATTTCTAAAAAGCATCCCACACCAGTATCAGCTAAAAAGCACGTGTGCCACCCGTAATCGTCTACATGACAAGCTAATGAAGTCAGATGAAACAGATCTACAAGACTCAATCAATCAGTAATGCAAATGCTATATGCATTCTTTCTGGAAACACAATTCAAATAATTCCCTATACCACGCATAAATGCAAAGAATTCTCTATAAAATCATTTATATACTGCGCATAAAAGCAAAAGATTCTCTGTAGAATAGTTGTTGAATCTCTAGGGAAATTATGCGACAAACAAGTGAAGATTCTCTCATACGATTTGTGATAATGTGCTGCATGCACACATCCATATTATGCTTAATGACGCTAGTACTGCAATGGCAGATTTAAAGGACAGATTTTGCTATCCTATGGTCTTTTCAGTTTCCTGCCTGTAACACTTGAGGTGAGGCCATCAGCTTTGGGGAGTAAAATACGCCTCAATCTCCTGACCTTGCAGAAATTCAGCGTGCTTCCTGGCAGGGAAGAAAAATGTACGCGGTTCAAATTTCTGGTACAGAAACTACATGCAGAACTAATATAAGCAGTAGAAACAGACGTAGAAAACCAAGTGAAACTATCTAATTTAACAAAGAGAGTGGTTTTGGTAACAATAAACCAATAATAAGAGCAAAGCCATTGAAAACTCATAATGCAGCTGCTGAACAACATATTAAAGGGCTATGGTAATTCTAAAGAAAGAACCAAGCACATCAAAACTAGCCTATATTTCATAAGAGCTGATATAGTACATAAGTACTTCTAAAGGTCAAAATGCAGTAGCAACTACACAACAAGATTGTCTTGTAAAGAGCATGAGCTGCAAAGGCCATTACATCTAGGCAAGCGCTACACAACAAAGCTAATGGGAACCATAACAACAAAAGAGTCCCCTAGTTCCAATACAACAATAGCATATTTATAAAAGTTAAGACCAAATTCGAACTCAATAGACTTCCTATGCTCAAAATTAGTTTCTAGTCTGCAAGAACCGAAAAGTGCACAGGGACCTCATTCCCAGATGCAGGGATAACAACTACGAGTAAAATTGTGCAGGGCTTGCTTTTCTTTGGAGGAAGTGGACAGAAGTCAATCCTAATTTACTAACCAAAGTAAATCATAAATCAAAAGTATCATAATCAAATTTTAAAAGACCAGCAACCACAAAATGCCCAGCAAACGCAATAAATTTCCAACCAAAATCATCTAATAATCCTAATTAAACCTTAGATTTGTTTCCCTAAATTCCCAATAGCACCAAATCAAAATCAATCACATCAAACCAAAGAAACCCAAAACAGAATTAAACACAGGTAATCAAGAAATCAAACGTAGGGATTGAATTTCAAATACAAAAATAACCAAATAGAGAGGAGCAGATTTAAAGTATTTACAAGGACATGTGGTTTTGGAACATCTGAAAAGAAACGTACAAAAATTAGCAGAAACTTTAAAGAACAGATGAGTGATTACAATACTAAAAATAAAGACTCTGCGCATGATATACAGATACTACATAGATTGTCAAACAAAAAGTATTAATATGATGAACGGCTACTTCTTTTGATACATGCAACATCTCAGAGCCCAAAACCATCATTGCTAAAATTCAAAAGGGCAAAACAAACCTGGGGTCCACCTTGGGATAGCAGGTCTTCAACTCGCTTCACCTCTTTTTTAAGACAGTATCTTTTTCATAGTAGAGACTCAAGGGGCAGCTTTCTGTTGAAACACAAACTTTTCTGCATTGTCCCATGTTGGAATTTTTTGAACCTTTACAATCATTTTATCAAGAAAAAAGTTCACATAGGGACAAAACTAGGACACAATGGACTCAACTTTGTCCAATACAAGTTCTGCATCCTACTAATTTCTCTCGTCGTTTTAAAACAGCATGAGACACAGTGAAGAAACAAGGTTTTCGAGATCATTAATCATGTCAACATACAAAAAAAAGCAATACATCCTATTTCAAGGTCACTAATCATGTCAAAATACAAATTAAGTAATCCAAATCAACACTAAATTCAACAAAACAAATCAGAATCATCATCCTCATCATCATCATCAGCAGCACCGCTGTCATCACTTGAATCACAGCTAGACTCATCGTCATCAGCCTCTTCTTCAGCATCCACTAGCATTCCCTCAACACCATCATCCTCGTCCTGCGAAATACCTTCTTCATCATTATATTCTGGAATCTCATCTGGAGCACATAGAGCTGGTGGAACCTCAATAGTTGCCTCCTGAAAAATGTCTGAGTCAACCTGACCATCAATCACTGACTTTGCCTTTGTCTTAAACACAGCCCACCATTGAGCACAATCCTTCTTAAGGCTGGGATAAGGTGCAAAGTACACTTGCCTTACTTGGTATGGCAACACAAAAGGATTACAGTTTGGGTTTTTCTTCACATGGTTGACCTCAACAAGCTTGTACTGTTCATGAATATTAATATCCTCCATCCAACTGCATTTGAACAATATTGTCTTATACACTCCAAGATTTCCGGTGTAAACAAGTTCAATCACATCATCCAAAATGCCGAACTCTGATCCATCTTGATGGGACACACAAACTCCATAATTCATGGTCGACTTGTGTTTGCCATACTCATATGTTTGAAAACTGAAACCATTAACAGAAAATTGACTCCATGTCTGAGCTTGTTTGCATGGACCCATCGCCAAAGCACGCATCACATCACTGGTTGTCATTGATCGAAGTACCTAATTTGAAATAGCCAATGGTAACGAATGTGAATACATATAAATTGAAATTATAATGGATGTTTAAAAAATTAAAAATTCAAGAATATTTTGAACTTCACTCACCTGTGACTTGAACCACTCAGAAAATTCAGCTTCGCATTTTTCCCAAACGTCCTCCAAAACTACACCCGGTCGAGTACGAACAATGTGCTCCTCAAACCTCCTGTTTAATTCCAAATTTATCACGTGGCTGTAAGTCTTTGAAAGGCCATATAGATCTCAAACAATGATATGTATTTAGTTACTTACTTCTCGTAGTCACCTAAGATGCCACAGTTTGCTAACACAAACATATGTGCATGTTGATACTCAACGTCTTCCAAGAAACGACGACTGCCTTCATTAGGTGCACGACCGCAAACAGCCTTAAACAATTCTGGGACATCTTTTTCTTGCAAATGTCTTTCAACTTTTGAATTCACATTCTTTCCTAAGTCCAGTGCTTTTGTGTCCACTTCTGACTGAAAGTAATGTGAACAAAAGTTTGCAATCTCCTCGTTTAAGTAAGCATTGCATATTGAACTTTTGATACGAGACTTGTTTCCGACCTTGCGTTTCAGATGGTGAAGAAACCTAGCAAAAAGGTAAATAGTGCTTGAGAAATTTAATGGACCACTATGAATATGGAAACTAGAATGTAAGGAACATTTAAACAATTTAAAACCGAAGCTCCTATTACCTTTCAAATGGGTACATCCACCGATATTGTACAGGACCACCCACCTTGGCCTCGTATGGCAAATGCAACGGTAAGTGTTCCATAGAGTCAAAAAATGCCGGGGGAAAAATCACTTCAAGCTTGCAAAGGATCTCAGCAATGTTGTGTTCTAAGCGCTCCATGTCACTCATTTTGATGGTAGAGGAACACAGGTCTCGAAAGAATTGACTGATCTCTGTAATTGGTTTCCAAACATGCTCTGGGAGCAATTCCTTCAAAGCAACTGGAAGTAACCTCTCCATAAAGACATGACAATCATGACTTTTCATGCCGCGAAGCTTACAAGTTTGTAGATCAACAAATCTGGTCAAGTTTGAAGCATATCCATCTGGAAACCGCAAATCTCGAACCCACTCACACAGCACCTTCTTTTGAGCCTTGTCAAGTGTAAAAGGTGCTTTTGGCATGCTTTCTTTTCCTCTGTCATCTACCGTGAGCTCTAGTTGTGTTCGTTTGCAAACACGTGCCATGTCTTTTCTAGCAGCCACCGTGTCCGAGGTATGTTTTTTCACATCCATCACAGTGTTAATAAATTGATTAAAAAAGTTTTTTTCAATGTGCATAACATCTAGGTTGTGACGAATTAGCAAATTCTTCCAATACGGAAGCTCCCAAAGTATGCTTTGTTTAAACCAACCCTTTTTTGCCTTTTTTATCCTTTTAAGTGCTTCCGGCCCATCAATAGCTTTTGGCATGTCCTTCACACAACGCCACAACTCTTCTCCGGACATGATGTACGGAGGGGAGTTCTTTTCAACTCTATTCTTACAAAATGCTATTTTATTGTTTCGAAAGGGGTGATCAGGAGAGAGAAATTGACGATGACAGTCAAACCAAGAAACTTTGCCCCCATAGTCAAGCCAAAAGGCTTTGCATTTGTCCAAACAGTAAGGACATGCCTTTTTCCCCGAAGTAGACCATCCAGATAGTATTCCATATGCTGGAAAATCACTAATGGTCCATAAGATGGCTGCCCGGAGATTGAAATTTTGTTTCCTTGAGATGTCATAAGTAGTGGCACCATTCTCCCACAATTGTTTCAGCTCTTCAACTAGCGGTTGCATGTACACATCCAAGTTTCTTTTCAATTTTTTCGAACCAGGTACAAGCAATGAAAGGAACATGAAAGGCTTTTTCATACACAATGACGGAGGCAAGTTGTATGGGGTTAGAGTGACGGGCACATATTGCCCTCCAAATTTGTCATGTGGTGCAAATCCATTGGTGCACATACCAAGTCGAACATTACGAGGCTCGGAGGCGAAATCAGGAAAAGATCTATCCAAATGCTTCCAAGCTTCACTGTCCCTAGGATGAACCATTTGGTTTTGGACTCGGGGTTTCTTGGCATGCCATGTCATGTCCTTTGAAATGCTCTTAGTTGCAAACAACCTTTGCAACCTTGGTGTGATTGGAAAATATATTAGAACTTTTGAAGGAACCAAGGCACCCTTAGAAGTCTTCTTGTATCTATCACTATCACACAATCTACATTTGTCTAAGTGAGCATCACCTCTCCAAAACAGCATACAACCCTTAGGGCATGCATGTATCTTCTCATGAGGAAGTTCCAACCCCTTAATAACTTTCTTTGTTTCGAGGAAAGTCCTACCAATGTTGTTGCTGTCTGGAATCGCTTCACTTAGCAAAGAAGCAAATCCATCAACACACTTGTGTTGCAAGTTGTACACACATTTCAGACTTGTTATTTTAGATGCCATCTCCAACACAGACATGGTACTCCCATCATAAAGTGGTTGCTCTGCTGCCTTCAGAAGGTCAAAAAACTGCTTTGCTTCCACATTTGGCTCTTCTTCCACGGCACTTGAGTTTCCTGTAGCCAACAGTTCCTGGTTATTTTTATTAACATTAACAACCAGTTTCTGAGAAGAAGAATTCCCAACCTGTTTCTGAGAAGAAGAATTCACAACCAGTTTCTGAGAAGATAAATTCCCAACCAGTTTCGGAGAAGAAGAATTCCCAACCAGTTTCTGAGAAGAATTCCCAACCAGTTTCTGAAAAGAAGAATTCCCAACCAGTTTCTGAGAAGAAGAATTCCCAACCAGTTTCTGAGAAGAAGAATTCCCCTGGTCTAGATCTGAAAAACTTTCCCCGTGGCAATACCAATCATAGTAGTCAGGAATAAATCCCTTCTTGTGTAAGTGATCTTTGACTGTCTTCGCATCGTAGAGACGTAAGTTCTTACATTTAGAACAAGGGCATCTAACTTCATCTACGTTTGAGCTCTCAGGATTTTGTCTGCAATACTCAAGGAAGTCTTCAACCCCTTTCAAGAACCCGAGCTTAAGATTACGCCCATTAAGCCTATCATACATCCAGTTGCGCTCCCTCCGTTTCATGATAACAAATTCTACACACCACACAAACAATGTCACAAATGACCACTTAAGAAAGTCATGTAAAAAATAAACCCAACTAAAGTGAGTCTGTGTTTTAGTCATGACATCACACCACTTAATCACTTATGGCAACACAGTGAGAGCATTCTGTTTATATAATTAGGCTTATTGGGTGAGCAGGAATGAATAACAAATCTAAAATCTAGCATATATAAAACCATTCAATGTAATTACTATTGACTCATGATGCTCCTACAAAGAGTTAAATTTCCTATACATTACTATTCAACACAGAATTATTTACAACTTAATACAATACTACGTAATCAACACCCAAATTATTGCAAAACTTAGTCTAATAACACAACTTAGTATAATAAGACACATTGTATCTAACACTAAGCATATATGATAACAGAGCCTAACCCATTATGATGAACCCCTAAAGTATAAACACCCAAATTATAACACACTTTCCTACTCCATAACACAAATAAGTTTAATTACACAACTACCACGAACATACAGATTAGGTACAAAATAAAAATTTCATCAAACAAAATCTGAAGAAACATACAGATTAGGAGTTTCATCAAACAAAATCTGAAGAAAAAAAACATGAAATTACTTACCTCTAATTAACCTGGATTATTGGCTTCAATCAAGAAAGTTAATTGTAAAGATCTACAGAGAAAAAAAAAAGAAAAAAAAAAAAAGAAAGACAAGAAGGGAGTTAGAGTGTTTGGAAAATGCTTACAAAAAACACTTGAAACAAAGTTAAATTACTTCATTAGAAATCAAAAATTTTAGAATTAGGGTTTGGAAATACTTGGGTAAATTTACAACAAAAAAATAAAAAATGTATAAAATAAGAGGGATTATCTACCATGAGTAAGGAAGGATAGAATCCGGCAGCCACAGACGGCGGCGACGGCGGTGAATATCTTCTTTCTCTCTCCTAATGAGTCGTCCCTTTCAATTTTTTTTTCAGAAGTAAAGTTTGGCTACTGAAGAATCTGCTGGGTCAGTAATTTTTAGTCGCATTGCACCGATAGTTTCAAAACTGTCGTAAAATCGGTCGTTATTATTGAGCTCTTTCCCAAATTAAAGTCAAGAAGAACCGCAATTCCCAAATTGCAGCCAAAGTTTTAAGTTTTCCCATTCTACCGTCCACGTAAGCACTGGTTAAAAAATCGGTTTTTTTTTTCCGGTCCAGGGTAAACCGCTACTTGAAGTAGCGGTTTCTTTGCAATAAACCGCCACTTCAAGTAGCGGTTTCTTAGTTTAAAACCGCTACTTGAAGTAGCGGCTTGTTTACAAAAAACCGCTATTTAATGTAGCGGTTTATTTTGGAAAACCGCTACTTCAAGTAGCGGTTTACTTTGAAAAACCGCTACTTGAAGTAGCGGTTTACCCTGGACTGGTTTTTTTTTCAAACTTGCATAATCACTCAAAAAAAAACCTGGTTGTGTACCTGTAAAACATGAGATATATAGCATATTTTCAACACAACCACCATAAATAACAAGTTTATGAAGATCTAAGGAAGTCGAAATTGCAAAGTCGAATATTTTTCAATTGATTAAATATAACAAAATCCAATTCTAAGCATTTACAAAAAAATTAGTTTAGTTCCAAAATATACACTTAGCTCGGGCGTTGCTTCTTCCCATGAGGTGACGATGAAGATGATGCAGCTGTCTCCTCTGGAATGTCATCCAGGCCAACTCCAACCCCAGACGTAGTGTTGCTACGCCGTCGGTTTCTCTGATACTGGCGATGCACTAGTGGAGGAGATGTCATGATAGTATGCTGAGAAGGAGTCGGTGGACGGAAGGCACGTGCTGACCATATGGACGTGCAAATCAGCAAATGCATGTGCCTACATTTAAGTGTAGTTTTAATGTTAGTAAAATGAAATCAAAAACGTAAGAACTAGATTGAAATGAAGTGAAGTTCATACAAGCAGGAGGTCAGAGGTAGCTGGCTGGTAATGACTCGGGGGGCGCTCCTGCGAAGGTGGAGTAATGACCAGTCTCGTGATGCGACGGTACCAAGCCATGTACTCTGTCATGGCCGGGGAAGAAGTCCTAGTGAACGGGTATCCCTGGACGACTAATGCCTCACGTCGACTCCACTCGTGTACATGGTCCGAATGCCGAATCTCCCAATTACGCTGTCCCCTTCGATCCTTCCTGTGTAGAGCAACGTCCGTGTCTACATCCTGTGGGATCGGCTGGTCTAACCCGAACTGACGAAGGACTCGGTCTGGGAGGTGGAACTCAACGACGTCAAAGCATATCAGAGGTGCCCGTGAACGCCAAATGTGCATGTCTGAGCGACAAATCTCCGGAAGTCGATCCATCACCGCCTCAGTATATGGCTGCCAAATCATCTAATTCCCAAAACAAGTATGTCAACATGTATATGACTAACATAATGGAAGAAATACAATGCACAAAAAAAAGAAACACCGATTGTACCTGGTCCTCGCGCTGATGGTCAAACGCATCTCTGTAGTATGGTAGTCCAGAAGCAGTATGCGCACACGATAGATGGACACGTAACCACCTGTAAAGACATGTTAATAATAATTCTTGAAAGATAGAATTGTAAGAACATGAACTTGAAGCAAACATTGTACCTGCACGCCAAAGGGTCAACACCTCGCTGATGCTGAGTCCCCAAAATGTCATCCTCATCCTCAGCCTCAGGGTCCTCCTGTGGCGGATCTCGAGGCCTCCTAATGTATGGTCGGCCAATAGTAATATGCTCCCACGACCACAACTGTAGTAGGATGAGCGGGCCTCCAATCTGTCTTGAATCTCGCTGACATCCTCGACATAGCTGCCGATACAAAAAACCAAGAGTCGCACTCCCCCAGCTGTAGGTCGAAGCTGTCCCCCAGTCTCGAAGGAACGGCAAGTAGTAGAGTGACACAGCATCGCCACTCTTGTCGGCGAACAGAATAGATCCCATGAGAGTGAGAATGTAAGCACGGCTATGGCGCTGAACTATCAAGTCATCAGCTCCCTCTGGCATCTGTGAGAAGTGACGTCTGAGCCACGTCAACTTCAAAGTAGATCCCTCCAGAAACGGCTTACCGTTATCATCATGGCCAGGTCGAACTCCCAGCAACTCCTCAACTAGGTCATGCCATCTCTCAAATGGAGGTCCAATGACAGGAGGGCCGTGCACTCTCAGACCTAACAGGACGGAGACATCCTGTAAAGTAATGGTGGCCTCACCTACCACTAGGTGGAAAGTATGTGTCTCCTGCCTCCACCTCTCAACCAACGCCGTAAGAAGAGATCGATCAAGCAAAAACCCTCCTCCCAAAATCCTATGTACACCGTAAAACCCAGCAAGCCTAAAGTACTCTAGTACTCCGCCATCTACCCTCCACTCACGTCCCACGCTGACCATATGCTCCCTAACTGAGAGAACTCTATCAGCTACGCCACTCCAAACATCGTGGATCCTATGGGAAGTCTGCAAGCGTAGAACAGATGGATCAACTGGGCCTGGACGAATCACCGGCTCCATGGGACCTACACGATAACAAAAAATTGAATTAATGTTAAGCGTTCGAGAAAAAACATAAATATTAAACAAGAATATATAATTAATCATGTTACCCAGATGATCCAAATCCACCAATAAGAGTAGGACATGTCTTCTTGTTATGCCCAGGTCGCCGACAAACACTGCATGCCTTCTTCACACGATTGGGACGCTCATCCATTTCATTTCGAATTCTAGTGGACCGTCGGCCTGGGCCTCTTTTCAAATCTGGGTTGGCAATAGTAGTAGGACCATTGTAAGCTGACCAGTGGCAAGGATCAGGAACTGGTGCGAAACACTTCGCGTATGAACGCCTATATTCGGCGGTCATGAAAAAAGAATCCACAAAGTCTGCATGTGATAGGCTTCTATGACGACAAATTGCTAGTACATGAGAGCATGGGAGCTTGTATATTCTCAATTTCTCACAAGTACATGTCTTGCTCAACAGATTCACAGTGTGGGAGTTACCACCTTTACCAGCTTTTCTTCTTCCACGACCGGTCCTAACCTGATACAACCCGATGGCATCATAGTCAAAAGCAACAACCTCATGGTGCGTGGCTTTCTCCATGTTGGCTTCTATTGTCTTCTTAGCCTTTTCCGATAACTCATGGCCCTCTTCAAGTCTTCTTTTACTCCAACTTCTTCTAGTTGCAAAATAGGAGTTAATCCGGAAAAAGGTCATTTGCACTAAAGCGGTTATCGGGAGACATCGAGCCCCCTTTAAGACTCCGTTGAAAACTTCCGACATGTTTGTAGTCTTCACACCAAACCTGAAACCACCATCATGATGAATGGACCACTTACTGTACGGAATTTCCACCAAGTACCTACGGGCCTCTACATTCAAGTCACCAATTTTGTTGATGTAGTAATCAAACTTCTTCTTCTGCCTTGCAGTAGCTGCTTTGCCAAAGAGGTTCTTTATGACGACACTTTTAAATTTTGAGTTCACATTAGAAGCCAAGTGTCGTGTACAGTACTTGTGGTAGGCATTGGGCTCCTCCCAACCACTTCCAACTTCTTCCATTGCTGCTAAAATACCAGCATGTCTGTCAGATATCACACATAGCCCTTTCCTATCTGTAACTCGAGCACGAATACAAGCCATGAACCAAGACCAACTATCATTGTTCTCTCCTTCGACAACCGCAAAAGCATGGGGGAATAGTTGAAAATTGGCATCCGTTCCCATAGCAATGAGTAGAGTGCCTTTGTATTTGCCATATAAATGAGTGCCATCAATGGTGATAAGGGGTCTGCAGTGACGGAATCCATCAATACATGGCTTGAATGCCCAAAAGACTCGTTGAAAAACATGTGTTCCAGGAACCGTACACTCTAACAACCTCCACTCAACAACAGTTCCAGGATTTGATTCCTTGAGAGCTTGCATGTACTTAGGCAACTGTTCATATGAACCCTCCCAATCCCCATAAATGAGTTTTATTGCCTTTTGTTTCGCTAGCCATGCTCTCTTGTAGGTTATTTGGAATCCATCAAATTTCTCTTTCACAAGTTGCACCATTGTCTTGATTTTCAATGAAGGATCAACGCGAATGACATCTAGAAG
Organism: Chenopodium quinoa; assembly: GCF_001683475.1. Taxonomy (NCBI): domain Eukaryota; kingdom Viridiplantae; phylum Streptophyta; class Magnoliopsida; order Caryophyllales; family Amaranthaceae; genus Chenopodium; species Chenopodium quinoa. The sequence goes on along the minus strand of NW_018742205.1, from coordinate 7,696,783 downwards.
AGCATTGCAAACGAACTCGGAAGTCAGTAGCTTATGATCTCCCGAGTCAATGTCACCAACACAGTTACTTGCATGAGGGCCGTTGTACCTCACAATTTTAAACGTAGAGAGTGTTGGATCTTTCACTCCTCTAAGCCTCCACGAACAACTACATTGTTCTTTCCTCTTGCACTCAACAACATATTTCTCTGTGTTGAGCCTTTTGATTTTGATGGACAAATTGACAAACTCGACTAATGAATGTTTTGAGTCTTTGGTGAATAAAGGGTTCAAGCAAAGTTCGTTCCGGAGTAGGAACTTGGATGCGGAGTAGCATTCTTTAAAAAGCCTCGTGCAAATCTCACGTTCTAGTTTTAATTGTGAGCACTCAATAATATAAAGTCGGAAAGGAACTCAATGACTTATGTTAAAGACTACTGGAATAAAAGTTAGTTTTAAAAGATAATTTCTTAAAGAAAAGATAATTTGTAAAAGTTTTAATAAAGATAATTATCGAAGATAATTATCTAGTTGTTTTAATAAATAATAAATTTATCTTTTCAAATAAAATCTTTTTAAACAAACTTTTGATAATCTTTTAAATAAATATTTGATAAAGTTAGCAAGTGGTTTTTCTGTGAGAAAATCTTTTATACGGCTAATGGTTATCAAGTTGTTAGGATAGTGATTTAATTAGATAAGGCTAGGAAACCTCTTCATGATCACAATCTGTCAAGATAACTCCACAAGTTGTTAGTGGGTTGTTGACATGTGGACGTGATTATGGTGGAGGTTAATGACTAAGCCTTCTCTATAAATACTCATGCAAACTATCTCAGAAAAACATAACTCTTGAGCATAAAAATTCCAGTAGCCATCTAATAACATAAAGAGAGTTATTTTCCTTCATATATTCTTGAGTGCAATAGGTATTTGTAATCACAGATTGTATTCAAGTACTTAGGGGTTGGGATTGTGAGTTTGTAAAGTGAGGTCAAGGAAGCTTCGTTGCTGAAGTCTTCTGTGAGAGTTGGGAACAAGTTCCTAATTTGTGGAACTTGTTAACGGGTTTGAATCTTCACTTGTAAAGAGTTTGATTACTTAGTGGAAATTTAGAAAAGCCTATATCTTCTCTCGTCACTATTTCATTTAGTTAAATTCCGCAAAAAGTTTTTAGATTTCACCTCAAATACAATTCACCCCCCCTCTTGTATTAGCCAGTTAGACTTTCAGTTGGTATCAGAGCAGGAACTCAGAACACGCAGGCAACCCTGTTGAGTAAGTTCCTGGAAAATGGCTTACACAGAGGAAAAGGAATTCGGGAGTACATCCATTCAAAGGCCTCCATACTTCAACGGCAAATTTTATCCTTATTGGAAGGATAAGATGGAAATCTTTATCCAAGCAGAGAATTATCAGGTATGGCGAATTATACAAGTAGGAGATTACGAAATTACGAAAACGAATGCTAATAATGAGGTAATCCCTAAACCTATGGATGAGTATGAAAAAACTGATTTTGAAAAACTTGAAATGAATGCTACTGCCAAAAAGTTTTTAATTTGGGGACTTGGACCCGATGAACATACTCGTGTCAAAGGGTGCAAGTCCGCAAAGGAAATTTGGGATCTTCTGGAAGTTACACATGAAGGAACGTCAGATGTTAAACGTTCCAAAATAGACATTCTTTTGTCTCAGTATGAGCGCTTTGAAATGGGAAACAAAGAATCCATTAAAGACATGTTTACTCGATTTAAAGGTATTACTAACGAACTAACGTGTCTTGGCAAGATAATTCCTATAGATGAGCAGGTCAGAAAAGTCTTAAGAAGTCTTCCAGACAATGACAGATGGAGAGCAAAGGTTGCAGCGGTGCAGGAATCAAAAGACTTCACCAAGTTCAATCTGGAACATCTTGCGGGTTCCCTCATTACTCACGAGATCCAGTCGAACAATCGGACTCAGGAGACTGTCAAAAGTCAAGGGCTAGCATTAAGAGCTAATGAAGAATCCGAAGAGAAGTCTGACATCGATGAAGAAGAAGCTGCAATGTTGGTGAGAAGGCTGAAAAAATTCTACCGTAACAACAAGTTTTTAGACAAGAAGAAAGGATACAGTAAAAGAAATCAGGAACCCAAAGCCAAGTCTTCTTGTCACAAATGTGGAAGCACCAACCACTTCATCAAAGAGTGTCCATTATGGGAATCTGAGAAAGGCAAGGGAAAAGAAGCTGATCAAAGCAGAAATTCCAAGCCTAACTTTTCTAAAACAAATTTCAGGAAAGCAATGATTTCCACGTGGGGAGAATCAAGTTCCGAAGAAGAGGAACAGGAACACACAGACGATGAAGTAGCCAATCTCTGTCTAATGGCAAAGCATGATGATGAGGTAGTCATTCAACCTAATTATTTGAAATCTCTCTCAAAGGATAAATTAATCTCTTTATTGTTAGAAACCTTAGATGAATATAAAGAATTATGTGCAAAACTAAGGCAAGCCGAAAAGGCAACTGGAATTTGTAGAGATCATGTTAAGTATCTGAATAGCTTAAGAAATGATGTTCAAGGCAGATTCTTTGAATTGTTAGATAAAAATATTATGCTAAAAGAATCCCTTGAAAGAGTCAAGAGTGAGAATATCATGCTGAATATTGAATTGACTCAATATAAAATGTTGTGTACTAACATTGATTCTTGCAGGTCTACTGAAGTTCCTTTAATCATGTTTAATAATGAACTAGAGCATGTTAAGAAAGAGATAAAGGAAACCAATGATAAAAATGAGAAACTAGAAAAGGACCTAGAAATTGCAAGAAAAAGTAAAAATACAGCAAGCACGGGTGTTCCCAAGTGGGTAAAGGAAGCTCAGACAAAAAGAACAGAAGGTCTAGGCTATGTTCATAAGAAGAAGTCCACTGGAAAGAAAAAGAAATATGTGAACTTACCTAGTGAGACCGTTTGTTCTTTCTGTGGTAAAAAGGAACATCGCAGTGAAGAATGTACTAAGAAAGCAAATCTGTACAATAAGAATGTGAATTATGTTTGGCAGAAGAAATCTGATTTAAATGTGTCAACACAGGAACCCATGAATGAAAGGGTTCCTACTACTAACTCTTAATTTCTTTTGCAGGTCGAAGTGAGGGGGAACAACCAGTGGTACCTCGATAGCGGTTGTTCTAAGCACATGACAGGAGATGAATCCAGATTTCTCTCACTGACGGCCTATACAGGGGGAACAGTGACCTTTGGAGACAATAAGAAAGGCAACATTGTTGCTGTTGGCAAAGTAGGAAGGTCAAGTTCCCATGCAATTGACAATGTATTTTTAGTCGAGGGTTTGAAGCATAATCTACTCAGTATTTCTCAGTTTTGTGATAAAGGAAACTTTGTAAGCTTTTCTTCTGAAAAATGCAAAATCATCAACAATAACACTGGTAAAATCGTTTTGGAAGGAACTCGTAAAGGGAACACATATACCGTGGACCTTAACAAAGTTCCAAAATACAATCTATCTTGTTTAAGTGTTATTGAGGATGATCCACTTCTATGGCATAAACGTTTTGGACATGCTAGTCTTTCATTGCTTGACAAATTAAGGTCAAAGGACTTGGTAATCGGATTACCTTCTATCAAATTCCTAAATGACAAAATTTGTGAAGCCTGCATCAAAGGAAAGCATGTTCGATCATCATTTAAATCAAAGAAAATGGTAAGCACCACAAAACCATTGGAACTCATTCATATGGATTTGTGTGGCCCCGTTAGAATTCAAAGTAGAAGTGGAAAAAGATATGTCTTAGTTCTTGTGGATGATTATTCTAGATTTACTTGGGTCATATTCTTACATAGTAAAGATGAAACTTTTGATATGTTTATGACTTTCTTGAAAAAGACACAAAAATCAATAGGTAATCAACTTATTCATATGAGAACTGACCATGGTACGGAATTCGAAAATTCCAAGTTTGATGAATTTTGCAGAGAACAGGGAATAAGTCACAATTTCTCAGCGCCAAGAACACCACAACAAAATGGTGTGGTTGAGAGGAAGAACCGAACATTGGAAGACATGGCAAGAACAATGCTAATAGCAAGTGGGCTTCCAAGAAATTTTTGGGCAGAAGCCGTCAACACAGCATGCTATATCGTCAACCGAGCCATGCTCAGACCAATGTTGGACAAGACACCTTATGAACTGTTAAAAGGGAGAAAACCTAATATTGCTCATTTAAGAGCTTTTGGATGCAAATGTTTTGTTCACAATAATGATAAAAGAAATCTTGGAAAATTTGATGAAAGGAGTGATGAAGCAGTCTTTTTAGGATATGCATCTAATAGTAAAGCTTATAGAGTTTACAATAAGAGGACTATGTGTGTAGAAGAAAGTATACATGTGATTTTTGATGAAACTAATAATTATGGTTGTATACAGGAATATGAAGATGGAGATTTTGAAATTGGTCTCACTCGTTCAACAGACCAAGATGAAGAATTAATTCCCAGAAAGCAGCATGTTCGAATTACTGAAAATACTAATAAGGAACCTACTGAAGTTCCAAATAATACTGAAGCCTCTGATCAAAATACAGAAGAAACAGAAAATACAGAAGGCGAAGCAAATGCAGAAGCAGAACACCATGAAGAAATGGAAGAAAGAGCAACTCAAAATAACACTTTTATACCAGCTCAATCATTCCAACCAAAGCCATGGAAACATCAAAGGTCACACCCCCTGGATAAAATTATAAGTGACCTAAGCAAGGGAACTCAGACGAGATCCCAACTGAGAAACTTCTGTGCATTCAACGCCTTCTTATCAACACTGGAACCTCGAAATCACAAAGAAGCCTTGGAAGATGCTGATTGGATTGTTGCCATGCAAGAGGAATTAAATGAATTCGAAAGAAACAAAGTGTGGCACCTTGAACCCAAACCAACAAATCAAAAGGTTATTGGTCTCAAATGGGTATACAGGAATAAGCTAGATGAACATGGCACAATTGTAAGGAACAAGGCAAGATTAGTTGTTAAAGGCTACAATCAGCAGGAAGGTATCGATTTTGAGGAGACTTTTGCTCCTGTAGCTAGATTAGAAGCAATTCGTATTTTAATTGCATTTGCTGCATTTATGGGTTTTAAACTTTATCAAATGGACGTCAAATGTGCTTTTTTAAATGGTTTTTTAAAGGAAGACGTCTATGTTGAACAACCACCTGGATTTGAGGATCCAAACTTTCCTAACCATATTTTTAAACTTGATAAAGCACTGTATGGATTAAAACAAGCTCCAAGAGCATGGTATGAAAGACTTTCAAAATTCCTTTTACAAAATGATTTTAAAAGAGGAAAAGTTGACAAAACTTTGTTCTTAAAATCAAAAGGAACTCATTTATTAATTGTACAAATTTATGTTGATGATATTATTTTTGGTGCAACTAATGAATCCTTGTGCAAGTACTTTGCTGATTTAATGAGCAGTGAGTTTGAGATGAGCATGATGGGGGAACTCAACTTCTTCCTTGGGCTCCAAATTAAGCAAACTAACGAAGGAATAATGATCCATCAGCAGAAATATGTGAAGGAGTTATTAAAAAAATACGGTATGGAAAGCACAAAGATAAACCACACTCCCATGGGAACAACCACAAGGTTGGACCAAGACCCCAAGGGAACTCGTGTGGATCAAACAAAATACAGAGGTATGATTGGTTCCTTGTTATATTTAACTGCCAGCAGACCTGACATTTCGTTTAGTGTAGGTCTTTGTGCTAGATTTCAATCGGATCCAAAGGAATCGCATCTAACAGCCGTCAAAAGAATTCTACGATACTTGAAAGGGACGGAAGACTTGTGTCTGTTTTATCCAAAAAGTGACTCGTTTGACCTAAAAGGATATGCTGATGCTGACTATGCAGGAGATTTGGTCAATCGTAAAAGCACATCAGGTATAGTCCAATTCTTAGGCTCTTGCATGGTTTCTTGGAGTTCCAAGAAACAAAACACTGTTGCTCTATCCACTGCCGAAGCAGAATATGTGGCTGCTGCTGCATGTTGCTCTCAATTGCTATGGATAAAACAACAGTTGCGTGACTATGGCATTATTTTAGAGTGCGTTCCTATTCATTGTGATAACACAAGTGCCATTTGCATTTCTAAAGATCCAGTACAACACTCTAAAGTTAAGCATATACATATAAGGCATCACTTTTTGAAAGATAATGTTGAAAAGGGCTTAATTAAGCTAGATTTTATTTCTACTGAATTTCAAATTGCTGACATTTTAACTAAGCCTTTAAGCAGAGACAAGTTTGAAAAGATGCGTGTGGAATTGGGGATGCTACGGCTCAAGTGATTTTTGTTTGGAACCCCTAAGGTAAAATCGGATGTAACTAACAATGCTACGCTCAATCTTGTGTGAATAACACAGCTGAAATTACCCAGGGGAAAGATTTGTGAAGTATTGAAAAGTCACTTATACATACTTTTAATATGTTAAAAGTATTGAGCCATGTTGTTTCAAGTTCCTTTTTCATCATTCTTTACTCTCTGTATCATGATCACGTAAATTATCATCATAATTTACAATCAATCTGCTCTCATTTATCTTTTTCGTTTTTTTATTTTTCTTCTTGTTATTTTCTTTCTTATCTTTTATTTCTATCTTATTTTTTATTCTTATCTTTTTCCTTCCTTATTTTTTCATGATGAATTTTTCTATTCCTCATAGAATTCAAAAATACAAAAAGATCTTATTTGCTACGTAAGATAAGAAGCATGTATATCAACTTCTTAACTTACGATTTTATTTTATCAACATTGAATTAGATGAGTGCAATTATTTCACCAAATTAAATCCTACTACCTCTAAAACTACCCCACTACCTCACAGTTTAAACCGTCACTTTTCTTTCTCACTCCTCCCCATTAAACTCTTTTTCTTCTTTTCACTCCACCTTCACCTATCAAATCAATTAAATTCCCCATACACTCCCATAACCGGCCTCACTCTCTCTCCTTCCTATTCACACTATTCATCTTCTCCTTCCCTTCATTTTATCTTCAACACCATGAAAACCAACCGAAACACCACCCCAAAAACCCGATCACCACCATTCAAACCCTCCTCAAACACGGGGTCTCCACAACCGGTGCCAATTGCGGTGGTGCATCCATCTGCTCAGCCAAAGAGGAAGGCTAAGGCTGTGAAGGGCGGCGACAGGAAACGGCGCGCAACCACCAAATTCCCATCATGGAATTACACTCTCGGATATCACATCAACTATGATTGGTGTGTGGCGAGTAAGTTCACTGAATTTACTTCTTTAATTGATTATCAAAAATGGACTCACTTGTTCCAGAATTGTTCTCATTACCCTGTTTATCCTAAATTTATTTATGAGTTCAAAAATACCTTTCAATGTGATAATGGTGTGTGCTCGGCCGTAGTTAATGATATTCCAATTTCGTTTGATGCCAATTATCTTGGAAATCTATTTCAAGTTCCTGTTAAAGGCTATTGTTCTTATTTAAAGCACAAACAATCTGTAAACATTGGCCATAATGATGAATGCAAAATCCTTCAATTTATTGGAGGAAATCCGAAAGTGAAAACTACTCACCATCATGCCCTAACACCCCTTCATAAGCTACTGTTTACCTTCACCTGGAAGGGTATAGTACCCCGTTTACAAAAACGGAGTACCGTATCACTCTTGGATGCCTCCCTCATATTCTGTCTTGCATGCAAAATACAGATTAATTTCCCTGCTCTAATGATTGAACACTTGAATTTTTATGCTCAAAAGACCACAATTCCATATGGCTCTTTCCTTACTGTGTTGTTCAAATCTTTTGGTATTGATGTTGAATGTGAATCCCCAACATATCTCAAACCCGATAATATCCTCTCTGAACAATCATTACTTAGACTGAGTCTTAGGCTTACAAATGGCAAAGTATGTTTTGTGCCTCGGAAAGGAGGGGAGAAAAAGAAAGGGAAAGGGAAAGAAGCTAAGGAAGAATGTGATGCAAGCAGTGACCAGGGTAGTGAGGAGGCTAGTGAGGGTGCTACCACCTCCAGTGATTCTGAGGGAGATAAGGAAGAAGAAAAAAGTTCTAACGGAGAGAAAAACAAAGAAAAAATACTTGAGGGAGATGTGCAAGGAGAAAAACAGGAAGATTCTGAGGGGGAACATATGGAAGTTTCTGAGGGGGAAGCTCGACAATCTGACTTACATGAGGGGCAGGGAACTGATCAAAGTGAGAGGGAACATACCACAGACTCTGAGAGCACAGCTGGACCACCTGTCATTCCTGTGTTTACAGGGGGCCTTAGAAGGAGTAAGAGGAATGTGGTCAAGCCTGCCCTTTCTACTACACACCCTGTGACTGTAGAAACCATCAGCTCCTCAGACAAATCTGATTCCACCTTCAAACCTACCCAAGTTCCCTCTTCCACTGAACCCTCTTCTATTCCTGTCTCACCTACTAGGCAGCCTTCTCATTCACCTTCTCCTCCTCCATTTCAGCCTACTGGCTTTGCTGCTTTCTCTGGAACTCGTGTGTCTGTTTATGATTTTCAACAGGTTCAAGCAGATATGGAGAAGTTGACTACTCTGGTGAGCAAGAAACTGGAGGAAATGGCCTCGGAACTGCTTTCTCTTAAAGGCCAGGTGCAGGCTCTGGCAGATTCTCAAGCAACCGGATTTGCAGGCGTAGAGGCAAAGCTTGCACAGGCTGAAGGCAAGTTTAGTGAAGGCAACAAGGAGATCTTGGAAACTATCAACAGAGTAGCCTTTGAGGAAGTCGAGGAAGACTCTATTGATCCCACAAATCCAACCCTTGATCCTACCAATGCAGCCTTTTAAATCCTTGATTGCACTTATTCTAATTTCATATGTTGAACAATTTTATTTTGGTCTTGTTTAATCTCTCTGAACTTTGGTTTGTACGCCTTTATCCTTTGCTACATTCTCTATGTTCCTCTTCTATTTCCTAAATCGGAACTTGGCTCGTATTTTTCATATGATTGTGTGAGGTTGCTGATGATTTAGTACCTAACTTATTTTTGCCTTGCATTATTTGAGCTCACTATTCCCTACGTAGTCTAGTGGGAGTATAGCAAAATGTTTTTTTTCAATCTTTTGATAATGCCAAAAGGGGGAAAAGACAAACTTCATGGCGGCTAAAGTGTTTACCAAGGAACTCACACATCGAAGGTACAAACTTTTCTAAGTTAATAAAGTCCTAGTAATCTAAGTTTTTAAACTTTTTCTAAGATTTTAAAGTCTTTGTTAATTTTTTCTCTTTTGCTCAGTCTTTTTAAAATAAATACTTTTTAGCTTTTTTTTAAGTTCTTTAATTACTCTGTTTTTTTTTGTTTTCATGTCTTACTTTAAATTTCTGTTGCATGCCTGGATGATTTTATTTACTTAAGTTTGTCAATGTTTGTCATCATCAAAAAGGGGGAATTTGTTGAGCCTTTTGATTTTGATGGACAAATTGACAAACTCGACTAATGAATGTTTTGAGTCTTTGGTGAATAAAGGGTTCAAGCAAAGTTCGTTCCGGAGTAGGAACTTGGATGCGGAGTAGCATTCTTTAAAAAGCCTCGTGCAAATCTCACGTTCTAGTTTTAATTGTGAGCACTCAATAATATAAAGTCGGAAAGGAACTCAATGACTTATGTTAAAGACTACTGGAATAAAAGTTAGTTTTAAAAGATAATTTCTTAAAGAAAAGATAATTTGTAAAAGTTTTAATAAAGATAATTATCGAAGATAATTATCTAGTTGTTTTAATAAATAATAAATTTATCTTTTCAAATAAAATCTTTTTAAACAAACTTTTGATAATCTTTTAAATAAATATTTGATAAAGTTAGCAAGTGGTTTTTCTGTGAGAAAATCTTTTATACGGCTAATGGTTATCAAGTTGTTAGGATAGTGATTTAATTAGATAAGGCTAGGAAACCTCTTCATGATCACAATCTGTCAAGATAACTCCACAAGTTGTTAGTGGGTTGTTGACATGTGGACGTGATTATGGTGGAGGTTAATGACTAAGCCTTCTCTATAAATACTCATGCAAACTATCTCAGAAAAACATAACTCTTGAGCATAAAAATTCCAGTAGCCATCTAATAACATAAAGAGAGTTATTTTCCTTCATATATTCTTGAGTGCAATAGGTATTTGTAATCACAGATTGTATTCAAGTACTTAGGGGTTGGGATTGTGAGTTTGTAAAGTGAGGTCAAGGAAGCTTCGTTGCTGAAGTCTTCTGTGAGAGTTGGGAACAAGTTCCTAATTTGTGGAACTTGTTAACGGGTTTGAATCTTCACTTGTAAAGAGTTTGATTACTTAGTGGAAATTTAGAAAAGCCTATATCTTCTCTCGTCACTATTTCATTTAGTTAAATTCCGCAAAAAGTTTTTAGATTTCACCTCAAATACAATTCACCCCCCCTCTTGTATTAGCCAGTTAGACTTTCACTCTGGCTCTGCCTCCACAACTCGAATTGTTTGATTTCTAGCTATGGAGTAAGATTTCACAGCATCTTTCAGTTGTTGCAATGAGTCAAACTGCTGACCAACCTCAAATTCTCCCCCATTGTTATATGTCTCATTTCCTAACCAAGACATCCATGAGTTATTCAAACGAGGATCAACTTGCGCCACTTCATTGAAGTCTGAAGTGGGGGCGCTTCCTTTAATTGCCTTATCACGAGCTTCAATTACCTCTTCATCATCATCTTCATCAGTGTCATTCATCTCTGCATCGCCAAATACATCAACATTGTTTGGGTCAAGAGAATCAAGAATGCCTTGTGGTTGTGTGCTTGTCGAGGTTCCAACATTAGGCGATGAGGCCGGAGACCTAAACTGTGAGAGATGGTCATTGACATAATGTGGATCAACAAGCATTCTTGTGAATGACCCTATGCCCACACTTTGAACACCAGTGGAAAACGGTTGATCCACACTACCAAAAAAATCCATCCCCGGAAAGGAACCAGTGTTAGTTTGCACAACTGGCTCCTTTGGAACTTGTTCAATGAACAATTGCATTGCAACAGAAGAACTCTGAGTCACAGCAATCCACATAGCTCTAACAACGTTGTCGTCATTTAACGGAATTGCAACATATGCCCCAGCCATTGGATAACGCATAACCACCTTCAACTCCACACCTCTAGGATCAACACTCAATTCTTCATATAGCTTGTTCAGAACTTGTGAATATGTCATCGCAGAATGTACAAACACAAATTTTTGATTCCCACCCCTATACGTTATATCGCTATCTTTGTGGACAATTTCTCCACCCCAATAGCAATATAGAGGGTAGTTCGGAACCTCCATGTTTCATTCTAGAAAAGACCATTATTAATCAAAGATATTAGATTGCAAAAATTCATTAACAGTGTGGCAATGTCCTAACATCAAGCAAGCAAACTACACAATTATAGCAACCTAAACTGAGCTATGAAGGTCTTAATACCTCTTGAAGCTCAACATGGGCATAAGTCATGACTACATGTACTTTGAGCTCATGTACTTTGTGTATAGAAGCTCTATTTTCACTTTCAAAATCAGCAATTATAGCAACCTAAACTGAGTAATGTGATCGAAACCATTAATAATTCTACAAGGGTTATATGTAAGGTAAGTAAATCAACAACAACAACCAAAACCAACCACAAACATACATACAATTCTGAAACTCAATAACAACAACAATAAACAAGAACACTAACAACAACAACACAACCAAAACCGAAACTCAATAACAACAACAATAAACAAGAACACTAACAACAACAACACAACCAAAACCAACAACAACAACACATACATACAATTCTGAAACTCAATAACAACAACAAACTCAATAACAACAACAAACCCAATAACTGAATACAAAAAATAATTAGGGCACTTACCACAAACAAGAAGATTAGCACGTTTCTTCTGAAATTAGCGAAGCCGACCACTAAAGTCGAACCCTCGGCGTCAACAGCGGCGGCCTTCGTTGCTGAGGAATGCTCCGGCGGCGTCGGTGGATTCCTTGGCTGCGCCGGCTTCCGTTGAAGGAGGTGTGATTTTGGTGGAAGGCGTGGATGGGATTTTGGTGAGAAGACGAAAATGAAAGAGGAAAGTGAAATCGGGAAATTATACCTGCTAGAAAACCGCTACTTGAAGTAGCGGTTTATTAAACAAAAACCGCTACTTGAAGTAGCGGTTTATTAAAAAGAAACCGCTACCTGAAGTAGCGGTTTATTAGTAAAAACCGCTACTTCAGGTAGCGGTTTTGCTGTAGACCGGATTTAAAATTTCTTCCCCCTGAACCGGTGACGTGGACGGTACTTTGGGAATTCTTAAAACTTTGGCTGCAATTTGGGAATTGCGGTTCTTCTTGACTTTAATTTGGGAAAGAGCTCGTTATTATTTCTGAAAATTATTTTATTTAAATTTTTTTTTTAAAGAAATTTATTTGTGAAAATTAAAAATAAATTGAAATAGCGAATTTGTTGATCCGTCGCTAATTATTTTTACCAACGGTTTTTTATCTGTCGGTAAAATCCGTTGCTATTTATGTGCCTTTTTTTTTTTTGTTGTTGCTGTAATTATACTTCGTCCTCCATCAATCACCTTAGCAATGCTGCAAATCTGCAACAGTCACTGACTTCGGTATTTTCTCTCTCCTACCTAATCTCCAAAACCTCAGTATAAGTTCATCTACGATATTAATTTCAAGTTTTGTTTTTTTTTTTTTTTTCTTGGAGTTTTTATAATTACTCGTATAATATTGGAATTCCCCTCTTATAATTTCTTTTAATTATACTGAAATGGATTTCCAAATAATACAAATTGATGTTAGTTTTGTGTTGTTAATGGGATTTGATTTCAATTTCATGTATTTTGTGACAATTTACTTCATTTATATACTGTAATTGGTACTTTTATAGTATAAGTTAATTCAATTATTGAATGTTTGCTCCTTTGCTTTTTGCTGTTGGCCAGGGTTGAGTGTTCAATATGAAGTTGAACTGAAATTGTAATTCAAAGTTGAAGAATTTTGCATTATATTTCAACTTGAATCTTCACATATTGTCATAAAGTTTAGTCATGTGTGACTGTGTTCAGTCAGCTGCTATCATAGCAAACCGATTTAGCAGCACTCGAATTCGAATATTAGGTCAATCTCAATGTGGTTGGAATAGCAAGCCAGTGTTTCTGGCATCAGAAGTATTAACCGGGTACAAAGATTGTTCTGTTATGAATAAACTGTCAAACAGAAAATGCAGAAGGATTTTTAGGCATGAGGTGGTTATTATGGATAGAAGAGTTGTGACAAATTTGGGTGTGTTTGGTTCAAATGCATTTGATTCCAGTTCTGACCTGAGGCTAAAAGAGGAAGGGGATGAGGATTTTGTATTGGGTTTGCGAAATGGTGAAGAGAAGCTTCAAGACTTGAAGCTAGGTTTGATTGGTGAAAATGAAGCTATTGATAATACAAGAAATTATGATGACATGAGTAGCGAGAAAAATCAGAATGGTGAGCTTGGGCATTTGAGTTTTGACGAACTCTTACAGGAAGAAGGTGAAGGCATAGTTTCAAAAGCTGAAGATTTAATGTCTTTTAAAGGTGATGGGAAGAATGAGGATTTGGAGTTGGGTGATGACCAAGTCGAGGAGCTTCAACAGTCCAAGTCAAAGCCAAAGAATAAGCTAGAGAGGAAGGTGAAATTTAGGAGTAGAAAGCAGTTAGCAAAGAGATCAAGCATTCTTGCAAAACAAGTGATAGGGATTGAATCGGCTTGCAGTTTGGGATTTGTTTCACAGCTGTGGGTTGATACTGCAACTGTACGCTCATACTATCCTTTACCTCGTGTGTTTTAAATCTGAGTACATTCCCAATATATACATATATATATATATATATATATATATATATATATATATATATATATATATATATATATTAACTTACATCGGTTACATGCACCCTTTGCTTTCTTGAAAAATTGATTAGTATCTTGGCCCGAAGATTTGCAACAATTCTCTCTTCTATGCACATTCTTCAATTAAAATTGCATTACTTGTGTCAGGTGTGTCACATAAACACTAATTTGACACCTCAAATGGATACTGTAGTTTGATTTGATCGATGAAATCTGCAGTAAGAGAAATCATTGGAAGACTGCAAAGAGTGTGAGTAACATGGAATTAACCACATTACATACATGATTTCTAAAATAGGCAGTGTGTTTGGCTTTAGTTGAAGGGTTTTGGTGGGAGGGAACAGTGAGGAGTCCATTACTCTATATTCACTTGTTTGGATGAAGAGTGTTGACGGAGGGAAGGGGATTAGAGAGATCTGTTTTCCTTCCTGATCTAATTAACCAAATCTTTCTAACGTTGTTAGCAGAATAATGCAAGTCCCCTCTTTTGCCCCTCCCATCCCTTTTCCTTCCTTGTCTTCCCCTCACCTCCTCTTCCAGCCTTCTCTCTTTTCTTGTTAACCAAAAACTTTCTTAGTAAAGCTAAACAAGCAATTTCCATTCTCAAATGTCGGTCATGGGTTTTTTTCCACTGCACGGTTAGTGATTAAGCCTCATATAGTTCTCTTTGCACTTTGGTCTGTTCTTTGACTAGTTTATTTTCTTCCAGTGATTTCATGCTGGATGATTGTCATCTTTAAAACGTTGGTCTTTGATACTTTAATCATATTGAATAAGATGCTTGTTTGAATTTTAGATTTTTTCTTTATAAGCAAGTGGCGCGGTATAAGTCAAAAAGATATGATGTATTTATCATCTTAAGCTAAATGACCAAGCAATTACTTGTTTAGCATATAAGTATACGCTGTTGCTTTATTGACTATGGATTTTATCAATGGGGTGGCACTCCTATATCTTGGATTTGTGTATGAGTTGAAAATCTGAAGCCTGACTATTCAGTTCTTGCAGATTTTAATTTCTGTGACTAAATATACACCTGAAAACTGCATAAATCTCCTTCTTTTTATGACATATGTACTTTGGCCTTTTAAAGCCCCCTTTGCTTTTGTTGTTTATGCATTTCAGTGGGCAGTAATGGAGGTTGAAGTCAGGCCAAACTTGCTTTCTTCGGATTCAGTAAAATTTCTTCTTGAAGATATTAAAAAGGTATATAGCTTCCTTCTTTTGAAAGTTTTGGCTTTAACATGTCTAGGTAAAGTAGCATACAAATTTGAACAATTCAGCTGCCTATTGTTGCAATGCACCTTTACCACCATAACAGCTCTCTTTTTTCATCTGCCCACTTCAGATTATGTAATTTAATCACGTTTATAGCTGGACTTATGCTTGGATCATGTATGTGCTTTTGGTTTGCCTGTCCTATGGTTCTGTTCCACTTGTTTAAATTTCAGGTATTCATGCAAAGTATTGTTTTGAGACTGGTCTGGTGAGAAAAATGTGTGGCTGAAAGTTACCATCTTGATTCACTTATTTGTTTTGTACAACCATGAATGCTTCTTGAAATGAAATCTATGTAAATTATATGCTTAGAGTAGCATGGATTTAAACTTTCTATCTTTGACAGTTCCCTCTACTAAGTATTGTTACATTGGTGGAAGACAAATTGTGTGGCTAACCACAAGTATTGTCATGCTGAATAGACTTCAATTATGTCTCCCTTGGTTATGAGATTCACCTACAGGCCATTTTTATCATGTTTCTGACATTAATGAAAGCAATTGTTGAAGCAACACAAGTAATACTCTTTATTAATTGTATAGCAATTATGCTGTTGTCATTTATGTATGAATTTTTAAATGTCTACAGGTTGGTGATGTGGTGCTTGTACAGGAGGATAACTTTATACAGAATGAATTTAGAACAGTTGGACTGGAAACCTTGGTATGTTCTGTGATTACTCTTCCAACTGCATTTGAAGTGTTAATCAGCTGGTATTATGGTAAAAAAAATGGGTGAATGCGGGCATGCAGCTGACAAACAATGATGTTAGCATAGTCAAAGACATGCACTGTAATGTATGGAAGTGCGGTGATATAGATAATCTGCTTCTAAATACATGAACTCCCACATTGAGTTGATGTTGTGGTGGATAGAAAATAGCTAAAACTAATTTACAGATAACTTTGAGAAATTTGTTCAGGGAGTAGGGATGGGGCAGGGGGCTCTGGGGCTATGTAAATTGTCTTCTCAGTTAATCCCTCTCCTTTATTCTTTACTTTTCTTTTTTTTTTTTTTTTTTTTGGGAGAGGGGGGGGGGGGGGTTGTTGGTGTCCAGGGGTGCCCCTGGAAAAATGTATGAAAATCAGTCATGAGTGGGGGGTCATACAGAGTATTGTAAGTTGTAGGAATATACCATTTACTCTTCATAAAAAAAGTTTTGTGAGGATACTGCTTGCTAATACAATATTACAGCAAAATAACTTTTTACAGAATATAAGTATGATCTGTTACATAAATATATTTGTGTGATTAGGTAGGATATATGAGGTTTGTTAATTATACATTTGAATTCTTGTAATATTTGCATCCAGTAATGAGACCTGACTTTTGCCTTTCTGTTAGGTAGGGTACAGTGTTGTAACACCTGGACAAAGAAATTTGGGAAAGGTGAGTGTGTCTAATCCATGCTTGATTTAGGGGACAAATTAACTCTGGTTCAATTGCAATTACTTTCTGTTCATTCTTGTAGGTTCGTGGCTACACTTTCAACATCAACTCTGGTAGTGTGGAGTCTCTTGAGCTCGATGCATTCGGGTATTCAGTTATTCCGTCAAGTCTGGTAGGTCATCTGTGCTTTTATAGTATAGTTCAAACTTGCACATCATTGGTTAGTATAGGCTTAATTATAACTTGATAAATCTGGCTTTGATTATTAGACAAGGCCCACCACACTTCTGAACATGCACTTCAATAATGAAGTGACCAAAAAGCCGACAAACCCCTTGAATATCATCTTATGGGTGACAGTGACTTTTTATGACATATGGTTGATCAATTATCATCTCTTCCTTTCATAATTTGCATAAAGGTTTCCATTTTTTAGCGAGAGTGGAGGACCAGATTTAATGACTACCTGTTATTATGTGATTGGAACTTTCATAAGCTTTTCTTATGATTATGTAGTATTAGATAGACTGTCTATCCCAAGGCTTGAGACCAAGATTAAGTCGTCCTATTTAATGAGCTATTGGTTCATCTTGATGATTTCAGGTAAGCACTTATGCCTTATTCAGTGATGATGTACTTGAGGTAGTCTCAGATCTTATCATAGTGCATGAAGCAGCAGCCTCACGCATCCAAAGGTTAACCAAGGTAATGACTTGAGTTTTTCTTAATGCAATGAACTAAATTATGGTGTACAGTAATCATTTATTTGAGGAGTTGGTGATTTGGATCACTGCATTGCCTCAACTTTTAGGCTCATGTCCAACATTTTAGGGTTCCTCTTAATGGCGATGATACGTCTTGCCTAGGATTTAGGTTGTCACTTATCAATTCTCCTTTCTATTACTTTAGGCTGTGAAGCGGCAAATTAGCAATGGACCCTGATAATAGACTAGTTGTTTTGATGGAGAAAAAAACTGCAGCAAACTTTACTCAAACCTTCAGGGTTCTTTATGAATCCTTCTCCCGCCTCATTTTCTTTCAAAGGATGATAGGGAATGCTCCCTATCTGTACCAGAACACTCTACAGTACTAATGCTAAAAAGTAATATCAGCAAATCACATGTGCATAAACAAAAGACCGCTATGAAGGAATAATTTCCTTGGAAAGCTCTTCCTAAACCTTTAAACTGCCATCAAAAGCAAATATGTTTATATGCACAGTTTTTACACACGACACATCCATGTTGGTTGAATTCTTTTCTTATTCGCTTGCCAGGGATTGTTAGGCACAAAGATCGGCGAGACATCAAGCATTAATCTCAAGAACCGCGACATGGAATTAGATTCTACACAATCTGATAAATATCGTAAACCAAGAAGGAAACCAAGTAAGCGAAAATTCTACCCAGGAACTAGGGATCTGGACAATGACTTTGATCTCCCTATGGATTACATGTAGTAAATACTAATTATTGATATAAAAAATTTCTCCTTCCTCCCTCCCTTTGTAATTATTATCATACTCTAGATGTTTGTAATATTCATACAATCATACTTTCTGCTACGCTGCCTATTATATTGAACAAATATACAGAGAATAATTCAATTGTGAAATAAAACCATTTTAATTTCTTTTCTGTGAAGTATTTGGTCTATAAATAAGATTTTAATTCAATAATTTGTTGATTTTTCTGTGATGCAGAATTTTTAAAAAAATTGGCCTTCGCGTTATTAGCACGACGCTCTAACCAGCTGAGCTAATAGGCCTTTATGTCAGAGATTCTAGTATAAGAAAAGTACAGTAATATAACAAATTCCTTAGATTCTCTCATTTTAAAACAACTGTACAAAATTCTGATACTCCCTCCTTAATAATGTGTTTTTTGTCGTAACATTGGGACACTAATTATCGTTTCACGGAAAAGACATACATTTGCACCTAATCCCCTAATAGCCGTTGCCCGCCCCCTCTCAATTCAAATTCAAATTAGCAATCATACTTTTCCATACATTAAAATAATCATATATAAATTGTCCATCAAAATATTTCATAATCACCACCTCCATTTATTTGACTATCTCCTCCCTACTTACACTCCCTACACACATCCTTTCTCTCCCGTCTTCCATTCCCGATGCTCGCCGCGGAGCCCCCCTCCGCATCTCCCCACCTCCGCCACCCAAAACCCGGTGGCCGAAAACCTTTACAACCCAAAAACAGCATTGTCATCAACAACAATCACTATGATTCCGCTCAAAAACCAAAAACAAATCATCAACTTTCTATCCCAACATTATCACCCATTATTATCATCAATGATTCTAATAAGGAGAACTGGGATCCGACCACCCCTCTCATTGAATCCATGGATGCTTCCTTAGCTAATGAGCTGACCGCGGTCAAGCAGAAGCTAGAACGCCTCAAGTTTGAGAAAGATAAGACTGATAAAATGCTTCGAGAGCGAGACCGTACTCTTGAGA
Source organism: Chenopodium quinoa (assembly GCF_001683475.1). NCBI lineage: Eukaryota > Viridiplantae > Streptophyta > Magnoliopsida > Caryophyllales > Amaranthaceae > Chenopodium > Chenopodium quinoa. The sequence goes on along the minus strand of NW_018742205.1, from coordinate 7,677,692 downwards.
TTCAAATGACTGAGCTTAATCACCGTGGAGAGTTTCAGAAGGAGCTCGAAATCGAAGTCGATCGACTTTACCGATTGAAGCATCTCAAGCTCGCTTGCACGGTATGTAATTATGCAAATTAATAAACTCCCAAATAACTTTAATATTGGTGGATTTATTTTTTAAATTTTGCGGAATATTGAATTGAAGCAGAGGATGTCTCCAATTCGGTCATTGAGGGAAAAAGAAATGGAGAAGAAGAACAAGGAATCACAGCCTGAGCTCACTATTGTATGTGCTCTTTCATTCTTGTATACATTTTATTTATTAATCTATTTATTTTGAGACTGATTAATTTTGTTATTTTATTTGTAAATTTTATAGAGTGAATCGTCTGAGAAATCAGAGGAAAATAAGGAGGAAATGGTGGATGAGAACAGCACTTCAGAGAGTCCAACCCCGAGTTTTTCGAGCACGAAATCATCAGCATCAATCACTTCCACATCCAATTCCAATTCAAAGTCGACAGCGAGTTCAAAATTGTTGCCAATTCGGTTAAGGTTGGGGTTGGGGTTGGAAAGTGCATTGGATGATAAGTAACAATGTATAAAGTGATAAGAGGAAACATACACAAGTAGTACATTTTCAACCATGGTTGATTGATTGATTTTAGATTATGTTCCCAATTGCTAATTTATTCAGGCAAACGTATGTAATATCTTGTTATATATATGCTGCAATTTATGGTGATATCAATTTGCTTTGGATTATGCTTGATTTTTTATGTGTAGTTGTGTACATAGGCAACTTGTTTTCGTGCTATTCATGCTATCAATCTTAATAGCATTTAGGCTGGAGACTACGTACTAGTGGTAGTATTCGAACTTGTGACCTTCCTAACCATAACCGTACATAGGAGTTTAACACAAGGCACCAAGCGGATGTTCCTGTAGCAACAAGTACCTCAGCTAATAGAAGGGTGGATCTGTGGATGTAGTGGGGAAGTCACTGTGGTGCATTTATTGTCAAGCTAAAACCTCGTTAATAAATAAAAAATTATTTCATATAATAAATATTTTTCACAAAAATATATTTTTATGGAGTAATTTACCGTCTTTGACACATCATGAACAAAACGTTGATACTCTTCTTTGCCTTTAATAATCTTGTTGTGCTAATAGGATATGGATTCATAATTTTGCTCGTATCGTATTGATGAAATCAAATACTATACTACTAGTAAATATCGAGTTCAAATAGGATTACGAAAAGTTATTTTACATTAGGTACTTGTAGGCAACGGCATAACACTCAACGTTCACTTTGACTCCTAATTTAAGCATATTCATTTCACTTTTAATTTAAGGGAATAAGGCAACTAATGTTCTCTTCATCCAATTAAGTTTCACCTAACTTATCTTATGAAGCCTAAAGCTATATTATTACAATTTAATTATTAGTTTTTATCTTATCTTATATGAACACATTTGAACTTATTAGCAATAATGTTACAATATCTTATAATTACATTTCCCCTCAATGAAAAATTGTTAGAATGATGTCTACTTCAAGAAGGGGGGTGAATTGTAATTTATAAAAATTTATGAACTTTATGCGGAAATTAAACTAAGTATAAAAAGAGAGAACACACGAGATGACTTTTCGAATTATTTCACTATGCAAAAACTCATTTACAACTGTGAATATTCAGCCTACACTTAAGTTCCTCTAGGAACTCAAGTATCCCAACTACGGTCCCTCAACCGCAGCTTAACTCTCTAAGTGATTCGACTCTGAATCACTTACAACTTTGTGATAGACTCACTCAAGTCTCTCAATTACAACACTCACAAACCTCAATCCCAATTACAAAAGTAATTACAGAGTTTCCTAATGCACTAGAGAAGATTAAGGCAGGAAGGAACTCAACACTCTTAGTTTAAAATGAGAAGGCTCTTTGCAAACTTAAGACTCTATGAGCTGAATGTTTTACGTTATTGCTCATATATCAAATCAGAACTTCGGTGCATGCTTTTATAGAGAGATCTAAGGAGCCTCAACCATGTTCCCACTCCTCCCATGATCTCACGTACACCTTAACTGGGGGAGTCAAAGTGAACGTTGAGGGAGTGAGGAATATGGTCTCCCTGGCTTTTCTCTCAAGCAGCCAACGTAACCAATTTTATTTGGTCAAAAATCAGTTAAAGATATTTATTAAAAAAGATAAAACTTTAAATAATTATTTAATTTAAAAATAACAAACTTATCTTTTAATTAAACAATTATTTATCTTTTATTTATTTACAGAAAATATATCTCTTTAAAAACTGATTTTATTTTATCCTTTAATTAAGGAATAAACTGATTTAAAAAACTTACGTAAAAACATTTTCTGCTTTTATATTAAAATATTAAGTTCCTTAAGAAACACAAGGTTATTTACTGAGTTCCTCTACACATTAATACTCTAGTGCTTACAGAGAATCTAAGACTGGAATTTGCTCTTTCTCTTGAAAGCTTGCATATTCATCATCAAGACTTCCAATCCTTTTGCTCCTACTCCGCAACATGTTATTTATGCATGAATCCTTCTGTTCTACCAAGACTTAACAAACATCATTAGTCAGAGTTTGTTTGTTCTGTCAATCATCAAAATACTAAGAGGGTCAACAAAAATCTTAGAATTACATTAACTTATTAACCCGAAATAAGTGAATATAAGGTGAAGAGATTAAATAGAAAAATTAAGCTCAAATCACAAAATAATTAAGTTAAGGTTAGATTTGTTCAAATTAGTAGAATTAATTAGGTGAAAAGATAAAATTTTTTGTTTGCAAAACGCAATCCATATTTTACCTAATCAAATCTAAAATGTGTTCAAAAAATATCCAAATGGTAACGTGACCTCAAAAGGTATAATTCAAAAATGAACGGACTATTAATTCGAAATAATACTAAAATTATTCATGCTACAAAAATAAATAAAAAATAGTGGTATACGTAATGTAGCCATTGTTCTTCTACAAGCTTCATATTTGAGAGATTTACAGAATGATTTTTTAGCCACATAAACCGCAACAAAGGACGAGAATACAAAATGAAAAGGCACATAATAAGAAACAAGCTAAGGTTGTGATTGTTGCGCATAATTTAAATCACATCAGCCGAGCTGCAACCAAAAGCTTTCGGCACTACAAATCAAACTTGTTTTATGCGTCTGCCATTTTGCTACTTTGCTTATAATGTTAGTGAATGAAAAAGACCTTTTTTTTTCTTTGTTATTGGGGTAGTGGACTAGTGGGAATTTGGGATTGCCTTCAATCTTCTACGTAACTTGTAAACAGTGGCGGACCCAGCGTTGTTCATGCTGAGTCACGTGACCCAGGAAAATTTAGAGTTAAAACGAAATTAAAAGCAATTATATCATCAAAGCTTTCAACCGCTGAACCATAGAGAAGCATATATGATATAATTTTTGTTTTTTTCCAATTTTTTTTTTTTCCTCACATTTTATTTTGCACATACATCAATCAACTAATTTAAATTATCTATGCAATACTACTATGGCCTGGGTAGTATTATAATAGTGGATGTTCTTTGATTAACCAAGTCTTATCAGAGTATTTCTAATTTTGTTAGTCAGATTTGGTTGTGATTTTTTGCAATTTAGATCTACCCATTAATCCCAATGTTGTATTTTGTCAAAAGAACAAGAAATTTCATATGGGTATACGGAGTATCAAATTTTGATGCATTTGACTACTTTTGACCCAAATCAGGTGAAATTCTATGACCAGAACTCCAGAAGGCTACAAAGCAATGTTATGCAATTTTGTAAATGGGTATGCTCTTTGTTCAATTTTACTAGCTGTGATAAATAAATATGCAATTATTCGATTAAATTATCTTGGACTGTTGATTGTCTTGCAGTATTTAACCTCCGCTTTAGGGGTTTGGATTTTGGAGATGTAGGAAATAAGTGATTCTCCTTAATCAAAGGAGTTAATTAGGTTGTAATTATGTTAGGAATATATTCTGCTTAGCTGTATTTCCTTATTTATCATAGCTCTTTGTGTATAAATGTAATGATAACCAAGAGTAATAAGGAGACAGAAATTGAAAACCAAAAACACAATTCCGCTTATTTTACACATGGTATCAGAGCCGTAAGGTTCCGATCTTCGGGAAACCGAAACCTATTTAGTCTCATCATCTACCGGAAGGTTACCTTAAAATGGGGGACTCACCGGACGACAACAAAAAACTGATTTCAATAGAGCAGATGGAACAAATGTTCCAGATGTTTCAAAAATTAAACAAAAACCCAATCAACCCAGAATCTGGAAATGCACAAAGTGTGCGTATTTCAGAAAAACTCAATTACACAAATTACACCAAATGGTGTAAGTTGATGCAAATTGCAATTGGTGGCCGAGGAAGACTCGACCACATCACAGGCAACCCTTTAACATCAGACAACCCAGAATACGCCCAATGGGCCCAACGGGACTCAATAGTGTTCTCGTGGATAATCGAGAATATCGACGGAGATCTAGTTAATCAATTCCTTGATTATAAAACTTCCAGAGATCTCTAGAAAGGAATAGAGACTCTCTTGAGTAGTGGGAGAGACGAACTTCAAATCTATGATCTGAACTTGAAGGCAGCATCAATTAAACAAGGGAGAGACACCATAGAAATGTATTTCAGTAAACTGAATATATTATGGAAGGAAATTGACAGACGAATGCCAAATCCGATGAAATGTTCAGAGGACATTACTCTGTTCAATTCTTTCATTCAGAGACAACGGCTTTATCAATTCCTAGCCGGAATTGATAATTCTTTGGACAAAGAGAAAAGGGATTTACTGTATTTAGACCCACTCCCAACCCTAGATGCCGCTTATGCTACAATTCGACGGGAAATTGCCCGTCGCGGCATAATGACCGGCGACTCATCATCGGGACAGAGTCCCTCAGAAATTGGGAGTGGCTTGGTGGCGCAAAACCGGTCGGAAAAGTCATCCCGGTTAGAAGACAAGACGATGTTAAAATGCAGCCACTGCGGGGGAACCAAACACACCAAGAGTGGGTGTTTTAAACTCATCGGTTACCCTGAGTGGTGGGACGAATTGAGACAACGAAAAGCCGCCGCCAAGGCTACCGGAAACCGGACCGGTGGCAAGGCAAATTTTGTTGCTTCTGAAAGGGAAATCGACGGTGACGATGGAAGCTCACCCACAACCAAAAACACACCCGGAAAATCAACAGGTACAGGTATCAACCTCATCGCCAATTTTCATGGTGAAACAATGAAAGAGAAAGGGAAAGTGACGGAAGAGGATGAAAGGTTTGGGAAAGTTTCTGGAAAAGAAACTATTTACGAGGAGGCAAAGGAATCTGAGGGTTTCTCAAAGAATTTCCATCAAAAACCTATGGCCCACACAATAAAACAACCCACAATTTCAACTCCTATTAATTCCCATCAAAAACACACGACCCACATTGAAACCCAACCAAGAAATTCCTTTTATTCAGATAAAAATTCAGAAAACTCATTTATCCAATCCGGAAATATGGGCCTCTTATGTAAATCAATGGGCTGGATTTTAGATTGTGGGGCAACAGACACTATGTCTTATGACCCATCCGACTTTATATCTTTCCATCCCACTAAACGTACCCAAATACAAACTGCTAATGGGGAATTAATTCCTATTGATCGAGCCGGAAAAGTTGATGTTTCACCCAATATTCATTTAAACGACTGTCTTTTAATTCCTAGTCTTTCTCATAAACTCTTATCTGTTAGTCAATTAACTAAGGAACTTGATTGTACTGTTTTACTAACATCCTCTGGTTGTATGGTACAGGAAGCTCAGACGGGACGGATTATTGGGAGTGGTACTGAACGAGGAGGATTGTACTTCTTGGATGAGGCGACTCAACACGGCAATGCTTTTCTTGCTCATGGGTCCCCGGAATATCAACTATGGATGTGGCATCGCCGGCTAGGTCACCCTTCTGTAGGTTATCTTAAACGACTATTTCCTTCTTTTAAAAACATTGATGTAACTTTGGACTGTGAATCGTGTGCCTTAGCCAAAAGTCATAAACATACTTATTCTCCTAGTTTGACTCATGCTATCAAACCTTTTATGCTTATTCACTCAGATGTTTGGGGTCCTGCCCCAGAGTTTGCAATCCATAATTTTTCATACTTTGTTTTATTTGTGGATGACTGTACTCGTATGAGTTGGGTATATTTCTTGAAACACAAATCTGAAGTATTTGATGTGTTTGTTAAATACTATAATATGATTCGTACCCAATTTAATGCAAAACCACAAATTCTTAGATCAGATAATGGGGGGGAATATATAAACCTAGATATGGAACAATTTATTGCTGACCAGGGACTTGTTCACCAAACATCCTGTCGTGATACCCCTCAACAAAATGGAGTAGCAGAAAGGAAAAACAGGACTTTATTAGAAATTACAAGGGCAATTATGATTGAATCGGGAGTTCCTGTTTTTCTTTGGCCTGAAGCCATAGCTACCTCCACATACCTTACAAACAGACTTCCCACAAAAACCCTTGACTACGAAACTCCCCTTGACACCCTTTCTTCACACACCACCATCCCATCCTCTCACTCCCTACCACCAAGAGTGTTTGGATGTGTTGTATATGTCCACCTACCAAAGATTTATAGAAACAAACTGGAACCAAGGGCTATTAAATGTGTCTTTATCGGATATGGGGTTCACCAGAAAGGATACCGATGCTATGATCCGACTACAAGGAAAATACACACTACCCTTGACTGTGAGTTTTTTGAAAAATCCTATTATTACACCCAGCCTGGTCCTCAGGGGGAGACTAGTAGTGATGACCTTAGCTGGTTGACATATCCAGAAGTGATGGACCTTGAGGATCCAACAACCCAAGTAGACAGTACCACCGATGTTGCTTCTCCAGAGGTAACAGTTCCCTCATCTCCTCTTCAGTCCACACCAGATTCACCTACTGAGCATCCAACCGAGGATGTAGTTATATCAAGTGAGGTAAACACAGAAAATTCTGACCTTTGTGATTTACCTATAACTGATCCTGTTGTTCCTAGTGAAAATTGTCCGAACAGATATGAGTTACCTCCTAGGAGAACTAGAGGAGTTCCTCCAAAGAGGTATGATCCAGAATATGAGGATTCCCGATCCAGATATCCTATAGGAAAAATCAGCAACGAGAATCTTGCCAGTAATGCTATCGCATTTACAGCTTCCCTATACTCTACTGAGATTCCTAAAACAGTGGAAGAAGCTCTTGCTAGTAAGGATTGGAGAAAGGCTATGGAAGATGAATACTTGGCTCTAGAGAAGAATGAAACTTGGGAGAAATGTGTTCTCCCAAAGGGAAAAAGAACTGTGGGGTGCAAGTGGGTTTTTACTGTGAAGTACCGGGCAGATGGTACAATTGAGAGACACAAAGCAAGGCTGGTAGCAAAAGGTTACACTCAGACATATGGAATTGACTATTCGGAGACTTTTTCACCAGTAGCAAAATTAGATACTATTCGGGTTCTGTTCTCTATTGCAGCAAACCAAGATTGGCCTCTTTATCAATTCGATGTAAAAAACGCTTTCCTTCACGGGAACCTTGCTGAAGAAGTCTACATGGAAGCTCCCCCAGGATATGCTGAAACATTTGAAGTAGGAGAAGGGTGCAGATTGAAGAAGGCTCTATATGGCTTAAAACAATCTCCTAGGGCATGGTTTGGGAGATTTACAAAGGCCATGAAAGTTTTTGGGTACTCTCAAAGTAACTCTGATCATACTCTATTTTTGAAGAAAACAAAGGGAAAAATCACATGCTTAATCATCTATGTGGATGATATGATCATTACTGGTGACGATGAGGAAGAAATAACTAATTTGAAGAAAAAACTGTTCCAGGAATTTGAAATGAAAGATTTGGGTAACCTGAAATATTTCCTAGGAATAGAAGTACTAAGATCTAAACAAGGGATCTTTATTCATCAAAGGAAATATATACTTGATCTATTGGCCGAAACAGGAATGTTAGGGTGTAAACCAGCAGAAACACCGATTGTTGCAAATCATGGACTTCAAATCTTAGAAGGAGAGAAAGCAACCAACAGAGAACAGTATCAGAAGATTGTAGGGAAACTCATTTATCTAGCCCACACAAGGCCAGATATTGCCTACGCAGTAGGGGTTGTGAGTAGATTTATGCATATGCCTCAAGTTCACCACATGACAGCTGTAATGAGAATATTGAGATACCTGAAAAATACTAGCACCACTGGGATCTACTTTGACAAGAATGATAACCTGGATTTAGTTGCATACACTGATGCAGATTGGGCAGGAGACCGGGATGGTAGAAAATCGACTTCAGGGTACTTTACCTTGGTAGGAGGAAATCTGGTCACTTGGAGAAGTAAGAAGCAGAATGTTGTAGCCTTATCAAGCGCAGAAGCAGAATTCAGAGGAATTGCAAAAGGGATAACTGAAATTCTATGGATTCGGAAGCTAATGAATGAACTTGGCTTTCCTCAGAAGACAGCATGTAAACTGTTTTGTGATAACAAAGCAGCTATAAGGATTTCGGAAAATCCAGTGCAACATGATAGAACGAAACATGTAGAAATTGATCGACACTTCATCAAAGAGAAATTAGAAGGGGGAATTGTTGAACTTCCATTTGTTCGATCAAAAGATCAACTGGCAGATATCTTGACCAAAGCGGTCAACTCTGAGGCCTTTAAAGAAGCACTTAGCAAGTTAGGCATTGGAGTACTGGATGCCCAACTTGAGGGGGAGTGTAGGAAATAAGTGATTCTCCTTAATCAAAGGAGTTAATTAGGTTGTAATTATGTTAGGAATATATTCTGCTTAGCTGTATTTCCTTATTTATCATAGCTCTTTGTGTATAAATGTAATGATAACCAAGAGTAATAAGGAGACAGAAATTGAAAACCAAAAACACAATTCCGCTTATTTTACACAGGAGAAACTAAGCAGTCGATGGTTGGCGGTGACCCATCACTCATAAAATCCTGGATCCGCCACTACCTGTAAAGGAGGCCACATATAATGATAACAAGATGATTATGTACGCTTTTACTAGAATTACATGCACACGTAAAATTTATACAAAAAATATTTATATATGACAGCTAACATTGTCTACCTTAGAATTAAAACAAAAATTGTATTATATATGGGGGTATTTAACTATTCAAGGCTATTTACTTGTTTTATGTGTGGATATCAAACTATTAAAAATTTGGTTGCCTTGAATAATAGAGATAAATCACCTTGCTTAATTAGTAGCCAAATATCTTTTTAATTTTGATTACTTTCAACTTTGTCACATTAGTTGCTCTTTGCTCCTGTTAAATAAAAAAGGTAGATATATAAACAAATTCCAATATTTTATGCTACTCTCATTTCAATAAATTATTGTAATTAACGCTTTCTGTTTTCATTTGTTTAAAAAAAATTACTTATGTTTCTATTTTTTTAATAAGTACTCCAAATGCCTTGCTTTTTTTTTTTTTTTTTTTTTTCCGAATACCCACATGCCTTGCTTAATTAGTAGCAAAGCATTAAAAAAAACAATTAGTGTATAACCTAGTATAATGCTATTCCAATAATGAATTGAAGTGAATAATGTGAAGTTATTTTCTTTGGGAATATCCGAATATACAATATCTCCTTGATAAACATTGCTGGCAAACTTGTAATAGCAGTTTTAGGGTAAAATCGCTAATGGTTTTAGCAGTTTTACCCCAAATATTACTATAGTATTATTTTTTTTAATCTGATTTAAAATAAACTTATTTTTCTAATATGATCAAAACTTTGAATAATAAGGTATTAAAATAATGTGAATTAAATATAGTATTAGCTAATGACTAATCACACATTCACAGTTTCACTTTTACACGTCATACAATAAATAGTAGGAGAATAATTCTACTGCATGGGCTTATCCATATTGCCATACATGGTACGTAATTCCCTTCTTAGTGGATTAGCTTTCTTCTTTAATTCTAGACCCTTAAATTTGGATCAAAGCTTTGAGCACTATTCACCTATTGCACTCAAAATTCGTTAGTTAAAGATCTACACAAAATTTCCTATGGAGAATAAATCTTAAGGAAGAAAAAAGAATGAAAAAGAAAAGAAAAAGGGTATATTTTATTAAATTGAATACAATTCTACTTCCTAGTGTAATTATAAGTTTAAAAAATACAAAGTATTGGAATGGGCATATGGGTGAGTTCATTTAAGCGTTAATCCATCCATCCACCCAATTCCAAATACGGCTATGTCTAATAAATTATACAATCCCAGTTTTATAATATTTGCAACAAATGAGTTTACAAGAGTTTCTAGGCAAAATTTGTTTGTGACTTTAAAGGGAGAGACATAGAGATGCATATAATGAGGAGAGACATATATAGAGATGCATATGATGAGGAGAGAAATCGAAAGAAATGACAACCTAAAAAGAAATTTAAATATTTGTTGTAAATAATGTGTAACATCCGTGTTTAGTAATGCTGCACATAATATGAAATTTTCAAAAGCTTATATAATTCCAAAAACTTTTATCTATAAATCAAAAGTTGATAGGTTTTAAATTTCATATGAACATCCAATAACTTATGTTCGTCTCACCTAGCCTAGACTCATACAATATTTTTGTCAAAATAATGTAAACAAAGAAATGGCCTTATATTATTATTCCAATTTGGTTTCTTTTCGCTTTAATTTCATTTTATCTTATTTTATCTTGTCTTATTAGCCTAAAGTCCCTCAACTTATTAACTATTGTTAGGACGAAGGGAGCGATTTAGATTGATGCCAATAACACATGTCAATGATATTGCAAAAGTATTGTATGGTATTATTATCAAAAGATAAAATCACAAAAGTATTGTACATCTATTAAAAGATGAAGAGCTTCCTTAATCCTTAAGAGTACAATAATCTCTTTCAAAATTTCAATAATTCAATGTATACGTAAATATCTTTTAATATTGCTATGATTAAGAGCTACTCCGTACCACTCTAGCAAGTTTACACCATTATTTATTTTTTTAAAAAAAACCTATCAATTTAATACACAAGTTCTAAATTTGAATAACTTTTGTCCATAACAGATACTTATATGGATGGTTTAAAAAAAAAAATTACTTTAAACGAGTCTCAATCAATTACCAAAAGATGAGTTTAGTTTAGTTAATGAATGGATTGAAAACTCAGATTGAGTGGTGACCTAAACTTTAGTAATCAAAAAGATTGAATTATTAATAACAAAGCCTAAACTAAATAGCAACAACTGATTACTCCATTAACAAAGTGAAGGCAAGAAAAAGACGCAACTCCAATCCTCTATCCTTTTTTTTTTTTTTTTTTTTTTTTTTTGTGTCTAATTTGACTTTTCACAATTTTCAGGACACTATTGATTTTCTTTTTTGAAAAGGAGTCTATAAATGCATATATCTTCATTTCTATACATAAATATGATTAAAATTTGAAATTAATAAAACATACCATGTGATGATTAATTTCATAATCAAATTTACAAGTATAAAATATTACTACCTCCGTTTTATATTTTTTTTTGCAATTTTAGAATATAATTTATAAAATATAAAATATTTCAAAATTGTAAAAAATATGAAATAAAAGTAGTAAAATTTTAAACCAAATATATACAATGAGGCAAAACCTGAGGAACGGATGGAGTACATGTGTACATGAATGTATCTTCTTCTTTTGAACAAGAGAGTAGTGAAAGTGTGAAGTGGACCATAATATCTGAGGGGGCAAAATAGTAATTTGACAAAGACACAATAAATACACCCAAATTTACCTTTAATTTTTTAATTAACATCTAACAGAGGCGCGATTTGTGTTCCTCCATCCATTTTTTCTCTCTCCTCTCTCTTCGTGCAATCCACTCCACCTTCATCATCCATCACCTACATTCTGGAAATTCGATCCAATTTTTTTGATCAAATTTTCTCTAAACCCTAATTTTTCTAATTTCGATCCCAATTTTTTTGTTTTTTCGAGGTATAATTCGATTGATTTGATATTTTTGTCTTATACACTGCACGCAAAATTACACCTAAGTGCCAAAAAATTAAAAAAATTATTAATGAAAATCACAATTTGATCTGAAACTTCGCGATCAGATCTGGTGTCATTGAATCAGAGAAATTGTTTGATTAAAGTCTGCAATTTTTTTTGCTCGACTGATTGAAATTTGTTATCGTGTTCAGTGCCACAAATTGAATTTGAAGGACAAATCTTTCTGTTTTTTTGGCTGATTTAACACAATTATCGAAGCGAATTGTTTAGGGCTTATCGCCCTCTCAAATTTGTGATTGTTTTTTACCTTTTTGGATCGACGCTTTGATCTTTACCTCACAACACCGGTTAGTCACTTTCTCTCTCCTCCTCCTTCTCTTACTTAGCTTTCAGTAGCTGTTTTGAGCTTCTCTTTTTGTATTTTCTTTTTTACTGCAATCAATTATTGTAGTAGCTTGATTTATAATGTACATTGGGTGAAATTAGGGTTCTTGTTCAACCGCTTTTCTTAGTTATATCTGGAATTTCTGATTTGGCAATTTGGAGGTGAGAAGAGGATATATAATTGAGTGATTAACTAATTTTGGTGGAAATGCAATTACTGTTATCGAGAGAATTATATAGTTCTGATCAGCATTTTAAATTTTAATATAATTGTTTGTTAATAATTATATCTGTCCGTTACATTGATTCGAGCTTTACTGTTGTTGCAGATGTAGTTTGACGATGGTGGATACTTCGTAACGAATCAGTTGAACTTTGGGGAATTAGTTGTGAAATGATCACTATTAAGATTGAGGGATGCTTGAAATAATCAGCTCTTTCTAATTCTTGAATGAGGGAGAAGAAGAAAAAGAGAAATTGATCAAATTGTGCTTTGGAGCTTCTACATTCTGTAGCTTTTTAGACTGGTGGAAGTTATTTTGTGAGTGCTTCTTTAATGTGCACTTTAGAATTCTGTATGATTTCTGTTGTTGAGCTGTTTACTTAGGTAAGCTGAACCTTCTTTGTATGCAGTGTGTAGGATTGGTCTATAGCTAGTAAACGGGTTATCTTTGTACACATGCCTCATTTTCGTTTTCAACTTTTGAGGCCGAGACTGACTTATTCGATGTGGAAGAGTACACAAGACCAGTTTCATTATTGACGATAGTTTTGCTAAGAGGGTGGTTGTGAGGCCTCCTATTCCTGGCTATAGAAAATAAACAATCTTATTCTGTTGGCTCTCTCCTTGAGCTATCTTCTCTGTAACACCCCACACTAGACCGCAAGCGCCTCGTGTCGTGGGGTGGAATGGAGCAAGTAAGTCGTCCTGCTAGTTTTGAGATTTCTGGTACTGCATCTAGGGTGCAGGAAAAATTAAGAAAGTCTCAAGCTGTTTTCTATAAGAGTGGGCAGTTGGATGATAATATTTTCTGTGATCAAAGTCCAAGGTTAGTCTATATTGATGATCCACAGAGGACAAACAATAAGTATGAATTTTCAAGTAATGAGATCCGTACTAGCAAATATACATTGTTCAATTTCTTGCCCAAGAATCTCTTCATCCAGTTCCACCGGGTTGCTTATCTGTATTTCTTAGCCATAGCTGCTCTGAACCAACTTCCTCCGCTTGCAGTCTTCGGAAGGACAGTGTCTCTCTTTCCTCTCCTGTTTGTGCTTAGTGTAACTGCCATAAAAGATGGTTATGAAGACTGGCGGAGACACAGGTCAGACAAAAAAGAGAATAACAGGGACGCTCTTGTGCTTCAATCAGGGTTTTATGAGATGAAGAAGTGGAAGGATATCCAGGCTGGTGAGATTGTGAAGATATTTTCTAATGAAACAATTCCTTGTGACATGGTATTGCTGGGAACGAGTGATGCTAGCGGTATTGCCTACATTCAAACAATGAATTTAGATGGTGAGTCTAATTTGAAGACCAGGTACGCGAGACAAGAAACAGCATCAGTTGTTGCAGAAGGAGGAACAATTTCAGGGCTGGTCAGATGTGAACAACCAAATAGGAATATCTATGAGTTCACTGCCAATTTGGATTTTAGAGGGAATAAGTTTCCCCTCAGTCAATCAAATATTATCTTGCGTGGTTGTCAGCTGAAAAACACAGAATGGGTGATCGGTGTTGTAGTTTATACTGGTCAGGAAACTAAAGCAATGTTGAATAGTGCAGCTTCCCCTGCTAAGAGAAGCAAATTGGAAAGTCACATGAATCGGGAAACCCTATGGTTGTCGTTTTTTCTTCTTATCATGTGCTCTGTTGTGGCTCTTGGAATGGGCCTGTGGCTTGAGCGCCACAAGGAGCAGCTTGACACTTTACCTTACTATCGAAAAAGATATTTTACTGGCGGACGAAAGGAAGGAAAAAATTACAAGTTTTATGGGATTGCTATGGAGACTTTCTTTGCGTTCTTGAGTTCCATTATAGTCTTTCAGATAATGATACCTATCTCACTTTATATCACAATGGAGTTGGTTAGGCTTGGACAATCCTATTTCATGATAGGAGATAAGCATATGTACGATAGCAGTAGTGACTCAAGGTTCCAATGTAGATCATTGAACATAAATGAGGACTTGGGCCAGATACGTTACATATTCTCAGATAAGACTGGGACACTTACACAAAACAAAATGGAATTTAGGACAGCTAGTATTTATGGAAAGATGTACGGGACTTTATCTTTTTCTGCTGCACCTTCATCAGGCCAGAGTCTTTCAGGTAATCAGTGGTCTGTTTTTATGATGCATGTTCTTCTTGAGTTTCTAGATGTATTTCAAATTGATTATTGTATATACTGAGCTAGTCTCCTGATTGTTTAGCACTTTTATTTTTCCTTCTCCGTACTACTCTTCATTTTTCTTCTCTGATTATATTCACATAGTTATGGCGTACTATCTTTCTTGTTTAATTTTTTAGCCGTAGTGTTTATTATTATTTTAATAAATGTCAGTAAGCTGATGTAAATCCTCAATTTTTTCTTTTTCTTTTTGAATCTTTTCAAATATTACTATATTATGACCACGTAATCACCTATGCAGCATTTTTAGTATCAATCTCCAGTTTACAGCAGGTTCTGTGATTTGTTTGGAGCTTGTGTTGAGTGTTTTGCAAATTTAACTACATATTCTTTGTTTAAATTTGTATGCGAGTATGTGACTGCTTGAAAAGATTATTGAGGCCAGTTAATTGCCTTCCTTTGGAAAAATTCTATCTCTTCAATTTCATCCACTTTGAAGACCTATTTACAGTAACAAAAATGAATTTATAATTATGTAACCCAGCCTGTTACCGAAGAGAAAAATCTTGATTATTTAGCTAGTATTGGGGAATTGAAACTAATCTTAGTGTGTGAATATTAAATTATGGGTCCATGCCTGTGTGAAGAAGCTTTGTTGTGTTTTTGGCAGATATGCGATTTATGCCGAAGTACTTTCATAGAGGTTTTGCGTGCAAGGATTTAAGCTATTGAAGTTGCAAATATTGATTGATTTATATAATAAAGTCACAGTTCAAATTTTTTATGTCATCAGTTAAAAATTATATATGATGCACTGAAGCATGCATTTCAGCAAAGGGCTTTGAAGATGCATATGTTGTATGTATATTAATCAGTACAATCCCTTTACTCTGTAGAGTTTGAACGCTTACAGTTGGCCTTTAGCTCCACATACGTAGCGAAATGAATAAATTAATGTCAGAGGGAGGGAGAGAGAGAGAGAGAGAGAGAGAGGGGGGGGGGGGGAGGGGGAGGGAGGGAGGGAGGGAGGGGGAGGGGGAGAGAGAGAGTGGGTAAGTAGATAACGAAACAACTCAAAACAGAAAGTGGGTTGAATCGGAGGCATAGAAGGTTATAAAAGGTAGAAGGTAAGTAGATAACGAAACAACTCAAAACAGAAAGTGGGAAAGTGGGTTGAAAAAAATCGGAGGCATAGAAGGTTATAAAAGGTAGAAGGTAGAAGGTAAGTAGATAACGAAACAACTCACAGAAATTGGGAAAGTGGGTTGAAAAAAACCGGAGGCATAGAAGGTTACAAACTTTTGTAACTTGAGCCAAGTTAATGTGCCTTACGTTCTCATATATGACAATTATATTCTTTTAATTGCATTTGAATGTCTTGAGCTACTGCATCTTTTTGTTCATTAGTATCTTGTTGGTTTGTAGATCGGTTGATAATCCTGCAGATTTAGATCAGTAGGGGGAGTAAGTCCCTGAACTTTTGAAGTTTTAATGGTAAATCTCTGAGTCTCTTAATAATTCCTCTTTGTATATTTGCAGGAGTCGGTGGTGTGACCTATGTGCCTAGAAAAAAGTGGAAACTGAAATCTGAAGTTGGTGTTGATTTTGAACTTATGGAATTGTTGCATAAAGAATTGGAAGGGGATGACCGAAATGCAGCCCATGAGTTCTTCTTGACATTGGCTGCATGTAACACTGTCATTCCTATTTTCAATCAAAGTGCTGCTCTGGAGCATGTAGGAAATGACGCTGAAGTAGATGCTGAGGCAATTGATTACCAGGGTGAATCTCCTGATGAGCAAGCCCTTGTTGCTGCTGCTTCTGCATATGGATATACCCTTTTTGAGCGCACTTCTGGTCACATTGTGATAGATGTCAATGGGGAGAAGCTCAGGTAAGAGTTTATATTCAGTTTGATTTACAATTGTAAGACTCAGCAATCAGTATGCTGGAGATAGAAGAAATGCACCTAGTTTCTCTCTCCTTCCCTCCATTAGCATGTCAGTTGTTGGTCTTTTTTTTTTTTTTTTTTTTCTTTTTTCTTTTTTTCTGGGTATTTGACCATATCATGATATACAGTGCTACTAAGCTTTATGGACTGGTATTGCGTAATTTGTATTCCATTGTTCGCTGTGGAAGTTTTTATATGCTTTCTCCATTATTATTGTGTTTGTATGTGTAATCATTAAACAGTGAGAACTAAAATGGTTTCTGAAGACCCACCTTCAAAGATGTCCTGTTTAATGACACTGTGAACTGTCCTTTGGATTTACTAAATTCCAATGGGGGAGAGGGGTGGGGGGTTTGTCTTTTTCCCATCCAGTTGAAAGGTGAGGTGCTTTAACTGTTATTGTAAGCCATCATAACACTTAACAAAATGCTATTGGATAAAGTTAGTCAAAATTAAAGGGCGCAATGTAAATTTAAATAATTTTGGTCTTATGCATGGAATTGTCAAACATAGAAGGGGTAGTATACAGAATCTTCCATACATAAATCTTAACATTCTTCCCAACATACAATGTTCCATTTTTCCTCAATAAACAGAACTATTGAAAGTTTGGTTTCTAATGAAATTTGGAATGCTCATATTAATTCTATTCAAAAATTAAATATCTGTATAAATAGTTTCCCATCTTTACCAGCCATTTTTCCTGATTCCAGATGACCTTGGTGATGGACAGATGATAATGTCATTTATCACAAAATTGATGCAATGTCTTTATGGATTTAATTGAATTATTTATCATAAGGGATTAATATACGTAGTATACATTTTTTTTTGGGTTCTTCTTAAGTCACTTGCTGGATGCTTTATTATCTTTAATTATGTATATTTGTAAAAAATATACTAGTATAAAGTTTTTATTTTTTAATTTTTTTTTAATTTTTTTTATTTAAATCACTCATTAAAATGAATCAAACAGTACCCCACGTGATGATAATATAATATTTTGATGTTTGTTTGAGTAGAAATACTTGGTCAAATATATAAAACTTTGACCTCAAAATGTAAAGTGTGACCTTTTTTCCTTGTCTCGTTCTACAACTCTTCTATCTACATCTAAGCAAAATAGTTGCAGATTTCAGATTACATACATATATACATACATGTTTCTTACCAACACTAATCAGGTTTTCTATTTTGTAGGCTGGATGTGTTGGGTCTGCATGAATTTGATAGTGTTCGGAAAAGGATGTCGGTTGTGATTAGATTTCCTGACAATTCTGTCAAAGTATTAGTAAAAGGTGCTGATACATCTATGTACTCTATTTTGGCCAAAGGAATGGACAGGGATGATCAAGTAGAAACTGCTACTCATGCTCATCTTCTTGAATATTCTTCGTTTGGTTTACGCACATTAGTTGTGGCTGCACGAGATCTAACAGATGGAGAACTTGAGGAGTGGCAGAAAAAGTACGAGGATGCTAGTACATCTTTGACTGATAGATCTGCAAAGCTACGTCAAACAGCAGCTTTGATTGAACGTGACTTGAGATTACTTGGGGCTACTGGTATTGAGGATAAATTACAAGTTGGTGTACCTGAAGCTATTGAGTCACTTCGTCAGGCGGGCATTAAAGTTTGGGTTTTAACTGGTGATAAGCAAGAGACTGCAATTTCCATTGGACTTTCCTGCAAACTCTTGACCTCTGATATGCAGCAGATCATTATCAACGGCACTTCAGAACAAGAGTGCAGAAGCCTCTTAGCTGAGGCGCAATCTAAATATTTTGTCACATCAGAATGTTCTGGGGAACAGAGATTGATACGGAAAAAGGACGCTGCAAATGTTTATGTTGAGATCCCAGATGATTCAAAGAATGTAGATATAGTGTCATGGAACCCAGGAAAGGAAGAAGAACTGCCAAATTCTTCACTGGCGCTAATTATTGATGGGAATAGTTTGGTTTACATACTTGAGAAAGATCTTGAGTCACAGGTGTGTAAATATTTTGACTAAGCCGTCTTTATGGTAGTATTTTAGTTCATTACCTTTTGGTGTTGGATATTAGTCATGCAGTTTTGAAATTTTGATTCTATAGTTATCACTTCTGCTGCAGTGGCGCTTTTTCATACTATAAAGCTTAAAATCTATTTTAATATGTATGAGAGAATCTCATGATTATTATAATTATTAGTCTATTTTGCTTGTTACAGCTTTTTTATCTTGCAACTTCTTGTCAAGTTGTGGTTTGCTGTCGTGTTGCACCCTTGCAAAAGGCTGGGATTGTTGATTTAATCAAGAGTCGCACTGATGATTTGACACTGGCTATTGGTGATGGTAAGTTAGGTTTTCTGATTATTACTTTTGTACCATTGTTTAGGCTTTAATTTTCATGATCTCATGAAAAAGAAGTATTGCAAAATAAGTTACATAGCTACCCCGTCCCGGCTAATCCATTCCCCATGTTTTGATGGAAGTTTGTTATTTATGGATTTGAAATACTGTATAATTTTACTGACAAGTTACTCTATTTTCACTAGACTTGTAAAATATTTTCATTTTATTGCCAACTTAAATAGAAGCCTTAGTTTTAAGGTACTGGAGCATGCTTGGTTTTGATTTGGGATTTGGTACAAAACCTATTATGTGTAAAATATATTCCTTGTTTGTTTAAAAGGAATATATTAAGTTAAGAATCACCTTTCTTATGCAAAGTGAACTTATGAATCTAGGTGCAAACGATGTTTCAATGATTCAAATGGCAGATGTTGGGGTTGGAATCTGTGGTCAGGAAGGACGCCAGGCGGTTATGGCATCTGATTTTGCTATGGGACAATTTCGGTTTCTGAAAAGACTTCTCTTGGTGCATGGACATTGGAACTATCATCGTGTTGGTTATCTGGTTCTCTACAATTTCTACAGAAATGCAGTTTTTGTACTCATGCTGTTCTGGTATGTGCAACCTGGTTTGGGTCCTAGTATATCAGTTATCAATCTAACCATCGAGTATATCTTAGCTTTTATCAATGTGTCTGATATTCAGTAAGCATAGCTGCATCGTCTGCATGTATCATCTCTTTTTCTAATAAATGCAAGCATTTTTGTCTGTATTTGTTGTTTCGTATAATCCTATCAGGAGGACATCTACCATGAAGTTTTATTGTGGGTATGGGTAAATTTTGTGATTCGGTATTTAGTATGTCTTGGAAGTGACGTATCCTATGGTTAGATAATCGTTTCTTTGAAGGGGCATCATATCCTTGCTGGTTGTTACTAGATGTAAAAGTTAGTAATCCTATGGTTAGAATGTTTTGTTTCTTTGAGGGGCATCATATTCTTGCTGGTTGATTCTAAATGTAAAATTTAGTAATCTGATCTGGATATGTTGTTCCATTTTGTATCTATATGCTGCACAAGGGAATTATAGTGGGCTGTCACTTTGATGTATTGTAGAATGAATGATGCTATTTAATCTTCTTACTATGACACAAGGATAATTGCAGTGTCCTTTTGTTTTCTAAGTTCTTTGATGCTCTAGGGGCTCGTCATACATATTGTAAGCAAATCTAGGTAGCTATTATGAGTAGCCCATGCTAGAAATTTTGATATTGTCTTCTTTGTCAACATTTTTTCATCTTTTAATCAAATTACACATTTTACTCAAAAAATTATACAAATTATACCTAATGAACATTGTACGAGCACAAGAGAATTCTTCTGAAATATCCTTCAAATATTCTGTGATTGGAATGTATAACTTTTGGCCTTTTCGTTGTTGAATGTTCGTAATTGCCTATGACATGATCTGTTCTGAAGTCTCAAGCTATCAGATATAGGCCTTTGTTCCAACCAATTATATTAGTTTTAACATTCACCTTTGGTTGTCTCAGGTATATATTGTGCACTGCTTTTTCAACAACTCAAGCGTTGACTGATTGGAGCAGTGTCTTTTATTCTGTTATATACACTTCTGTGCCTACTATTGTTGTTGGAATTTTGGACAAGGACTTGAGTCATAAGACATTGCTCGAGCACCCAAAGCTCTACAGTGCTGGGCACAGACAAGAGAGCTATAATTTGCAGCTATTTTGGATAACAATGCTTGACACCTTATGGCAGAGTCTTGTTCTCTTTTATGTTCCCCTGTATACGTATTTTGATAGCACCCTTGATATCTGGAGTTTGGGCAGTTTGTGGACTATTTCTGTTGTACTCCTTGTTAATATGCACTTGGCGATGGACATTCAACGCTGGGTAATTATCACTCATGCTGCTGTATGGGGATCAATTATTATTACTTGTGTATGTATGGTGGTTTTGGATTCAATACCTGTTTTTCCAAACTACTGGTCAGTTCTCAATTTTGCTGTTTGAAATTCATCATAATTTAATTTAATTGTGTGGACTATTTATGTAAAGTCTTATCCATCCTCTTTGCATTACAGGACCATTTATCATCTTGCAGTTACACCTACCTATTGGCTAACAATTGCATTGATATTAGTCGTGGCATTGCTTCCCCGCTTTCTTTGCAAAGCTGTGTATCAAATGTTTTGGCCTTCCGATATTCAAATAGCCAGGGAAGCTGAGATAACGAGCAAACGGAAAAAACTGGATGCAAAAGCAGAGTATGCCAGCTGATGTGTATAATGCACAAACGTACAGGCTTAGTTGTTGAGATCACTCCACTACCCCTGATTGTGCACTAATTTTATATATTGCCCACAGCCCTCAGTATCCACCAGTAAGCATCTGATTTTTTTATATATATATATATATGTATTTTTTTTTTTTTTTTTGTGTGTGAATTTCTTCAATATTCAATAATAATTATTGGTATGATGTTTTATTTATTATACATATTAATGGCTAGGTGTGACATGCATTATCCTAAAACTTGGCTGTATGTTATTCACCCTTTAATCAGAAAAAACTAACTAGATTTCAGAGCCATGGATAAATGCAACCTGTATGAAAGTTAATCAACCTTTTGTGTTCTGAATGCATCATTGTTGATAGAGAAGTACCTATCTTCATTGTTCTTCTGTTTTCATGAAATCAATTGCTGCTGCAGATCATGATGCCTTTCATGTTCACTTGCTTCAAAGACTCGTTTATGAATATATTTTTACAAAACTATAACCAAACTACAGTGTATCCGTGCTATGTAATGTATGTATGTTTAAAAAAAAAAAAAGTTGAAGTGGAAATTATAAATTTTTATTATTATTTTTATTATTATTATTATTTTTTTTTTTTTTTTTTGTGGAAGGTTGGAAGTTATTTGGAGGTCATTTAAATTAAAATACAAACAAAAAAGGCAGTGCTTAGATTTTGAGAATTTTAGTTTTGAAAGCTTGTGATTGGAATTTGGAAAAGACCAAAAAAACTGTTTAATTATTATATAGATATTTGAGCTGTATATTCCATTCCCCATCTAGTTCAATTACTGCCACTGAAGACCTAGAACAAACCTGCTGCATATCAGATTATACCTAGTAGAAATCCGATTTCGGATCGGATATCCGTATCTGAAAATCCAGATATTTGATATCCGATCCGAAAATTTCGGATATCCGATATCCGTATATCCGAAATTTTCGGATCGGATAACTCGGATATCCAATATCCGACCCTTTTTATAATGCAGTTAAAATTCTAATTATTTGGCAAAAATTATTTGTTCTTTTTTTGAAATTATTTGTTGTAGAGGCCAATTGATAGTAATTAAACTTCTTAATTAACAATTTATTCAAAAAAAAAAAATAATTAACAATTTATTCCCACAAATGACCTTATGTTCATAAATTGATTTACTATGGTTCATTTTTAAAAAAATAAACAGAAAAATCAAATTTATAAAACAAACCAACCCACCCACCACCCAACCACCACTTCTGCCACCACCACCTCACCCTCATCCCTAACCAACCTCCCCCACCCCACTTGAACCGAAACCACCAACCCCACCTTAGCTGCCAACACCATCACCCCCACCCAAGATTTGACCCCCCTCCACCCAGACCTGAAATCGAAACCCCCTCTCACCCAGACCCGAAATCAAAACCCCCTCTCACCCGACCTCCAACTACATCAGCAACTCAGCAAGCAACAACATCAATGGCATCAGTAGCCCGACCTCCAAGCCACCATAGCACATCTCCAGTCTCTGGACTTGAAGAAAAGAGTGTCTGGGGTGAAGAGTAAATAGGGGGCATGTTTCGTGGGTAGCTGGGGTATGGTGCTCGGGTTTCAGGTTGGTTGGTGGTCGGAGTTTCAGGGTGGCTGGGGTGGTTGGAGTTGGGGGGTTTTGTGGGTGGTCGGGATCAGGGTTAGCTGTGGTGGGTGGTCGAGGTTAGGAGAGAGAATAAAGGTGGTGGGGTGGGAGTTAGGTGGTGATGTGGTGGTGCTTATGGAAGGGTGGTGGTGGTTATGAACGAAAAAGAACACACTTTCTTTGAAAAGAGGAGAGAGGAAGTAGAGAAGAAGATGGAAAAGTTTAGAGAATGAGGGAAGAAAAGGATGGAGCCATGGAGGATAGGAGGTAGTTTCAAAGATGAGGAAAGGAGAGAGAAAGCCAGAGAGAAAGAGAAGAAGAGAGGCGGGTGGGGGTCTGGGGAAGTGGGGATTGAGGGTCTAAAGTTTTAGGGTTTGGCTAATGGGGTATTTTTTCGGATATCCGACTTTTTTCGGATATCGGATATCCTAAATCCAAAATTTGGATATCCGATATCCGAAAAATCCGGATCGGATATCTGATCCGAAATCAAATTCGGATCAGATATCCATAATTTTCGGATCGGATCGGATCATCGGATTTTCGAATCTTCAGATAGTTTTGCTCAGCCCTAGTTCGGAGATACCCTTTTTTTTTTTTTTTTTTTTCCTCTCACTTTTTTATTGGAGCGACTAAGGTGTAGTCAATATTCAAATTAGGCTAGTACTATATGTTTCATACAACATCAATAGGCTTGTTGGGCTGACTGATCTTATGGATATGCACTGGGAGCTCTGGTATGCAATGAGATTCAAATTTTTTATTGTTCCTCCCTCTCTTTGCTGAATCAATTCTTGTGGCCTACAATTATCAAAGGGCAATAGCAAGTCCCAGAAATTTTATTTATCCAAATGGGCACCTAAAGTTTGCTTTTGGAAATTGGGTCAACAATATTAGACTAAAACAAATTCATAAAGCCAACAGATGACAATTTTCGGTTGATATGTGTTCGCAAAGTCAACAGTTGGATGATTAGG
Source organism: Chenopodium quinoa (assembly GCF_001683475.1). Taxonomy (NCBI): domain Eukaryota; kingdom Viridiplantae; phylum Streptophyta; class Magnoliopsida; order Caryophyllales; family Amaranthaceae; genus Chenopodium; species Chenopodium quinoa. The sequence goes on along the minus strand of NW_018742205.1, from coordinate 7,653,633 downwards.
GCTAGAGTCGACTAGTGTGTATTTTTGTTCAGTAATCCAGCTCTTGGTAGCTTATACAAGTCTGTCAGAACTTTAAGATTTTTATCTGTTATTAAGCATTTATCTTCTGATATAAATAGAAAACTTCAAGTTGAGCAACTGAAGTAGTGACAGAACTAGCAACTAGGCGTATTATCACTTACATTGTGCAAGAGAAAAGCATCAGACAAGGCATCAGACAAAGCAAGAGTTGAGAAAGATAAACTCTATCAAATGAGAGCATCAAATTCTCTCATGGCCATCAATGACTTTTAAGGAACATGCCAGAGAGGACACAACTCTCTTGTCTCGATTCAACTATTTGTTTGCCTATAATTCGGAGAAGTTACTGATATTCCAATCTGGACTCAATTGTTTGTGTGTTGTTTTTAACCAGTCTTGTTGATCTGGTTTCACTCGTGAACATATTACAGTGAATTGTGGAGCAAAGTATTTAAGTGTGGTTTTCTTTTCTGCGAAGCACAATAGGAGCACTACGTATAAGGCTATAAGCTTCTATATAGTGTATTTCAGAAATTCTCTACCACTCTAATTTGGTTAAGGATACTGCATACAGTCTGGCTAGAGGCGAGCTCCAATGGTGGTGCTCATATTCCAATCAAGTTTGATGCAGTAGTTGCTTTTGCAACAGTTCATGTCATCCTCTGGTTGGGTTTTAGAACTATTCTGCTGTTGTATATTTTTATTTGAAGCCATTCTAAGCATGAATGCAATTATTTAGATCCTCCATTTTCTTTTATTTTCTTATTATAATTATTCTTTATATCCAGGTGGTGTTATGCAGGCTTTCGGATCAATGTACTGATATGGCGGTCGTTTCAATTTATGATTAGGCACAGTTGACCAGAGCAGAAACAAGAATTTCAGAGAATTCAAGGGGATGTACCATTTAATAAAAATCCCATCTCAGGAGAGTTTTTTTCTGGACGAGTCAAGACTCAAGGCATGATTATAACAGGTGGTTCGAGGAAGGGGGAAATAATTGTATGTATCTGCATCGACACAATTCTCAGTACAGGATACATTGGCAGCAATTTGTTGCCCAGGGGTTTGTTCATACGGAAAGACCCGTAGATAGAAAGAAAAAAAAATAGTATAGTACATAAAATTGTTAGCTTCATGTAAAGATTAGGTCTGTCAATTTATCTAAACTGTCACGATCGAAATGAAAAGAGCGCTTTTGTAATCAAAGTTGCTTGTTGATTGTTGTTTTTCAGTAACATCAAAACTCAAAAGGGCACGAAAATTCTCATATTGATTTGACATTTACTCATACAATGTATATGAAAGTTGAGTTTAAATAACATTTAGCCAAGATAAAATATTATTGATAAAAGGATCTTGCTAAATAACGCCCCGGGGCGTTGGATAAACGTTCAAAATATTTCTTAAATAATATTAATTTGGGAATGTATGCTAAAATTACGCGTCGATCAGTTTAATTAATGCTCATTTTAATTTGATAGGGGGTGTTTGTTAGCTTTTACTTTGATAAAAACATAATAAAAAAAAAATGGAAATGTGTACAAACGTCCAAACATTATCATATTTAAACAACGAAGGAAGTATATTTATCATCATATTTAAAGAACGAAGGAATTTATTTTTATCCTATTTCCGACATTTGTATCCACTAATTCTTTTATCAGGAAGAGGGATGGACGGATGGTGAGGGTATAGCACAATCTTACCAAATTCAGTGGAATGAGAATGGGGCTACTGTCTATATTATCTATTATTGTAATCAATTATAATAAGATTGTTTAGTCCACTTGAAAGTATTTGGTGGATAATTAGTACGGTAGTAGTAACTAGTAAGTGCCAAAGAGTTCGAATATGGAAAGTCTAATCACACATTTGGTACGACTTCCATTTGGATGCTTTATTTCCTCCCAGATAGTTTGGTGGACTAATTAGGAATTTTATACACAACAATCTAAATATTTCTAACGCGTACTTATAACAAAGTCGTTTTTTATTTTTTATGAAATTAAATTATGTTGGCAAAAGCTAACGAACGTCTCAATTTTATACCGATCGACGCGTAATAATGTCAACACTTTAACTTTTGCATTATTCATATGGTTACTTTCTATATTTTTTACCAATATATAAAAAACATATGTTGCTATGTAAAACAATTGGTATCAGAACCGAGGTTAGAAGATCCGTCGTAGGGGGAAGAGTAACGCGTAGGGGAAGAACTGATAAAGTACGATGGGCACGAGTGCACCAAAATTTGAAATTCCCTTATTTGACGAGAAAATCAATTTTATGATATGGAAGAGCACCATTGAAGACATGTTGGTGCAACAGAATTTGGATGAAGCTTTGGAGAAGGAGAAACCTGCAAAATTGGATGATGCCGCGTGGGCATCCAAGAAGAAGAAGGCAGTGAGTACGCTCCGGTTAGCGGTTGCTTCGGAAATTAAGTATAATTTTCTAACTGAGACAGATCCAAAGGTCTTGTTAGAAAAGTTGCAGAGCATTTATGCTTCAAAGTCATTAACCAACCGATTGTGTTTACGGTGGGAGTTGTACCAATTGCCAATTGCCGAATGCCGATGAGAAAATTCAGATCAAGAGCAAGCCCTCTTGTTATTGGCTTCACTACCGAAGTCCTATAGGCCGATTGTGTAGACATTGCTTGTGGGAAAGGAGAAGATTACTCTAGATGAAGCAATAACAATTGTGAGGGAGAATGAGCATATGCTGACACAAATTGATGGAGGTGTCTCATACAACTAAAGATGGGCAGCAGGTCGGGTCGTACCGTCGCAGGCCAGCCATGGCGACGGGCTGTGCCGTGCCTCCATTTCCACCAGGCCAATCCACGGCACGGCACGACCCACGTGCTGGCCAGCCCACGTGCCTGGCACGTTCTTCAGGTTTTTTTTTTTTTTAAGAAAAACAATACATTATCAAGGACTAGCAGTGGAGGGTTCCGAGAGAGGGAGGAACAAGTCAAGGAGAGATGACCAAAGGAGTAGATTGAAATCTCGGCCGAGAGATTATAGTAATGTTGAGTGCTATTATTTTCATGAGAAGGATCATTTACAATTTAATTTTCCAAAGATTAAGGAAGATTTGAAGACCTTGAGGCAGTTGTAAGGGAAGATGGGCAAAATGAAGGTGGATGATGAAGGTGGTTCCTCTAATGTTGTATGTGGTGAGGAGTTGTTGTTGACTCACGGTGATAAAGAGAGTGTGAGTCAAGATAAGTGGGTGCTAGATTTGGCCGCTTCGATACATGTGTGTCGAGACAAGGCGATATTTGACACCTTACAACAAGAAGGTGAGTTCGGGAACATTAACATGGGACATAACCTCAAAGTTGAAGGCATGGGTAGTGTGCGGTTAAGGTTCCATGATGGTGTAGTTCGTACCATTCAAAATGTGAGGTTTATACCTAGTGCACGTGCCAACTTGATATTGTTAATTGGGAGAGTTGACAAAGCACGAACATAGGTACGTTGATAGTGGAAGGTGGTATAAGGTGTACCAAGGCAACGGCTTAGTGTTGCAAGGCAAGAAGGTGAATAACAATATTTGTTATTTGAAGGGCCGAGTAGTTCAAGACCACAAAATGAAGACCGTGAAAAATTTTGAGAAAAGGGTCCCCGTTTTTGTGATGAAGTAGAAGTGTTTGGTGATTTGGGTCGAGGGAGGAATTTGTTGGGTTAATCTCCCCAAATCCCAATTTGTTAGGTAGTTTTATTATTATTGTTAGTAATAATAATTATGTAGTAAGAGAAAAGAAAAATAAGTAAAAATTGAAAAAAATGATGTCATAAGTAGTAGTGATATGATTATGATAGTGTCATGATAAGCCTAGTGTACTAGTGCTAAGCAATAGGTATTGATTTTTGGTGGCTTGCAATTATGGCATGTGGTAGAAACCTTATTTAAGAAGCTTTGCACATATATGTGTATATATGTGTAATGTGCTGGGAGTATTGAGGGTGTGAAGTAGAAGAAGCTACATGCAAAAAGAAGTAGAGCAGCAATAATCTCAAAGAGAAGGAGATACATTGCTGTAGTTGTGAAGGAGGAAGTGACGGAAAGGCAAACACAACATTAGTGTGAGGGGTATTTTAGAATTAGTATAAGTACCAATGTTAAGGGTACTAGTGTAGACTGTCCTAAGAATACTTCGTATCTAATATTGTAATTGTAGTAGTGGTCATTGTACTCCCGAAATTATTGCTAGTAAAGTTGTTTTCGTCCGTGGAGATCCGGACCGCGGTTTTTCCCCTTATTGTTGAGGAGGGGTTTTCCACGTAAAAATGTTGTGTGTTGTTTTTGTTGTTCCGTATTTAATTATTCTTCCCGATATTGTGTTTATTTGTTGCTCTGACCCCCAACAAAACATTTTTGGATTAGTTGAATGGTTTAGAAACAACTAAAAGAAATGTCATTGATTGTTAGTCTCCCTTTGCCGAAGTTAGGGTTAGTTGAGTTGCTTGCTCTTTTCGGTATGGTGGATGATTGAATAATTGATCGATTCGTTAATATTGTTTCATGTTTGGATTGTAATAAAAGTCAATTTTTCTAATATGTACTCACATAATTATGAATAAGATGAAAAACATTTACACTATTAAAACAAATTATTAAAAGATTAACACAAATCGACTTTCTTTTACTAAATAACTCAATATAATTCATCTCGACAATGGCTCAAAATACATCTTTTACGAGTCTTGCATAAATTATTTGAAAATTATTGCTCATCCAAGAAAAATGAAGAGTAGACCAACTTCATGACATCTCCTATATTCTTATCAATCCTATGTGAAGACTTGAACGTGTGGGGGTCAAAGTTCAAAGACAACTTAATACCAACTCTCCCACCAACACCTGGGACATTACTTTTTGACTCTACTTTAAATTTTTTCTCTTTACAAATTGTGTCTGCGCCATATTAATTAGTAACCGTATTCTTAGATCATCATTTGCATAGATTCTGTTAGATAAGCGTTTTAATAAATATTAATGGGGTTGTAACTTGTAGGAAATACATTTAAGGTACTTATGAGATTTTTGGTATCGTATTGGTTTAAATCTACAAGTGTTACCGTATTAATTATTTTTGGGATAATAACCATCAGTATTTGAACAATTTATATAACAACATATGAAATTATGTGAATATATATTGGCTTAGTTGTCCAGACAATGCTCTGAATTGTTGCTTGTATTTTGAGATTAAAAATTTTAAAGTAAATTTTTAAAATATTTTTTTAAAAAATAAAAATAAATTGATGGTACCCTAAATGCCTTGCCTCAAAGCTACATATTTGAATTATAAAAATAATCTTGTTACACTAAGACAAATAATTCTGAATTCTTTCTTTAGTCAAACTAACATTATTTAAAAGGTTGCATATCATATGTGTGGTCAATCTTAGATTCTTCACACCTCTCTTCACTTATATTTTTGTCTTTCATAATTTGGAATAAATATGTTTCTGTTATTGACTAGCTAGACTAGAAACCGTGTGAAAATACGTAGGTGTTAGCTATATGCAAATTGATGTTTATTAGCTCATTTATTTTTTTCAACGTTTTTATCAATTACATCACTCCATAAGTCCATAGTCCATGAAAATATAGTATGTATAGACATAGCTAGCTAGTAATTAAACAAAACCGGGAAGGAATACTAGAATAAACCTATTCGACACCATATAATGTAATAGGAGTAAAAGAAACTCTAAAATTTAAGGTAAGCAATTAATAATAGTTTCTCCGTTCTTTATTAATTGTGTCGTTTTACAAAGATAATTAATAGATTTTGTTGATGTGAGTGTGAGGCATAAACTCCACCGTACCGGCCAATACAATGTTTTGAATTGGTCCTTGTATTGGTGTAATAATAATTAATAATCTTACACTATCTGTGGCTTAATTATACTACGTAAAAGCTACCTTATTTACTGAACTTGAAAAATTAAGGAAGTTTAAGAACATTTGGTTAGTGCATTTTGCTATAACCAAGAAAAGACAAACTAAAGTGGGCCTCTTGATTGAACCAGAATTTGCTAGGATTTTCATACAACAATTCCTACTACCTTCCTTTTTTCCCCTTTTTATTCTAGGTATAAAACTTTTTTTCTATCAATTGAAATTTTCAACTAATTGGCAATAGGATGAGTAGCCCGCTTGGATTAATAAAGTGAAAGTCCTTTGTTTTCTTTTTTTAATGTGAGACAAACACTACTCACACTTTTTTCTAAACCTGTTCACGGATTGGATATAAGAAATTGATACCTAATCCGATCCGAAATTTTCGGATATCCAAAAATTTTTGATCGGATGCTTCGGATATCCATTATCATATCCAATATTAAGTAAAATCGATTATGATTACTTTCTAAATTTCTCTAATTTTACCGCTTTTTATCGCTAAGTTGTACAACATATTTTAACAAAATAGTAGTCTTTTTGCAATAAATATTATCATCAAATATATTAAGAACATTATAATAAGTTAATAATAAAGGGTTAGTTTTATATGAACAATTTAAAAAATTTATATATATCTCTCTATTTCAGCATTTATATTTCGAATATTGGATATCCAAAATTTTGAAAATCAATATCCAAATCCGCATACGATATCCGCCTTTTCGGATCGAATATCCGATCCAAAATGAAAACTCGGATCGTATATCCAAAAATTCAAATCGGTTGCGGATCGAATTATCGGATTTTCGAATTCTCGGATAGTTTTATACAGACCTACTTTTTTCGGCCTAAAAACCACTTAATATGTGTATATAAGCTCAAAGAAAGCATACTAATATGGACCTCCGATTAAAACTGGCACAAAAATATATATATATATATATATATATATATATATATATATATATATATATATATATATATATATATATATATATATATATATTCATCACATGTTGAAACATATTATACCTTAATTGATTGGATAGCAAATGACAAATATTTCAAAGAATATCTTAAGAAAATGATCGTGTCTTCTTAATTATAAAAGATTAGGACAATAAATAAATGGAGAAGAAAATATATTAGTCACAGTTTATCTCTTTCTTTTCCAATGATTGAACAGCCTTTTCTTTCATTGACCAAGCCATGTGCGTTACTTAATGAATTGATTGACTTGTATACTTTTGACACTTAGCTTTTCAGCATATGCAATCCTACAGTACAATACCTTCTTATACGGATTAATTTGTAACAAACATCATAAATCATAATGCTACTACTATTATTATAACTAGATTAGGTTCATCAATCCTTGTCATCACTTTGGTAATATATAATTCCTAAATTATTATGTTAATGAATAAACAATACCTTTTGACTAACGTGACCTAATTGTAATCTTAAATTCATTTACATCAAGATTAGTTGTCTTATCCTTGTCTAAAACTATTCCTAACTGAAAGATACCACTATACTTCATTACTTTTTTTTAGTATTATGTAAGACATAAAATCCTACATACTACCTCCATTTTTTTTCCTTATAAGTTTATTAGTTTTTCGGCTTATAACCATAACTCTCCAAAAAGCTTTATGCCATAATAGCTTGTCTAATGACTTTTATCTACAAAGATTATACCGTCTCTGCCCGTGCATTAGCATTGATACATTTAAGTCATAAAAGCAATTAAATATTCCTTAATCATGATGTGAACCCCTTTACTTTTAAGTGCCTATATTAATAGTACTTCATGGGAAGATTCTTCCACATATCATGGTGTGAACTTAACTAGGAGCATTATTCCTAGATCCAAATCTAGTCTTAAATGGTAGTTCAAAGAAAAATCTTTGCATTCACACTCTTTTAAAAAAATACTACACTTTTAGCCTTTGAGAGTATGCCAATTGGTGTAATTACATTACAAAGGGCCCAAATTGGCTAATCACAAAAAATAAAATAATGAGGGCTATTATGTATGTCATTGGCTAATATGTCATGACAAATAGTTCATCCATGAGGATAAGAGGAGTCACGTCTCACATGGGATAATACTATTAGCTGTGTGCCTGTGTGTCACTGTCATGTGTTATAATGTCAAAATGTCCCTTTTAAATTGTTCATTTATTACCATTCAATTATACAAATACAAGTATGCAATCTAAATATCCTTGGATAGTTGAATCCACCACTTGATGCTTTGTTTCTAGATACAAAAGGAGTATTACTTATTAATAGTCTTATATTTTTCGTTTAATTACAATAGTTTTTTTTTTTTTTTTTCTTAAAGTAATTTATATAACCTGTTTCATTAAAACTCATCTTGCTTCTTTATATTTATCCCATCTTTTAAAATGTTCTATTTGAAGAGTGGAACTTCAAAAATGGATATATTTATCAATTTATAGAGTACATAATTTAAAGATGTACTCATATACCTTAAAAATTATGAACATTCTAAACGAGACAACCATTAAAAAATGAAGAGTCAAAGAGAGTATCTTGTACAAACACTTGTTAATGTTAACTCGTACTCCATATGTGATTAAAGCGGTATATGATAAAATAGGAATAAGGGGGGCGCCGGGGTAGTCGTAGAAAATGGGATATGGCGACAATAGCGTTACTTGCGCAGGTTTTGTTGATCAGTCTGTCACCATCTATTTGCAATAAACAAGAAATTGTACAACACCAAATTCAAATAGGAATGAAGCCAAAGTTCATGCATTTGCCATTTACCCCTTTGATTAAATTAAACTTTGGGTTGTTTTACTTGATACAGTAGTTGATGAATGGCAATTGTAGTGGCCCCCATTCATTATTCCCATTATTTGGTAACCATTCATTATTCCCTACAGAGTATTATTTATCACTTAATTTTCTACATTGATGCATGGAAATTCCCAGGGTTTCATACTACGTGTCTTTAAATATTACTCACTTTATTTTTAAATATCCCTAGGATAATTTATTTATTTTATTTTTATTTTTAATTATATTTAATCTCCAACGTGTCCAGCCTAGCTATATAAATATATATGTAATGCATTACTTCGTAGATGACGTCCCTATCGTAGTTAGTAGTTAAAGTTATATGATTTCGGATTAATATTATAATTCATTTTTTATGAACATAAATACTTTTTTTAATTACAGTAGCATTTGTAAAGGAAAGATCGATGTTAAGATCATGGTAAACTAACTAAACCAAAATATTATCTCCAGGAGGAAAATAACTTAGGCAATTGCACACTAATAGTCATAACAAATATACCTCCTTTAAAAAAATCGATACACTATTTGTCATTTGTTAAAATAGCAATGCACTACTAGCCTTTTATTTGTTTTATTTGGTCTTTTACGGAGTACATAGTTTTCCATATACTACCTCTATTACATATTATGTGTAACTTTTAAATTTTTTATATCTCACAAATAATACCCAAAAGTTATAATATGTAACAGAGGTAGTATATAATTGATCATTAATATTTCAACTATGTATTATAGTAAAAAATAATTATTATTAATATTTTTTTGTTATATAAATCTATATATATTGTAGTAAAATAAATAAAAAATTCCTTCCAAATGGAATATTCTAGAGTATGAAACAACAATTTGTTAGTTAAGAATATATTCTCTGCCTCCCTTACAATACAATTTAAGATAAAAACAATTAAACTATTACATTCTAAAATCTAGTGTGCAGCTATAGAAGACAATTAATATAAAAACGCATGATAAAGATACACTAATACTTGAAATTTAGGTCAGAGAAAACGACAAGATTTATAGTTACCATAAAGTGTATTACTATTAATAATCAATTTAATTACTTAATAAGCTAAGGTATCTTCTAAGGAGAGGATTAGATGTAAACCATATGGAGGGTTTCAACAACAAGTCTTGAAAACATAATGAGAAAAAGACAAATTTATAATTATAATTAAATCATAATCAATTATACTAATTGTCCTTTCAAGCTTCAAAACAGCAAGACCAAGCGATCCCCACATCGATGATCCAATAGCGCGGCGACTAATACGCTAATTAAACCTCTCTTATTAATATACCAATTTTAATTTGAACCCCTTAATTTTTCACTTGTAGACTCATTCCACACAATCCATATATATATATATATATATATATATATATATATATATATATATATTTCACATTGTATGGGAGACTTTAGATATGAACCCCTTAATGTTTCCAAAAAAAAAAAAGCTTTGAACCCCTTAACAATTCATAAGTACGTAAATGAATATCGATTGATAATAGAAAGATCAAGTTTGTTCTACTTTGATTTCGTTTGTAGAGCTGTAATTTAGGGGTGTCAATGAACAGAGTATTAATATTAAAATGAGCCATCCTAGATCACTTTCTTAATTATTTTTTAAAATATAAGGTCTCGTTCACTTTACCTTGTAAAAATAATATTCAATATAAATAATTTCAATAGTTCAGTAAAAATAAGTTCAATTCAGTAAAATAATTTCAGTTCAGTAAAAATAAGGCTCTGCTCAGTTCACCTTACAAAAATAATATTTAGTAAAAATAATTTCAGTTCAGCAAAAATATAATAAGTTCAGTTAAGTAAAAATAATTTCAGTTCAGTAAAAATAATTTCAGTTCTGCAAAAATCAGTAGCTCTAAAGAAGAAATATAATAGAAAATCGATAAAATATTTTCAGATCAGTAAAAATAATTTCAGTTTAGTAAAAATAATTTAAGTTCAGCAAAAAATTTAAGTTTAGTAAAATTAATTTCAGTTCAACAAAAATAAGGTGAAGTGAACGAGACCTTATATTTTAAAAAATCTACTTTCAAAGAAGAAATATAATAGAGAACCAGGAAAATTAATTTCAGTTCACCTTCACCAAAAATAAGGTGAAGTGAAAAGGGCCTAATTTTATTAATTAACAATTTTCCATCTTTTGGAAAGTTTTTTACAAGCTAATTTGCATGCTTAGCCGATTAATATAATTGTATATTTTAGTTCCAATGATCAAGCTAAGGTAGGAGTTATAGACTTTTGAAAATTACAAGCAAGTTCCAAGCTACAATTATAGGACTTAAGCTTCCGCATTAGCTGTGAATTGGAACAACATGCTTGCAAATAATGAAGACTTGTAGCCTTCTAGGAGTTTTGTAGCTACATGCTAGCCAAGTAATAGCCAATATGGAGCTATATAGGTTGTTTTTGCTTGGAGGAATAGGTGGCAAAAATGACAAGCAAATGGTGAGTTAATAATAGGCATTTTGTAGATTTTGTTTGTAATTTTTTATATGAAAAACACATTTATTAAATACTTCGTAATACATTTATGCAAAAAAAAAAAAAAAAAAATCTATAGCGAACTGTAATTGAAAATTAAATCAAATTAAAAAGAAAAACAGAATTAATAAAAAAAATAAAAAAAAATGGATTTTCAAAGATAGAAGTAAAAAAATTTAGATGTTTTTCATTTCAATTCTTTAAACCAAAATTAATATATTCATCGCAAGTCCGTATAATCTATTTGTATGAAAGCAATCTCTACAAACATACATGAAGTTGTAGCTATCTAATTAAGAGGTAGTTCCCAGATTACTTGCATTTTGGAAATCATTGACGTGACACATAAAGTTACTGGGATTGATGCTTTTAGCTTCATCCCGATTTAATCATTGCATATTTGCATGAATGGTCTCCAGCAATAATGCAAATTTCAACTCATTCGTTTAGGTTGGCGCACATGTGTTTGAATGTTTAATTGATCTTATCGACTGACATTTAGGAATAGTATTATTTAATTTTAGTATTTTGTACTCAATTATTCATGTTCAGTTTTGTCACGATGGTCAGATCTTAGATAAATATTTCCCTTAATACAATTGGTGCCAAAAAAAAAAAAAATTGCATTAAAAAAATTAAAAAAAATGTTGAGTTTTGTCAGACGGAAAATGGTGCTCTTAGACCATTTTCACTCATGGTATAAAAATTTAACCATCCCTCTCTCTCTCTACCACTTTCTCACTCCTCCACGTCATCTATACCATAAAACAATATACGAAGTACTTTCTCCAAATAGCATCCTACCCATGGTATAGAAAAAGTATATCATTCCCCCTTCTCTTTTACTTTTCATACCCCATCACATTTTCTCTCTCCTGTATGTATTACATCATACTTCTATTAAATAACTTATTTAATCACTCTAATTATAGTTAAGATATTTATACAAAAATTGTTAAAATAAAAAGGTCAAACTAATTTTAATTACCATAAAAATAATTTACATTTAGCTTTGTTATTATTAATAATAATCTAATAATAAAAAAATAATAATAATGACAATAACATTAATAACAATGACAATAATAATAATAATAATAATAATAATAATAATAATAACAAACAACAACAATAATAATAATAATAATAAAACAACAATAATAATAATAATAATAATAATAATAATAATAATAATAATAATAAAACAACAGTAATAATAATAATTAAATAAATATACTCATGTGAGCTTCAGCTTTTGGCTTTTGCAATAGCAAAACACATCATTTTGGTGACCAAACACATCAGAACGCATCATTTTATATCTGATGTAGGGAAAAAAAATAAAAAAAATTACAGCAGCCAACGGGTCTCACTTCACACGACTAATGCAAAATTTGTACCAAGTGATGGTATATACCATTCCATGTTATACTTTTACACCACCATTGTAGTAAAAATTATCAGATTTTGGATGAATATTTACACCGTGGTATAAAATTGGGATGCTATATGCAGCCCTTAGGGCTGTATATAAACATTTAATATACTTTATTTTTTAGTATTAAGTTGGGAATTTATCGACAATTCACGAGTAAAGCGGTGTAATAAATGTTTATTTATTGTCTATTCTTTTCACTTTTAGCTTCTTATATGCAGCCTTAAAATTATACCACGAGTGTTGATGCTTTTAGGTGGATAGGTGATTCCCTCATAAAATAATAAGGTGAATAATGTAATTAATTGCCTATAGAGTACAAAAAGAAAAATACAAATAATAAATCGATCTAATAAAATTATACCACGAGTGTTGATGCTCTTAAGTGGATAGATGATTCCCTCATAAAATAATAAGGTGAATAATGTAATTAATTGCCTATAGAGTACAAAAAAAAAAAATACAAATAATAAATGGAGTACTAAAATATTAAAAAATTTATCGGAGTTTAGCCTGCGCGAAATGACGTTATATTAGATGACATCAAAGCCGTTTCGTCATGAAGATGATCAAATAATCACATTTACAAGTCTCACCTCTTCTGTATGGCGCGTGAACCTTACTCTCCAAAGCAAAAGCTAGTTAGAAAATTGGAATCTACCTTTGCCTTTTTATTTTACTGATGTTCTAGAATTAATCTATATTATAGGAATTAGTCCATAGGATGGACATAACAATTTATTTATTTATTTATTTTTTAACAAAATCAATTCATTACTCCCTCCATCCCTTAACTACCTTTGCCTTTTTATTTTACTGATGTTCTAGAATTAATCTTTATTATAGGAATTAGTCCGTAGGATGGACATAACAATTTATTTATTTATTTGTTTAATTATTTATTTATTTAATTTTTTTTTAACAAAATCAATTCATTACACCCTCCATCCCTTAACTACGTGCCTATTTCTAACATTTATTACTCACATACTAAAGAGAAATAAAAAGTCATAAGACATCTACAATTGAAATCTAAATTATTAAAAAATATATATAATAGAATCAAATAAAAATTTCCTTATCAAAACTAGTTGAATAGATCTTGCACTGTGATACATCTCTTACATACATTGCTGAAATATACAACCTGTTAGAAAAGACGGTCTAACTATTTGTTGTAGTCGTAAGGATGATAATTATATGATTTGCTTGAACGTATTTGAGAATTCGATAACCGTAGCGATCTCGAACAAATTTTATCAACGAACTGATAATAGGCAAAAGATGATTACTTTATATATATATAAGCCGTAATACACATAAAAACACTAAAGAAAAACAAATTATAAGCCCTAAACTCATAAAAACACTAAAGAAAACACAAACCACTAAACTAATAAAAACTAATGACTCCACCATAAGGAAACGGGCACATAACGAAAGGTTGGATGCAACTTTTACCTATTTGTTAAACCTTAGATTAAATACGAAATATTCTAAATACATAATACAAGCATTTCGTATTAGCAGGGAGTAACACTTCAGGGTACTAAAAATATATTTTTAAAATTGAAGTGAATGCGTAGGGGTGTCTCCCTGGGTCATATAAGTTGGTTTGGAGGCATCTATAAGAGACCAATTAATACGTTTATAAAATCCTGATAGTGAGTTCGATTTGGTTATGTAGGTATTTCAGAATTATGTTTCATTGATAGTAAAGAGTTGCATGTAGAGCTATTAATTCCTAACTCGACCCGTTATGAAGTTACTAAGAGAGAACTCGAACTCATCTCAACCTAACCCAACAACCCAAACTCAACCCGATTTGACCCATTTATCAAATTTTGTAATGATATTTATGTTTTACATTAATTGAGATAGATTTTTTAGCACGATCCGAAATCTAATCTGAACCCGACTCCTTGACCCAATCTGACAGGCCTTAGCCGATTGTTTATATCATCTACTTCCTCTGTTTTTTTTGTTGCAATACTTCTCTTTTCACGCTTGTCGATGCATGATTTCAATCGTTAATATCTTTAATTATCAATATGTAAAAATTATAAACATTTGATATTAAAATAGTATAAATCAAGACGAATCTAACAAGATTCCACATAACTATAATTTTGTATAGCTATAAATTACCCCAAACGTAGTCAAAGTGGAATACATAAATAATGTAAAAGTCAAACTGTTGCAACTAAAAAAAAAAAAAAAAGGAAGTACTACTTACAATCCTGCAATTTAATTACTAATTTTATATGGGAGAAGAATAGAACAACCCAAAGGTAGACATCATCCTCCTCTCAATATCTAGAATAAACACTAGTACACTGCTGTTCAAGAAACAAGTACAGTAGGGCGCGTGGTTCTTGCAAAATGTAAAAATAAAGAAAGGCCTTCCAAGTAGGAGGACAAAATTTCTTTCAAGGTTCCTTCCCCTTTCCCTTGAATTTGCTTAACCCACAAATAATTTAATATCATCACCTTTTTTTCTCTCTCCACTTCTTTTATAATTAAGACTCACTCTTCTCTTCTTATCTTCTTACCACTTCACTTGAGAAAATACAGAGAAAACAAAGAACTACATTGAAATTTCCAAACAAAAAAAAATCTTACAACAAAAAAAATAAAAAATAAAAAATGCAAGTAGTCAGCAAAATTGAGCAACCCAATTCATCTTCTTCATCACCCATTTCGCCAAAAAATGATTTGATGGAAAATATCACTACTTTTTTGGAAAAAGGCAAAGAATCTGCTCATCAGATTCGAAGCTTCATTAATGAACGGCTAGGATTGAAAGCTGAAGACCGTGAGGCTTTAGATCATCATTCTTGGGCGACTTTGAATTCTTTTGAAACTGTTCTTTCTATTTTGAACGCTCCTGATATTGATCAGGATGATCAAGTCTTGATCAAGAAGCGTAAATTTGAGTTGGAATGTCCTGATCAGTCTAAGTCTGAGGATAATATTGGTGGTGGAAATGTTGTTTCTAAAGAAAGAAGAGGATGCTACAAAAGGAGGTATGTCTATCTTCAATCCTCTCCTGGCCCTTTTTCATTTAAGACCCGGACCCGGACCCGGACCTAATCAGACCGTCTTGTCTGTTGTAGGATCCGGGTTCGAGTCTGTGGGTCCGTTAAGTTATTGCAAATCAAGTTTCACCCAATTTATTCCGACCTACCCTGAGTTAATGAGTCGTTCTTTCTAATTCATTATGTGGGGAAATTGGCTATATTTTTGTTGTTAGGAATTAAAATTTTTTGTCAATTTCAAGGGTGTTTTGGTCTAAATGATTATATGGATACTTATTGGCTAGTGATGAATACAAATTAATATCTAGAGACAATTTGACATTTTATAGTTGGAGGGTTTCAATGTTTTATTATTCTTAACAAAAGTTATTGTAAGCAATAATTTTTATGGAATAAGAAACAAAATAATATTTGAAAAGGGAATAATAAGTTTGTCATTGATATGATTTGCAGGAAGACTGGCCAATCACTAATTTTGGAGGTTAACAATCTAACTGATGATGGTCATGCTTGGAGGAAATATGGGCAAAAAGGAATCCTCAACACAAATTACCCAAGGTATTATTCTTGATCTTTCAAGTTGTGCACTTTTGATCACTATGAATCTATGTGACGCTGATCATTATCTTAATTGGTTGTTAAAGTCATGAAAGTCGAGTTCAAGATGTAGATCATATTCTGTGTATATCAATATCCTTATAATTTCCTGTAAAGTTTATACCATTATAATAAAAAGAATTACTTTTTTTAGCATGTTTATTGCACATACCTTTCTTGACTCTGCATTTATGTGGATTGTTGGTCCAATATTGATAATAAGACACCACTTATGTGTGCAAGTGATAACACATAAGGAGCTTAGTTAATCTAATCCTATTTACAATTAGAACCATAGGAATCTTTTTCTTAAAGGATGGAACCATAGAATCTATTATTACTTTAATACTATAAATAACAATTTGAATCATTATATTTCATTTATACATTTTTAACAAACTGTCTACATACAACCTAACTTTTTAGTTGAATAATCCCACTGGCTCATTAGTTGAAATTTAGCTAGTTGTATAAACTGACTAATTAATGGACGGCCAATGTATAGACTATAGAACAGCTTGTAAACTATGATTTGCAAAACCAGGCCACATAATTGTCAAACTCTTAATTAGCACTCCCAACTAATAAATTGATTATTCTTTACCTATTGAAGTATTTTATAGGCAATAACATGGAGAAAACTTTAATAATTTATCTTATACTAATAAATTTTATATGTTTATTTATACAGGAATTATTATAGGTGCACCCACAAGAATGATCAAAATTGCCAAGCACTAAAACAAGTCCAACAAATTTCAGAAAACCCCACAAAATACAAGATCATCTACCAAGGTCAACACACATGCAAAAACCCCCACAAAACCCCTTCAATCATAATAGATGATTCCCTTGAAGAAAACTCCTCCTTTTTCTTGAGCTTTGAGACAAACAACCACCTAGTAGCCAAACGTCCCATTAACCCTGCCTTATTCCCAAAATCACCCTTCCATGCCAATACTACCATGGTGAAACAAGAGTACGCTCCCATCAAGGTAGAGTCGCCGCCCTCAGCTACCACCCATGATCCTCATTCAGGGGCAACCATCAACCAGAACTCACCAACCTCTGATATAACAAGCATAGGATTTCCATCAACCCCTGTTTCCGAGCAGGGCGATGTGAACTCGTCTTTGGCGCCCGAGGTTAACGCCTCTACGGCTGAATCCTACGACGATATGGATGAAAACGACTGGATCAAGTTATTAACCATGGATCAATTTGCTTCCCTTGATGGATTGTTGGATAATTTATGAGCATAAACCTAAAGTTTTTTTGCAGTAAATTTTATGTGGACATGATGTAAATTAAAGCCACAAATTTCATCTAGCTAGAATTATTTACCTAGCTATATATTTAAAAATTCCCCGCCCCCCTTTTTTTCTTTACCATGTATATTATCTAAGAATAGTCTAAGACTAAGGAATGGAGAAAAATAAGGAGTACTTGGCACTGATTGTGCTATCTAGTGTAAGATTCGTCTTGATATGTAGTTTACATGTTGGTAGAATGTACCAAATTTTGTGAGGTGCTATGTTTCCTAGTTTTTTTTTTTTCATTAATTGATAGCGTAAAATTAATTTATGTGTGATAATTTCTCAATATGTTGCACTTGTTTAAATTCAAGATTCTGCAATCTATACTACATGACATACATATTAGATCTCGACAATCTTCAATGGTCCTACATACAAAAGCTATGTGTATTATAGAACTTTGGAAGATCAAATGTCTTACAATCAAATACGAGTTTAAAGGTGTTTTATCTTAAAATTAATTGAATATAAGGTTATGAGTTTAACAATTGAGTTATGTATTTTTTAAAAACAAAAAGTTTAGAAAATAACAGCTCAGAGAAAAGAAAAGACACAGTGCTTTTCATAAAGCAATTAGATTAAAATAGTGAAAAGCATATACATGTATATGAAATTTTCATGCAATTTGAGATTATAAAGTCCAACTTTTAATTTGCAACCCCATTATACTGTTCTTAGTTAATTTCCCACCTTAACTCACACGGTATGCAAGAGACTCAAATTTACATCACAAAAATGCATATACTTGATACTTTACTTTAACTAGCTAGCTCATATCATCTAACATGCACCATGGATAACAGGACGTCCTTTACAAACTAAACGCCATACTAGATCAAGCTTCCCTGGGTAAGCTTAATAGTAGATACCAATCAACTGTTAGCCCAGTAGTAAGGAAAGAACCTTCAACCTTAAAGTTAGAGGTTCAATTCTCATTAAGAACACTTTGTGGGTGGGAAATTGGAATTCTCTTACTATTCCCTCACTCTCAAAATGGCTAACCCTCAAACTTGAGTCGTTCCTCTTACGTTAAAAAAAAAAAACACTTAAAATCAAACTAATTAGTATTTTGATGATAAACTTACAAGCCCAAGCAAATATTACGAAGTATGAAATATAAATTCATATGGACTAGTATCATTTCTTCAATAATGTATTACGCATGGGACTTTTTTTTAAGTGTGTATTGTATGAGTTTGAAAGCTAATCGGGTCGCTCATACACGAAAATAAAGTGAGAAAAAGAAAAAGGAAAAAAAATGGACAGGCACGTCCCGCCGTATCATTAGCAGTTGTTACAAGTGAGTCAGTTGTCAGAACAACGTTGTTGCGCTAAAAACCTGACCACCAAGCAAGACATACAATTACATGGACCATCTATCCTTTTAATTTTGTTATAAAAAAATTTATAACCGATCCCAGCTTATTATAGTGGGCGGCTGTTAATTATAATAATAATAATAATAGCAAAAATAAAAATAAAATAAAAAAATAATTAAAACTAGAGACAGAGAGTAACTGACAAACAATATATCCGTCGTGGTTATATTACAACTTTAGAAGGAGGCATGACCTGTTGACGTGCACATATTTGACCTATGCTACATAATAATATACAGTAAACACCCATCAATTAATTTATGGTTTTGCATACCCCAAAAAATTTCCTACATAATCTTGAGGAGAAGTAAAAAATAAATTATAATTTTAAACTCTTGACAATGAAAGATCAGAATACTTGCTCGAGTCCCTCCTCTTGGCTTTAGGTTGACTCGCGACGGGTTAGTACTTATCAAATCAAGTTGAGATAATGTTAACTTGCCTAGCCAAGTCACATGTGGAAGCTAAGCTAAGTCTATATCCTTAAACACCATGGTTTGTTCTTCTCATCTATGACACGAGTTTCTTATCATTAAATTGATTTCATATAATGATTGAAAAGAGATATAATCTCAAAAGAGTTTAGTTTATTTCTTTCATAAAATTTTCAATTTGAACACCTATTACACAGATTGTAAAAGCTTTAATTTCACTTTAATGAAAGATGCAAAGTAATAAATCACTACATTCACGACAAGATTATTGAAGTTGTAATAGAGTAACGTAGTACAATCTTAAGATGTTGTTTTGGTTGCAAAAAAATTGTCTCAATATTCTATGTCTATATATACGGATGTTATTAATTATAATAAATTTCAATACATATTATCTTATCTTTAATAAACGTAACATGCATGTTATTTTAACAGTTACACAAAATATACTTTCAAAATCTTATCTATATGGTTGCGATCGTCCATTCTTCTTTATTATGTGACTTTTGTATATAAAGCAAGATATGATCAAATTCCTTGTTTTGCTTTTTGCACACAGTATACTTCACCTGCTTCATGTAGAAACTTAGACCCACCAGGCCACCATCACCATGTACAAGAATGGTGAAGAATGATGGCACTTCAATTCAATTGTGACAATGCATCTAGTTCCCAATTAAACCTTTTTTCTCCAATCTTGAAGAATGATTTTGACC
Organism: Chenopodium quinoa; assembly: GCF_001683475.1. Classification (NCBI taxonomy): domain Eukaryota; kingdom Viridiplantae; phylum Streptophyta; class Magnoliopsida; order Caryophyllales; family Amaranthaceae; genus Chenopodium; species Chenopodium quinoa. The sequence goes on along the minus strand of NW_018742205.1, from coordinate 7,633,422 downwards.
CTTAACGAATAATTTATGTGTTAACAAGTGGGATCAAGTAATCAACTATATTTTTGTATTGCTAAATTTGGCTTAATTGTCCGCTTTATGATACTCAAAATCCTACAATAATCCACCTAATTAACACAAGGTCAAGAAATTTAGTCATACAGATCACCGAAATATTATGAAGATTATTTTTTTAATTAGGTGCACGCATGTTGGTCCATTTTTTGATGAATTAACCACAAGAAGTAGTCAAGATGATTGGACGAACATTTCACATCAAATACTTACTTTATGTAATGTTTCATTGCGTCTTTTTACTGAATATATCTTGATGTTGCCCAAATATATCTCATTTGTTGATGGGGCTATTAATATTATGACACGGCACTTTGTCCGTCCTTTAAAGATTAATTATCTTATTACTTTCTTTTACTTTAATAAATGGGTGGTTAGAGTTCCCCTCCCGGTTTCAGGTGATCCTGGGATCGATTCTCATCACTCGCCTTTGTGGCTCAAAAAAAGAGTGGGTAAATTAGTTGTTGTACGTGTAGTCTAATCTAATATATATAGAAAAAAAAAAAAAAAGTGTAACTAAATGTATCAACTAAAAAAGTTATATTACCTCCGTTTTATATTATTTGTATTTTTTAAATATTATTTGTGAGACATAAAATACTCATAATTCAAAAATTACAAATAATATGAAACGAAGGTAGTAGATAAGTTTTTCACAAACGACCCCAAAAATGAAATGTAACAATCATTACTCATTAGAGATTGTAGAGGGTACGTGCTAAGAAATGCAGAGGTAGTTTCATGGACAATGTGTAGAAAAAGTGAATGGAGATAAAGTTGCCCCAAAACTAAAACACCTCATGTTAGACAAGGAAAGCGAAAGGGAGTGTGACAGACGGTATTAGAGAATTAGTTAGTACCAACATATCCATCACTTTCTGTTCATATTAGAAATTACTTGGAACCACTTGTATGAATGGATAAGTTATGGGAAATTTTCAATAATGGCCCCTAATTTTTGCTACGTATCAATAGTGACCTTTCTTTTTTTTCAATTATACAAAATGATCTTAGTTAATAATTTCATCTCACTCGTAACCTTATTTCATTAAATATTAACTATGGTTAGATTTATATCTTTTTACTAAAAAAAAATTAACCCAACCACCAAAATCAGCCACCCCCACCTGCCCAGCCACCATCTCTTTTTTCAGTGACACTACCCTAGGATCCTCCAACCGCCGATGAAGCTGCGCCAACTCCACCTTGACCACCACCAATTCAGATTCCCAAATCCCCACCCACGACCCTCCTTCTCTCTCCTCCCTTCTCACCGTCACCACCACTAGATCGCCAAACCCAAACCACCAACCAGCTGCGCACCACCACACAAAACACCACAGCTCCCTCATCAGCCCACACACTTACCGTCCCAGCAAGCAGCCCCGCAACAACCACTATCACCACCATCCCAGCCACGCTACTTCATCCCCTCGCAACCACATTCACCGCCCAACCACCAATTGGCCACCTTATCCCTGGTGCAACTTGCAATAACCACCTTACACACCACCGCACGAACCAGCCACCTACCACCACCACTACCAATTGCGCACCTCCTGTAGCACACGCAACGGCAGCCACAAATTTCCAGCCACCGAGACCACCAAACAACGAATCGCACAACAACCACCACTCTACCTCCACTATTCGACTTCCAATCAACAAATTGGCCACCAACAATTACATTTTCGGTCTCCAATTGCAGCAATTTGACATTCAACATTTTCAATCTTCAACCAATTGAAAACCCAGAGTTTAATCTTCAATCTTTAACTAATTCAACTTTTTCAGTTAGAGGAGAGAGAGTTGTGAGGTTAGGTTTTAGAGAGGGGGTTTGGTGATTGCGGTGAGGGTGGAGGTGTTGCTGGCTACGTCTAGTGGGGGATGTAGGTGGTGGTGGTGGCTGATTGGTGGTTTTTTTTTTTTTTTTTCAAAGCTAACCATAGTTTTTTTTTTTTTTTTTTTTTTCTAGATAACACTCAATAATGTCATAAGTGAGAAAAATTTCTTAATTAGGGTCATTTTGTATAATTGAAAAAAAGGGAGGTCATCATTGGTGCGTAGTAAAAGTTGGGGGTCATCATTGAGAATTTTCCCAAAATTATTTTGAGAAAATTAGGGTGTAATGGGCCATTCATTGTAGGAGAGATTGGGCCCATTAAGATGAATTTCATCCAAATTTAATTAATTTGAAGAAACATTACGATAAAATATACATATTTTATCGTTCAACTAAAAACTTAAATTGATGCACGGTCGAAATCTCAAATTGTATTTGTACCTTCCGTAATAAGAATTTCAACGGTCCAAAACAAGAACAAGTTATTTGTTTTTTTTTTTTAAATCTAATTACAAACAATTTATGGACCTATGGTAATTGTCGCAGTTGTAGTAGGTTATTGGATTGATTGTTTTTGTTTTGTTTAATTTTGTTTTTTTGGTTGTGGTAATGGTGAAGATGTGGAGGACGGGGATAGAGGAAATCAATGGCAAATGTGAAAGTGATGGAAGCATGCAAATAATGCAATGGTGGAGGGAAAGGGGTCGGAAGTCGGAACGATATATTTGAGGGAAGGGCCAAAACGAATACACATACAAAATACGAGGTAATGAATAGAATAATTTGATGGCTTTTCGTCCCCAAAATAAAATGATGAATTTTGACAAATTATTGAGCAGGTCGTGTCAAATGTGAAGGGGTGAAAGGAAAGGCGACAACAACACGTGGTGACTTGTGAGATGTAAACTTGTAGTAAGCAGATTTTGTAGGATTTAACACAACTCATATTGTTCGTATTTGCTCATGTCCAAACTTAAACGAAATATAGAAAGAGACCAAGATTTTTGGTCCCTGATTGTTTAACATGCTTTGCTTATCATCTATTTTTTGTTTCACCATAATCAGTATTACTCCGTAATATGTATGTTATTATATAAATAGACTTAGTTTTTAATGATTAAAAACAACAAAATTGTGTGAGCTTGAGATGAGCGCGATGGGGCAGTCCGCTTAATTTTTACGAGTTAACATAACTATAAAACTTATTGAGGTCCACTGGGATGGCACGGACATGCATGGGCTCTTGTTTTGAAAGATTAAGGCTTGAGAACGAGGCAAGCAAGCATGGCACATGAGCCTACACGGCAGGGCTTTAAAACCATCTAAGAATTAGTCTTCTGTCCAGCTCCCTTTTATGCACACAGCCCAACAGATAGTTTAACCCAATTGCTTGGTCTATCAGATTAGTTCAATTACACATTTTACTATCCATTTAGTTCAATTGCATCGTATCTTATTCTCCATAGAAGTACCTCTACACATTAAATATTTCCAATAGAAATGGTATTCAACAAATTTTAGGGAAACATTATACTTTGTACTAACAATTACTACCAAAGAAAAAAAAATAGAAAAAACTACCAAAGATATGAGCTCCATTGTTTACGAGTTTTCAAATTCAAACAAACCAAATGAAATGGAAGACAAGAAAACATAAATCTTAAAGTAATTAAGGAAGTGAAGTCAACAACAACGTTTAGCTTGCAAGAGTAAGTGACCGGTCATGTGAAAGCTTTCAGCTTCACTTTGATGCACAAACGGACATTTCGGTGAATACATCTTGACATCAGTGCCAGCAATATTAACCTTCCATTTCGTATGCAAATCCTTAGAAGAAACCATAGTCCAAGTAGCCGTAGCATTCTCGTATCTACTATGTGTGACACGAGTGAACCTCTTCACATTACTATTCTTATAGATGTCATCTGGGTCGATATCGATGATAAAGATATCTCCATAGGGTCTTACCGAGTGCACGAACAGAGGCATCGATACAGGATCACACGAAACCCCAGCAAGATCCGCAGTTAGAACAAGGCTCCTTCCATCTGGACTAAAGCATGGATGGTTTACATGTCCTGCAAACATTCCTCCTATTCTTGAGTATCCGCTGTCTATCACTTTGACCACCACATTTTTATCATTTACCTTCACCAGGTACACCCCAAAGTGTCCTCCATCAGGTAAGTCTTCGAGTTATTTTGCTGTGGGATACGAACGGTTAGAAGAGAACACGATCCAATCTTGCCTAGGGGACCATTGGCAATGCGTGTCCGTCCAATTTCCTTCTGTTAGTCCTTGTTAATCCAGCTTCTCCCCTAATTCTGCCTTCTCCATTATGTATAAATTCTTGTGCCCGTTTTCCTTTGGTAGATCGATAAACTAATTTGTTCCTGTATTTCATTCCAATTTTCAAACCTTGCTTCAAAGATTATTATTAAGCATTACAGATTTATACTATCTCCGTTAATTTTTAGTTGCAAAAAAAGTAGTATTATTATTTGTGAGATATAAAAAATTAACGGAGGTAGTAGTAAAATTACTCTAAGGGATATTGTACATTACCGTCTGGGTTGGTCGATGGAAATGCACTATTGTAGCCTTCATGTGTTAGATCCATAGGTTTTCTGTTAGGTGTGGAAACATCAATTATCGCCACTATTTTAACTGTCTTCTTTGCGTCAAAAGAAGGTCCGACGCAAACATAAAGTATGTCCTTTTTGCGGTTCCACTAATACGCTGTTTGGCTTCTTGTCCTCCGGCTTTTTATATACACCGAAACATACTCGTCAATAAACATCCACATGACAAAAGTTTATGTCCCAGAATAACTGACTATCAATATAATATTTATCTAACAGTATATCTCATATTTATCGTGTTAATATAACATTATAATCAAAGTTAATACTCCATGTGTCCCAAAAATAAAATTGACACAGTAAACCTTTACACACATGCCGATACTTATTTTTATATAATTAAACATTAATGAAAGCTATAATAAAAGTTATATCATAAAACTTTATATTTATACCTATCTAACAACATATTTTATGACAGAATATGTTTTTATTATATTGTTAGTAAAAGCTAATATATGAATAGTGAAAAAAAACTTCTACGTCTAATTTATTGTGGGACGGAGGGATATACAAGTAGTGAAAAAAGTCCAATGTGTCAATTATTACAATAATTTTTGTGTACGACGAAAAAGTTTATGCGGGAAGATATAATTAAAGAACAAAACTTCCTACCAATATATACTCATACTCCATTTGTAATTACCAAATCAATACTCATCAGATATAGATTTTTATAATACCTCGTAAACCATATGCAAACCGGTATCGTCGGCTACCCAAACGGCCTTGAACTCTGTTGGAACAACAAGTGTGTAGTGTGTGAATTTTGTGAAAAAACTCAAAAGTCCCACATTGGTGGGAAATGAGAGTTTTACTCTCTTTATAATATAGAGAGTGGGCTAAAGGGGTGTGGCCCTTGGGCTACCCACATTTGTGGAGAGGAGGACCTATATGGTAAACCATATATCACACACGCGCGCCGAACCGAACCGGGCTGGGTCGGGTTTGGGTTATTAAACAAACTTAATTTTTGTTTACCAGTTTGATTAATATTCAGTTACAAAACGTTTTACTGTTTTGGTTTAAATTTTTTCCGTTACATTGCTTGATTCTCGTTGCTGTTTTATTGCTAAACGTTGCACCGTTACACTGATTTAATGCCTTGATTCTTGCTTAACGGATACACTAATTGCAGTAAACGTTGCTAATCTTTCTCCCGTTTTCATGCTTAAGCTGTTACGTATCTTTACCTATATATTTTCTCTTCCTCTCAAAACAGTCGAGCAGTTTCTTTCTGATTTTCTGGTGTTCCGTTGTCCGGTGGTTCGGTGCAAAAACCGCCGGTATTTTATACTTGTGAAAGACTGTTTTATCCTGGGGGCATCCGGTTTGGTACGAGCTGCTTGCACAAGTTTGAGGCAGTGCCGCGAATGTTCTAAAGAGAGCGACATAGTCCGCGACTCAGTCTTATTCTCGGTAACATTGTTCTTACTATTTTAATTGTGCAATTCCGTTTATAACAAACTCATTGTCAACAAATGCAAGATTCTTGCCGCATTCTGAAATTGATGGAAATACTCCTGACACCCTGAAAACTCCTATTTCGGGATCCGGAGATTGTAGCTTGTAGAAATCTTTCTCAACGGTGCTATACTGTCATGTATGATTAACAAAACAATGCAAAGCTTTATTAGAACACATAGTATAAAGTCTAAAATTAAGGAATGAAGTGAGTAGTGATTCGTTGGTTGTTAGTAACATACAGTGTTAACTTTGTCACTATGGCAGCGATGGTAACCAATACGCTTAATTCCACCCTTGTTGTCTTTGATCACAAAAGGATTAAAATGGTCAGCCTTGGGTCTAGTCTTTCGAGTAATTTCTATGGATTCGTGTTTTGGTTTGTTTGTATCAAAAATCTCAATGTGTCGATATTGATTTTCTTTCCGCTCATCTTGCATATTGAATGTGAATCTTCGACGAAGAGTGGCAACTGGCACTAATGTCCTCGGGAGTCACACGAGTTACAGACGTAGGACCTTCGTGAAGGTGTACTCTGAACACCCCCCAACGTTTTTCGATTTTGACCTTGTCAACATTACGGTGGAAATATAGGACATCATTACTTCCCCATGTTGGCCAACCTCCATCTATGACGACAAACTCCCGGTTTAAGGGCTCCTCTATATCCATAACGCAAATGCTAGTCCTCAAATCCTCGATTTCACCATCCCAACCTGCAGCCTTTATTTGGAATGTGGCGACCGCTATCCTCTTTCCATCCGGCGAGACTGATGGACTCATATCTGCTTGCCCTGTTGATTGTAATAGTGTTAACTCAATTATATGTTGTTATGCATAAAATAAAAACAACAGTATGTACCTTGTAGAGTGAGGCGTTCAGTTTTCCCAGTCCTGAGATGGGTCTTATAAACGGCAGTCCAAGGCTGATGAGGCTTGAAGGTTCAATGGGCACTCAAGAGGGGGGGGGGGTGAATTGAGTGTTAAGTAATCGTTGGCTAATTTTGCTTCTTTTCGGATTATGTGTGAGGAACCAGTTGTGCTGGTTCCCGTACGCAGCGGAATATAAATAAGCAATAAAGAAGACAACAAATTTAACGAAACAAAGCAATAAAGAACACAACAAATTTAACGAGGTTCAGCCAACTCAGGCCTACGTCCTCCTATCCTAAGTTCTTTATTGATCTACTCCGAAAAAACAAAGACAAAGAACACTCTGCTGTTCCCTACTCCGGGAACCAGCAAACCCCACACTCTACTCCGAGTGTGCTCTCAACTTACACTCGTAAGCCCAATATGTTTGAACTCACAAACACTCACCCAGCCTTTAACCCCTTTGTTAAAGACTCAATACAAGAATCAAGAACTCCCCTTTGATCTCACTTCTACGAAGCTAATTAAGAGAAAACGTTTAAGTACTAGAATGCTCTTGTATATGACTTGATGAATGGGATTAGTGCTTAAGTATATGCTCTCAAATAATTGCTCTTTTAATTTCTGGAGAGGCACACGAAATATGTGAAATAAGATGAGTTTATATAAGCTTAGATTCCTAAAACCTAGTTTCCTTAAATCACACAATCTTAGAGAATAAGATATAATGTAATTTTAGGAAAGTTTTTATCTTATTTGATTTAATCACAAAGATAGAATCAATTAAGATAAATACTCCTAGTTTTTAGGTAACCAAGAATATTTCATCTTATTTCCAGCTGCACAAAATATTTTCAAAATAATCTTTTCGAAAAAATCTTTTTGTAAAATCTTTTTCCAAAACGGCAGCTCGAATACAGTGAACCTGGTTCCCCGACCTGGTTCCCTGAATTGAAACATGTTATGAAACCTGTTCCAACTTTGTACCAGATTTCATATCATACTTCAATATACTTTTAAGCACTTATATAACCCAAACATGCAAGCATACTACGGAGCATATTACATGAAAACCTAGATAACATATTAAAGCATAAATCGTCTTTTCTTCATGTAATCTTCAAGACTTGAATCTTCCTTGAATACTTCTATTATGAGCAAACAATCTTTCTTCGAAATATCTTCGAAAGGCTTCTATGCTCCAAGTCTTGGAATCAACTCAACTACTGCACATGTAACATGGTTAATGCACAATAAAGAGTATGTGACTGCTTTACCACGTAGCAACCATGGAAACAGTACATACTGGTTCCCTACCAGTACATAACACTTTTATCATATAACTGTTCCCTGTATAAAGACAAGTTAGTTCAATAAGAAAACTCATGTAAGTAATAACTTGTCTGGGGAAACAGTGTTCTATGTTAGCTGGTTCCCCCAACTGTATCGAACACTTTCAAGGACCTGTTTCCCTTAGCTGTTTGTCATCATTCAAAACTATCAATCAAAACCTAAGGGACTCAACAAATTCCCCCTTTTTGATGATGACAAACTTTTGAAGTTCCTGAACCTGTGAACATGCTCAAAAGGAAAACCGTCAAAAACTTCAAGGACTCAAGACTCTTTGGAACAAGTCAGTTAGGCCAACTGGTTCCCTAAACAGAAAATAGAAAATACGAAATAAAAAGACTCAAACTGACTCAATCTAAACTAGCTAAACCTTAGGCTTCAACTTCAGACTACTTCCCCCTTTTGGCATCATTAAAAAGTATCCACAAGTAAAAGCAATGTGCACAAGTTAATGTGCTTATCCATACAATGGCATCAACCACCATTCAAGCATTATGCTGCAAAAAGAGATTAGCCAAACAGTTCATACCATAGCAGAGTTAGTAGTTCATACAAGCCAACAAAGTTCAACCAAAGAAGCCCAAATCCATCCAAAAAGAAAGTTCATGGAATGGAGAGAAGTAGACAGACCAACAAAATCAGTTATTTTAGAATAAACATGAGGGTGAGGAAACAAGAACAGAAACAGCATCACTCCTCATCATCATTCTCGTTCCCTTCCTCCTCCTCGAACTTTGCAACATCTTCTGTATTATCATCTGATTCCTCTTCATCCTTGTCACCATGCTCTGCTTAAACCAAAATCATTATATTGCTAAGCATATTCTTGTGATTCCCCAATCTGTTTCAAAACCACTTCCTGACCTGCTGGTTCCTCTATTTCTTTTTATTTTTTTATTTTTTTATTTTTTTTATTTTTTTATTTTTTTTTTTTTAAAGAAAGCATGAGAGATATGTACTGATTCAGAATGTTCTCCTTGTTGCATAACGAGTGCAAAACTGTTCTCCTTGTTGCATAACGAGTGCAAAACTAGCATCACATCAATCAAGCAAAGAGGTTCTTGCTGGTACCCTTTTTCTCTTGGTTCCTGGAACAGCGTCAATGGACTGTTCCTCCTGCACCTTCTCAGTGAACTTCTTTAATTGAGTTATTCTACTTCGTACCATGGTCTTAGCAGTGGGTGTCTCCTCATAATAACCAACAACCTCTATTTCATCCTTTTCACTCTGACTTTTCTGAATTTCCTCCAACTTCGGGCTTAAGGACATTTATGCTTCCTTCTGATGTTCCCCCTGAGACTGAGCTGGTTCCTTGAGTGAACAGTAACCGAATGAACAATGATGAATTTAAAGCATACGAGAGAGAGAAAGAGAATTTCGAGTGATGATGATTGATGATCTGCACAAAGGGTTAGTGTATATTTTTAACAATGAAGCACAAAGAGAGAAGAAGGAAAGAAAAGAGTTAGTTGAGCCAATAAAAAGCAACTGTAAAGGATATTTTTAAATTGAAATCAAAAATTTGGTAATTATCTTTTACCATAATTATCTCAACCAACTATAAATAAGGCATATGATATGTTTGCCTTTTATATGGGATTAAATAACTGAAATAAGATAAATTCCTTCCAAAAGGAAATATCTTATAGTAATCTTCCGAAAATAAAAGATATTATCGGATGACATATCAGAGCTGGTCTGCTGTTTCCCTTTGCTGGTACCTGTATAGAACCATGTCACGCTGTTTCTGGCAATTCAGCCTGATTTCACCTGTTTCTTACAACAATGATTCTCAATCCTTTTGAGATTTTGAACCATCTACACAACACTTGAAAGATATCAACATAAGTATGTACACACACTATACAAGAGAATACCATTCTAACCAATCATTGAAGGAAGTAATTGAAGCCAATACCTAAAATCTAACCAGACCTAAAAGGACTCTTAACCTACAAAAAGACTCTCTACACAAAGGCTTTGTGAAGATATCAGCAATTTGATCTTCACTTTTACAAAACAACATCTCCACCAATCCTTTTTCCACATTGTCTCTTAAAAAATGGTGTCTTATTTCAATGTGTTTTGTCTTGGAGTGTTGCACAGGATTCTTTGAAATATTGATTGCACTAGTGTTATCACAGAAAATAGGAACACTTTTATAAATAACACCAAAATCTTTCAGCTGGTTCCTTATCCACAGTAGCTGGGAACAGCATGAAGCTGCAGCTATATATTCAGACTCTGCTGTGGATAGGGCCACTGAATTTTGCTTTTTAGAACCCCATGAAATTAGACAAGAGCCAAGAAAGTGTGCCATACCTGATGTGCTCTTTCTATCAACTAAGAAACCAGCATAATCTGCATCTGTGTATCCAATAAGATCAATGGTACTGCCTTTGGGGTACCACAATCCCAGATTTGCTGTTCCTACAAGATACCTAAGTATCCTTCTAACAGCCTTCAAGTGAGATTCCTTTGGATTGCTTTGAAACCTAGCACACAAACCAACAGAAAACACAATGTCAGGTCTACTAGCTGTTAGGTAAAGTAGAGAACCTATCATTCCTCTATAAAGAGAAGCTTCAACATCTTTTCCCTTAAGATCAGCATCTAATTTTGTAGATGGGGGAACAGGTGTATCATAAGCTTTGCTGTTCTCCATGCCGAATTTTTTTCAGCAACTCTTTTAAGTACTTTTGTTGATGGATCATTATTCCATCATCCATTTGCTTAATCTGCAGCCCTAGGAAGAATCCTAGTTCTCCCATCATGCTCATTTCAAATTCACTCTGCATAAGATTAGCAAATTCATCACATAAAACCTGATTAGTAGCACCAAATAAAATATCATCAACATAAATTTGTACTACAATCAAGTGTTTCCCCCTGGTTCTTATGAACAGGGTCTTGTCTACTGTTCCCCTCTTGTAATCATTTGCCATCAAGAAATTGGACAATCTTTCATACCAAGCCCTCGGAGCTTGTTTCAACCCATATAATGCTTTGTCCAACTTGTACACATGTTGGGGGAACAGTGCATCTTCAAAACCAGGTGGCTGCTCCACATATACTTCTTCCTTTAAATATCCATTGAGGAAGGCAGTCTTTACATCCATCTGAAACAGCTTAAAATTCATGTGAGCAGCATAAGCAATTAAAATCCTAATAGCCTCTAGCCTAGCTACTGGTGCAAACGTCTCATCATAGTCAATTCCTTCTTGTTGATTGTACCCTTGCACCACTAGCCTTGCTTTGTTTCTGACTATAGTACCAAGGTCATCTAACTTGTTTCTAAAGACCCATCTAGTGCCAATGACTGATCTTTCCTTGGGACGGGGAACCAGGTGCCAAACCTGGTTCCTCTGAAACTGATTTAACTCATCTTGCATAGCTAGTACCCAATCAGGATCAGTCAATGCCATTTTATAGTCAGTAGGCTCTACATTAGACAGGAAAGAATAGAAAGCACAAAAGTTTTGAAAAACATTTGTTCTCGTTTGAATCCCCTTATTTATATCACTAATTATTTGATCAGTGGGATGAGAAGATTGATATCTATAACTTTTAAAATTAAGACTGTTTTGTGCTTTCTCATTAAGTTGGGAACCAGCATGTTCATGGATCTCTCCTTCTTCTGAGGAGCCAGGAGGATTCACATTCATGCTGTTTCCTCTATCATTACTTACCTCAGGTTCAGGGGTGGTACCTTCTTCTGTTCCCCCTGAACTCATTACCTGTCTATTATTTGAGGAACCATCAGGACTTGGTTCCCCTTCAGAGTCCTCATTATCTTCATTTTCTTCTCTAGGCACTTCATCATTATCATCTGGTGGAGTATTTGGTAGGCCTAGATCTGCTTGCACTTCATCCGTGGGACCAGTATACTGGTTCCCCGTGAAATCCATCAATCCAATCACTTCATCAGGTTGTACCTGCGCAATCTCAGAAGACATGTTAAATTCATCAAAAATGACATGGACACTCTCCTCAACACGAAGAGTCCTTTTATTAAAGACTCTATATGCTTTGCTGTGAGAAGAGTATCCAAGGAAGATTCCCTCATCACTTCTAGGATCAAATTTATCAAGCTGGTCCTTCCCATTATTATGCACATAACATTTACATCCAAAAATGCGAAAATATGTAATGTTGGGCTTTCGACCTTTAAGAAGTTCATAGGGAGTCTTATTTAACTTTGGTCTAATGAGACCTCTATTCAATATATAGCAAGCAGTGTCAACAGCTTCTCCCCAAAAACTCTTTGGGAGACCACTCTCAATGAGCATCGTCCTCGCCATCTCCTCAAGAGTTCTATTCTTCCTTTCTACAACACCATTTTGTTGAGGTGTTCTAGGGGCTGAGAAGTTGTGATTAACTCCATGTTCCCTACAATAATCAATAAAGTTAGCATTATCAAATTCAGTACCATGGTCTGATCTTACCGAGACCAGCTTGTGGGTGAGCTGGTTCTCCACTTGTTTCACCAATGTTACCCATTCTTCAAACGTTTCATCCTTTGTGTGTAACATCATTACCCAAGTGTACCTAGAATAATCATCAACCATAACACAGACATATCTATGACCTCTTCGACTTTGTACTCTCATGGGACCACACAAATCAATGTGTACAAGTTCGAAGGGTCTGCTGGTACTCAAAACAGTTTTAGGCTTAAAAGAGATTTTGACCTGTTTCCCCCTTACACATTCAGAACAAACTTTATCAGCTTCATACTTAATGTTAGGAAGGCCTACAACTAAGTCACGTGTTTTAAGTTTGTTTAGAAGTGTTAGGCTAGCATGTCCAAACCTCTTATGCCAAATCCATTGATTATTGTCAGAAACAGCTTTCAAACAGATGGACTTGTCTTGAGGGATTTTATCTAAGAAGGTGATGTAAACATCATGCTTCCTGGTTCCCTCACATACAAGTTCTCCTGTTTGTGAGTTAACTATGTGACATAGGTTGGCTTGAAACTCAACTATATTACCTTTGTCACATAATTGAGAAATACTCAAGAGATTATGTTGCAAGCCTTCAACATAATAAACATCATCTATTGCGTTAGAAAGTGTCTTACCAACCTTACCTAAACCAGTGATGGTTCCCTTGCTGTTATCCCCAAAGGTGACACTTCCTCCATCAAAGGCCACTAGTGAAAGGAATTGATCTTTATCCCCGGACATGTGTCTTGAGCAACCACTGTCCAAATACCAATAGGTGTCTCCCTTCACTCTAGCCTGCAAGAGCAAATCAAACATTAGTTTTAGGAACCCAAACATACTTGGGTCCCTTTTCAACAACATTAACATCTTGTTGATCCTTTCTTCTCCATACATATTTTACACCCTTGCTGTTCTTATTAGCACTAATTTTCTTAGCTGGACATTCATGCATTTTATGTCCATTTTTACCACAATGAAAACACACATGCATCTCTTTAGTCATGACATACTTGCCTCGTTGATATTCTTTGATCCAGGTGGTTTCTCTGGGAGACCAGTTAGTCCTGGTTCTCTGTCTAATATAACCAAGACCCACTTTTCCTCTGTTTCCTCTTGATGAAGTCAGGTAATTTAAGGATTCTTGAGCATTCAATAATTTGTCCACATGTCTATGACTATCATTAAGTTCTTTTTCTCTGGTTTCAAGTGTTTTAGTTAACAATTCGTTTTTCTCTTTAAGAAAATCAAAGTTACTTTTTAAAGCTTCGAATTGTAGATTAAGCTTTGAAACCATAGAGTCAATAGACATGTCAACAACCACTGGTTGCTTGTCCTTTTTCAGTTGATTGATTTCCGCATGCAAATCACAAATATTACTTTCATACTTATCAATCGTATTACTGACATCTACACTGGTACCTGTAGGGGAAACAGTGAACTGTGCAGCTTTAAGTGAAGCAATTTCCTTGTGAGAGTTTTCCAGGTTGTAAGCCAATGTTTCAAAGGCCTTCAACAAGGAAGTTCTAGTACACGAATTTGCTTTACTTATAGCTACTGAAAAATCAAGAGTATCACTAGTGGTTGATAAGTCTCTAGGGAACCAGGAGGTCAGATCCTCTTCACCATCAATTGGTTCAAACGATCTTTCCTTTTCTAGTTCCACTTTACACTTGTCCAATTCAACCTCTAGTTCTGCTACTTGATTTTTTAGTTCATAACAGACTCCTTCTAGATGATCACAACTAGCAATAGCAATATTACATTCACCACGTTTTTCTTTTAATTCTCTTTTGCAAGTTATGTATGTTTCACTTAGTTTATAGCATTCATCTAGTAAGGAATCAATACAAGCAAGCATATTTTCTCTATCATATTCATGCATATCTTCTCTAATTTGCTCTAAGCTTACCTTGCGTTCATGTAGTACATCCTTCTTTGCCATAAAGCATTTGTTGAATGTACTGGTTCCCCCTCTGGTTCCTGGACCAGTGCTGTTTTCCTTGATGTTTGTAAAGGCAGTTAGGCAAACATCTGAGTTGGGTGATCCTTCTTCCTCATCTGACCCTGAGTCAGAGTCTCCCCACATGGAAGCTATCATGGCATTCTTGTATGCTTGTTTATCTCCGGATTTAGACTGTTTGTCATTCCACTTAGGACAATCTCGAATAAGATGTCCTTTTTCTCCACACTTGAAACATCCTGTAGAAGAAGAATTAGAGTTAGATTTTTTATAGTTTTTAAAATGCTTACCTTTGAAATTCTTTCTTTGATCTCGAAGAGATCTCTCAAATCTTTTTGCAATCATGCTAATTTCATCTTCATCATCTTCTACTGTTCCCTTAAGCGCCATGCCTCTTGCTGGTTCCTTCTCAGACTTAGAGTCAATCAGCATCTCATGAGTCATAAGGGAACCAATCAGCTGTTCCAGAGACAAGGTAGACAGATCCTTTGCTTCATATACTGCTGTTACCTTGGCTGTCCATGCATCTGTTAAACTACGCAATAATTTTCTCACAAGATCCTCGTCAGATAAATTTTTACCAAGAGATCTAAGATCATTTACAATAGTCATAAACCTACGAAAGCAATCATTGATTTTTTCATTTTTATTCATGGCAAACAATTCATATTTAGACATGATTAAATCAATTTTAGACCGTTTTACCTCACTGGTTCCCTCAAACGCAAGTTCAAGGGTGTCCCATATCTCCTTAGCACTACTGCAGCCAGATATACGATTTGTTTCGGTCTCACCTATTGCTTGTTGTAGTATTGACATTGCCTTAGCATTCTTCTCCAGCAACTTGTAATCAGCAGTGACCAATTCGCTATCTTTCTTGGGAACCTGGTTCCCCTCAACATCTGTCTTGAGAATGATATTAGGACCATTTTTAACTACGAGCCAGCATTCATAATCAATACCCATGATAACATTCTGGATCCTGTTCTTCCACCAAGCATAATTATTTCCATTAAACTTGGGTGACTTGTTGTCATAACCGATTGCACTTAATTCTTGAGTACTCATTCTTAACTCCTCTAGATGTTACTCTTTCGAGAAGCTTAGGCTCTGATACCAATTGAAGGTTCAATGGGCACTCAAGAGGGGGGGGGGGTGAATTGAGTGTTAAGTAATCGTTGGCTAATTTTGCTTCTTTTCGGATTATGTGTGAGGAACCAGTTGTGCTGGTTCCCGTACGCAGCGGAATATAAATAAGCAATAAAGAAGACAACAAATTTAACGAAACAAAGCAATAAAGAACACAACAAATTTAACGAGGTTCAGCCAACTCAGGCCTACGTCCTCCTATCCTAAGTTCTTTATTGATCTACTCCGAAAAACAAAGACAAAGAACACTCTGCTGTTCCCTACTCCGGGAACCAGCAAACCCCACACTCTACTCCGAGTGTGCTCTCAACTTACACTCGTAAGCCCAATATGTTTGAACTCACAAACACTCACCCAGCCTTTAACCCCTTTGTTAAAGACTCAATACAAGAATCAAGAACTCCCCTTTGATCTCACTTCTACGAAGCTAATTAAGAGAAAACGTTTAAGTACTAGAATGCTCTTGTATATGACTTGATGAATGGGATTAGTGCTTAAGTATATGCTCTCAAATAATTGCTCTTTTAATTTCTGGAGAGGCACACGAAATATGTGAAATAAGATGAGTTTATATAAGCTTAGATTCCTAAAACCTAGTTTCCTTAAATCACACAATCTTAGAGAATAAGATATAATGTAATTTTAGGAAAGTTTTTATCTTATTTGATTTAATCACAAAGATAGAATCAATTAAGATAAATACTCCTAGTTTTTAGGTAACCAAGAATATTTCATCTTATTTCCAGCTGCACAAAATATTTTCAAAATAATCTTTTCGAAAAAATCTTTTTGTAAAATCTTTTTCCAAAACGGCAGCTCGAATACAGTGAACCTGGTTCCCCGACCTGGTTCCCTGAATTGAAACATGTTATGAAACCTGTTCCAACTTTGTACCAGATTTCATATCATACTTCAATATACTTTTAAGCACTTATATAACCCAAACATGCAAGCATACTACGGAGCATATTACATGAAAACCTAGATAACATATTAAAGCATAAATCGTCTTTTCTTCATGTAATCTTCAAGACTTGAATCTTCCTTGAATACTTCTATTATGAGCAAACAATCTTTCTTCGAAATATCTTCGAAAGGCTTCTATGCTCCAAGTCTTGGAATCAACTCAACTACTGCACATGTAACATGGTTAATGCACAATAAAGAGTATGTGACTGCTTTACCACGTAGCAACCATGGAAACAGTACATACTGGTTCCCTACCAGTACATAACACTTTTATCATATAACTGTTCCCTGTATAAAGACAAGTTAGTTCAATAAGAAAACTCATGTAAGTAATAACTTGTCTGGGAAAACAGTGTTCTATGTTAGCTGGTTCCCCCAACTGTATCGAACACTTTCAAGGACCTGTTTCCCTTAGCTGTTTGTCATCATTCAAAACTATCAATCAAAACCTAAGGGACTCAACAAGGCTCAGAGGCAGGCTCCATAGTAGAGACATATACAAGGTAGTTGCCAGCAATGCAACCACTATCTTCCATTCGAACACCCTTGAAGGTGTCGTAAACTTGAGCAAAATTGAACACTTGTACTTTGGGTTCTTTGTCTCGGAATAGGATAGCTATGTGAAGGGTTTCGAGGTTTTGTGTTCTTTCAGACACAAAAATCATGCCCGATAGACTTCCTGAATCCACATCATGATCTGTGCCTAAGTCACGTAATAGTGGACGCTGAAGAATAGTTTTGAGAGCCGTAGGTGGAATTACTTGACCATTGTAGTTGTACGACTTTCCATCTGTCATCAGCTCTTCATCTCTCGCCGACATGGGTGGATAATTGGCTGAGTAGATGTCTAATGGCACCGGTGGACGATAGGTTGCGAAGAACGCTAGGCTACCTCTCTTCTCTTCCGTATCTATTACTTGTATTTTCTCTGTTTTCTTCTCTTCCATCTTTTCTTCAGAGTTCTCTTCTACCTTGTTTTCTTTTTTCTCTTCCACCTTAGGTCCCTGAATTTGATATCAAATTAAAGCAGTAGGACAGTTTATATTAACTCATACGGAGTTTGTTAATTTCAGGGTCATGGAGTACAAAGATTTCATGAATAAATTACCCATTTTCCAAACGGTTTGAAATGAACTCTCAACATTTATATACCCATTTCCCCTCATTTTTCTCTTTATATATGGCTTGTGAATGGGTGGAAAATTACACTATCAAAATTGGAAAACATTTTACCTTTAAAAGGGAATGGAAGCCACAGTTTCTTCACTCCTTATTTCCGAAAATTTTCCCCTCTCATCCATTCTCACCTTTTCACTCTTAAGCCTTGTTCACTTCACTTTATTTTTAGAACTGAACATATTTTTACTCAATTGAAATTATTTTTGCAAAAACTGAAATTATTTTCACTCTCTGTTATATTTCTTTTTAGATTAGAGTTACTAATTTTTCACTCAAACTAAAATTAAATTTACTAAACTGAAATTATTATTAATGAATATTTTTTTTCTTTTACTAAATGTTATTTTTTTTTAAAAAGTGAATTGAACAGGACCTTATTATTGATAGAGTATAGAACATATTTCGTCGGAATCACACTGAAATCCGTCGGAAAACACTGTTCCGACGAAAATTCCGTCGGGACAAGCTAAAGTAAACCCATTTGTAGGACAAACGGCCTTTTCCGACGGAAATTCCGTCGGAACAGTGTTTTTCGACGAAATTCCAACGGAATTTTCTCGTTGGAAGAGGTGTTCCGGCCACCGGTAAGTCCGTCAGAAATTTCCGACGGAATACAAATCCGCAAAAAATTTCCGACGAAAATTCCGTCGAAAAAAGCAGAAAAAAAATTAAAAAAAAACCAGCCCCACCCTACCCCACCCTATCCAGCCACTACTTCCCCACCTAACCAACCCACACCCACCACAACGCCTAACCACCTCCAACCTACCCACACCCACACCACGCCTGACCAACCTCCAACCCACCCACACCCACACCACGCTTAACCCCACACCACCCAACCACCTCCACCTAACCCAGACCCAGACCCACCAAACTAAATCCAGATCCACCTAATAATCCACACCCCACCCCACCCCACCCCACCCTACCCAGATCCCCACCTAGACCCAGACCCACCTAATAACTCACACCCCACCTCACCCAGACCCCCACCCAGCCCAGACCCAGAGCCACCTAATAACCCACACCCCATGGACCCCACCCCACCTAGACCCCCCATCCAAACCTCCCACATCCACCTGTCCAAACCTCCCCAACGCCACCCACCCACCCACCCTAACTAAAGCTCCCCCACCACCCTGACCAGACCCCAACCCTACCCCACCCTGTCTAGACACCACCAACAGCCTAACCCAAATCCAAAAAAATAACAAAAACCAATTCGTAAAATCAAAAATCGAAAAAAAACAAAAAAAAAAAAATCATATCACCCAAATCGTACAATAGAGATCCGAAGAAAATACCAAAAAAAAAATGAAATCAAACAAAAGAAATATATATGCATTTATCTTCGGAAATTAATAGAGATTCGAAAAAAATTAAAAAAAAAACCTAGAACTACAATGTGTCGCCGTTAGGTTGGTGTCGTTGTTGGTTGTCGTTGTTGGTGTCGTTGCTGTGGTGGTGGTGTTGTTGCGTCACCGGTTGTGGTGGACGAAGAAGACGAAGGGGACGAAGAAGGACGAAGGGGACGAAGAAGAACATAGAGGACGAATAAGGATAAGGAAGGAGAAGAGAGAGGGCGGAATGAAGGAATGTAGGAATGGAGGAGCTGAGTACAGAGATTTGAAGAGAAGAGGAAAGAAGAGAGGAGAGAGGGAGAGGAGAGAGAAAGAGAAGAGAGGCGGTGAGGAGAGGAGAGAGAAAAGAGAAATGATAGGGGGAGGGGAAGGTTAGGGTTCCGGGTTTTTAATTAAGGTAGTTTTTTTTTTTTAAAAAAAAAAAAGCCTAAATTCCGTCAGAATAGGCATTAAATTTCGTGAGAAATTTAATGTTCCGACGGAATATTTCGTAGGAAATTTCCTACGGGTTTTATTTCTGTAGGAAGTTTAACATTACTAGAAATAAGCCGATTTACGACGGACAATTTCTGACGGACATGTTTTTTCCGTCATAAATTCCGACGGATTTTTATTCCGTCGGAAATTCACGATGGATTTCCTACGGAATACAAATCCGTTGGAATTTTTAGGCTTTCCGAAGGAATATTCCGTCGGAAACTTAATGTTTTGACGGAAATAAAATCCGTCGGAAATTTCCGACAGATTATTTCGTCGAAACAATTATTTTTCGACGGAAATAAAATCCGTCGTAATAATTTTCCGACGCAATATTCCGTCGGAATATAATTAAATAATAAAAAAAACCCCTTAAATACCTAAATAAACCTTTAAAAACCCTCTCCTCTCCTCTTCTCTTCTCTCCCCGCCTCTCTTCTCTCTTTCTCTCTCCTCTCTTCTTTCCTCTTCCCCTCTTTCTCCTTCCTTTCCAGGCTTCTCCTCGCCGCCTCACTCCTCTTTCCTCTTCCCCACTTTCTCCTTCTCCTTCATTCTAGTTCTCTATTTTTTTTAATAAAATTCCTCTTGTTCTCACCTTTAGATCCGGCGTTTCACGGCTGGTGGTGTAGTGGTGTGAGGTATCCAAGCAACAACGGCTGGTGGTTTGAGCCCAAGCAACAACGACAAGTCGACAACGGCTTCTCGTTCCTCCTTTAGATCTAGTTTTTTTTTTTTTTTTTTTTTTTTTTTTTTTTTTTTTTTAACAATTCAGATTGTAATTAATTTTTGATATAATTGTAATGTTATTTGATTAATTTCATAAGGTAATTGTATATTTATTTATTTTGTTTGATTTCAATTTTTTTTTTAGTTTTATCGATTTTTGGTTGTTGTTTCGATTTTGGGGTTGTGATTTCGGTGGTAATGGGCTTATGGGTAAGGGAATTGGTTGTTGTTTTGGTTTTTGGTGGTTGTTTCGATTTGGGTTTTTTCGATGGGTGGGTTAGGTGGTTGGTTAGGGTGGTTGTTCAGGGTGGGTTTTAATCTGGGTTGGGTGGGTGGGGGGGGGGGAGTTCGGTTCGTAGGTGTGGTGGTAGGTGGGGGGTGGTCTGGGTGGGTAGTGGTCTGGGGGTTGGTGCTGGGTGGGTGATGCTGGGTGGGTCTGATGAGGTGGGGAGGTGGGTTTACGTCAGGTGGGGTGGTCTAGTGAGGTGGGGAGGTGGGTGGGTCTGGTGAGGTGGGGAGGTGGGTTTACGTCAGGTGGGGTGGTCTGGTGAGGTGGGGAGGTGGGTTTACGTCAGGTGGGGTGGTCTGGTGAGGTGGGTGGGTCTGTTGAGGTGGGTTAAGGTGGGGAAGTGGTGGCTGGATAGGGTGGTTGGGGTGGTGCTGGGTTTTTTTTTTATTTTTTTTATGCTGTTTCCGACGGAATTTCCGTCGGAAGTTTCCGGCGGATTTATACCCCGTCGGAAATTTTCGACGGACTTTCCGATGGCCGGAACTCCTCTTCCGATGAGCTAATTCCGTCGGAAAATATTGTTCCGACAGAAAAGGCCGTTTTTCCTACAAATAGTTTTATGACAACCTGTTCCGACGGAATTTCAGTCGGAAACGGGTTTTTCGACGGAATTCAGGGTGTTTCTGATGGAAAATTTTCGTCCGAAATGACCTGTTTTCTAGTAGTGTAATGTTCCGACAGAGTATTCCGTCGGAAACTTCCGATGGGTTTTAGGGGGAAGTTTAATGTTCCGACGGAATATTCCGTTGGAAAGCCTATATTTTCCTACGGATATATATTCCGTCGGAAATTTCCTACGGAATACCTATTAAATAAAAATCCATCGGAAATTCTGATTTTTCCGACGGAAATACGTGTCCGTCGAAAACTGTCCGTCGGAAATCGACCTAATTCTAGTAGTGTATTCTGGACCTTAACTATCAGCTTAATTTAAGCTTTTGGTTAATTTAGTCCTTTAACAATCTGCTATAGTTTTCTTGTAAGGAAAATAATAAAAGAAATAAAAAATATTGCTATATAGTGTGGTTTTCCATGAAAGTATATTTCTATATAAAAAAAAGGAAAAAAAACATTTTTCATTAAAAATGTACTACGTTAAATAAATCAATAACTATATACTAAAAGACACACCAATAATGACACGTGTCATTTTTTGGTGTGTCCTTAATTTAATTATTTAAGAAAAACAATTTTAAAAAGATCTTTTACTCACATAATAACTATCTTCAATTCGTTAATATAATAATCATTTAAAATAAAAGATTTAATATACTCCGTATATTTTAATATACAATAATGACAATTATAAATAAAAAGGTACTTTGTGATAAGATTTTAGACATATTCTATGACATGTTATACTATAAGAAATATATTATTATTGATATGATTTTTTTCCCCTATATATTCTAAATTTACAAAACTTAAAAAATCCTTATACTTCGTATGAAAAAATATAGTAGATCTATATTAGAAAAATATCACATAGATTGGGAAAGTAGTACATCTTATATTAATAAAAGTTTGGAAATTATAAATATTTTATTTATTAAGGTATTTTTAGATTAATATTGTTTTTACTGCAATATTAATCCTTTCCATGAGTTTGCTATATGGATATAAATAAATTTTGTATTAAACAATTGTCGAAAATAAGCAAAGTTTTAGTCGGTTAGATCAATAATCAAACCTTTTGATTATTCTTTAAATAATCCAACCTGAGCTACGGAGTACATTACAATAGAATTATTGTCGTCGATAATATAGCTAATGTATGAGGAATTTAGGATATTACTTTTTTTTTTTTGTCTGAGTCAACTTCTTTTATTTACTGTGTTAAATAACCTTTGAAATATGAAGATTATACTCCCTCTATTTTTTATAAATGTTCGAAAACTATGCATTGATAAGATTATAACAAACGTTGGTTAATGTGATGTATGTAAATTATGCAAAAGTCAAATCAAGAAAAGTGACAGAGATTCTTATATTTACTTGGGTGTAATGTGTACTCAAGATTATGTTTTGCGTATTTTGTAAAATATTGTTCATTTAATTATCAAATGGGCAAGAAATACTTTTGAACCAGAGTGTATATAATAATTTTCATAAAACTATAATTAGTGATTGATATAAGATGTTTTGTTAAGTCAAAATGATTAATGATATGATAACTTTAACAATAACCGTGCATGGCACGTGATCTAAACTAGTAGAGCCTCAATATGTGTAGTAAATAAAAATAGATTTAGCTAAAATTAATTTTAATGGTTAAAACTTGGTTTTTATTGATTCTTCATTGTGTAATTTTTAGTGAACTGCGAAATTCTTGTTACTAAATATTATTTAGTTTAAGTTGAATTAAATAAGGCTTAACCAAGCAACATCAAATGAAAAAATCAATGTAAATGGAACAAAGTGTGTGTAGGTATAAATCTTACCTTTCTTATACGAACTCCAATGTTATAAATACCAATTTCGGGCTTGTACTTTGAAAAAATTTCAACTATGGGTTCATGAACTGATAGAAGTGGACTCTCATACTTGACAGTTTTGTGTGAACCCAAAAAGTCCGGATGACATGCTGATTCCTTTAAATTTCCATATGCTTCATATCGACGTAAGTTGGTGCAAAAGCCGATGGAATATATAAAGCTCGGTTGTCTATCATAAGTTCTAAATGCATGTGTCCCGTGTACCTGTGTTAGATATTCACCACTATGCAGGATAATCTGTATCAAAACAAAATTTAAAACTGTTTAGTCAACAATTTAACAAAAAAATTACTAGATGGTTAGATGTACAATAAGTTATTATGCACCGGATCTATTCTAGACTTTACCAAAAAAATAAAATGTGCAGATGCTTACCCGATTGGAAGTCGTAGGGTAAGTATTAGTAATATCAGTGTAGCCTAACCGCTGATTGGTTAAATTGCCATTATGATCAGCTACTACAAAATTAATCCCGCTAGCCAATCCACTGTCATTGCGAACATAAATTATCACTTCTTTTACACTTTCTTTATCGTCAAGCACCAATTTCCAGTTTGGATCTCTGTTCAGACCATATGGCCCATGCGTTTCAATGTCCTGCGTAGTGCATAATCATGCGTATTAGACTAGCAACAAAAATTTAGGCCTGCACATATATGATTTAGTACTACTTGGCGGGTGATATGGATTTTATCTCACAATCATGAGTTTGTATGAACAATTTTCACTAGGGACACTTTGGGATTAAAAAGACTGCCATCCAACCGGATTGACATGTGAAAGGTTCAATTCCGATCCGATTAGAGCATCCTCTCCTTACCTACTTGAAAAATTAATAACTAACCTAAATAAATAGATTGCTCACCATTGTCAATATTCACGCCAAACTTTCATCAAAGGGGGTTGACTTTCTCCTGTAATCGCACATTTGCACCCTTTTAATTTTTGTTATACCTTCATGCTGCCTGTAATACTTACACGCATATTATGTATATATAATCTTTTGGGATTATTATAATCGGAAAATCCTTTTCTCAGATCTGGTTTAGGGGAGATGATAAATCATTCCCAAGTGGTGGGCGCCTTTGACAACTACCAAGTGACTACAGACTGGACATTACCGTTTTATGCAATCACGGTATTTGGTAATGCATAGACAACAGCTGATAGTATTAATTATTTTTCAATCGTATTAAATAATCAAATTAATAATCACTTAATAACGGAAAATTCCCTGTTTTTCCTAGTGAGAAACGAAATTTGTTTCTCAGGGAGGCATTTTCGTGAATAAATCAAAAACTTTTTTATTATTGTGGGCTCCACAATTGAATAAAGTTGAATAAAGTTGTTGGTTTATTTACAAAAATGTCATGTGAGAAACAAATTTTGTTTCTTACTATTAGAAACTGGGACATCCTCCTTAATAACTTTAAATGATACTACTAGTTATCGCTGCTCTACTACTTATTATTCAAAGTCAAATAACTCACCATGCTTCACAACAATAACATCTTCCTCCGTTTCTTAATACTTGTAACACAAATTTTTTTCACAATATTTAAGAAGAGTGAGCCTTATGTGATTAGTTACATCTTATCTTATTCAACATAGAAGTACCTCTACACATTAAACGTTTCCAATAGAAATGATATTCAAATTTTAGGGATACATTATGCTTTGTACTAATAATTACTACCAATGGAAAGAAAAAGAAAAAAAAATCAATTTACTACCAAAGATATGAAAGGGAAGGAGCTCCATTGTTACGAGTGTTTCGAGTGAAAACAATAGGTCCTTCGCCTGGATCTTTCTTGTGGGCTGAAGACTGAACTCGGCCCAAGTGATGACTGGGACGAGGGTTTCCTGCACAGCAAACACACGTAGACTGGTCTCGGGGGTTGTGCCGAGGAAGGCCCCTCCGATGCCAAAGTCAGTACAGTGTTTAGAAAGAGAAAGCTATGCAAGAGAGTTAGTGCTTGAGGCTTGAAGTGAATGAAATGAGAGAGAGGGAAGTCAAGACTTTTATACCTTGCTCAAATAGATAACTTGGGCCTTGAAGTCAAATGGGCTTGCCATGTTGACCGAGCCTTTGATTGACCTAGCATGTTTTTAGGAGAGTTGAACCTTCATTGGGCTTTGTAATTGAATCATTTGTGGACTGGCCAAATTGGAGTGAATTGGACCTAGACAACTTGCCCCCCAAACCCGGTTCGGAATGGTGACGAAGTGGGTTTTGACTTGAAAATTGGAGGGAAGTAAATGATTTAATTAGCATTTAAATTTTTGAGTTTATTGAGGTTATAATGGATGTTTGGAGTTAATGGAGGATGTGAATGGTTTAGTGGGCAGTTAATTAGAGAAGAAGACGAAAAGGTGGAGCATTGAAGTGGAGTTAGTTGGGGTTTTACTGGCGCGAATTCCCAAGATTCCCATTTCTGGAAGGTATTTAAGCCACTCGTCCCATTCTTTCTCCTTATTTCACTTTGCTAATTTCCAATTTCTTCTCGCTAATCTTCGCTGCTAAACCCTTTTCCTTTTTTCACTCATATTCTGCAACCTGAGGCTTGAAATTGAAATTTGTTGCTCCGAACTTATAGATCGGCAAATTCCGCATCTGACCAAGGTAATTTTCTTCAAATTTTCTTCGGTTTTCTTGCTTTTCCAAGTACCCCCTCTTTTTCCCTCTTTCGCGCAACCACCTTCGACAATGGCCGGCGACCGTGGAAATAAAAAGGTAGAAGCTGAGCCGAGTATCGAAGAGGAGGAGGAGGTTCCGCAGTTGGTTACGCAACGAAACCGCCCGTTGGCGATGATGCCTCCCCTTAGCGACCAGAACCTTAGGGTTAGGACTGGTGCTGTCGTCGCTTCTAGCGGCTCTACAATTAGTGTCGTTCCTTTGACGACTCTGCCGCCTTGGGCCTTGGGATCGGCTAGCACCTCCACCCGAAGCATGGCTTCAGCATCTAGGCCTCTGCCTCCCGAGAAAAGGGAATGTCTAGACCCGGTGGCGAATGCGGGCATCATGTCGTCTCCCTCTTATAGCTGGTGGATTAGAAACGACGCCAAGTTCTACTTTGCCGAGCAGATTGAGATTTGCTACAGAATTATGGAGGAAGATGGGTATTGGTGCCGAATACCCTTTTTGGATGAAAGGATTCATCACCCTCCGCCAGGTTACATTGGGGTTTACACCCGTCAGTTGCAGTACGAATTTTGGTTCCCACTTCATTCTGTTGTAACTTCGGTGCTAAATGAGTACAACA
Organism: Chenopodium quinoa; assembly: GCF_001683475.1. NCBI lineage: Eukaryota > Viridiplantae > Streptophyta > Magnoliopsida > Caryophyllales > Amaranthaceae > Chenopodium > Chenopodium quinoa. Next base: position 7,606,868 of record NW_018742205.1, on the reverse strand, counting down.
TCTCGTCGTGCCAGCTAACCCCTGTGTGCATCCGAAGGCTGATGTCGTATCTTTGAGTGTGTTTGTTTTTTGGGCTTACGCCGAGCGTCAATTGCTTCCGTTGCACGCATAAGTTAGTCCCGAATGTTCAGGCCAACAAGCGCCATGGTCTTGGTTGGTGGCAGATTGAGGACGAAAAAGGCTACTTTTCGGTTTGGCCGAATGACACTTCGGACAAGGACTAGAGGGGTCAATGGATCTGGTAAGGGCGCCTTACGACGAAGAACACCCAAACTGCTTTGGTGCGCCGAGGAATCTGAGGCAGCCTGATCCCGAATTGGCCAATATTGGTCCTGACGTGTTCTCGGAATTGGACCAGAAGCAAATAGAACATTTCGGCCGGTCCACCGTGCGCGGGGCTGCTGGGCGAATGAAGACTGTCCCTACTACCTAGCTGCCCTGTTGCCATTACATCTTCCAAGAGAAGATGCTTGCTGTCGTCGGCCTCAGCCGAAGATACCAAGGCGGTAAGGAGCTCGGCTGAGGCCGAGGACTATTTTCTATTTTTTTGTTCTTCGATGTTTATTTGCTTTGCCGAAGCTAACTATTGTTTTGTCTTTTCAGTGTTGTACGAAGAGAACTCGAGCATCGATTACGAGGTGCTCGAGATCACTCAGGAGGAATCCGATCACCAATACTCCGAAAATAACAGATTTGAAGGATCGACCTCTTAGTTTGCACGAGAAGTGGTTTTAGATAGTCAGAGCGGCTGAGTATCAGCAACATAAACCTTGGTGGAAGAAGAGTGACCCCTTCTTTGTTCTGACTGCCAAGGAGCAAGCTGCTGCAGCTCGTGCCTCTGCTGCTGCTGGGACTTCTGCTCCTGTTGCCGAATGAGCTGAAACAGCTGCTCCAAGAGTTGAAGGAAGTGAAGACGAAGACGAGCGTCTGCTCAAAAATTCGATAAACTTTCAAACTTGACTGGTTTTTTTTTTTTTTTATTTTTTTTTTGTGTGTTTTTTTTGTACTTACATGGCTCCTTGCCCCCCATGTTCCTTCTTCTGCAGTCAGACGAGGAAGAAGAGAACGAGGACGAACTTGCTGAAACTGTCCAGAGTCATCCTCAGACGATGAAATGTCTGGGCCGAGGAAGAGGAGAGTTGTTATCAAGCCGGGGCAATTTCAAGTTGCTCCTGTTCCAGCAAAGAAGCCTCGGCTAGTGGAAGAGAAAATAGAAGAGACTAAGGAGAAAACTCCTCCTCCTCTAGAGACTCTCGCCGAAGAAAAAGTCCAGCAAAAAAAATCCTCCTCCTGAACCATTGGTCAGCGTTCAGCAGACTGAATCCAGAGAGAACACTACTAGAAATAGGTCGTTTTCCGACGGACGAAATTTCCGTCGAAAATTTTGAATTTTTTGACGGAATTTGAGTCTGTCAGAAAATTCCGCCGGAAAAGGTATGTTGCGACGGAAAATCCCTCGGAATTTCCGACGAATTTTTTTTCCCTCGAGAATTTACTGATTCCGACGGAATATTCCGTCGGAAGCAGTAAATTCCGAGGGAAAAAAATCCGTCGGAAAATAATAAATTTCTGACAGATTTAAAATCCGTCGGAAATTTCCGACGGATTTTAAACCATTTCCGACGGAATTAAATTTTTTTTTAAAAAAAAAAAAAAAAAAAACTTAACCCTAAATAAACGGTCCCCCTCCCCCAGCCCTATTCATTTCTCATTCCTCTCCTATTCTCTCTTTCCGCCTCTCTTCTGGTTCTCTCTCCTCTCTTCTTCTTTTTCTCTCTCCTCTCCTCTCTTCTGGTTCTCTCTCCTCTCTTCTTCTGGTTCTCTCTCCTCGTTCTTTCCCCTTCTCTTTTTCTCTAGTCGTCTCATTCTCCTTCTCTATCTTCTTCGATCTCCTCCTTCTCTCCTCTTCTTCGATCTCCTCGTTCTCTCCTCTTCTTTCCCCTTTTCTGACCACTTCAACGACGACAACAACCACACCACCGCGCAACGACAACGACAACGACGACACTAGTAGCAACGACACCATCGCAACGATAACAACGACACCAGCAGCAACGACAACAACAACAACATTGTAGATCTAGGTTTTTTTTTTTTTTTTTTTTTTTTAAAAAAAAAAAAACAATTCTGATTATAATTAATTTTTGATATAATTGTAATTTTTTTTATTAATTTCAGAAGATAATTGTATATTTATTTATTTTGTTCGATTTCAATTGTTTTTGTTAAATTTTTTTCAGATCTCTGAATTTATTTTGTGTGGGTGTTTTTTTTTATTTTGGGGCTTGTGGTTTCGGTGGTAGTGGGTTGTGGGTAAGGGATTTCGGGGTGGATCTGGGTTTGGTTTTTTCGATTTTTTGGTTTTTGTTTCGATTTGGTTTTTACGATTTGGGTGTTCTGGATTTTTTTGCGCTTTTTCGATTTGTTTTTTTTTTCGTTTTTTCTAGGTGGTTGGGTTAGGGGGATGGTTAGGTGGTCTGGGTGGGTGTGGTGGTGGTTTTTTCTGTGCAGGTGGGGTGGGTTCGGTTTGGTTAGGTGGGGTGGGTGAAGTACGGTGGTGTGGGTGGGTGTGGGTGGGGGTTTTTCTGGGCAGGTGGGGTGGGCTAGGGGTGGGGCTATTTTTTTTTTTTTTTTTTTTTTACAACGAAATTTTTTGTTGGAATATACCTCTTCCGACGAAATTTCCGTCGGAAACCTCTCCAACTCCGACGGAAATTTCCGTCAGAACATTGCGACGGAAATTTCCGTCAGAACATTGCGACGGAATTTCAATTAAAGTAAAAAAAAGCCGACATAAATAAATACGTCGGAAATTCCGTCGGAAAAGGTCGAATTTCCTACAAATGGCTTTGCGACAGACTGATTTCGACGGAATTCCGTCGGAAGACCATTTTTCGACGGAATTTCCGATGTTTCCGTCAGATTTTTTTTGTCCGTCGGAATCAAGCTGTTTTCTTGTAGTGGAAGACTCCTCCTCTGCGCTCCTCGTCCTCGCCTCGGGAAGGACTTTTCACTAATGATATTCAATGGGAAACTGATGCTCTTTTGCTCCATCAACCCGAGGACGATGTGAAGGTTCTGGGCGAGGAACTAGAGGATTTTGATGATGAGGGCTTGAAGAAGGATGCTGAGGCCGAGAAAGAAACCGAGGAAATGCCTTCACCTTCACCGAATCAGTCTTTCAAGACCTTCCAATCTGCTGACATGGGTTTCCCTTCAGCCCCTCTTCTCCATGTCTCTGATAGCACGAGGGAGATTCTCTGGTCGCACCGAGACTCGGCCGTGGACTTCTTCGACGACCTGTCAAGCAAATCTGAGTTGGAGAGGGCAAGGAATTGGTCCCTTCGAGCTACAACTGGGATAGCTGAGCCTTTTGTGAGGGTTCTAGATCCCTTTGTTGAAACTCAGAAGCTGCTGATGCAGGTAAGGCGTTTGACACTTACACATTTTACTTAAGCTTTTTTTTTTTTTACTTCGACTGACAGATTCTTTACCTCTACAGGCTATTCAAAGCCACGCCCTGGCTGTGGAGATGAACGAGGAGCTAAGGTTCAAAAAATATGACGCCGAAGCTCGAGCTGGTCTTGCTGAACTCAAGGCCAAAGCTGCTGAGGAAAAGCTGCTGCAGCGAGGTAAGCCTCGGAGACCATGGTCCAGAACTGGGAGAATTACATATTCCCTATTTTGGATGAGGGGTCCAAGTTGCTGAAGAAGTATGGGGCTGAGGACATCCCTGGCCTTGAATCTCAGATTAAGGAGATGCAGCAACGGCAAGAGGAAACTCAACGAATCATGGTTGAGGAGTTCAAACAAAGATCAATCGCTACCGGCGAGGAGTCGCTGAGAAGGCAGACTGAGCTGCAAAATGAGATTCAGCGGCTTTCGAACGAGCTGAACGCCAAACAGGTGGAGTCCTCCAAGTCTCGAGATGAGCTCAAGGAGGCTCAGGATTTACTGAATGCACAGAAGGAGGGGGTTGCCCAGACTCAGACCGAGCTTCGAGCTCAGAAGCTACTAGCAGTCCGAATCTACACCCAAGCCGAATATGACGAGGGTTATGAGAATGGATTCAATATGGCTCGGCGTCTGGCATTCCACGTTGATCCTAACATTGACTGGGATCAAGTGGAGGTCTGGGCTTCAGATGAAAAGGATGTTCACCTAACCACTACCAGTCAAGCTGAGATTGATTTCTTGACTCGCTAGGATGAAGCTGAGGCTCGAGAACGAGAAGAAGCTGAGAAGAAAGAGAAGGAAGCGGCTCAGAAGAAAGAACCTGAGAAAGCTCTTTCCCAGCTTGCCTCATCCGCTGCTGGTGCTGAAGCTTCAGGTGGCCAAGATGTCGTTGCTCCTCAGCCTGGTCCTGCGAGTGCTGAAGCATAGGAACTCGGGTAGTCGTCTACAGAGTCTTGCGGGTTAACTTGCTCTTAATTTTAGAATGTGTCGCATCTGTTTTTGCCTTTTGAACCCTTTTGCTTCAGCTTGTCTTAATGTACAAACTCTTTATTTAGTTTTTGAGTATTTGCACTTAGTTCGGCAGCTGCTTTTATCCGTCTTGTGGACGGCTGCCGATTAGTATTTGGTTTCTTAAGTTTCCTGAACTTGATTTGATTTGATGTAGCTCGGTGATCCGAGCATAATCTATTTGCTTTAGATGCACTGCTTTCTCTTCCACTTGCCTTGCCTTTTTTACTTAGTCTTGCGCTTTGCTCTCTTTGTTAATTTTGCGAGTGTAGGAAATATTTCAAACATCAACTTTGAGCCCCACTGTGATCATGCATTTAAGCATGGTGACGTCCAAAGGGAAGGAAACTAGAGATAAAAGAGTCGTCAACAAGTTTTAGGAACTTGTAAACTGTTCACGGGTATGAAGGTTACACCCTATTCACGATCACGGAGATTGCTAACTACATAGTGGTCCGGAATCATGACTAGATATTTGGGGATGATGGTACGAATCCAACCTAAAAGAGATTAAACCCGCCCTAAATCGACATCTACTTAATTCTTATAATAATCATGTGCACTTTCCGATCAACATACATCCAACAAGTTAGCCCTAAACCTGTTTAATCTACGTTGGTTTATTATTAATGCAAAAATAAATCTATTATTGGTGATCACTTGAATTAAAATCATATTAAACCTAAAATCAAAAATTATCTTATTAGGCGTGATTTCAAGTACAAATTCTCTTTAAACCTGCAAAAAGAACGTGATCAAGCAATAACAATGAATAATAAATAATCAAGCAATGTAATAATTATTAATTGACACAACAAATCATCATTATAACATCATAATGGATATAATCTCATCAAAACATGATTGATAGCAAGATCCTAGGCATGATACTAAACGGATTAATAACAAACCCTAACATGTCACTAAAAATCATAGTCAAATCTCACCATTGTCATCATCATGAATCCTTCGCACATAAAATATTGATTTAATAAGGGCCTCATTATCCTCTTTGTTCATCATCTTTTCCTTAACTTTATCCTTAATGCCTCAAGCATTGTACAATTTCTACCCAGCATTCAGCACAAGCTATCATAGATACAAGAAACAGCCAATTAAAATGAATTTGAAAGACAACTAGTTCTGAATCCGTAAAATACAGCAATCTAGTGCAAACTGTCCTAAGTTGTGCTTATTCACTGTCATCACTGTCATATTGACAAAGAGACTGGAGTACACCATTAGAGGTTGTGCTTTCATGCGATTTAGTATCTTCCTTTTTCAAAGGTTCTGTATTTAGTTTCTTCTTCACCAAGAATCTGACTGCTGAAGTCTGCAAGGTGGGTTGTTTACTATCTGAAGGTTCTGCTAAACACAAATGAAAAACAACTCAATCAGCACAGACATAGCTTCTAGAATGATTTATTGCTCAAAAAAAGTGGAACATGGTATCAGATAATGAAGTTCAAACTTCTTGCAGGCTGCTTCACATTCTTTTCTTTTTATTTATTTATTTCTTTATCTAATTTAAGACCGGAGGCCTGGGGTGTTGATATAACATGAAGCACTATGTTGGTTTCAGGTTATGACAACCACTTCGTATAATAACGTCAAACCAACAAGGCCTGTCCATTGGCAAACCTATATATCTTTTTCTGTTTTCCTAATCTGACATCATGATACTTCAAAAGATACACCATAATATACTTCCAGATCATTTAAGAATTCTTACCAACTAATCCACTCAGCATTATCCAGTTCATAACAATATAGTCCTATATTGTCCTGAAGAGGTGGACTTTCAAAACCCCTATATTGGCAAGATCAAGTTATATTATTGGGCTGTAAAAGTTATTCAATTTACTCTAAAATAATGGCTGCATACGATGACTTGTGAATGAGAGTCATGCAGATGACAGTAGAAATCACAATGATGAAATTCGATATACTACCTCCCTTTCGTATTATGTGCAACAAAAGCCTAAACACGGACTCCTAGATAAAATATATGTGTGTGTGTGTGTGTGTGTTAAATGGTGAGAGAAAGATATAGATGCATGTGATTAGGAGAGAGAGATAGAAATGACAAAGGAAAGAAAACATTCGTTGCACATAATGTGTAACATCCGTTTTTAGTAAAAGTTGCACATAAAATGAAATGAAGGTAGAAAAAAACTTATGTAACACAAATCAAAAAATATATGGATAGTGAATAAGTGTGAGAACCAGTGGAGAAATTAGAATGACTGAAATATAGAAAATTTAAAATAATAATAGTAATAAAAAATTATCTCTACAACTTAAAACAAAGCATTCTAGCTAAACGAGTGTTTCCTTCTTGGAATCAACAAAACCCGCTAAAATAAATCCATTGTGAATTCAGCACTGGTAATTTAGGAATCCTGAGGTTGTTAAATGGCATTGTGCTCTTACTTTATGACCCATTGTTTCCTTTTTGGCCAACAGAGTTTATTATACATTTGTGATCAATGCCATTTTGGGCTAAATCTTCCTTCCCATTTTGCCACACCTCTAAAAGCATAACATTCTGTTGCCTCAATTGCATTTCTTACACTGTATATCCAAAACATGAAGAGCAAAATAATCCTCCCTCTATTTGTGACAATTGCTGTTATTCAAAGAAGAGGATGAAGTAATAAAATACTATACCTTTGTTACTCGAATCTTCAGATATATTACTCTTTGTCAACACATCTGTAGGTTTACTAGCATCATCTGAAAGTTTTTGTCTCTGCATCACAATAGACAAAGAATCATGTCAATAGCCTGATTCTCACAAATCACAAGCATAGATCAAGTACACCGAGGTAGAGATAAAAGTTTAACATTCAAATAATTCATACTCTGGTAAGTCTGGTTTCCACATTAGCAGAGAACACTCTCACAACCTCTATAAAAAGAGGGGAGATTGGCAATTGTTAAAACAAAAAAGAAGCATTCTTAATCTTCTGGATTGATTGAAATTGGTCAGTTACCATCTCAGAAATACGTCCGCATGGGTATTTTTTGTATTTCAACACAAAACTCAAGAGCACAAAGATTTATTCTTAGGGCTTGTTTGTTTGACATAAAAAAACATGGGAAGTGAAACTTCCTAGAAATTGCAAGTTTCATGTGTTGTTTGGTTGACAAAAATTTGGTGAAATGGGAGAAGTGGAACTTCCTAGGAATTTTGAGTTCCAACAAAATGTAGGAACTTACTTACCTAACCCCTCCTAGGTAAGTGGAAATTCCCATGGGAAGTTACTTTCCTCATTGTTAACCAAACAATTTTAGGAAATTCCCATGAATTTGATGATAGGAAATTAATTCCCATGAATTTGCAATTCATGGGAAGTTCTAATTCCCATGTGAACCAAACAACACCTTAGTAAGCACAAAGATAAGATTATTAACCTAATCCCAAATAAGTCTAAACATTTTTATTCTTAGTTGGCACGCCTTCAAAAGGAATTGGTGACCATTGCATCTCATCAGTGAGGTGCACCCCTAGTTCACAACAATATCCAACCTTAGATCCTCTTTTCCCTTAATTCAGAAATCCTAATTTGTCAATGTAAACTCTTAGATTATGTGACTGTTGTAAACCTTGCACTTCTGCCTCTCACCACACACTTTGAGCATCGAATTTGAGGGCATACCTTGGAATTTTTGAAACTAAGTTTCCATTGAACAAGCTTCCGAACAGAAGAGCTGAAGGAGCTATATACAAACTAAAGCAGGATAACACCACAAACAAATACAGAAACCCCCACAACACAATACATAAAATAGATCACACAATAATCAGCAACAGAAATGATTTTCCCACAATCCCCTTCTAAGGTGAAATTGATGAATATATATAGAGTATCTATAACTATCAGATAGCTTAGCTTTCTGCTCCAACATTTATCCAAGCTTACACTATTGTGCTTATGAAACTAAACACTCAATACCATAGCTTCAGATAGCCCAATAATGTAACTTTAAATTACCAAACTATTTAAATTAGGATGCAATACTATTGAATTTAAATGTGAATGATCACAAGGAGCCCATTTGCTATTTAAATCAGTGAGATGCAATAACTCGACATAGAAATGTGAATGATCACAAGGAGCCCATTTACTATTTAAATTCAATAACCATAAGCATACTAATTCACACCAATGTCCCTATGCTCCAAGAATGAATTTCAGCACCGTACACAGGCTTCATTATTAGACAACTTAAAGTACTTGTACGCATGAGCAACATAATTTATTCAGTAGGGGTTTCAACCTGTGACCTTAGGTTCATTTGCTACCAATTGCAATTCTTACAGGTACGGATTACCAATTAAATAACTTGTTCTAATATAAGCAGGAAGTTGCAATGTAAGAAATAGATGTAGTGAGATGCTGACCTCAGAAATCCACAATTCCTCATCAAGCTATAGAACCAAAACTAATAAAATATTTGACAAACAATTATTGGAGCCAGCGTATTACATGTGAAGGGGCAGATAGCAGTGATAGCACACAATCAAGAACCAGAGATAGTACAACTGCAGTACTGAACCTTAGAGCTTATTATGTTCAAACTCGGAAATAGGTGTCACACTTGGTTGTGTGTGGATCTACAGTTGGACATGAAAGTTTCAAAAATAAAAGACAAGGATACATTTCTGTGTCCAAAATAATTGATATGGACTCCAGGAGATAGCAATTTATAAACTTTAACACTTAGGAGGAAAAACAAAGTATTTTCAATGTTAATGCTCTGTGCTTAACATTTAACATTACGTTCTCCTTTAAACAAAAACAAGATAAAATCCTTCTTATCTGAGAAATTTGTTAAGCTAATAAGAAATTACGCAAATTTAATTTTTCCAATCAAAGTCTGTAAATTGTAATAGAAAAGGAAAGTTAATTTAAAGGCCTACATGAGAAATTGTAGTAGCTTATCATAAGTTAAAGCGTACACAGCCTTTGTTTTAAAAGGCATGAAGCACACCAAGGTGCAAAAGTACTTGGACCCTAGGCACAAGGCGAAGGCGTGCACCTTTTGTAGGTGAGGAGCACTAAATTTATATACAAAACTATCAATTAATTTCTACTTCCTCAATGCTTTTTTTTTTTTTACTTGCAACACTTCTTATTTCACACTTGTCAATACATTATTTCAATCAATAATTAATTTGATTACCAATATGTATAAACTATAAATACATGATATTATAAAAGTATAAATCGAGACAAACTAACAAGATCCCACATGACTAAATTTATCCTAAACTATAAATCATTACAGCTAGTAAAAGTGGAGTATATGAATACTGCAAAAGTCAAAGTGTTGCAAGTAAAAAACGGAGGAAGTATTAAATTCTAAAAAAAGAATTATGACAAAAAGTAAAAGGGCCTGCAACAGCTAGGGTTCTTCGAATGGAATTGGGGGATATGGGGTTTCACTCTACTATAGTATTAAGGATTTAATCACTTAAGGTATATATGACCGTTGAAAAGTCACAAGGTAAATTATTTAAAAAAAAAAAAAAAATTCTTACACATCAGCTACTGATCTTACAACATATGGCGCAAAGGCAAAAAAGCCTTGCAGCCTTCAAAAAAGTGTATAGGCATGTGCCTTTTGTAGGTCATTGCACTTGGCAGAGCTAAGGTGCCAGCTCTCGTGCCTGACTACGCCTTGCGCCTAGGCAAGCTTCTATTCACCTTACCTACTTTGACCAAATGTAGTTATCTATACATAAGAAAAAATAGTCTTGTGGGAAATTGTTGAAATCGTCTCAATGGATAGTTTGTTGATTTTCAATTGTTATAATTTATATATATTGATAACTAAAGATATTATTGGTCAAAATTCTACATCGGCATATGGAGCACTTAAATAAAAAAAACAGAGGGAGTCGTACTCCCTCTAGTAAAGGCATTAATCTCTTGCTAATTAATTATTATCTATTAATTATTACCTTTCTTTTGGACCCACCATCTCCTTTTCACACCGACTTTTCCATCAAAATAAACATACAAATACCCCCACTAACTCCCATATCATCTAATTTTTTATTAAAATAACAATAGATAAGCAAAACCACAATATCTTCAATAACTACAGAATAGTACTTATTGAGCTAATGTGGCCAGAGGGAGTAGCACATAATTGTGTTTTGAAAGAAAGAGGCAAACACCGCAATGAGACATCAGTAAGGCCAGCTGAAAAGCATCAGCATCACAAAGAGACCACAGAATGGTTCTGTTTATACTATGACTGAAACTAAACCGCACTATACCTTCACGCTGTCATTTGCTATCTCATCATTGTCATCATCCCACTCTTCATCATCAATCCTTCGCACATACTGTTTGGGCCCCTGAAAAAGATGTTACACCAGAAAAAAAATAATGAAAATTTTAGTTACAAAATGAAAAAAGAACAGATATTAAAGGCCAAAGGATGAGGCATAGAGGATTATCAATTCCTATACTGACATTGAATATTGATTTGATAAGGGCCTCATCCTCTTCATCCAACTTCTTTTCCTGTAGCATAGTTCAACTAGGTCAGCTCACTACTTAACAAACAAGCGAAAGAAAGGGGGTTGTAACATCAACAGAGCAAGGTAAACATAGACAAAGCAATGCAGATACATATTTCCTAACCGATGAGCAAGTAAGCTTCAAGACAGATACAAATGACATAAACATGAACAAGATATACAAGTATCGTCAAACCTCCACAAGAATTAGTAACTTCTAAGTACTTTACAACTGGCTTCATCTCAGTTCAAGAATAAGCATGTATGCATTCATCATATAAATAAGTTCAATTAGCATATACACTGGTATGATTACGGTGCATTAACGAATGATTTATAACATGTTAAAACACTAGCAACTATAATACCATGGGTGAATCATGAAATAAATATATAGAATAGTGTTTTTTTTTCTTTTTTCTTTTTTTGGTGTTCCCACCCAGTTCACCCTTCGGGCTAATCCGGATTCGGGGCTCAGTTCGTATTTTTCTTTCTCTGATTGCCAATTTATTAGCTTATATTCTCTCTTCTCATGTGAATGCATAATTCCTATTTGGTTTTCCAGCACCTAAGCCCAAACAAGATCTTAAACTTTCTAATGAGTACAAATGAGGTGTAACCATAACCAATACGTGGTCAGTTAAGGGCAGGCAACATATATAGATTCATTTCTGATTGTATACCAAGAGGTCCATATGGCCAATACACACACGAGTACATGCTAATTTCCACATTTAAGCTGCCATCCAACGGTACAATCAACCGACATCAGCTCTGATTTGTTTCCGGTATCCACCACCAATATTAGAACTCGGAAACCTAATAGAAAAAGGATAGTAAATTTAGGAAACAGAATATACTAGTATATGCTTGCCTAATTTTACTGAAGTCTCTCTAAATACGAAGCTCCATCTTAAACCAATAAAACTTCTAATGCATTAACAGGAAAAGAATTCTAAATTAAATAGGTTGCACCCCTTATTTTGGAAGAGCCAGTGTATTTTGAGGAAAACCAAAAAATACAGCGTAATATCAATCAATTAATCAAACTTAAAACAAATAAATGCACACGATCCCCTGTACTTAGTATGATTAACCAAATCCAAAGCAACAGCATGTAATTATACCTTGTCCTCACCCGTGCGCTGCAAGGCCTCTAGCATTGCATCTACACTGACTGTTGCATGCCTTGACTGGAAAGAACACGGTAAAGATTAACATAAACAAACTTGAAACAGACATCTGCCGTAGAGAAAATACAATAAAACCAAATATTATATCCAAATTCTGACACAGGTAAGGTACCCTCATAGACTTCATTTCATCAAGAGTTGCCAGTATATCCATTTCCCGTTTTGAGTCCAAAGTTCTATTCTCTAAAGATTTCATTGCATCTCCCATTTCTTCAGAATCTCGTTTCATTTTCTCCTTCTCAATTTCCTGAAGCCAACAAAAATTACATATTCTAAATCAGAATCAAACAATACACATTCCAAAAACTCTCAGAACTCAAATATCATTTTACAAAGCTCAAGTAAAACAGTGGACATCTAGCATAACCCACCTCATCTTTATCCCGCCAAGGTTCGAAATTCCGTGTGGCACCCGCCTCAACCACATAATCTGAGTTTTGTGGGTCTGTCTTCATTGCCAGCTCGGCCGAACATTTTGTACATTTGAAGTAAAATCGGAAAACTTGGATGCCCAAATATGTCTGAATTGTTTAGAATGAAATTCCAAGTTAGAGAATCACATCTACTCTACTTGTAATGCAAATTATCATAAAATAAGCCATACCCATCAAATCAAACACCAACATAAACCTACAAGTAGCATGAAATTCAACTAAATCAACCAAACTCCAACACATAGCTTAGGTTTATAAATTGAAGGATATAGGATACCTCGCCGATGACATCTTCCTTCCTAGAATTGAACTTGGTTCCTTTATAGATGTAGTTACCACAAGTATTGCAGCGAATAGACATCGGCAACATCATTCGGACTTTGATTTGCTGATTCTTGGGCTGCCTACGCCTCGGAATTTTGGCGGGATCAAAATCAGGTGGATAGTATTTGTTTAACACCTTCCTTTCTCCCATCTTTCTCTACTCTCTTCAATTCAGTGTTCTACTTTGCCTTCTTCAATAAGAATTCTACCAAAAATTTAATAAGAAAATTTGTCAGCAACAATAAAGGGTAGTGCAATACATTAGCAAGCAAATTTGATTCAATTATCACATAATTTTAGGGATATGTGATTCAATTAAGGCTCGTAATTTCTGTTCTAGCAACATAATCACTGGTTATCATCTTTCATAATCTTAGTATTTAAAACTAAAAGTTCAGATTTTTGACAATTAAATTAGATGAAAGATGAACCCTAGATTGTGAAATTGATTTGATGATTACTAAAAGAAACAACTTACCTCAGAAGCTGCTGAGAACAAATATTTTGTGATGGAGAACGTCAAGTGCGTGTTGAGTGCGCTTCAATGGAGGAGGAGGAGATAGAGACGAGCAATTCAATGGATTGCAGCAATGAAGCCCCCGTTAATAAAAGTAAAAGGGTCGGGGCAAAAATGATGGGATTTGTTAAACATCGCCCGTATAAAGCCCACAAAATTCACTTGGTTTGCCAAAATTGCCCTTGACCTTAAAAAAAAACACTCACACTCTCATCACTCACACTCTCATCACTCACACTCTCATTGCTCATCTTCTTTCAACCTCTCTAAAAAAAAAAATTCAAATAACGGCAATGTCGAGGCGGCAAGGCAAGGAATTGGCGGCGGCGGCGGAGGGAAGGATGTCCCAAGGAGGAAAGGTACATTTTGTTTAAAAAAAAAAAAGGGAAAAACCGTCGTGAACGCGGTGGGCGCCCTGGCTGGACGCCCAGCCAGCGGTGGTGGCGCCAGATGCAGACGCCGCCACCAGTTGGCTGGCGCCTGGGCTGGACGCCACAGCCACGGTTGTGGCGTTTATTCTAGGCGCCGCAGCCGTGGCTGTGGCGTCCAGCCCAGGCGCCAGCCAACTGGTGGCGGCGTCTGCAGCTGGCGCCACCACCGCTGGCTGGGCGTCCAGCCAGGGCGCCCCCCCCCCATTTTTTTTTTTTTTTTTTGTAATATAATTTTGAATTGTTTTTATATTTTGTTGTTTATTTTTATAAATTTTTTCAATTTCGTTGTATTTTTTCTACGTTTATATTTTGTTTACAATTATTTGTATGTTTTTAGTTTATTTGATTTGCGATGATGATTATTTATCGTATAAATTTTTGTATGTTTATATATTTTAAAATTTTGTGTAGAATTCACTGGGTCGTCATGGTGCGGGGAAGAATATAGAGCTTCTTAGTAGAAGTTATTCAGTGGAGAGGTCGGGGCATAGACATGTCAGATCCCGTGGTATTTCGGCCTCAGTTCGTAGAGAACGGATCCACCGTCGGGATGAGGATGACGATGACGATGATGATGCTGAGGAGGGTGACCAGGAGGAGGAGCAGGAGGAGGGCGCAGATGAGGATGAGGATGTGGACGATGGCAGTGGACCGTATGATGATTACGGTCCATTCAGTCAGAGGGTTGATGACATGTACGAGACGCATATGGTGGAGGTGCGTAAGGGTAGGGGTGGTAGGTTTGTTAGTAGATCTGGCACATCATCTGCGTCCACTGTATCTGGGGCAATCAGGAAACGGTCGAGGGCCGGTAATGATTCTTGGGTTGTTAGGAGTGAGGTGCCCGGTGGGCCTGTTGACGGGAGTGTGATTCCTAGCTTTCTAGGACACATAGCTTCCCGTATTTGGGAGGACCAGGAGAGGCCTTCAGTTACGGGGTTGTTGAAATGTCATACCCGGGAAAAGACTTGTAGCTTTTTGCGTACATGGGCTGAGGCCTGGCCGGCGGAGAGCGAGATGTTCGAGCGACTGGAGGGCACTGGGGTGAAGCACGTTCCTGCCACCATGCACGATAAGATTGACAGTACGCTGATCACGGCTTTCATTGAGCGATGGCAGCCGGATACAAACTCTTTCCACCTTCCGTTCGGTGAGATGACGATCATGTTACATGACGTCGAGGCCATTCTGGGGATTCGTGTTGAGGGTAAACGACTTTGTGTTGTGGCTGATGCGGATCAGGCAGATTCGCTGGCGGAGTTGTTGGCGGTGGACAGGGCTGCACTGTACACCGAGGCGCTAGGTGTTTGGGAACACGGAGGTGTGAAGATCGCATCCGTGTTGCAGCGGTGTTTGTACCCGAGTGCACGTAGGACGCCCGACGCACAGCTGAGTGCTTATGTTTTTCTACTCCTCGGATGTACCTTGTTTCCAGATAAGAGCGGCGGAAACAAGCTCAGGCCACGCGACATTGTAGAGGCGTGTGACCCCGACAGTGTAGGCCAGTTTTCCTGGGGATCGGCTACGTTGGCGTATTTGTATCGCCAACTAGGATTTGCGAGTCGGGCTGACGCGGCAGGTATCACTGGGTGTCTGACTCTATTGCAGACCTGGATATACGAGTACTTTCCTGCATTGCGACCACATCGTGACCCAGTTCCTATTGATGAGGGGATGCCGCGTGCTTGTGCGTGGAGTCCGCGCTCGGAGAAGAAGTCCGTTGACCGCCTCCGATCGATACGGTTATTGCTGGACAGGCTGTCCCCCTTAGAGGTAACGTTTATTTATAGAGTCTACATTTTATTATTTGCACATATTATATTCATGTTATTAAATTTTATATGTTGTTATTGTACAGGTGAACTGGATGCCTTTCGGCCCGAACCCTAGTGTTAGGGTACCCAGGACCCTGTACACGGGACTCATTCAGTATCGTGACATCGTCGAGGCGTACATGCCCCAGCGTTGTCTTCGCCAGCTTGGATTTGTCCAAGTTGTCCCTCCTCCCCCGGCGTGCCCGATGAAGGCGGTCCGACCTGCATCGTCGAGGGACTACGTCGTGGAATGGCCGGATATCATGGCCGGGACGTGGGACCAGTTTCCGATGGTGGCCCGCTTATGGACTGCGGAGTTGCAGCGGCCGCCCTCTGGGGTTACTCCCATGTGTGACCATTACTACATGGAATGGTTCAACCGGTATTCGCACCCGAGGTTGATCGCTGATCTCGACCACAGCGATGATGATTATGTGCCACCGCCTACTGCCACGGAAGCGGTATGTCTTTTATTATATTTATCGTTGTCTTTTAATTAAGTTTTATTTGTTGTTATTGTATTTCATCTTCTGTTTTTTGTTGTATGCAGTGGATGGGAAAGATAATGCAAGACGTACAGAAACTCTCTCTTGAGAAGGACAGCATGAGTGCAACAGGGAGAGCTGTTGTTGATAGTCTGGAACAGACCCTTGCGCAGTGGGAGTCGTCGTCGAGGAGGGATTACTGATGGTTATTGTATTTTATATATAGAGCATTATGTTGGACATTATGTTGTAAAATTGTAACATTTTAGATTGTTCTTTTAGCTTCCAACTTAAACATATTATCAGTGCTGTTTTTAAATTTTGATATAACCGTTCGTGGATCCGCGCAAATTACCCATGCAACATATAGAATGCAGTAAGCAATACAATATAAAATATTAATGTTCTCATTAAAAGAGCAACGTACAAATAAGATTACAAATAAAGAATGTAAACATGAAAAACTAAAATGCAGCTAGGGTGTTCCATTCGTGGATCCGGTCATTATATAGCGCATCCCAACCCTCTACGCTCGCTGTGCGAATGTTGTACCACCGAGGTATAATCGGTGGCACCGGAAAATCGGTTGACATGTCTAGTCGGATGAAATGTCTGTATGACGACCCAAGAAACGCAATAGCTAGCTCTCTGACCGGTGTGGTGACAGTCTCACGCGACCGCCAAGGGAGAACCGTGGTACAAGGATAATAAGCTTGACTATGCACTCCCAGACGATGAAGATTGACTACGACTAGATGACGATGTCCGACCACGAGAAGGACCACGACCAAGACCACGGATATACTCAAACGCACTCCTGTTCCGCCGTTGTCGACCTCGAGGACGGTCAACTCCTTCGGGTTCCTCATAATCTAAGTTAGACGGGTGGAACATGTCATGAAGTACATGAGTAGCGTCACGAATAATAGAAGGATGGCTGGAGGACACTCGGTCGTACATCGAACGGAACTGCTCCAACTCCTCCTGTTCACGGTCGGCCGTTTGATTGTCTGCATGCTCACCAATAACAAGCGTCCTCCAGAATGAATGGACCTGATCAACATGTAACGACGCCCTTTCTTCTGTAATAACGCGGTGAATGGTGCATGCGCAAGGTAATCCATGAGTTACTGAAATAGTACACCCACACCGAGTATACACTTCGTCAGCCAAGTCCCTCACCCTGTTCAGCTCAGTGAGAATCAACCCCAAGCAGTAGTGCGACACACGACCTTGGAGAATCTTAAATATAAAATGGCTATACATCGTACCATGTCGTCGTCTGGAGTCCTCTAGAGAGTTCCTGATGTCGTTCTTCTGAGTTTCAATTGACTTGTTCAGTCTAGCGAATAGTGTATCCAAAGCAGCGGTCGATGAATCAATCCAGTCCTTGGTAGCTCTATGAGCGCTCTCAACTCTACATGTTGTAGTGTTCCCAAAATGAAGTACCTGGTTTGTCCAATATTTGACAAACTTTTCCCTGTGAGGGACCCATTGATGCATCACATAGTCCACCAGTGCCGGACACCACTGGTACGAATGCCTGAAGTTAGCCAATGCTCGCTCATACGCTTCCTCTGTGGTAGCCTGTAGGATCTTCCGCCACTTACCATTCACCAATCTCTCTGCCATTTCCAAATTCTTCTTGAAAAGGTTGTAGGCTTTCACTTTCACGCAGTTGTTGATGTGCCATGTGCACAATAAGTGGTTCGATTCGGGAAACAACTCTGCTATGGGGGCAAAGAGACCTCCCTCACAGTCGCTGACGATGGCTGCTGGATGAACATTAGGCCCGATGTAGTTTCTCAGCTTCTCCAACACCCAATAATAACTTGGAGCCGTCTCATCCCTGATGATTGCATGACCAATCAGAAAGTTCTGGTTCGTTGGAGCCGCTCAGTTGTCGATGACCCTCTTCATATACTATCATCTCATGGTTGTGATACCCCCATTTAGAGTAACCTCTCACTTCCCAACCGTCACGACTCCGTAGTTGTCGAACCTTTACTCTGAACTCACACCCACAACCTTTCCGCTTTGTGTCAAACCGAGTGGCTGTACGAAAATCTCTTTCTTCTCTTTTGCGATAACGGTCACATCTCAAAATGCGATCCATTCTACCATCCCGTTGAGATTTATGAGTTGCTACTACCAAGCAAAATCCACCTGCAATTGCAACCTGTTTTGCCCAATCAATCGCCTGTTGAGCTTCTTCGAATGGACCATCATGTCCAAATATCCCACTGTAATCATTTCCGTCTCCACCATATTCCTGCATCAATTATATATTACAATATATACATTTAACGGATAATACATTTAATTTCTATATTTCCACAGAATTAACACAAAAAAAAACATAATTATATATAATCAAACTTAATTTTTATAAAAACCCAATTCGAATTTTCAAACTAAATTTAAAAATATACCATTTCGAATTTTCAAATTTAATTTTAAAAAAACCTATTTCGAATTTTCAAATTTAATTTACAAAAAACCTATTTCGAATTTTTTTAAAAAATCATTTTCGATTTTTTTTTTTTACAAAAAAATTAAATAAAAAACAACAAAATCAAAAAAGAAAAAAAAATTAATTATTAAAGGTGGCGTCTGCCAGGGCTGCCACAGCCACTGGACTGGCGCCTGGCAG
Source organism: Chenopodium quinoa (assembly GCF_001683475.1). NCBI lineage: Eukaryota > Viridiplantae > Streptophyta > Magnoliopsida > Caryophyllales > Amaranthaceae > Chenopodium > Chenopodium quinoa. The sequence continues at coordinate 7,588,015 of NW_018742205.1, read as the reverse complement.
GGCCGCCTCACCCAGTGGAGTGGCGTCTGCCAGGACGCCAGTCTGGTGGTCTGGGCGTCTGGGCTGGACGCCATTCTGGTGGTTGTGGCGTCCGGCTTGGACGTCCAGGCTACGGTTTGGGCGTCCACCCTAGGCGCCGGAGCCACTCCGACGGTAAACCGTGAATTTTAACGGTGACTTACCTCGTTTTCCGTCGACGACGACGTACCTCCGGCGTCCCCCGCATCTCCGGCCTGCCATCCGGTCTCCCCCGGCGAGCCAGTACGGCTCCACATTTGTTACACCGAGATTATTTCAATTTTAGAAAAAGGGCATAATGGTCAAATCATATCATATTTGTGGGCTTTATATGGTAAATTGCGGGCGATGTTTAGCGTTTCACAAAATGATAGGTCTCGACCCGACCCACCCCGATTAAATACTAATGGTTTTTTTTTTTTTTTCAATATAACGATTAAATTTTAATGTGACCTGTCTTTTTCGTGACTCTCCGAGAATTGACCCACTTCACCTCTGACTCGACTTATTAAACAGGTTTATTGACAATATCCATTATGTAATATACTTTGATCTATACAAATTTTTAAATACTCGGTTCACACTATTTTATTGTGCACCACTAATATTAGGGTTTTTTGAGGTGTCCTACGGGAGAGTTACAGCACCGGGAATGTACTCCTGACTTCTGTACCTGCAAAACCACGAAACTCCGGTTGGGTGGAGTTCCGCCTCCGACGGTCAAGTTAGTATGATTCCGGATGAAATTACGTACGGAAGGTAAATTGGTTCTCTCGGATTCCGGGAGATTCCGCAATTAATATTGCTCGGGTTTTTGTGGGCGTATATATGAATATCATAAATGAGGTAGATTCCTCTATTTATAGCAGATGGGTCTGCTCCCCTATTGGGGGTACAATGCCATGTGGCATCCATTGGTTGGATGCCCATGGCACAATAAGGTGATGACACGTGTCAGACCCCTATAGGGCCACGTGTCAAGGGTAATTTTTACCCTAAACATTTCCCTTCACGGGTGCTGACGTGGCTATGCCACGTGGCACCTGTGACACGTGCCAACCAAGCAGGAAGGCGACGATTCGCCTCCCTCCCCCTCTTTTTTCAAATTTCAAACTAAGGAGAAAGAGGAGATGACGGTTCACCTTCTGAGATCTCCTATAAATAGGCATCCCCCTCCTCTCATTTCTCACTTTGTCATTTTTGAGATATTTCTTGAGAGAAAAAGCGAGAGCTCTTGACCCCGCCTGCTTACTTGTGCAAACAGCCGTTCTTCCGGATACCGCTTGAGTTACGCAGTCCGTCTCACTAAGGTATCCTTCTGACTCAATCGGTCTTTGATTGGATGTTTGATTATGCTGCAACTGGCTTTTGCCGTCTGGAGCTTTTTAGGCAATTTATTATAAATTGCGTCTATTGAAAATCTCAGCCGGTGTAGACCGTCTGAGTTATCTTCTGGCACTTATTGAAGTTGCACTCAATAGACCCTCAGTCGGTTTACACCGTCTGGGGCATCAAACAAGCAATCTCATTGGTGAGTTGCATTCAATAGACCCTCGGCCGGTGTAAACCGTCTGGAGTATCTTCAAGCAATCTCATTGGTGAGTTGCATTCAATAGACCCTCAGCCGGTGTAAACCGTCTGGGGTATCTTTGATCAGAATTTCTTTTGGCCTGCCTTGCTGTTTTCCCAGCCAGTCTCATACCGTCTGGGGGGTGAGCAAGCAATTCCCTTCTAAACTGTTTTGTTGGAACCCCTGACCGGTCTTTGCCGCCTGGGGTGCCTTCAAACAGTCTTCTCATCTTAACGAATGCACAGCCGGCCTTCTGGCCGCCTGTGTTGGTTTATCTCTTTTTTTGAGCTGTCTTCTTGTGAAACTCAGCCGGTTTATGCCGACTGGGGGATCTTTGCTCAATCTGATAAAAATCCCAGATTATTTGCTTTTGCCGATCTTACCCAACCGGCTTTTCCCGCCTGTGGTATCTTTGGGAAATATTGGTGATTAATTTTCCTTTTGCCAATTTGCAGTTTGCTCAAAGTGATACCGTTTGAGGTATCTTTGGTCAACAACCGTCTCCAAACTTCTGTCCAATCTCAAGGTCACGTCTTGGTTCCTTGTCTTTTTTGGAGTTTATTTTTGAATCCTTTGGCTGTAAATACCTTAATAATGACCTCACCCATCACACACACGGCACACCACAATTTAGAGGTCAGCCGGTCTCCTGGTACGGCTGAGTCTAGGACTGGGGGTGCCGCCTCTGGGTACGGGGAGTCTCCTTGTTCATCTCCGAAACCGACCGTCTCTGTCTCTGTGCAGGACGCAATGGCTCGCACAAAAAAGACTGCCTTCGATCCAGAGTACAGAGAGGCAGACTCAGGCGAGCTGCCGCCTGACCCCAGCCAGACAGAGTAAGAGATTCTCCGCCTCGCACCCCAAGCACTCCCAGTGATGGGATTTTAGGAATAGGAATGGGAGGTGACGAAGATGTCGCCTCGCCTTCTAAAGTTGAGCTGGAACACCAAGAGGGTGCCAGCGACGACGAGACTGCCTCCTCATCCGGTAGAGAGCAGAGCAGCAGCAGCAGCAGCCTCTTGACACCGGATGCTGATAGAGAGGCGGAGGAAAGGCCTAATTGGAATAATAAAGGTGACCCGTTCCTCATCACCGTCTCTGCCAAGGATAGGGCAAGCATGGCCAATAACTTGGAGGACTTTGTAAAAATTCGCCCGCTTGGGAGGGACTGGAAAATAATTGTGCCGCCTGAGTTGGGCACTATTGTTTGGGAAGACGAGCAGCCCAATGCGGACGGATATTTCGGCTGCTATGAGGCGGCATTCCTAGCTGGTCTCTGCTTCCCCCTTCATAACACAATAAAGGCCATCCTTCGAGGATATGGCCTTGGTATTTGACAGTTAACCCCCAATTCATGGGTTAACGTATTGGGTTACATTGCCGTCTGCGAGATGCAGGAAATCAACCCCGGATGGGAGGCTTTTGCTCACATGCACTACTTGAGCAGAAGTCCAGGCGGTTGGAGAGCCTGGTACACACTGACCACCTATCCCCAGTACCTGATGACTTTAGACAAACCGTCTAAGTGGTCCGACTGGAAGAACAGGTTTTACTTAATCTCCGCCCCTACTAAGGCGGAGAACCGGGAGTATAGGGTATACAACCGGAAGCCAGCCTTCTGGGTCACAAGTGCAAAAAACCTCGTGTTCCGGATGAGGACTATGAGTGAATAATAGAGTCCAAGTTCTTTGAACAGACCACCGCCACCCTCTCCAATGGGGACTTAATAAGTGTACCCAGAAATTGGGTACCTAGGCACGAGTTTCTTCGAGACGAGGCGTTTATGTCCGTCTGTAAGCTTAGCACTCAGTTTGACAAACGTAGGTCACATTAGAGATTGCCCCTATTTTATTTTGTAATATCTTGTTCCTTGTTTTATTTGTTTCTCTGACCAGATGGGTTCTTTTGTGCAGTGCGTGGATTAGCAATGTTGCCTGCTGAAAGGACACCCGCCAAGTCAGCCGCTGAAATCCGCAAGGCTAATGCGGAGAAAAAACTCGCTGCTCAGGCGGCGAAGAAGGTATCTTGCTTTTCCTTTTTTCTTTTTACATATATTTCTGTTTGGCTTCGATGCCGCCTGATTGCTATGTTTGTTTTTAGGATGGGAGCAAGGTGCCCCATTCCGTTTCCAAAATAATCAGGCCTAGGCCTGGAGAGGAGTCGCCTGCCCTGAACAAGGCGAGGAAGACTTCCTCTTTGACGGTACCCAGCCGTCTGACGATTGGGGGTAAAACTCTCAAGAACCTCGTCCTGGGGTTCGATATGTCAAAGAGGCAACCGAATGTTCCTGAAAAGGAGACGGCACCGCCTAGGGCATCCGGTGCTTCAATACCGGCTGAGGGCAGTCACGACCCTCAACCTACCACCCAAGGTAATCTTGACCCCTTCAACCCTTCTTTGCTTGGCAAGCCTATGCGGGTCAAGTCGCACTCCCAGCTCCAGCCAGAAGACTCTTCTGGCAGCCGGCAGTCGATAGGAGGGAAGTATGTTGCCTTCTCACCATCTATTTCTGGTGCAGATCACTCCCCTCACTGGCCGGATGTACAAAGGTACGCTTAGGCCATGCTGCAGGCCAACCCAAAAGAGGAGAAGGAGGCAATCCCAGGGATCCATTTCTTCAATGCCGACCAGGTTCTGGCCGGCCTGTCTGAGGTACATAATCCTTCAATTTGTTTTTTAAGTTATTATGCCGCCTGGTCACTTCTGACACCGTTTGGGCTTTTGAAGTCAATGCTGCGCGTGGAAGGGCTCAAGAAGGCTTATGCCCGCAAGTGTGAGCAAGTAAGACGGGCTAAACGGGATGCGTCTGACGCCCATAACGTTGCCCAGTATTTCATGATTATGCATGAATTAAAAACTAAAAGCATAATCATGCAACAGGCGGACAACATCAAGCGGCTCCAAAAGGCGCTCGATGAAGCCGGCACCAAGATCCACAACCTCAAGGCGGAAAAGGATAATGCCGAGGCGGAGCTGAAGAAGGTGAACGACTCTTCCAAACTCCTAAAGGTGGCTAGGAAGGAGAACATAAATCTCCTTGCTGACAACTTCCGCTTGAAGGAGGCGGCAGCCAAGGCCAGCGACAATTTCAAGGATACGCTGGAGGCTGAACAGAGTCGGCTCATCGAAGAGAATGAGCAAGACTGCATCGCTCGAATGAAGAAGGCTTGGTCCCTGGTCCATCCGGACGCGGAATACACCGTCTGGGAACTTGCCTACAAATACGCAGATCTTGCCATTGATGCGCAAGAAACGAACCAGCCGGCTCCGGAGCCTTATGAGGAGTGGGTCCAAAAGCAAATTGAGGCCATGCAGGCGGAGAACGGCTTAGAAGGGGGAGAGAATCAAGAGGAGATTGTCCCTCCTGTCCCAGGAGTCGCCTTGCAGAGCCAGGATCAGGATCAACCTCCTCCTCAGCCTTAAGCTCTTAGTCATATTTTTCGGCCTACGTGCCGTATGTTTCCATTGTATCTTTTACCGGACAAGGGTCCGGCTAACAATTGAACAAGTTTTAAAGTTGATGTTAATATAATTTTATGCCGACTGAGTCGGTCATCTTTGCAACACTTGTTCTATTTTTTGCTTTTCATTGTTTGTATGCTTCTCTTTTTTTTTTTTTTTTTTTTTTTTTTTTTGAACTGACAATGCCAAATGGGTTGACTATGCCTGCCCCTGGGTGGGTGATTGTTTTAGTGCAAACACTAAGCAAATAGCCGCCCATACATGTCCTAGATCAATAATCAACCGATCTGGATCAGGCGGGTTTAGGTCAGACGCATGTTAATGTGCTGATTGTCGCTTGAGTCGCACTTAGAGAGCGAAATAGGGGTCTATGTGACCGCTTGCGCGAGAAGTCTGAGCCAGCCTATGCCGGCTGACTATAGACTTCTTACCGGCTGGGTTACCTTGGGGTAACAGCCATATTGAATCTTTCCCAAATTGGTGGGAAGTAAATTAGATAAAATTTTCGCCGCCTTAGTTGCCTTGAGGCAAAGAAGGCTGTGGCTTGAATTGTAATTTCCCCCTCTGGGGTACCATGGGGTAACAGTCGGTGAAGATCTGTTAAAAGTTGATTAATGGGCGCATTAGCCGGCTAGGTTGCTTTTTGGCAATAGTTGTCTGCCCAACAAGATTTAATTTTGCCGCCTGTATTGCCTTGGGGGAAATAACCGGCTCTATCTTGTTTGCAATAGGTCATTCGGACGGTCATGGGCTTAACCTAGCCGGTTAAGACCGTCCGACGTTTTGACGCTTAGAACAATATACCACCCGGAAGGGAGATGTTCTCTTCGACAAATTCACCCGGATGGGCGTTGCCGGATGTCTGTTCGGAGGTTGAACAGACGGTTTATTGTAGGCTTTGTGCCGTTTAACCGACTAAGTTAGGTACTTAGCGTTTTTTTGCTTATGTTTGGGGCAAACGGTTACCCGATCTTAAAAAATACCCGGACGTGTTGTTCACATCGGGGCTTTGGTACACAAAGAAATTGAAATAAAGTATTTGTCATTAATTTACTCTATTTACAAAAAATGACTACATCTTCCTAGAAGTAGTACTTTTTCAAGTTATCCACATTCCAGGTCCTAGGTAGCTTCCTACCGTCTGGAGTTTCCAGGCGGTAGGTGCCGCCTCTGACTTCATCATATATCCGATAGGGGCCTTCCCAATTGGGGGTAAGCTTCCCTTGCTCATTTGCCCTGCCAGTGGCCTCCATCTTTCGTAGTACGAAGTCCCCAACTTTGAGAGGGCGCTTGCATACTCTTTTGTTGTAAGCCCTCGTCATTCTCAGACGGTATATTTTATGACGTAAGGCGGCATTGCCCCTGCGTTCTAGGAGTGAATCCAATGCTAGGCGCATGGCTTCCCAGTTAGCCTCCTCGTCATAAAGCATGACTCGGAGTGTTGGCTCATAGAGCTCTATTGGCAGGACTGCTTCAGTGTCGTACGTCATTAGAAACGGGGTTTCACCGGTTGCCCCTTTCTCAGTCGTTCTGATGGCCCAAAGGATGTGAGGTAACTCATCCGCCCAAAGACCACCGGCTCTTTCGATCTTCTTTTTTATGCCGTCTGAGATGAGCTTGTTAAAGGCTTCAACCTGACCGTTTGCTTGGGGCCGGCCAACAGATGCAAAATAATGCGAGATCCCCTGATCTCCTAACCAATACTTAAGGGCAGGCGTTTCAAACTGAGGACCGTTGTCAAAAACCATAGACATAGGCACCCCAAACCGGGTGATGATGTTTCTCCAAATAAAGGAGATGACATCCTTCGTCTTGATGCCTTTGACCGCCTCGGCCTCAACCCACTTAGTGAAGTAATCTACAGCCACCAGAATATATCTTCTACTTCCTGAGGCAGGCGTGTATGGACCCAAGATGTCCATGCCCCACTTTACAAAGGGAACCGGGCTGTAGATTGCCGTCAGGTCGGTTGCCGGACGGTGTATAAGACGGCCAAACTTCTGACATTTGTCACACTTTTTCACTAAGTCCATGGCATCCGCCTTAAGGGTCGGCCAGAAATAACCTTGCCGTCTGGCTCTCCTTGCTAGAGTCATGCCGCCTATATGTGAAGCACAAAAGCCCGCATGCAGATCCTCTAACACCTCTCTTCCCCGTTATGGGGTTACGCACTTCAGCAACGGCTGGAGGTACCCCTTTCTAAAGAGTTCCCCCTTGAACATTTCAAAGCTTAGAGCTTGCTTTTAAAGCGCTGCCGCTTCTGAAGAGGCATCCGGCAGGGTGCCGTCTACCAAATAGTCCCGGATGGGGTCCATCCAGGTGGAGCTTCGGTCTAAGATTCCAATGGGATCGTGCTCGATACTTCTTTTTTCCATGACCTCCCAAAAGACTGACCTAAGCGTGTCACAAGTGGCGGATGAGGCCAGTTTGGACAAGGCATCCGCCTGGTTGTTCTCGGACCGGGGCACTTGTTCCAAATGGAACTCATCAAATTCCCCCGCCTCCTCTTTTACCGCCTGCAAGTTTTTGATCATTGCCGAATGAGTGGCCTCGTAGTCACCATTGAATTGGCTGACGATCAATTGAGAGTCGGAGCAGGCATCAACTTTCCTTGCCCCTGCCGCCTTACACATGCGTATACCGGCTAGCAGGGCCTCATACTCAGCTTCATTGTTTGAAGCTTGAAATTTGAACCGCAGTGCATATTCGTATGTATCTCCTTCTGGAGATTTGCAAATTACGCCTACACCACAGCCGTTTACCGTAGAGCTTCCGTCTACAAATAACTTCCAAACCTGGCCAGCATCCTCCGGCTGAGCGGGCCTAGTCATTTCGACAATGAAGTCAGCAAAAGCTTGACCCTTTACTGCACGCCTAGGCTCAAAAGTTATTTCCAGGCTCTGAATTTCAACAGCCCATTTGATCATTCGGCCGGATGACTCCATGATGGTCATTGGTCGCTTGAGTGGCTGATCAGTATAGACAGTTATCGGATGAGCCAAGAAGTATGGCTTCAGCCGCTTGACTGCTTTGTAGAGAGCCAGCCCAAATTTTTCAATCATTGGGTACCGGAGTTCAGCATTTCTAAGAATATGGCTGATGAAATACACTGGAAGCTGCTTGCCGTCTCTCTCAGCGAGGAGAACGACACTAAGGGAGTGATCTGAGACGGCTAGATACATGTAGAGAACCTCCTTGGGCAGGGGGCTAACTAGTCTAGGCAACGAGTGCAGGTGTTTCTTTAACCTTTGGAATGTCGCCTCAGCCTCTTCTCCCCATTCAAACCTGGAGCTCTTCCTGATTGCTTGGAAGAAGTAAAGGCACTTGTCGCCTGACCGGCTGAGGAATCTTCCTAATGCCGCCAGGCAACCGGTTAACTTTTGGGCTTCCTTGACGGTTCGGGGTGACTGCATGTCAATCACCGCCTGGACCTTCTCCGGATTGGCCTCTATGCCTCTTTGATCATTCAAGAATCCGAGAAACTTCCCAGACTCAACACCAAAGACACACTTCTTGGGGTTAAGCATGACCTTGTGCCGCCTGAGTGTGGTGAAGGTTTCTCGGAGGTCAGCTAGGTGATCCGCCTGGAGCTTGGATTTGACTATCATGTCGTCTATATACACCTCTACATTCCTTCCAATTTGATGGGCGAAAACCGTGTTGATCATTCGTTGGAAAGTAGCAGGCGCATTCTTCAACCCAAACGGCATCACCGTGTAGCAGTACAGCCCCTGATCAGTGACGAAGGCCGTCTTTTCCTGATCCTTCTTCCATAGGGGAATTTGATGGAAGTCTGAGTAGGCATCCATGAAACTCATCAGGGCATGGCCGGCTGTAGAGTCAACCAGATTGTCTATCTTAGGAAGTGGATAGCTATCCTTTGGACATGCCCTGTTCAGGTCAGTGTAGTCTACACACATCCGCCAGGTACCATTCGGTTTTTTGACAAGGACCACATTAGCTACCCAATCCTGGTAGCTACCCAATCCTCGCCATGATCCCTCTTCTTTTGCCTAACTGGCTTTATTTTGGGATCAACAGCTAGCTTGTGGACGGCTAGATCCGGGCTGACGCCTAGCATCTCCTCCACTTCAAAGGCGAAGAGGTCTTTGAACTCTCTCAGGAGTTGGAGCAAGTCTGCCCCCAACTTTTCAAAAGCAACCATCTCAACTTTAATTGTTCTGTCAGGACGGCTGTCGTCCAGGACGACATCAATGCTTTCACCAGCCGGCTGGGGCCGGGGGTCATCCGACCTGTCCCCAGCTAGTGATTGCTATTTCATTTTCTTGGCGGGGGCCAATTGGTCCGCCTTTCTCTTTGTATCGCCTGCCCTAGGGACAGGCTCGGCTTCTTTGTCATCGAGGTCAGTAGGTTCCTCGTTGGGGTCGGCTGCATGGGCAGTCAGCCTAACGTCTGAGAGATAGCACTCTCTAGCCGCCTTTTGGTCCCCGCTTAGGGAGCCTACTGACCCATCATCCCTCTCGAATTTTATCAGCATGAGGGAGGGAATGATTACCGCCTTGGACTCATTGAGGGTTGGACGTCCCAATATGAGGTTGTAGGCAGTCAGCTCTTCGGCTACCAAAAACTTGACGACCATGTGCCGCCCTTCCCCCTTGCCTCCCAGCCGGATGGGTAGGTCTATCCTACCTACCGGATGCACTACCCCACCTCCAAAGCCGACTAGGGGGTGGGGGGCCTTGTGCATATTGTTGGGCTTGTATTTCAGCTTCGCCAAGCAGCGATAGCTTATCAGGTCAGACGAGCTCCCGGTATCGATTAGGATCCGACCAACTCTTTGATTGGCAACTTTACATTCGATGACAATGGGGTCATCGTGGGGCCGCCTGACCGTACCCCTGTCTTTCTCAAAGATGAAGACCTCTGGGAAGACGTCTTTCGACGCCTGGCCTTCATCCTCTGAGGCGGACAACTTCCTGATGTTGTCCTTGGCACCCCGAATGGTGGGGCCACCACTAGCGAAGCTGCCTGCAATGGTGTAGATATGCTCTTCATCTGTGTCAGAGCTCACCACCGGCTTCTTAGACGATTGCCCTCCATTTGTAGGGTTACCCTTGGACTTTGTCAGATAGGACTCCAAAGCCCCCTCATCAGCCAATCGGTCCAATAGCAGCCTGAGGCTGTAGAAACCATTGGTGTCATGGCCAATGTCCTCATGGAATTGGCAATACTTGCTCTTATCCCGATTCTTGACAGCGCTCTTTAGAGGAGCCGGCTTTTTAATGGTCAAGCGGTGTTTTATCTCCATGAGGATGGAGGAGCAGTCCTTGTTGAACTCGTACTTGGGGACGTACGGTTCTAACTTCTTTTGCTTCTTCTGGGATGACTGACCTGGGCGGTCAGCTGCCCAGACTTCTTTTCTTTTCTTTTCTTCTTTTCTGGTCGGCTGATGGAACCGGCTTTCCTTTACGTCAGACCGCCTAGGTTCTGACGGGTGCTTGACGGCACAGAGCTCCGTCGCCTGTATATAGGCTTCAGCCTCCATTAGTGCCTCCTAGAGGGTAGCAACCCTCTTGCGAACTAGGTCGAACTTGAAAGTCGACCCATCTTTCAAACCCTTGAAGAAGTCTGTGTACGCAACTTCGTCAGACAGTCCTTGTATCTGAATTCTCATCAGATTGAACCACCTGACATAGGACTGAAGTCCCTCCTTGTCACCCTGCCGGATCGCCCCTAGGTCGAGACTGGTTTTCTTGGCCGGGATGTTCATGGAGAAGTTAGACGCAAACAAATATGCAAGCGTCTTAAAGTTATTGATGCACCCAGCCGGCAGGTTGCCGAACCACTGTTGGGCTATGCCCTTTAGTGTTGCCGGGAAGCATCGACACCAAGCGGCGTCGTCCAACCCCTGTAGGTACATGAGGTTGGTGTAGGCCATCAAATGGTCTTCTGGGTTGGTGGTACCGTCGAAGGTACCTACCAACACATTCTTAACCTTAGCCGGCTGTGCCGCCTCGGTTATTTTGCGGGAGAAAGCCGAAGGCTGTTCCCCTAGGTTTAGCAGCCTGAGCTGCCAGTCCATGGGCTGGACGGTGTTTGCCGCCATTCCCCCAAAAGGAGAATGCTGCATGTATGGCGATCCAGCTCCATATGGTTGCTGAGGCACAAATGGAGCCTGGTGGATCACGTGAGGAGCAGTACGGACGGACGTGCCGTGCGTCTGGCTCATAGGGTGAGTTTCCGAATGCTTGATCGAAGAATTACAAAAACTGTCTGGGTATGTCGACGTAAAATCCGTCTGGGACATACTCTGACCTTTCTTATCCTGGATAAACAACCGGGCATCTGTGAAGGTCTTCTTTGACCCACCCGGCTGTATTTGCCGGATGGCCTTTCGCAGCCCTGATTCAGGGAAATGAATTTTTGAAAGGTCAATTAGGGGCCCATCCCCCCCTTTAGGCTTCGGGTGAGGAGTAGGCACCCGGTCTTTGATTAGCTTCTTTACTGAAGCCCTCTTGGCCGACTGGCCCTTGCTGGAACTAGCTGACTTTTTGATGATGTCGGTGATTTCCCCTTTGAAGCTACTCATGAGGTTCATGAGCTCCTCTCTGGTGACGGGGGCCGACCCCTCCGCCGCCTGGGGTTGTCCGGTATGCTTGCCGCCTGGGTTGTTGGGGCAAGCCTTGTCTTGACCCCGTTCCTTCTTTTCTTTGGAACGGGTGCGCCTAGAGCGGAAAGACCCGTCTGGGGCCATATAGGTTTCGACATTGTAGTCGTCCCCACTTCCGCCTTCATGGTCCGTGTGGACCTCAGGGTCAGCCGTGGGCCAGCTGCCCTCTACGTTTGGTACATTTTCAGATGCCATCCAAGTGGTACTCTCCCCACAGACGTCGCCAAATGTTTCGGAGTTTTTTTAGGTGTCCTACGGGAGAGTTACAGCACCGGGAATGTACGCCTGACTTCTATACCTGCAAAACCACGAAACTCCGGTTAGGTGGAGTTCCGCCTCCGACGGTCAAGTTAGTATGATTCCGGATGAAATTACGTACGGAAGGTAAATTGGTTCTCTCGGATTGCGGGAGATTCCGCAATTAATATTGCTCGGGTTTTTGTGGGCGTATATATGAATATCAATAAATGAGGTAGATTCCTCTATTTATAGCAGATGGGTCTGCTCCCCCATTGGGGGTACAATACCACGTGGCATCCATTGGTTGGATGCCCATGGCGCAATAAGGTGATGACACGTGTCAGACCCCTATAGGGCCACGTGTCAAGGGTAATTTTTACCCTAAACAAGGGTCACTATATTTAAATGGGAAATTTGTTTAGAACTACCTGGAAGATAGGCTCATTTGTTAACAACTACCCATTTTTTTTATTTGTTTACAACTACCCGCAAGTTTGAAAACGTTTGGGTAGCACTACCCATTGAGTTTTCCATCCAAAAAACCGTTAGTGGGCCCCACATTGTACACGTGTCATTTATTTATTGGATAAAAAAAAATAAAAAAAAAAACCCAGCCACCCCAACCACCGTGAAACCCTAGCCCCTATCCCCAGCCACCACCAAAAACCGGCCGGCTGCCACCCTAAACTTCCGAAACGGTCGGCCGGAACCCCCTGACCATTAATCAACCACCCACGCCACCATCTCCAAACCTACCAGCCACTGCCACCCCCTTTCAATGCAGGCGACCCTAACCCAAGACCCACGAACCCTCCCAAACCACCGCCTCTCCTCCCTTTCTATCCTCTGACAACACCAAAACCCACCATCGCACACCATTTTGAACACCGACCCGATTTCGATTGTATGTGGTGGTTTCGATTTCTGGTAAGAAGGGATTCGGTTTCGGGTCTGGGTTTGGGGGAGGGTGGTTCGAATCCAGGTGGCTTGTCAAAGAAGAGAGAGGGCGGTGCGGCGAGTGACCCTAGTGTGGGTCGTGGGTCGAAGGAGATAGAGGGAGGGTCGTGGGACTGGTACGTGTCGGGTTGGGGTGAAGGGTTGGTGGCCGGCCGTTTTCGGAGGTTAAGGAGGGTCGCCGGCCGGTTTTAGGTGGTGGCTAGGGGTAGGGGCTAGGGTTTCACGGTGGTTGGGGTGGGTAGGTTTTTTTTTCTTTTTTTTTTATTTTTTTATCCATTTTTTATTTTTTATCTAATAAATAAATGACACGTGTACAATGTGGGGGCCCCTAACGGTTTTTTGGATGGAAAACGTTAATGGGTAGTGCTACCCAAATGTTTTCAAACTTGCGGGTAGTTGTAAACAAATAAAAAAAATTAAAATGGGTAGTTGTTCACAAATGAGCCTATCTTCCGGGTAGTTATAGACAAATTTCTCTATTTAAATATATTGTTATTTAAACCTAAGGGTTTTTATATATTCAGTAAAAAAAAAGGTAAAGATGTTAATAAAAAAAAAAGGGTTATTATGTTAAAATAAAAGACAATGTGTTAGTTATACTTATTCTGTTCCACAAATATTGCAACAAGGATGAAATTACGCATCCCAAAGCACATTTTATGTGTTAAATATCCATAATTATACAAGAGTAAAAATTATAAAAAGTTGATATTGTGAAAGTATTTTACGAGACGAATCTAACAAAACCCCACATGACTATATTTTACTTTACGTATAAATTAATAATATGTGTTCAAACAATCGTGATGAATAGTGCAAAAGTCTAGTTGTTACAATATTACTAGAATAGAGGAAGTATAAAGGTTAAGAGATTCGTTTATATTATAATGAAAATTTTAATATACTGGGTAATATAAATACTCCGTATTAAAGGTCACTAAGTTATTGTGTTCAAATTAACGTCAATTGCATATGTGGACCTCATGCTCGCACAAGTTTTAATAAAGGTTACCATAATAAAATTAGGGCCACTATGTTGAAATTAAGATCACTATATTCAACATTACGTTAGTTATGGTGTATAGACTTCAAGTTCACAATAAAATTATTTTGAACCAGGTCCACACAAGATTTTTTCTTCGATCTTTTGTAAATTTCCAATTTGCAATGATTGTCTTATTGTTCGTTTTTCATTTTATCGAATCTTTTTGGACATATACTTTAATTGAGTGGTGTAAATCCCAACTATACATACCGGGTAACGCCCGCGTTTTAAAATGAATATACGAATCTATCCTTTCATATACTCTATGGTTTTCACCCATGCAACTCGAGAATATTCATCTCTCTCCTTCTAACAATCCACCATCGACCACCACCAACCAAGAGGCAAGGTCATCGCGGGAGAAAATGTTGTGATTTTTTTCGAACAAAGCCAGAAACGCCTATTTTTTTCGAAAACCCAGAGTGAAAACACCCAAAAAATTCGAAACTCAAACGGTTATACGAATTCTAGGAGTGTTTTGTGAGAAACGCTCAGAATTTTCGTATAATCGTGAGGGTTTCAAAAATTTTGGGCGTTTCTGCTATGGTGATTAGAAATTTTTAGGCATTTTTCCGAAAAATGGAAGAACAACCCAGATTTAGACGTATGAGTAGTGAATTTTGAGTGAAAATGATGTTCTAAATTGATATCTAGTTCTCTACCTACTATGTACTTAGAAAAGATTATCCAGAGGTCAAATTTTGCCCAAAAATAGGTTTTTCGAAGGATTTTTCGTTTTTGACGAATTCAAACCTAAATTAACGATTGCTTGTTAAGTATTTGATGTGAATGATTTATGTGTTAATCTACTCCACTTATTCCTAGTTTTTTCATGTAAATTTGGATTAAATTCGTTGATAACTATATTAGAAAGCTCTAAATCTATATAAACCCTTTTCTTGAAATAACAATTGATGAATAATTGAATTATTAAATAAATCATTATGTAATAGGTTTAATAGACTATGATTCCATGAAATAATCTTTATATATTCTTATTATTAAAACATTAATTGAATTAGTTGTTTTAATTTGAATCACTAGAACCCTAATTCTTGAATAAACATTGAATTTTTGATAATTTGGGGATTGATTGAAAATTCATGATATTCATGTATTCTTGCAAATTTGGGGAATTGATTGAAAACTAATTCACAACCTTCAACTTCATACTACCTCCAAAAGAAATGCATTGATCAAGAATTTAGCATTCATCAAGTGCTAAAAGAGAAACTAAACAATAAAGAAATCAAAACAACATTTCATTATTATGAATATTTTTTGTTTTTAGAAAATTATTATGAATATAGGTTGAGCTTAATCTAACAAAAAGCCATCAAAATAGCATATACGAAGAAATAGATGATGTAGATATAAATATTGTGTTTTATATAGTACTTGGTAACCCAAGAAAATATGAAAACTCCATATTCATTTAGACTCATCAATAACAATAGATTTCGTACTCACAGTCAAACCATGCAATTTAGTAGCATAATCTAGCCCATACAAAATCCATACCATGACCAAGGAAGAAATGAGCACAAACACAGGGCCAATCAACCACAACAACAAAGGCAAACTAATGCACAACATTCTACTCCCTACAACTCCCATCAGAAACCCTCTTTCCAACACTCTCTTTGTATGCCCACGGCTCAAGAACTCGCCTGACGCGTTGATCAAGAAGTTAGCATCCACCAAGTAGCTGATGGCTATTGAGCTGCACAGGAAACTGGTCAATAAGAACACCAATGCTGAACCATACTTGAGGACAACGATCCGGCCTGTTTGGGACCCGAAAAATTGAGTCGTGGCTAGAAGGTCACTGGCCTTGTACGCGTTGTTGGCTAATGCTGCTAGTGCAGTGGTTATTAGCATGGTTGGTTATGGTGGCTGTTAGTATAGACTCCATTAGAGTGTTCCTTAGGCTTTGAACTGCTAGTACCTCTTTCTTGTCATCACCCTGTTACATTGACATTTTGTATCCAAAAAAATTAAAGTTACCATTAGCTAGCTTTAAAACTACCACACATGTTACTAGTCTCAATTATCATCAATCCTTCAACTTATATGAATTTGTTACAAACTTAGATAACTCTTGAATAACTACAAATAACTGTTATGCCGACCCTGAATTAGTTATCATGTCGTCACACATAACATAATTAAAAAATATGTCACCTTACAAAATGACCTTTATAATATTTGTGTATTTCCATCCTTCAATTTAACTTAATTTCATAAAGGCAAGTTAAGAAAATCTAACAAAATCATTATTACCTTAAGAAAGGTACTTGGTAATAATTTTTACCAGCCATCCCAAAGGGCCTAAATTACGTAAAAAATTTCAATAATTTGTAATAAAGATAGTACTACATATATTAGATATATCCCCAAACATATGGATTTTACTTTGATTAGATCAAAATAAGGTGTAACAATTAAGTGACAATATATACATATATATATATATATATATATATATATATATATATATATGATTAAAACTATATTATAGAGCTTTTATAATTAATTGAGGGAAAGAAATATTACCGGTTTGATACCTTGAAGCCATTCCCTCCTCTTGAGAGTGTTGATTCCAATGGTGGTAAGGGAAGGATTGTGCTTGAAATTGTGCCAAAGAAAAACATGATATCCCACACTCAAAAACAAACTTAAAGGAACTAATGTTGTATCCAAATAATTTGTCACTGCCATTAAATTAAATCTTTTGAAGCTTTGAATTGGGAAATTATAACTTGTTAGAAGAAATTAAGACTGATAATTAATCAAGAAATTTCACTGAAAAAATAAGTGGTTTTGAAGTTTGGTAAGGAGACTTACTAATAAGAAAAAAGTTGAGTCCTAGTCATGAAAGCAAATTAGAAGCTTTTCTTAATTGGAAACCAATAACTCAATTGGTAAATGACACATTGTGGAGCCCACATGAATTAAGAAAGATTAGTAACTGAAGCACTATTATTTGTTCACATTTTTTTTTTATTTAAAGCTTTTATATGATAAGATAATATTATAGATATATATGTATATGTGTCAAAAAAAAATATTATAGGTATAAAATGGGATATGGAATGCTGAGCATGCCAAAATTAGGCCATTTTGCCACCTTTGCCAAAATTGATAGTTGAGCCGATTAGGTTCTTGATCACCGTATAAACTTTAAGAATATAGAAACATGCATGATGATCTTCATACATATCTTGTGAAAAAAGGTAAATGATAACTAGTTGGTTAATAAAGTGTTAAAAATCTGGCAATATCTGGTGTTCAATACATGGGATTAATATTGTTTTACATCATTTGTTCTTTTTGCTTCTCTCAGTGCCAGAATCAAAAAGGAATAAATTTTGTGAAAATTGTTATTTCTTTGAAAATCATTGATATATATTTTATTAATAGGTATGAAGTACAAAATTTTTAATAGATAAGAAGTATGAATTTAGCATTATGATTTTCATACAAATTTTCTTAAACATCATACGAAGTACTTGTATTACGTAGTATTTCAGACAATTTACTATTTAAGCTAAGTTTGTCAAAAAAAAAAAAAAAAAAAAAAAACTTGATAATAAGAAACGTGAGTATCTGTTATGAGTGATAATAGTTTTTTAACTTGTTTGGCAGAGCACACTACTATTCATGCTCCAATTATATATTTCACATGTATTTCCCAAAGAAAAATAAAAAGGAAGCTAATTTTCACATGATATGTACCAAGAGATTGATGGATTAGGGAGAAAAGTTCACAAATATAAGGACACTGCCAATTGCTAATGAAAAATAGAGCATCAGAGGTCATCAATGATCATAGATGAAGACTCCAATCCACATGCACACTGTCATTGGATTGGGAAGGAACACCGAAGCAATGGCCAAAGATCAAGAAGGAAACAAAGCTTAAGAGAGCAAGAAAGGGGCCAAGAGTTAAAAGATGGTATTCGCTTTAATAATGTACATACAAATGTGCAATCAAGTTATAACAGCCAACCTCAATGGCTCAATGCATTCAAGAGCAGATTATAGTTTCTCGCAGAGCACTATTGTTGGTAGGCTTTCCAACTTTCTAATTAAAGTAGAAAATCATGCATGCTTGAACACCAAGCTCGAGGAACAAATACACAAGTCAGCTTGTTCTTGTCATAGCTAAGTTACAGTAATGAGTAATGACATGGTTTTACAAGAAAGCTTCCCCAGTTCCCCCCTAATTCTTATGCTAAGCTGTTCTTCCGCATATATACAGAAACACAAAATCATGGATCAGTGAGCATCTCCCCATTTCAGTATGGATGATTCAAAATTATAGTGCAGCTATAGAACTTTCTGCTGCTCCATCTATTCTCGCTTATCCTCCTCTAGTTCCTCCCTAACCCCAACAAACACGTGATCAGTGGAGCCTGAAACTTTTCTCTCTTTCCTTTCGATCATGCTTGCCATATCAGCAGCAACCTTGACTCCACTACTTGTCAGTGAGACACCCTCTTCGTCTAGGTCATCACCAGACTCTTCCAAATAGGCATACCTAAAAGCAAAAAAAAGAATTAGATTTGGTATTTAGATGCATGATTCATGACTCATGACTCATGACACCTTCCTAAGACAGGAACCATAATGGGTGATAACATATAGAGATAGCATACGACAGGCAACCAAAATGCAATAAGCATAATAAATTAACAAAGCCCTGAAAAAGAACAAAGAACAAACAGAGACTCATCACAGAATCATAAATAAACATTACTCAAATTTGCAGCTTCGGACATGGATTTACGAAATCAAATTTCCATATTGCACAAAAGCACAAACACAAACGTAGAAATTCAGTTGATAGAAGCTTACTACGATTCTACATAAACCAAAAGTACCATTGGATGAAGGCACAAGATTCCAGGATCAACGAGAAATAGAAACAGAAAAGGCAGCAACTTAAATCAATCCATCAAATACTCAGGCTTAGGCTCATACCAAGTTATGTGAGAAGTGGCGAAAGCTTGTCAAAAGTTGGATCAGCCTCAATTTCTATAGCTTCCAAGCAAATTTGAGGGGTTACTATTATCTTTCATACCCACCATCCTTTATAATTTCCTCCATTCCCCTAATATTGCACCAATTGGACTTTTGACGCTATTCACAAACTCTTCAATTACATATTGTAATATGCTACCTCGGTTTCTTATTATTTACAACAAATGAGTTTGCGCAAACTCCTAGGCAAAATTTGTTTGTGAGTGTTAAATGGAGAAAGAAAGATAGAAATGCATGTGATGAGGAGAGACAAAAAACATGACACCTTGAAAAAGAAAGAAAATATTTGTTGCAAATAACATGAAACATCCATTTTTGGCAAATGTTGAAAATAATATCTAATTTTTAAAATTTTTACTCCTATATAATTAAAGAAAGATATTTAAGATTGGAAAATGTGCATTGGGATGCATATTCCCCCTATGTTGCAATATTTGGGATCCACACTAAAAAATTAAAATACCCTTATTATACTTGGCTATCTCCTTCAAAGTCTCTCTATACCACTTCAAAAAGGTAAGTTTGATGATGTAAGCACAATCTATTTCTGTTTCAGGAAATGAAATTTTTTTTTTTCAGACAAACCTAAAAAGTACGCATAAAATAGACACCTATATACAACAAAAAGGCAATTGCTTCAGAAGCTAAACCCATAATTAATACTAGGCGCACAAGAATGTCTCAAGCTCTGCTAGCTAATCAATGTTTTGATACTTGTTGCAGCTTATCTAGATAAATTGCCAATGTCTGTCTTGTAAATTATAATATGAAATTGCAGTGCCATTCCTTATTCTAGATCTATTTCAGTAGAACCTAAAACCATTAAAAGGGTAATTATGAATAGCATCTGCATGATTTGAGCTTGCAGGTTGCAAAAATCAATTCCAATATTTCTTACAGCTCATCTTATCAAAAGTGCTAATGATAATCTTGGAATACAGGAATTCAATATCCAAGAGTTGGAGTGCAAAAGATCAATCTGTCTAACACAAATACTTATGTTATTTCACATATTATGAAGCAAAAAATGATTGAAAAAGTAAGAATAGGAATATAGTTGACCATACAAAGCTGGACGGCAGAAATAATACTAGTAATCAAATTGACTACTGAACCACTGACCAGAACTGGCTTGACTCATTTTTTTATTCCTGTCATCCAACTTAAAAACGCAAACCGGAAATCAATGTTGTATATGCCTCCAACTCTACAAGACATATTCCCATCATTTCATTTGAACTCTCTTTTTTTTAATATAAAAGAGTTAAGAGAGATAATCTTTGTTTCCACTTAAAGAGCCAAAATAATACAAAAGATACACTCTTCGTACAATAATAGTCTTCACTCTTCACGTAATTCCAACTCCTAAGTCTTAAGGATGAAAAGACCCTTCATGACATTATCAGTTTCTCACAGGCTCCATTACATAGTTTAGTATTTAGAAAGGCTAAAGCATAAGCATAACTATTTTGGAAAGTGACATAGTTTCCAAATATCCATGGTTAATACTTCGTATGTGGTTATTATATCCATATGTAGGAAAAATTAGGAAAATGTAAAACTCCTTATAAAATGCTGAAGATGATGGAGAGTTTTACTGTAGAAGGATGAGGTAAGCTTCCCAGATCTAGCATTAGTAACTTAGAATTAAGGAAAGTAGAAGCATCCCCTCCCCCAAGTTTTACTTTTCTAGGGTATGGTAATGAAGATGAGTGCAGAGGAGGGAAAGGTTTTACCCATTTACTCACATTTCTTCAAAGATTCCTTATACCAATTTTTGTGGAATTGGTAGAATTATGCTCAAAATTGTGATTCAGCAATTTTATTATTTTGCCATGATACTATGAAGATTCTTCTAGATTTGTGAATCTTTATCTGATGAACATGGTTTGCTAATATTTGAGAAACAAGATCTTAAAAGCCTATGAACTGGATTCACAATTTTACCATAGCCAGAAAATACAATAAATAAATATAAAAAATCAAAACAGAAAAGCCAAGATTCACTGGCACACCTATTCAGAAAACAAATTTTTGTACTACAATAACAATATACAGACAGCTTGTCACCTCCTATTAAAGGAACGCTAAGTGATTGGGCTGTAGGTGAAACCCAGACATCAACAAGAGGAAAGAGGAGAGGGGGGGGGGACAATAGAATCCAATATTGTCATTTTATACAGAATTAGCAAAGGCCTGCGTATTACCTATATGTCAGTGATGCAAAGAAGTAATAGAAAGGAAAAGGCAGTCTTTTTACTTGATTCGATTAGTTTCTATCGTATTATTTTCCACCACTATAAAAATTCGGGAAAGCCGTGAAATTGAACATAATACACAGATATCTATCTGTTTCCCAACAATAAATTTGCCTTTTAGTATATAACACCCACCCACATGCAAGCATTGCAGAATAGAGACAGCAATACTCTTTAAATTCATAGCTAGTCTCAAGAGAGGTACCACAGACATCGGGAACAAATCAACAGACTTACATATAACAAGTGCTACATACCTTGTAGGGTTGCGAGAAGGAGCCCAGAGTATACATATCACAACTAAAAGAGAGTATGCAAGCAGAGCCCAAAAGGCAGGAATGATCCATGCAATCCGCCAAAGCTCGCCTAAAGGATCAGTTGCATTAAAATACAACTGCAAAAAAGCAGATCATATAAAATAAGGTAAAGGACAATAATTTTTGTTATGAGTAAGGACAGGAAAGAAGAACAGGTGAATATAAAGTACCTCATAACCAATCCAAGAAATTGAGAGCACTACAAATATCGCAAGAGAATTTGTAAATTTCCGGTAGAGCTCTAACTTAGCCAAGCTTCTACGAAGCTGAATTCAAGAATTAAAAAAGATAAATATAATGGAATTGCAAAATCTTACCTAATCCACAACAGTAGAAGCATCAGTATACATGATAAAAGATAACAGAGACAGCATATACATCCACATAATGCCTCCCTGCCCCCCCCCCCTCCTCTCTCTCTCTCTCTCTCTCTCTCTCTCTCTCTCTCTCTCTCTACAAAAACACGGGGGTGCCTATTAAGAAGTTCATTTTCTAGAAGTTTTAAATTCAAAGAAATCAATTCTGTACAGAGGAGAGCATTTAAAGATGAAATTAAATTTACCCCAAAAAAAAAAGGAATTTATAGAAGTAGAAAATTTACCTGCAGCTTCTCCAAAGTGTTTGAAAGGGAGGAGAATATCCACAAAATGAAGCACGTGTCCATAAAC
Source organism: Chenopodium quinoa (assembly GCF_001683475.1). Classification (NCBI taxonomy): domain Eukaryota; kingdom Viridiplantae; phylum Streptophyta; class Magnoliopsida; order Caryophyllales; family Amaranthaceae; genus Chenopodium; species Chenopodium quinoa. The sequence goes on along the minus strand of NW_018742205.1, from coordinate 7,565,803 downwards.
ACGACAGGCAACACCAGAACTAACTTGGTTTTCCCAATGAAATCATTAATATTGCCCAAATGTTCATATAGTTCAAGCGCCTCATAACCTAGAAAGTATATACCTCCAAAAAACATAACCTTCGATGTGATAGCCCCTAAAGTTGGTTTGACCACACCATATCCCATGGAAACAACCAGGAGGAGGAGTCGGGAGAGTGTCTTTTTAACTGCAGTAAAGGTTACTGCCCACAGAGTGACCCCCATTGGCCTAACACCTGTTGCATTCAGATTGGAATAGTCAAAATACCATAATGCCATTTCAAGCATACCAAGGGCAATCACTGCTGTAATGTGATAGTGCAGCTGTATAATATCTTTCCAGAATTGAACAAACCGCAATAGCCAAGCCAGTCCTAGCAAAAGGTATGCTAAAGACATGAAACCATAAAATTTCATCAAAGGAGTCATTTTTCCAGGCAAATAACCATCCGGATTCTTCCATACCGTTCTTCCACTTATTGTCGTACCCTTTAGTGTCGGATCACAATACATAAAGTACAGATAATACATTCCTGTGCTGTTAATGTCAACAGACTGGAAAGGCATCAAGGCCTTGTCGTTCTTTCCTTCAAAGAAAACCTTGATCCGTTTAGGCCATTCACGCTTTTCTGGATTAGGCTGCATTATTACCTCACCTATCTTGCAATGCCCCTCACTCGCAAGGGTTTGATTGCAACATATTGCATCTGTTTTGAGGTATGTTCCACCAATCCTTTCACGGTCTTTCACCTCAACTATGATAGCTTCCACCGTACCAGTATATTGCTGCCATTCATTCTGCTTCTCTGCAGACTCTTTTGTCCTTGTAAATGTAACAGATTCAAATCTGGAATGCCAACAGCACATAATACCAAACCAAGTATCAGTAATTCTAATATTGAGCACAAAAGCCTGTCACAACTAACGTTACCAAAAATGTAGACAATGCAAAAGCTCAGTGGATCCATCAAGGCATAAATTCCATAACAACAGTTTCTAAGTAACAAACTTAGCTCTTTCTGTCACTAAATAACAGGATCATTTATATTCTAGGCCGCCTAATACGATACAGAGCAACTCATATCTACAATTAATAATTCAAAATTTTTCATAAATGCCTTATATGATGCTTGACTAAGAATGTCAAGTAAAGACTTCTTGTGGACCATAGTACGGCAGAGAAATACGAATATAAAATCAATTTTCTTTATTCATAATCCCTGATCAAATGTGACCGACTCTTTTATAGGGACCGAGACAGTGTAAACTAAGCAATTCTGTAATAGATTGTAGTCTCATTACTCCAAAATAAGATCATGTGGATGCCAACTAACTTGGTTAGTATAAAAGCAATAGGGACTATACTAATCAAATCCCGACTACATCAATGCCCTTTGAGCTCTCAACACCGAAAACGTAACCAACATAACTAGATTCTTTTATGTTTCCCTCCCCCTTAACCATCCAAATACCCAATCCTATATTACAAATAACTGAATCATCAACGCGATACACCTTCTTGGCTCTTCACTCAAATAAACAAACCTAACACGAATTCCACAAGCTAGCAACTTCATTGCAGAAGTGATCTCAGGCTAAAAGCTCACCGATTTTCAATTTTCGAAATTTTAGCAACTTCTACTATACAAACAACCCTTCACAAGCTCAAAATAGATGGATGAAACGGAATCACCGCCATAGACTTAAACCAACTAAACAACAAAACATCAACCGCCAATTAAAATCTCGAAAATCAAACAATTAAATCTAAAATTGACGAATTACAGTATCAAACAAACAATTCAAATTCATGAATACGATGATCAAATAATCAACAACTTACAAAAACACAAATTAAATGAAAAAAAAATAAAGATGAAAATATACCTAATAAAAGACCTGCCTTTGGAACTTTTTTCGGAAGAAGAAGAAGAGTGATCGGAAACCTTAGAAGCATAGAGACCTTCGCTACCGCCATGGAAGAAGAAGGCGTTAGATTGAGGGATGAATTTTTCATTTCTGTAATCGTGAATTGAAGCTTCAACTTTTTGGATTGAATTGAAGAAGAAGAATGTAAGCCCTAAAAAAAACCCTATTTTTAATTTAACTGGAAATTCTCTCTCCTCCATTGTTGTTGTTGATTATTCTGTGTTTTTTAATTTTAGGATGAAGAAAAAAGGGGAAAGGCGAAAGGGAAAGGGATGAACGGTGACAAAGAAATGTACCAAACACGAGGTCAGAAACCAAGACAGACAACCAACGACGTGGAACTTTTTTTTTTTTTTTTTTTTTTTAAACTGGCATTGTCATGTCTATTAACTATTCCTAAAACAAAACTAATAAATGGACTCCCACATTGAAATATGTATTAGGCGATATTGAATATGTATTAAATCATAATTTTGATGAAAATCTAAAATTTTAAAATTACAAATATTTTTGTACAAGGTGCATTTTGTTTATCCTTTTTCACAAATTATAAAAATAAATTTTATATAAATCGTGCATCGGGTTCTAACCTAGTATTTTTACATATTAAAATTTTAAATTTAGTGCTAGGAATTAAAAAATATAAATAAAAAAAAAAGGTGTTTTTAACTTTTATTAGGTTTGGTAGGTTGTAAATTTTGACAAAAAAAATCTCAATCTTAAGGGTTTGTTTGGCATTGTTTTTAATTTTCTATTTTTTAAAAAACAAAAAACCAAAAACAAGAAAAAGGTGTTTTCTCTTTTCTATTGTCAATTTTCAAAATTATCATGATTTTAATAAGTTTGACTAATTTTTGATTCATTATATGACATATATCATATGGTTTTAAAAAACAAAAAACCATAAAACAGAAAACCAAGGTAATACCAAACGCGATTGCTTGTTTTCATTTTGTGATAATAATATTCCTCTTATCATAGCCCGAGGTGGCCAGTGGGCCGGGTTGGACCCAGCCCACCCTAACTCGCACGGCTGGTGGGTCACGTGGGTCCGACCCGGTTTCAATCCGGCACAGCCCGGCACAGCTCGGATTTAATCCGGGTTGTGTCGTGGGTCCAAAATTTTCGACACAACCCATTTCAACCCAGCTCAGTTTAACCCGTTTGATTCGACCCAAATCGCACAACCCGTTTTGACTCATTTAATTCGACACACCTAGCCCGTGAACCCACCTAACCCGACCCACCTGGCACAACCCAGCCCGCACGGCCCACCCGCACGAATGACCCACCCAACCCGCACGAGCCAACCCACCTAACCCGCACGCATGACCCACCCAACCCGCACGCATGACCCACCCAACCCGCACGGCCGGCACAACCCGCACGGCCGGCACAACCCGCACGGCCGGCACAACCCGCACGGCCGGCACAACCCGCACGGCCCGCACAGCCCGCACAATTCGCACAATTCGCACGACCCGCACGGCCCGCACGGCCTAACATCCATTTTTAAAAAAAAAACGGCTAGTTTTTTGTATCTAACGGCTAGTTTTTTGTATCTAACGGCTAGTTTTTTAAGTGTATGATCATCCATTCTATTTTTCCTATAAATACCAATTCCATTTCACTCAAATTTCCACACAAATTCAAGCTTTCTTTCTCTCTTACTTAAAAATTCTTATTGTTCTCAAATTCTCAAGTGTTATATAGAGTTATATTTTTGTTAAAAAAAATCTCCTTAATATTATTATTAGTATTCTTAAGATTCTAAAAAAAAAAAGTTCTTCTCCATATTATAATTAGTAATCATACAAAAAAAAATGAGCTCAAGAGGAGGAATGGGAAGGAGTCAAAGTGGTGGTCGAAGTGGTAGCCAAAGGAGTGGTGGTGCAAATTTTTCGTATGAAATTAATACGGAAAATTTAAACCAATTTGTCAATGAATATGGAGATTATGGTTTAAGAGATAGGCAAAATATTCAAACGTCTCCACCACAACATTTCTCCCACGAGTCCCACCAATCATCAAGTTCAACTATGCCACCTCCATCGCAACCAACATCTCAACCTTCATCTCAAGGTAATTTCTAATTAAATTTTTATTGTTATGAATATTTAAAAAAACTATTATTAATGATTATAAAGTTAGTTTAGTTTCCAATTTTCTATGATTTACAATTAGTTAATTACCATGAAAAATGCGTTTAAATAAGTATAATTAAAATATTTAAAATTTAAAAGCTTATTTTCATGAATAGCATTTAAAAATTAATTTTAATAATTTGATTTATGAAAGGTGGTGGCGGTGAAAGTAGAGGTCGAGCACATTTTTCTTGGGTGTGGAAACATTTTGAACGAGTTGAGGTCACACCCCCGGGATGGCAACCTGGTCAACCAAAGAGGTTCACGTGTACATGCCTAGTTTGCAAGGCGCTAGGTGCAAATGTCAAGTCATATAATTGGAAAACGGGAGATGGAACCGGAACCTTGAGTCGACATTTGCAAAATAAACACGACTTGTTCGAAAATGGCCCCCGTCCTTCGGGGGGTGGCGTCCAAACACAATTGGGTGGATACATGAACCAACCCGGCGGAGGTACACCTTTCATTTATAATAAAGATAGAATGATTGATGAAATGAGTACTTTAGTTATTGCTAATGAATACCCTTTTAGTTACGGTGAAAATGCAAACGTTGAGCATTTTAATAAAGTTGCATTACAACCTGCATTTACTCGTGTCCCCCGAAATACCCTAAGACGTTATACACAAACTTCTTATTATAAGTATAGGAGTGGTTTGATTGAATTATTTCGTACTTTTGATGGTCGTGTTAGTTTTACAAGTGATACATGGACTTCTAGTTTTGGCGAACCTTTTCTTTGCATTACTGCTCATTGGGTGGATGATGATTGGTTTATTCAAAAACGTATACTATGTTTTCAAGCTATGGAAGAAAGGCATACCGGTTTTAACATCAAAGTTCGTATTTTGGATTGTTTAAAAGAATTTCACTTGAATAATAAAGTTTTTTCTTTGTCTCTTGATAATGCAACTGCAAACACAAAGTGTATTGACTATTTGAAAAATGACTCCGAGCTGAATTTGTTGTTGGGTGGTAGTCTCTTGCATGTTAGATGTTGTGCTCATATTTTGAATTTGTCTGTTCAAGAGGGTCTCGCTGAGTTGCAACCATTGCTAAACCCAATTAGAACAGTTATAAAATGGATTAGGATTACTCAGTCAGTTAGAAGAAAGTACATAGCTATGTGTAAAGAGAGAGGTCTTAAGAAAAGACAATGGTCTATTGATACCCCTACCCGTTGGAATTCTACTTTCAAGTTGTTGAGTGATGCTATAAAGTATCGTGATATTTTGACCCAACTTTACAATGAGACTCGTGTTGATCCTACTGAGTTAATAACCGAAAGTCATTGGACTAATGCTTCTTTTGTTCGTGATGTTTTAAATGCTTTTGATAGTGCAACTCATATTTTCTCTTATATTTATGAGCCTAACGTTCATTTAGTCATAATTGAGTGTGTTAAAGTTGTTCACACCATCGAAGAGCATATGAAGATTGATGGACTTCGTCCCGTTCTTGATAGCATGAAACGTAAGTGGCATACTTATTTTAGTGAATTTCCAATCATTTATGGAATTGCTGCTATTCTTGACCTCGGTGTCAAAGCTGAAGGTTTGGAAAATCTTTTAGAATTTTATTATACAAGTTTAAGTATCGATTATGATGTTAGTGAATATATTAACAAATGCAAATCTGTTTTGGGAGACCTTTATGATCATTATGCATCTATTTATGGTTTTGATTTGGCAACACCAACTACTACTAGCACTTCCGATTCTAGAATTGGTTTTCTTGATAAAGTTATGAAAAAAAAACACAAAGCATCTACATCATTCTCATCATCATCTTCTTCAACACTTGCTATTAATGATTATTTGTCATATCAACATGAGACCAACAACAACTTTCAAATTATAAAATGGTGGCAAGAACATAAAAAAAGTTTTCCTATATTGGCGAGAATTGCAAAAGATATACTTGCAGTTCCCGCTTCATCTGTTGCTTCCGAGTCTGCTTTTAGTGCAGGTAGAAGAGTGTTAGATGAAAAAAGATCTCGCTTAACTCCGGAAAGCATTCAAATTTGTGTTTGTAAGAAAGATTGGGATCAAGCTGAAAGAAGAACTCAAGGTTTAAAGGAAGACGAAGACGATGAAGATGATCCTGTGATGATATTGGAGTCGTCAACGGATGATGCAGCTTCCGGGGATGATGATGCAACAAACATGGGTGGCTAGAAAAGTCTAAATCAGGTACGCTAAGAACTACGTGGGCTTTGATTCTTTCGGGATACGTAGGCAACTTATTTTTCGAAAATTACAATTTAATTGCAAAATTAAATTTTAGTTTTCTAAAGATAGGTCCAAGCCCCCCCCCCCCAAATTTCAAAAGAAGTACAATATAAGAACTACGCTGGCTTTGATTCCTTATTTTATAATATAAGGATACGTAGGCATCTTAATTAAGAGCAAGCCATCAAATTGTTAATTTTGTAAAAATTAAAACACCACACAACCCACCCGACCCTAACCCACGAACCCACCCGACCCTAACCCACAAACCCACCCGACCCTAACCCACCTAACCCACAAACCCACCCGACCCTAACCCACTAACCCACCCGACCCTAACCCACCTAACCCACAAACCCACCCGACCCTAACCCACTAACCCACCCTTCGACCCACCCTAACTCACTAACCCACCTTGACCCGTCTAACCCACGAACCTAGCTCGACCCACCCATGACCCGTCTAACCCACAAACCCAGCTCGACCCACCCACGATCCGTCTAACCCACAAACCCAGCTCGACCCACCCACGACTCGTCTAACCCACGAACCTAACCCTGGTGTGTCCAACTTCTCCGACCCAACCCACGACCCGGCCCACCCTACCCTACGTGTGTCGTGCCGTGTGTCATGAAACCCCAACCCGCGACCCACCTAACCCTAACCCAGCTCGCACGACTCGCACGGTGGACACCTCATTCATAGGTGGTTTAGTTATCACCATAAATTATTGATTAATTGGATAGATAAGCTATTATATATACGAGAAAATACAAGTTAATATCCTATATTAACAAAGTTTGTTTATATCAGGGTATAAATGTCATTTCCACAAACTATTCAGGGATATTTTTGTAAATTCCCCAACATTAAATCTTCAACCTTCTACAATGGAGGTGACTGTGAGTATCCACCGCCACAACCACCACCACACCCAAAACCCTTTATCACGATTTTTCGTCAAACCACCAAGAATGATGCAATTGTACCTTCTTCAAACATTAACTGAGCAACTTCATCAACAATCGAACCCAGCACGAAGCTTCTTCAAGCTCGATTCTCGTCAAATCGAAAATCAACAGCTTCATTGTTACAGCCCAAGTACCGTCGGAAAATACCTGTCATTTTGGGTTAACCATTCCCCTAATTTATGTATTAATTCTTAGGTTTTCTTTAAATTTGGTGGCGAAGTCGCCGTCTGGCCGATATTCATGGAAGAAGGGGATTGTTGGTGGCGTTCATGGAGGTGTATTGATGGTGTTTACATTATTCATGCAATTTTGGTGATGGTGGTGTACTGGTTTGCTACTGTGATGTGCTGAGAAGAAGAAGATGAAATATATATATATATATATATATATATATATATATATATATATATATATATATATATATATATATATATATATATCTTTTGTTGGTGGATATTAATGTAAGTTGTTAATATAGGATATTAACCAAGTCTGGCTCTATATATACTACGTACTTTGTATTTCATATCTTTATTAAACCATTGTACGTACGTAGTATTGTACATATATATGACTTGTTAATAATGAATTAATACAAATACATCGACCCTTCAAGAAACTTAACAATGCACCACCTCAACTTACTTTGTAAATCGTTACGGTATGAATTCTAACTCTGGTCATAACATTTGGAGTATGCACTTCTATCACATTTTTACCATGCTCATATACTCATTTCCACCTCCTTCATCATTCGTACACATAATTTTTTATTATTCAACAATATTATTTGTTTTTTTTTTTAATTTTTTTTTGTCTGACGATAAAGTGATTTAATCACTTCCTAATGTGCTATACACTAAAGAATCCTTGCAAGAAAGCTAAAAAGATCATCTTCATCTTAGACCTAATTTGATCACATAAAAGTTGCATCTGTTTAGGTCAAGTCAATTAAGATTTAGTCATGTTTGGTTTTTATTACTAATAATTTTTTAAAAATTATTGTTACGCATTGATTATTGAGTCGAGACATATTTAGGCGAAAAAAAAAATTACATGTTATCTTTTTTTATAGTTTTAAACTCAAAACACTGTATACCTATTTATTGAAATTTAGCAAAGTATTTATCTATTCTATGTTTAGTCCATCTAACCTAATTGAAACTTTTATAATGTGATTTGAATTGAACTTTTATGATTTGATCCAATTACATTTGATTTGATAGCATGACTTGAACAAATTCTTAGAGGCTTTTACAGATCTACCTTATAGTGTGTTATATTCACCTGATTTTTTTACTGATCTAAACTTATCTGAATTTATCAAAATTTATTAGACATTATTAAAACTTTTTTAGTTGTAATTTATACTTAGATTACCTTTATCAGAACTTTTTTCTTCTTGAATTTAATTGATTTGAACTTATACACCTGAAATAAGTGAAAACAAGGTGAATATAACAAACCCTTAATTTTTAATGGTATGATTATTTCTAAAATAGGAACTTTATTATCTATTTAACTATAATGGTTAACATTTTAGGAGTAAAATAGAGTTTTTAAAGCTCAGTTATCAAATTTTTTTTATCTAAGAGATCAAGCCTCGACTAACTCCGATTAAAGAACCGAACATAGCCAAAGGGCCCAAAGTTCTCTAATACAATCACTAATTTTCGATAACTTTCAAGTTACTCTAGTTTGTAGGAACAACCGAGCAACCGTTTCCTACACTCCAGGAAATAAAAGGCTAAAAATAAAAGAAACAAAAATTGAAAAGAAACTCCACATCAGACTTTGTTTTCCTTTTTCTTTTCTTTTCCTTTTTTTTCGAATTGGATTTTGATTAACTTCATCATCATCTAGTTTCTTAACACCTAACAGTACAAACAAAAACTACTCCTTTTCTTTTCTTTTTTTTTTTTCCTCCAAACCTTCAAAAATCAATACAATATCCCTTTTTTACGCAACAATTTTTATTAAATTCCAATTCTGGAAACAAATTTAAGGAACTCCCTGAAAGAAATTACTTTTTTTTTTTCAATGATCCTATAAACTAGATTATCACACTTAGATTACACTTTAAATCTTCAAATTAATTTCTGGGTTATCCTCAAACATTACTAAATTCCCTATATTTTGATCTGGGTATTTAATTTTTCAACCAGATCCTCAAAAAAAGGAAGAAAATTGATGGTAAAAAAGATGAAGAAAAACGCAGAGCATTTGGTGATGATTAGCTTCCTAATCATGATCAATTCTTGTTTAGGGAGATTTGTGGTGGAGAAAAACAGTTTAAAAGTGACATCTCCAAGTAATTTGAAGGGTATTTATGAATGTGCAATTGGGAATTTTGGGGTCCCACAATATGGAGGTGCAATGGGTGGAATTGTGGTTTTTCCAAAATCTAATCAAAAGGGTTGTAAGCCATTTTCTGATGATGATATTACCTTCAAACCTAAGCCTGGTGGATTGCCTGTTTTTCTCCTTGTTGAACGTGGGGGTAATTTCGTCTTCTTTCTGTTAATTATGATTAGTGAAATCTCCATTTCATTTAAATTATGTTGTAAAAATTGTATCTTGGTTTGGTGGTTATGATGTATTTGAGAATTTTGATTTGCATGTGATGTTTGATTATGTTAGGTGTGATAAATGTGTTTTGTATGTTTGTTTGGATGCTAAACTCAGTTTATTTTCAACTGTGGTCTTTAAATATTCCCTAATCCCATTTATTTATTAATAAACTAATCTAGTGTTATTAAATTTGATTTATTAATGTTTATGAATATGACAGTATCTAGGATAGATCATAGATGATGCTGGATTTGGTCTTTCTTGGTTATATCTTTATGCATGTTGGATGAAACTATGACTTGGACAGACCTAACCTTTGTCCTTTGTATATTGTAATCCTTTATTATTTCGTCGGGGAAGGAGGGGGAAATGCTGAAGGCATCTTTTACTTGTTCCGAATATGGGTTGTTTTCAAATGTTGATGCCTGTTAATAGTCCTTGAAGGCGGTTACTTCATGTTTATATGTGATTTGATTGAACTAAGAAATGTAGCACTAGCTACTTCTCAAACTTCATCGAGTGTACGATAAATGTGAAGCTTTTTTTTTTTTGTCACCGGCATTCTGATTTAATGTACGATAAAAGTATCAGGACTATCCTTTTCTAAGCTTGGTTTGCTCACTTTATGACTTTTTATTGAGTTGTTTTCTAATGGTCAAGTTTCGTGGTTTTCCAGAATGTTTTTTCACCTTGAAGTCATGGCATGCACAGAATGCTGGTGCTGCGGCTGTACTGTCGCTGATGATAGAATTGAGCCTTTGATTACTATGGACACTCCTGAAGAAGGCACATCTGAGGAAGATTATGTCCGGAATATCACCATTCCTTCAGCCCTCATTAGCAAGGCATTTGGAGATAAGCTGAAGAAGTCTTTATCAAAAGGCGAGATTGTGAAAATCAACCTTGACTGGAGGGAGACAGTCCCACATCCTGATGATCGAGTTGAATATGAGTTTTGGACTAATAGTAATGATGAATGTGGGCCAAAGTGTGATGCTCAGATTGATTTTGTAAAGAATTTCAAAGGCGCTGCTCAGATACTTGAAAAAGCTGGTTATACTCAATTTACACCTCGCTATATTACATGGTATTGCCCTGAAGCTTTTATCTTGAGCAAGCAATGCACTTCGCAGTGCATCAATCATGGGCGGTATTGTGCTCCAAACCCTGAGCAAGATTTCACAGTAGGTTATGATGGTAAGGATGTTGTACTTCAGAACCTGCGCCAAGCTTGCTTGTTTAAGGTAGCTAAGGAAAATGGAAAGCCATGGCTTTGGTGGGACTATGTTTCTGATTTTGCAATCCGTTGCCCTATGAAACAAAAGAAGTACACAAAAGAGTGTGCAGATCAAGTAATCAAATCTCTTGGTAAGTTATAGAAGGTCAATCCTTGTATCTTACTAGTCTTTCTCAGCTCGTTAAAACTTCATAAATATTCAATTTTTTGATATGTTTTGTTTTACTAACTAATTAGTTGACTCAAATCCTCTAGGTGTTAATATAAATCATTACTTTTTCTGTCCCAATATTATTCTCTTGCTTCCTTTTTCAGGATGGAAGTCCTTATTTTGTGTCTACATACCATACTTATTAACTTATTCATTGACATTTCCCAATCTACCTTATTTAATTGTGTTTTTTAGAATTCTATGATTCTTTGATTGTAGTAAAGGGAAAAAGGAGGTTAGGTTAATTTGGATCACGTTACTTGCATAGTTCAAAAACTTGACAACATAATGTTGTCAACCTACAATGCTTTTCTGAATATGATCATATCCAAATTTCCCAAGTATAAGAGGGCTGTGCAAATGAATCATTTTGTTTACTTTTAAACAATTTCTACAGAGCTCTGTCATCATTCTCAGCATATAAATTTTGTTGAATTGAACATTGGGTTAGGAAAGAGGATATTTTTATGAACTAGTGTACCACATGGTCCAATGTACTACTCCATATTAACTTGTTAAGTAGCTCATATTACAAATTTCTCCGGGATTTTTTCTGTCACTGGATTTGTTGCTGGCTGATTTTTATGCCTTGCTATGCCCTTTACTCCACTTTTACAAGCTAGAGGCTATATGATTATGTTGCAGCTCCTAAGAAGCTGGTGCTTGAGATAACCTGTAAATTTCTTATATTTCTGAATTTCCATTATTTGATGATTTAATTGTATTGTTCCTGATTTCATTTACATGTCTACTATCCGTTATACTTACTGTTAGAACTGATGTGGTTTTATTTCCCCCCTTTTCCTGCTGCTTTCTCACGGAAAGATTATTCTGTTAATTTATCTTCTATGTGCTGTATAGGTGTTGACGTCAAGAAAGTAGACAAATGTATTGGAGACCCTGAGGCTGATGTGGAAAATCCTGTCCTTAAGGCAGAACAGGAGGCACAGGTATATGAACATAGATTTTTTTGTTGCGACATCCTTCCCCCCCCCCCCCCCTGAAGTGTGGTTTATATCTTGGTCCTGAGCCGAGCCCTTCATTAAATTTGTTTCAGATTGGTCATGGTGCTCGGGGAGATGTGACAATATTGCCAACTCTTGTAGTAAACAACAGACAGTACAGAGGTTTGAAGATGATATAATGATGTTTGATTTAATTTCTGGTTGTAATTATCCGAATTATATGGATGCATCAACTTTTCGATATTTTTAGGTAAATTGGTGAAGAATGCTGTTCTCAAGGCTATTTGTGCTGGTTTTGAAGAGACCACCGAACCTTCACTATGTCTAACCCCAGGTCAGCATTAGCATTACTTTTAAAAGACACTGGATACCCCCTTTTTTTTTTCCCAGTTGGCCGGCTATTTATGTGGGACTACTGTTTGTTTTAAAATGCTAATGATAGTATCCTGAACTAAAAATTGATGAAACAATATAACACTATGTTCCAGAAAATCTATTTCCGGGGCAGGGGGATGTGTATTTAGCCTAAGGGGAAAGACAATTACCTTGAAGCCACCTGTTGAAGGTCTGTTTTATTGCTTGATGATGGTTGTGAACTATATGTTAACAGATGTTGAAACCAATCAATGCTTAGAGAACAATGGTGGATGCTGGCAGGACAAGGCTTCCAATCTTACGGCATGCAGGGTAAGCACAACAACTCTAGTTTACTGTGACTGTTGAAAGAGTATATAAATATAAGAGAAGGTTAGTCATCAGGGTAATGATTATGAATTTATATCTTATACATCTCTATTGCTCAGGATACTTTTCGAGGCAGAGTCTGTGAATGTCCTACGGTGCAAGGAGTCAAGTTTGTTGGTGATGGTTATGTTCATTGTGAAGGTAATTATATTGATATATTATATATCTTAGGCATATAAATTACTATAATTGATACTATAATTGATGGTAGATCTACTTTAAGGGAGAGCCTGGATTTATTTCACACTTTCCTTTTTGGGTAAAATGTGACATTAATGAACTGTTATATATAAGCTTATTATATAATAGGAGCACAGGCTGATTTAGAGTTGACCATGGTTGAAAATGATTTGACATAAAATCTCATTGTTGATGTGCCTGACAATAATTTTCTTGAAATAGCCCCCAAAAAATCCTTTTCACCAAAATGCAGTAGCCTTAACTCTACCAGTATTTGCGAGCGCCAAATTTTGTGGGTGAATTTGCATTTGATTATTGGGTAAATTTTTTTGAGATTATGAGAGAAAGATAAACTGCGAGATTTTGAAAGAGAGAGATGAATGATTAGAGAGGGAGGGAAATGTTGAGTTATTTTTGGGTGGGCATGTTTGGATAGGGTAATTTGGAGGGAAAGGGAAGGAAGACAGAGGGAGGGTTTTATTCTCCCTTGTTTAGATATGACTTGGGAGAGAGGGGAGGAAAGGGAGTTGGAGGGATCCAATTTCCTTCCGTTTAAATAAACCAAACCCTTCCAATGTTGGAAAGATTTGGAAACAAAATGAAAGCTCGCATCTTCTCTCACGTTACCTCCCTTTCTTTTCTCTCTCCTTCCCCTCGTTCCCTTTCTTCCACTATGGCTGTCCAAACATAGTTGTTGGGTGGGTGGAACTGCTGTATGGGCATTTGGGTAGTTACCATTACCAACCCTTAGTTAACCATTGTTAGCAGTAATTGAGAAATTATTCGCCAAAGCTTCATTATTGCATACCAAACATAAAACAGTAACACAAGACTATTTCATACACTTCTATATCTTTTTGGCAACCAAACATAATTACTAATATAAAGGCCTCCATTGAGAATTTTCTTTTTTTTTTTTAAATAAAAAAAAATTATTTTACCCTCATTTCTCCATCACGTCAATGTTTCTTCTCTATCAGTCCACTTTCAATCTATCTTATTTACTGTTAATCTCCATGTAAACTGCCAAATGCATATGTGAATAAAATATAGGGACTGAGAGAGCATGTTGATAGGGGAAAAGACTAAGATGTGCTTGTTTGCCTTAGCTCCTAGAATCTGCTCCTGGTTGTTGCTTTCCACTTAGCAGTGTCAGGATTGGGAAAAGGAATAGCCTGTAGCCTTTAGGTGTTGCACGTTGCTTTCTGACATAGGCAGTAGTCTACTATGTGGAATGTAGCACTCATATCTGTTATTAATGCCTTTTGTTTTTCAGCATCCGGACATTTACACTGTCAAATCAACAATGGAGGATGTTGGAAGGATACTCGTGGTGGCAGGACATATTCTGCTTGTGTGGTAACCTCTTCCGAGTTCCAACTTCCTGGTTATTGCAGGATTATTGCGCTAAGACGCACATGAATAAGCACAGAAGATCTTGTTAATAATGAGATTGATTTCTATATTTTCTTTCTGATTCAAATTATACATCTTTTGCATGTTCAGGATGAACACACACATGGATGTAAATGTCCTCCTGGGTTCAAGGGAAATGGTATTCACTGTGAAGGTACTTTTTTCCATTGTTACTTTTGCTTGATCAAATTGCCTCTAATGCTAAATGAACTTGATGCGATTTGCTTTCTCTCTTGCTAAGGAAGGCTTGCTGTTTAAATGTCTAATAGTTGTGAAGTTCTGGAAGTTTTGTCAGATTTTCATAAGAATGAGTGGAACAGAAAATCCTTGCAGACCATTTTTCATTCTTCCCTACATTAATGAATTGCTAAGCAATAACTTGTTGATGTGACGGTTGGACTGGATATTGTAATGCATGGAAGTTTTTGGCTAGTAGCAGAGTTCTTTTTTGGATTTTTGACATGGTACCCTATTATATACAGTATTAAGAAAAGAATTATGTACACCTTGTGGGCTGACTGCTCTCACAGAATATTTTTCCCCAACTCTTCCTCTATACATTAAAATCAACGTCAACATTACTCCGATCCTTTTGAAAATTTTCCATCCAGCCAGGTGTAAGGGGGTGGTACCAAGTAGCCTAATACTGTAATAATTTCCATTTTTTAAAAGTAACAGTTTATTGTGTATTTTATCTGTGTTCATACTTTCTGAAGCCAAAGAAAAGTGAAACCTATCACTTCATTTGAAGTGAATCTTTTCTTACTCTTCTGTGTTTATTTTTTTTTATCCAGATGTTGATGAGTGCAAGGAAAAAGTAGCCTGCCAATGTCCAGAATGCAAATGTAAGAACACTTGGGGAAGCTATGAATGCAGCTGCAGCGACGGTTTGCTGTACATGCACGAACATGATACGTGCATAGGTGAGTCACCTGTAAAATCCTCTGTGGTCTTTAGGTGTTTTGTCCTCCCTTTTCTCTCTCCCCTAGTCCTTAAGGGTTTTTTCCAACACAGAAGCATTATTATGCAAAACTCTCGTAGTAAATCTTGTGGCATGCATACTCAAAGTAATAAATAGTGAAGGAGTGTTTGTGGGATCTTAATTCAATTCTCAATTGTGCCCCTGAACAATTGTGCTTTGTAGAGTATTATATAATTGTAAGGCTAGATTACTAACCTGTTAGTTAGTCACCAACTAATTAAATCATCAAAAGGTGAATTTCTTATTTCTCCTCTTACCCCGCATCAATCTTTACTTCGCTAATTCCAAGGATGGGTTTGTCAATTTACTAGGTGTTAGCTAAGAAACAAGCTAGTTTGCTTGCCTGCTAGGTGTTACCTAATGTTTAGTATTTGTTGCGCCGTGTAACCTTCTTGATAACTCTGAAATCTTCGGGGGTATGTTAGTTATATTAGTGAGTTTTGGCTTTTCAGCTCTTTGCAAAACCTAAAATAAGGTTTTGGAAATATACATCATAAATAGCATAAGTAAAATAGATATTAGTATTACTAGTTCAGTATTTCTTATACAATGTTGAAACCATAACCAAATGTTGAAAACTGGTAGTGATACTGACTTACTGAGAAAATCCTTAGATTTTGGTACTGCTCTCTTAATGCTGCCCTTTTTCTTTTTTCTGCCAATTGTATATGCAGGTAATGGTAATGGAGGGTCTGGTTGGGGCTTTGCTTGGATGTTTATTCTGGCTTTGGGAACAGTTGGACTGGGTGGATTTGCATTTTACAAGTACAGGATCCGGAGGTACATGGATTCAGAGATACGTGCAATCATGGCTCAGTATATGCCTCTCGATAATCAAGTCGAGATTACCACTCATATACTTGGGGAAGAGAACTGAGAACTCGAGTCCAATGTTAAAGGTTGGCACCAATGAGATGGGCTAACTGGAGATTGAACAAAAATCTGTTGTATCTTTGCCCTCAATGCGTCATTACTCTTATCTTGAGTTGGGCAAAAAGAGGATTTCCCCTAGGCCAAGTATCTGTTCATAAAAGGCTGCATATTTTTTTGGTATGCTGTTCTTTTACTGTAGATCTGGCTGTCCGATGAAGTATCCTGCTATAAATAATCCTGCTTGTATATATAGAATCGTCAATAAGCGATGGAGTTTTGATTTCCATCCATTTTCAGAAGCAGATTACTTATCCTATAGTAAAAAAATATCGCTTATCTTGGATTGTACACGATTAAATGCTGCATATACCTTTGGAGAATTTTTTGGGACTTGTTTCTGTTGGAGGTCTTGTTATTATGGCCTAACAACGTCCATCCAAAGGAAGTAGCATTACCAGTTGTGAACTGGTTTATCATGAGTGCCATATCTATTTGATGTTTCCTTTGCAGCTATTGTTGGTCAGGTGGACTCGGGTCTTGTTCGACTTTGCATTCCCTCCAAAAATTATATAACTTCGATCTTCGGCTGTGGCCCGTGGGATGATAGGATTAAAACAATCTCAACCTAATACAGTATATGCATAAATTAACAAAATCTCTATCAAAATCACCAAACACTATATGAACATTAACTCTCGCACATTGAACCCTATAAAATGAAAGATTGTAATAATAAACACATTATTACAATTAATATGATTACTATAGTACGTAAATTATTTAATTGACCGTGTGCGCTCAACCTAACAGTTTGCTGTTTACTCGTCTCCCCAAAATTAAAATAATTCCTTCGTTGCTTTAGTTGACACTTTCACTACTATCCACAAACTCTTTGTTACAAAACATAGTTATGATAAAACTATATCAATGTAATTTTTCTTGTAACAATATCAACTTTTTATACTTCGTAATTTTCTACTATTGATAATTAGAATTATTAATCATTGGATTTGTATGGGGACAAATCAATAGAAGATACATGTCAAGAGCGGAAGAAGTAATACAATCACTTATTGTAATCATCGTCGCAAAATTCTAATGAGATACTCAGTTGCTATTCTTGAGAGGAATAGTCGAGATAGCTTATGGTTTAATGGATAGAGTCGAGCACTCATGCTATAATCGATCTAGTGTAACCTTATTTGCCAGAGTTTTCTCATTTCCAATTTGCACATAACAGTTGTACAAAATATTTTTTTTCAAAGAGATCACCACAAGCATAACATAACATAATACTAAAACAGACATAAGGAATGACACGTGTCATTTTCTGGTTCTGTTATTTTCCCTCCAAATCATTTTTTTTACATTTTTGTTTACCTGATCAAATCGTTAAAGAATATTTAAAATATTATAATAATATTTCCTTCCCATTTATCCATAAACACAATTTTTTGTATGCGGCCTGCTGTACCGTGCGGCAGGGGTTGCTCGAGTTACTCGGTCAGGGGTTACTCGAGTTGCCGAAGTTACTTGAGTTTCTCGGTCAGGGATTACTCGAGTTACTCGGTCAAGGATTACTCGAGTTGTCGGGGTTACTCAAGTTACTCGGTCAGGGGCTGACTTGAGTAACCCCTCAAGTAACCCCTGCTTGAGTAACCCATCGAGTAATTCATGACCGAACCCCTCGAGTAACCCCTGACCGAGTAACCCCTCAAGTAACTCTTGACTGAGTAACCCCGAATCGAACTCCTTAAGTAATCCCTTACCGAACTCCTTAAATAACTCCTAACCAAATAACTCGAGTAACCCCTCACCGAGTAACTCGAGTAACCCTTGACCGAGTAACTCGAGTAACCCCTGACCGAATAACCCTTGACTGAGTAAACCCCTCGAGTAACCCCTATCCGAACCCCTCAAGTAACCCCTGACGGAGTAACTAGCATAACCCCTGACTGAATAACTCAGGTAATCCCTAACAAAATAACTCGGGTAGCCCTGCCACATGGTGTGGCATGCTACGCCAAAAAGTTGCTGATACATAATATATTTACCATATATATTCAACTAAAATATAATTTATATTCTAAGGGTTTTTTTTTCTCTAAATATATTTTTCTTTTGGTAAATTATTACTCTGTATGATTGAATTAACAATTCATTACAAATTTTTGTAATGATTGAATTAACGTTCATTACAAATTTTTGTAAAATTCGTGCGTTGCACGGGATTTTAACTAGTTTATGTCAGAAATTAACACCTGTTTTGACAATATCATATTCAAACAATTATTCCAATTGGAACCCTTAACAAAAAGACCGCCAACAATCCTCTCCCACATTCACAATTAATAATGAATTCTAGGTCTATTAGAACCTTGCTTTATAAACTGTTGATGCTGTGCATAGACTAATGGTTAGGCAACAGCAAGCAACTTCATGCGCCCACAAAGGCCAGCACACCTGCTTATTATTACATGCTAAGAGACCTGCGTTTTGAACAAATTTAAATCGAGACACAGAAAGGGTAAAATACAACAAATTTTTTAAAATTATGGACTTGATTCTATAGTTGATTGAAACTTCCAAGATCTTGCACACAACTGAGCATCCTCAATTGAACTCTGATATCTGCGTTAGCATCAGGTTTCATCTGGTGGTTGTTTGACGATAAAAACAGTAGGTTCTTCTAATCTATGCTTTAACTGGTTGCCTCCCCATCAACATTTGGTTGCCTCTTGTCATAGGTAATCCTATATATGAAGAAAGCTGCAACTGCCCCACTGTACAAAGATGCATTCAAAATCAGAATCGATAATGAAAATAGTAGACATCCACAAAATTGCGAATATAAATCAACGAATAAAATTAATTGCTCAAGTAAATAGGACAGTTAGAAGTTGAAAGCACTCCCTCAGCCCATAATTAACATATCAGTACTCAAACATGGACAAGAATACACGTCAAAATTAAGATAGAGCAAAATGGAATGGCACTACACGCTGAAAATACAACTACTTTCTTGTATATCCTGAAATAAAGGTAAGTACTAATTTATGCAGAAAAGATACATGATTTGATCACCATTTCCATTTACTTTTTTCTCAGTCCAGATTTAGTTGTCATATGCCAATTCAAAATACACTATCATTGAAAATGGTTTCAAACGAATAGGTGTATAATTAAATAATGATGGGCAATGGAAATAAACTTCACAAATTTGTCAGACCACATCAATCCACATTGCAAATCATTATATGGATTACTCCGTATAATTATTGATTTTGATACATTAAGGGACAATATTTTCTAGGAAAGAGTAAAAGATGAGATATTATGTGACCTATCAGCTGTTGCAAGTAATGTTCAGCTTCGAGGAAGAACATAAGCGCAACCAAAACAAGGAGATAGAAGATTATTATACATATGGTGCAACCTTACAAAATATTTACTATATGCTCTTCTTTTTTAATTTAATTTTTTTTTTTTTGGGGGGGGGATGGGGTGGGAGATGAGCTGCAAGCACAAAAATGAAAACAAATACTGCAGACAGAAAAAAGGAACCACAAAAAAATCAGTGGTAAGATAGAAACCTGATGATTGTTTTCAGCAGTCCAAAAAATGTCAACCCCTGCAAAAAAAGGTTACAGATTTCAGAAACAATTTTTGAAGGATGTAGAATGTGCAAGTGGACCAATAGATAGGCAAAACTAGTAAAAAATACACCAATACTACCTCAAACACCAGGCGCGCGTCCCTTAAAAATAGAATGCTAGTAATTGCTGCATAATAAAAATTAACATTTCAGAAATCAAATGGAAACGTTATGGAGGTGATAAGGATGATTATATGGAAAATTAATTTATTATTAGCAGGATTGAGCCAGTCAACAAACAAAGCAAAAACTTAATCTTACATTAGAAGTTAGAAGAATGCATTTCCATGTCAAACTAAAGCATTTATATACAGTATTATTATTGTAAGATATATTGACCTAATAAAACAATTAATTACAATTCTTTTTACATATTTACTGCCTGCCTGTACAAAGCTAGATTTTTTGCTAATTGCAACAGCTACCTAGACTGCATGCCTTCCTTACAAACTAGCAATTCACTTCATAAAAATGTTTGGCTTCTTCACTTTACAGACCACATTAGGTCTAAAGATTGCAAGTACCAAATCAAAAAAAGAAACAATCATTTGCGACATAGTCAGGTCACTCAGGTGGGCTGTGCCTGAGAGTGTGCACTGTGCAGCTACTTGCTGCATCCTCAAGAGGTCAATGCAGTCAACTGCAGTTTGGTGAATAGTTTTGCAATTGAAACTTAATACCTTCTGCAAAGATATTGATATAACAAACTTAGTTTTGATGATTTGATTGTTCAGATCAACTATAGGCACAATATGACTATATGAGCAGTTTATTTTGCCTTTCATCAATTCTCCTTGTTTGGAGCAGGGGTAAAGACTATAAATAAAGGCAAAACTATTCCAAAAAAAAAAAAAAAAAAAAGGATCCACAGAATTTCAAAGGCAAACAATGTAAGACTGAACCAGTGTTAAAATCCAAAGTTTTACGTAGTGTCACACAGATAAAATATGCCAACTAAATACTAACCTGCCTGTCCTTTCAAAGTCGTATCACTAAACTCCCCTTTCCTCCATGATCTTAGACTTGATACGCTCAATGCCAAAAGAATACCACCAAGGATCACACCAAACCTAATGGACGAAAGGCTTCCAGTTATCATAAAGTTAAGGAAGCCACCAGCAGACAGAATTGTCCCTACAAATTAAAAAGTATATGAGAGATCATTCAAGGAAAGAATGAAATATACAGTAAAAAGTATATGAGAGATCATTCAAGGAAAGAATGAAATATACAGTAAATACAAAATTAAACTAATGCATGGAGAAGCAAACATGCATTGGAGTCATTGGACTATGAAAGTTCCAAACAATCCAGGATTCTGAGAACAAATGACGAAATTGAAAACTTTGATGCATAAATATGATTGACAACATGCACATTCCAGACACATAATCTTGAGACCAAATAAAAATTGTGAACTTTGATACATAAAATGTGATTGACAGCATGCACATCCTAGACATAATAATCTCATCAGAGTAAATTAACTCTATTGCTAGAAATCTGCTTTATTTGAACATCCAAGTGAATGTCATACCATACGGTATCCCTATATAGAAATCACGGATTTTAGATACATCGTCTAGATCACGAGCAGAAGCAAAGGTCTCCACTACATCCTTCACAGGTTCCGGGGAGTTCTCTGCTGCTGTAGCAAGATATTGTCTACCCTCTTCACTCAACTCTATTGTCATTACACTTAAATCCTGCCTCGCTTGATCAGCTTGAATCTTCAATTTATCGGCAGTGTCCTTCAGTGTCACAACTGCCTTTTTCATATATACTTCATATGCTTCTTGTGAAACACTTTGTAACTTTAAGGCTTGCTCTTTAAAAGATGCTAAAGCTTGCTCCCAAGCTTCCTGAGACGCTTTACCACCTTTGTTAATATCATCCTTCTCCGTATCAATTTCCGCTTCAGAGGACTTCAAAGTTCAGAAGCATTCAATAAAACATGAGAAGTCAATAGAAAGGATCAAGTTCATGCAGAAATAAAGTATATATCAAAATAAAGGACACCAAAAAAAGAAGAGAGCTGATGTGCATTATGTTCTACCATGACATCCCAACTAACACAGTTGCCAAAAGAAAGTCAATAGTTACATGGTGACATTGTAGCTTTCACAATACAACAAAGGTAAGAAGAGCTTAAATTGGAAAACAAAATAACAAGCTGGATGCACAGCAAGTTTAAAACATAAATAATTGAGATGGATACTTTGCAGCATAGAGAAGAGGATAGTATATTACAGTGCATTAACTGCACATAAGTTGCACTATTCACAAAATAGTTATAGCATTAATACAATATGTAGATAGACATTCTACGTAAAAATAATAATTAAAAATGCCCTACAAAAACCAACCACAGGAACAAAGATTAATAAATAGCTAGATCAGCTAAGAACTATGTACTATTTCCAGTAACATATATCAAACTGATCATAATGAGTGATATAATGTGGTTTTCTACGCAATAAACTGGCACTAAAGCCATCTTAAATTGGGCATCATTCAAGTTATACAACAGCAATGAGGAGGAGAAAATGATCAATTTTAAAACCACCCATTTCGGCTCCAATTAGCAGCTCATTTGCTTCATTGACCTTCACCTTTCAAGTTCTCAGAAGACGTTGCCACATTTGATAACAAAATGATTTCATTAGAGGCTCATGAAGATTACACGCACCAATTGGTGGATGCAAATATCTATCATCTCTAGGTCGTAACCACCCTTTTGGGTCCTAGAATATGAATATCAAATACGAAGTACATCAAATGTTACTATCAACTTCCTGCCTACCTTTTCCCTTCATAATCAGGGCATGAGAGAGAGAATCCCAACTACCAAAGTGGAAGCAAAGGCCAGTTCAAGCCCAACTGTTACTCATTTGATTCACATTTTAATTTTTATTAGGGGTGCGGGGAAGTCAAGAGCAACGGTTAAAAGCCTTTGGAAATGATCGAGCCCTAAGCAACCTTATTGGCGCAGAGTCGGGGACCCAATTCTTCAAGAGACATAACAATGTAATTACCATCCAAATGTTCAATTCACCTGATATCTCCATTATCCAATAATCCAAAAATCTATCTATATTCATGAATTGATTAATCAACTGACCTACATTTCCCAATCACATTACTCACAGTAGTACCAATTCATCAAAAATTGCATTTCATTCATCCAACGTTAACTTTCTCTCAATCAAAAAACCTCCATTTTGTTCAATCAAAACCCTCCAAACAGTACAATAATCATACCAAAAAAGTTTTAACAATACAATAAATACAACAAAAAAAACACTCAAAATTCCAGACATTATAACTCAATAAAACGCTAAAAAATATAAACTCACAGATTCTTCGTGAGAAGCAGCAAAAACAACGGAAAGGTTCTTCTTCTGCCGATATCGACTCGGTAAGCAGAATCCAGTTAACCCCTTCGGCAACGACGACGCCGCCATACCAGCAACCAGCAACGCTCTTCGACGACGATGAATTGATTCAAACCGCACAGAAAACGACGACGTAGGCGGAGCAAACGAAAAGGACGCCATTGATGAAGGAGAAAGCTTATTCTTCAATGCAATTCCAACCAAATTAGGGTTAGGGTTAGGGTTAGGGTTAGGGTTTGTGAGAGAGAAACATTCAGGAGTCATCATAATTTAGGTGTAAAATTGTAATTGTTGTACCAGAAAAATTTAAAAAATGAGGAAAATGGAGGAAAGAGGAAAGGAAGGAAGGTGAGTTTGAGTAGGTAACGGTAAGTATAAAAAGGTTGAAGAAAGGAAGGAATGAAGGAACCCTGAGTTTTTTTTTTTTTTTGTGAGAGTGCCAAACTTGCGCCCTCCCTCTGATGTGGAAAACTGAGAGTGAGGAGAGAGAAAAGTATTTCTTTCTTTCTGTTGTAATTTGACACGTAATCGTTTCTTTCTTGACATTTAATCAATTTGGGTCCCATTGATTTTACATCGGGTGCAATATTAGAGTAGCCCATTAGATGACCAAAATATCTTGGTAATGAAATTATTTATTATTATTCTATATTCCACCTTATCCATGACCAAATGTTATGACCAAGATCATTTTTAATACACCCAATGGTTGCCCTATAAAGTTTGGTCATGATTTTTTTTTCTCCTACTTTTACTATACTTTTACCATAATAAAGTTGGAAATAATTTGCTAGAACTATTATAATTAATGAAATAAATAATCGTTAATTAAGTAATTAATTTCTTAAATAATAATATTGTTAATATGGGATTCATTATGACATTTATTACTTAGAACTAGACAATAGTTATACTTTGTGATATAATTATTAATATGGAATTAAGAAAGATTGACTTAAATTAGAGCCTTAATATATAATAATTATAATACGTAATAATACAAGAACACTTCTCCAAAACAGCGAATTTAAAAAATCTTAAATATTATATAAAAAAAATTATTTATAAAATAAATTGAGCACACTTAACCAAAGTAAAAAAAAAAAACTCTTAAACTGATGATAAAACATTTGTTACTGCCTAGGAACCCCATACTTACTCCACAAATGCTGTACTAATTCTGACTTGAGGATCGTATGCATAAGTTCATCATGAACACGAGCTATATTAGACATGTAAGTCCTTAAACTTGTTTCTAACACCCCCAAATCTCTCTCTACGTAAATTGTAGAAAAATACGTATAAATACCGTAGAGATAGGTTTGGGCGTATTACCGCCGCGTATAACGCAAGGCTTATACAAAAATACTTTTGCAGCGGAAAACTTTATTCTTTATTAAATAACCATAATAAAATTCGTTCATATTTCGTGACACAAAAATGACTCAAACTTTTCCTAGCTAGGTGAAATTCCCGTGGACTCCGTATGCATCAATTAATTTCCACCTGAAAAATTCACCTGCTTACCATAAATGATAAACAGGGCAAAGCCAAAACAAAAGCACGTATTAGCAAAGTATGCTAAGTAAGTCATGTGTAAGATAAGTAAAACGTAATTTAAATCATTTTCGTTTAATTAATAAAAGAAATACCAATGTCGTATTCAATAAAACTTTTTCAATCCAATTCTTTTAATACGAATTAAAACTCAATCGATTCATTCCAACCAATTCCTCACTAAGTGTGCACACCCCCCAAGTGGTCTACTTTATAATCAAAGGCCAAACTTGAGGAAAGACTAGGTCATGCAAAGTCCATAGTCTTCTCTAAACCATTCCCTAAGTGGGATTCAACATATCGATTGATTTATTTAAAAATTCGTCTTTAAAAAAAATCCATCACACTTACATAACAACAAACTTGCAAATCATTTCCAATAATTTTCCAATCACAATTTAAGGTCCTTTTGATTCAAATCCAAATCATTTAATTCAATCCGTCATGATTTCATAATTTAGTACGGAACATAATATCACAAATTCATACGAAACATAAAACATGATTTCATACGGAATGTAATAAAATATGATTTAGTACGGAACATAATAATTTATAGACTCATAATAGATTATAGTTTTATACGGAACATAAATTATAGTTTCACAATTAAAATTTTATACGCAATAAATTATAGTTTCATACGATCAAAAAATGTAGTTCCATAATCAACTTTCGAAGGTATCAAACCACATAACGTACCTTGATCAATCACGAGCGATTCACAACTACTTCTCTAAATCACGAACACCCTACACATAATTATAACCTTAATTAATATAAGGTTATCAAGTAAACACAACAATTTAATTAAACTATCCTATATGTGCATGAATTAATTATCATTATATAAAATAATTTTCTGTTTATAATTTAAAGAATTTTCTGTTTTTATAAAATTAATTTGTATTAGAAATAATATTTAGGAAAATGATTAGTAATATAAATAAGATTAAGAGAAAGGAGGGATTAAAGGATGGTGGAAGAACCAATGCAAGGGTGGTTGCTGGTGGCTGGAGTGACGCCTGCTGGTGGCTGCCGGCAGCAGGTGGTCGCCGGAGGTGGTGGCCGTCGGTGGTGGTGGGAAAGGAGAGGAGAAACCGTGAGAACAAGGGGAAGAAGAAGAGAATTCTTGAGGTTTTTGGTGTGATTTTTGGGGTATATGAAAGGGGTATTTATAGGTGTTTAGGGGATGGGTTTATGGCATTTTAGGGTTTATAATTTATGGAAGTTTTTGATCATGAAATTCCTTTTGGTAGTTTTTAAGCTTGGAGTGCAAGGATGACATAGAATAAAATATTTTTATGTTTAAGAATGGAAGTAAAGAAATTTAAAGATTTTATTTTTAATAAAATAATTTAAAATCTTTGTAGAAAAACCATGAATGGCCGAAAATATTGAGCAAAATATTACTCAATATTTTCGGACCTATCATGTTAGTTTAGGGATTTTATAAAATAATTTATTTGTCAAAAACTAAAGATTTAATAAGAATAAAATCAAATTTTCTTGCTAGATTATTAGGGTGGCCGAATTCGGACAATACGAAGGTATAAAAATCAGATTTTTAATTATATAAAGTTTAAAATATTATTTGATCAATTTTGGAAATCATTTTATTTCATAAAAATAATTAATTTAGCAAATAATTAATAAAAATCAGATTTTTAATGTATAAAAATCCGAAAATATGCTTCATTAGTTTAGGAATTAATTTTATTTTATTAAAATACTTTTATTTAGAGAAAAATCAGATTTTTAATTAAAAAAAATTCGAAAATGATATTTATTTAGTTTTAGGAAATTAATTTCATTTCATGAAAATAATTAGTTTAGCAAGATATTAAGTAAAATTGGATTTTATTGGGAAAATCCGAAATTATATTTACAAAAATCAGATTTTTAAATTCGAAAATGCCTCTAATTTTATTAATTAATATAGTTTTGTTTTATTATTTATTTAATCAAAATACTATTTATAAAATTTTTAGTTTATCCATTTAATTAAAATAAATGATTTAGGCGCCAAAATTCAAATATCATTTTGGCTCCAAAACTGAAATACTCTTAAGTTAGAAAATACGGCGAAAATACGAGACTAAATACTCTTTAATTTAGAAAATGCCTTTCAAAAATACGGGGTATTACATTGTTGGTCGGTCGCGACTGTTGCTGAATTGAAAAGGTTTTTCAATATTTCTTCTGCTTGAAGACGAAGGAGCGGCCTGGTCATATTCATATGGATCATAATATGTTAAATATGTATCCCGCTCATCTTCGACGATCATGTTATGTATGATAATGCAAGCAATCATATTTTTTCCCAACATAGTAACATCCCGAACTAGAGCAGGATTACGAACTATTGCAAAACGAGCTTGTAGTACTCCAAAAGCACGTTCCACATCCTTCCGCCGACTCTCTTGCTTTTTGGCAAAAAAGACCTTCTTTTTCGTTTTGGGGAAGAGATATTGTGGGAATGAATGTTGCCCATAAAAGGTAAATACCATCAGTGAGATAATATCCCATATCATACTGGTGGCCATTAACAACATACGTAACAGGAGGTGCTCGACCTTCAAAAACATCATTAAATAATGGAGATCTATCTAGAACATTTATATCATTACATCTTCCAGGGGTCCCAAAAAAAGCATGCCAAATCCAAAGGTCTTGTGAAGCCACTGCTTCCAAAATCAAAGTGGGCTTATTAGCTCTTCCAGAAAACATGCCCTTCAATTTGAAAGGACAATTCTTCCATCGCCAGTTCATGCAATCAATGGATCCTATCATGCCTGGAAAACCTCAGCGCTCACCATCTCGTAACAATCTTGGGTCTTCTCAAGTATTCGTCACTGAAGTAAGAGACAACTCCTTCAACAAAATGTTGTAAAAGTCTCTCGCAAGAGAAGCACTAATACGTAGGTAGTCGTCAACGGAATCAGCCGCACCACCGTATGCAAGCAACCTCATAGCAGCGGTACATTATTGTAGAGCTGATTCCCCTAATTTACCAGTGGCATATGGTCTTTGTTGAAAAAACTGATGACGTTCTTCTAAAGTTTGCATTATACGAAGAAAGACATGATTTCTCATGCGAAATCTACAACGGAACAAGTTTAGAGGGTAAACCGGTTGGTCAGAAAAGTAGTCGTTCCATAGACGGCTATGTCCATCTTCACGATCCCTTTCAATCAAGGTCCTTGGTGCCCTCAGATCTTGATGGATCATTCGAAAGAATTCAATTGGGTTGGACGTTATGAATTCATCTATCATTCTATCAACCAAACGATTTTCTTGTCAGCGTCTCTCATAAAGATGGTCGGAGTCATCATCCGAATTTCGGAGGTTGTGGTTGGTAGATGAATTGGAAGAATTAGAAGATGAGTTGGAAGAGTTAGAACTTTCATCAGACATATTTTAAGAAATTAATTTTTTTAAGAGCTAAGAAATGGGTTGTGTGAAGTGAAACTAATACGTACACCAATATATAGAATGATAATTGAAAAATATCAGTAATTTACATCAATATAGCTGTCATACATTATAACAATAATGTTTGATACTTTTTTCTGAAAAATTGCAATGACACTTTATCAGTGTTACATCTCATCACTTTGAAAACTTGCAGTTGACTTATGTGATCAGTGTTACATCTCATCAATGTCATTATTGTACTACTTTTCTTGAAGAGTAATTTCATTTAAGACAGTGAGAAATCACATCATATATAATGACAATACATTCATTAATATTAAAAACTTCATATATTACAATAATAATTCATTAAAATTTAAAACTACAACAACTTAAACAATATGAGTGTTGGAAAAAAAAAAAAGTAGGATCTAAACAAATAACTGACACTAGGACATTAAGTGAATACTTAATTAACTTGATGGGAATAAAATTTTCACTATATTGTTCCTTCTTTCTTGATCTTCTTCTGATAAGTATGGTTTTGCTTCCAGTATCTTGAACAATTCGAGATTGATTTTTCGTTGCTTTCGTGCTTCCCTATCCCTTTCTAGTTGAGCATATTCAGCGTCTTTCTCTCTACGGTACTATATCTTTTTCATTTCCACCTCAGCTTCAGTTTGCCTTGCTAGGTTCATGTTTTTAAGAGTATCTAACCACTGTGGAAATAATTCAGAGGGAACATTATTAATGACTTTGCTCTTACCTTTACTTTTGTTAGAGTCATCACTATAGGGGAATCCGGGACAACCCATGTCACCGCTAGTTGGTGTTTCTGGGTTTGTCGAAGATGAATAGTTTCCAACTTCATTGATCCGTGATCTTTTGGAAACACTTGATTGTGTTGAAGTCTTTTGCTTACACGTCTCAACAAAATTTTCATTTTTGGCCCATGGTTCTTCGTTTTTAAAAATATCCCAAGCATGCTTGTCAAGAAAGACTGTACTGGTATTCTTTCTTGATTTGTCGTCCCTATAAATTTTACGCGCAAACTTAATAACATCATCGTCTGATTGCCCACTTCCTCTTTTATCCTCAGCTTGTGCGTAAGCACCAGCAAATTTTGAGCAATTGGCATTCAACCTTCTCCAACGACATCTAAGCTGTTCCAAACCCCTCAATCTTAATAAATCACCCTTCGTAATATTTTCAGTACCTTGTTCAAAACACCTCTCCCTATATACTCTAACATTATTAAAAATTTCTGTAATTTTCCCCCAAAATTCAGCCCCTTTTTGGTAAGTGTTAGTTTTTTTGTTTTTACTAACCTCCAACCAAACTCTTACAAGGACCTCATCTTCAGGGTGTGACCAAAAATTCCTTTGTCTTGATTATCTCCACCACTTGTATTGCCATCTCCATTATTTTCTTCAATTTCTTCAACCTCGTCATTATTATCATCATCTGAAGCAGCGATTGATCCATAAGTACAATTAAAATTCGAAAATGCACCTTCACCTGTACCCGTTGGAAAGTGATGTGACATAGGAAATGTTGTTTCATGTTCAGCAAACTGATAATTATGAACAGATACAAGTCCTTCAGATGGAAAAACATGTTGAGAATGAGAGGTATTTGGATTTTGTGGTTGCCATAAGGGGATTTCTGGGTTTGAAACTGAATTTGCAAAATTCATATTATACATTCCATAATTTGGAAATTGTGGGAAATTGGGAGTTTGGTGGTAGTTGACAGTTGGGATTAATTTGATTATTAGAAAATGAAGGTTGGCTATTTGGATTATTAACTTGTTGTGAAGGATTTCTTGATTTGGACAGATTTTTTTTTCTTATTGGATTTATCCATAACCAATATTTTTTTTTTGAGTTTAGTAGATAGGAAGATGTTTCTATTTGAAAGTGAGTAATTTAGGGAGATGAATAATTGTAAGAAAATACTTCAATATTAGACTCATTTTATAGAGAAAAAAAAAATAGCTGTTGGTATTATTATTATTATTTTTTTTTATTAAACTTCAGATATTTAAAATTATTACCGTTATAAAAATTATTACCGTTGGACTCACAAACAAATTACATACACTTTTTTCTCCCCATGCATTTTTACCGTTGTTTTGTCTTTTGTGATGACAATTTTGGGATGTCTTTTACACGTGGCATTGTAGGATGCTTTCCCAACTTTTTTGGTTTGGTCATTGCCAAGCCTTGGTCATCTCCAAACATTACTATTTTTTTTTTAATATATTTATGCAACTATGCCTTTCTCTCTCCTCATGACCATGACATTGGTCATCTGCTGGGTATACTCTTAGGATCTTGAGTTGTTAATGAGTCGATTTGAGCTAAGCCGAGATCCATAATGGTTTGGGGTAGCTTGAGTTCGATTTGTAGATTGGGTTGTTAATGAGCCAATTTGAGTCACGAGTTTTTCCGAACTTGAGCTCCTCCCACGCATACCAAATAGTAGATTGGTCAATAATACTCTTAGTGATGGGCATGAATCGGATCAAGTTGACACGAGAGTTGATTAGGCACAATAAGAAATGACTCAATCCAACAGTAACATTCCCCTAACGCAATGAGACGTGAGAGGCTCACTAGGTAGCCACAAGTTGTGCATAAAATCAATAACTATATACTAAAAGACACACCAGCAATGACACGTGTCATTTTCTGGTGTGTCCAAAAAAAAACCAAAAAAAAAACTATTTAGGAAACAAATCTTATATATAAATAGAAGATTAAAAAGATTTAATGTATCCTTGCATTATATATATTGATACCATAAGCTAAAGTTAAAAAAATGAAAATCAAATTCTTAACATAATTTGTGACATACATAGTGCTATATACTCTTACCATTTTTACAACAAGAATTTTTTTTTTTTTTTTTTAACTATTTGTGTATTTAATTATGTTTGAAAAGCTTCCTAGGAAAGATATGAATTTTTTTCTAAGCCAGTTGATTATTGAGAAGAAAAATAAATACCGCGTAAGAGGGAATGGATTAATAGTGTGTAAAAAGTAAATCTATTTACGAATTAAATACATTGTTGTAAGATATTCATTTGGTTAAAAGAGGAAATGATATAAATTAGTTAGTGAAATATATATAAATATACATATATGTGTATTTTAAATTATCTATTTTGCTAATAATAGACTCTTTTATAATTAATTCATTTTATAAAGTAGTAACTTAAATAGATTTTTTTTGTAATTAAATATAGTGTTAATAATTATAGACTAATTATTGAAAATTACCGTGCATGGTACAGGACCTAACCTAGTTTATTTTCAAAAGCTGACACAAGCATCACGGGCAACCTCACTTTTTACTACGAGTAGTCGAGTACCAATTAGATTATTTTACTCTAAGCACGACTTGTTCAACTTTGAGCACCAGACACGATGGCAGGATAGGTGCACCATGCACCCACAAAGCTCGGGCCTTGCCCATCTTCCTTTATAAGTTTACAGCTTCTTGCCCTGCCAGTGCCTCGCTGCATGCCTGCATCTTCTCCTCTCTCTTCCCTTCATTGAACCGTACTCTGAATCCTCCATTGAAGCAGCTTCTGAGCTTTCTGTCTTCCATTGAAGCAGCTTCCAAGGTAATTTATTTTTAATCATAGAATATCAATTTCGAAATCTAGTGTCAATCGTTAATCTAATTCAATTTAGGGTTCTTCTAAGGTGGATTATTGAACTATTATGCTTTGGTTGATGGAATTCAATTAAAATGACATATATATTTTAATTAATTGGCTGTTGAAAATTTGTTGTTTGTCGAATATTTGTAGCTCTCTCAGCTAGTTCGATTCAATCTAGTCAATGTTGTATTTAACCTACTAAAGATCAATTTTAATGATTTGTTTCAATTGATTTGTTTTCTTTACCTAGGCTGTACTTAATTACTGAATTTAGAGTTGCATTTGATTATATAATGAGGGCAAAAAGACGAGAGTAAGCTGTTTAGGCTGTACTCAATTACTGAATTTAGAGTTGCATTTGATTATATAATGAGGGCAAAAAAGTCGAGAGTAAGCTGTTTATATAGTGGAGAGAATTACAAAGCATGGACTTCAAGAAACTAGAATGATGGAGTATTTTAGAACCCGAATGATATTTTTTAATTTTTGTGTAAAAGTGATTATAAATTTATAAGAGTGGATTCACTAGATTATATACGATCGATTTGTTGCAAGTAACATATCTAAAACACAAGTGAAGCTTCTAACTTTTGTCTGGCCTATTCATTTTGGGGCATTTCTAGCTGTTTAGCTATAGGACACATTGCTTATCGAATTAGTTTAGCATGGAAGCATTAATAGGTCAATGATCTCTACTTAACTCTTTATTCTACCAGTACATTAACAATGTCATGTAAAACTTGTTGCTAATCTCCTTGTAGGTTAACAAACAAAATTTACGCGACATTGTTAATCTATGAGTAGACTAAGGAGTTAAGTGGAGATCATTGACCTATTAATGCTTCCGTGCTAAAGAATTGGAGCAACACATCTTATGCCTTCCATAGAAGTTAGTGTTAGTTCCAATCCTAAATCTAGTTCCCTGACTGAGGTAGTTTTAAAGTAAAAGGCACCTATTGTAGATCTTATTTGTTGAGCACTTTAATTATCTTACGGATTTAACACTTCAGTGACTATCACCTTTTGCCTTTTCTATATCTCCCCTTCAATATCCTTTCTCAACTTCAGCCAACCCCTTGCCATCGGTTTCTCTGCATCGATTTCACTACTGGGGCTTGCTCTTAATTCCATAGAAATTTTGCATAGGTTACTATTCTCGCACATGGAACCTTTATATGCCAACACATTCTCAGATTCATTGGGGTTTTTGCTGTACAGGTTTGTAGCTGATTTGATTTGCCTGTGTTTCTGGGCTGATAAACTGCTTGATGGAGTTGATCTGTTAGTTCACTCTCCCTTAACGTACTTGTGTTTGAAAGTAATGCTAGGAAGAACTTGTGATGTGTGTTTGAACTCTTTTTCCTAGCTCCCGTCTGTCTGAACAAAATAGAGCCGTAATTAGCTTTCTTCCTGTTTTCCTCTTGTATCTATGAAATTTTTTGAGACTCCTCCTTCAGCTTTGTTAAAACTCGAGTTGTTTGACTGTCTGTCTCTCTTGCTGTTGGATTAATGTTTTGTCGTATGTCATTAAGATCATTTATTAGCTGGACCAGAGTTTTCCCATTTAACTCCTTTTAATTGTCTATACTTCAGGTGCAGGGTGCAGGTGAAGATTGTGGAGTTTTTATTTTATAATGGTGAATGCTACCAAAGGACTCTTCGTTTCCTGGTATGATACAATAACTTGCTTGTGTATCATAATTTCTGTCATTGAAATGTAATTTGTGTGTGTGTGTGCGTGCACGCGCGCATGACAAAACACATTGCATAATTAAGTACCTGTGTATTAACTCTTCTTTCTCTAGTTTATGGTCCCTGGCTGCTACACTTTATCTAGGACCATAGATAGATCAAACAATACCACTAAGATATACTTGTATGCTATATGCCTATATCACAGGGTTTTTTTTTTTTTCTCCATATTGAAATGAAAATGGAGGTAATTCTTATCCTGCACTGTTTAGGCCATTTCAATAAGATTGTTGACCTTTTGTAAGCCCTTCTGTATCAGTTCCTTGATCAAAACAAAAGTAGCCAATGCCACACTGTGTGAGGCACTGCTACCACAAACTGGAATCACTGCATCAGAACTAAGTTGGCCATTTGTGACTGATCTTATAGATTGTAGACCAATCAATACCAGCCCTTGTGGAATAAGATTTGGCTGACTTTGCTTCCATATAGCATTCACTTCTGCTACACGGAGTGGATTGAACTATTGAAGTCCTTACTTTATCCTGTATCCAACTTACAAAATTCAATTTGCTCCAGTTGGGACTTCAATAGCTCAATCCACTCCATTGATACCCACTCTTCAGTTGCCTACAAAACACCATTGCTTTTTCATTGACTGACACCCACTCTTCAATTGCCTTGTATATGACGACTGGGTTCACTTTAGTTTGCCTGAAAACGATTTCGTTCCGGTGGATACAAATAGCACACAATAGCTTCCTCTATAAGTCTAATTTGTGTTATAAAATTTACAAAACTGGCTGTAATTTCTGCGCCTGTTGACCAATGTAATTTCTGCACCTGTTGACCAAGAAAATAGTTTCTGAGATATGCTTTCAACATTGCGTGTTCTCTTTATTAAGTGCATGTTGGATTGGATATATGTTTGAAATGCCCTGCTTGAATGTTTGATTTTCTGATCATTAGTTACAATGCACTCATGGAAATATCTGATTTTTTCATTACTAGGAAGGTCTAATCTTTATGTATTTCTCTCCTTGTTGTTCCATCTTTTAGCGACATACCCATGGCGCAGTTTATTATCAATATGAATGCTTCATTGCCAGCAAACCAGAAATTCATAATACATGTCCTTGATAATACTCACTTGTTTGTGCAACCTCACGCGGGTGAGATGATAAAAAGTGCCATTGCAGACTTCAGAGAGGCGAATACTTATGAAAAACCTGGTTAATGTTATTCGTTTGCCTTTTAATTTTTAACTTTTTTGTAAAAAAGGCTGTATAATAAATTTCCATAGTGAGTGATTGTTTACAATTTTCATCGTGAGTCCCATTGGGTGAATTACACTTTGTAAGCAATACATGATTCTACATTTTGTAAACTTTGTTTTTCCTTTCATTTTCTTGGTTTAGAAGAAAGCCTCAGTTTCCAAAACACTTCACCTTATTTTTATGATCTAATATTCTTATATGAAGGTCTAATTTGATTTCTTTGACGTATGCTAACACTATCCACCAGATATGTAATTTTAATAATTTATTTCAATACGAAATTATAGATATTTAGTGACAAAAATTTGCTAATAAAACAATACAATATGATTAGCCTTTATCTTTTTCTGAATTGGAATACGTAATAAATAACTAGATATTGAAATAAGTGAAACTAAACATAGCCTAAGCCCTACTACTGAAAGTCTAATATAGAGTTCAGCTTGGTGGATCCGGCTTTGGGATGAGTTTAGACCAGGATTCAGCTAATATCACTGCCTAGCAATCAGCTAATTCAAACCACTCAGCAAACACAACAATCTGAACTTTCAATCAGAAATTTAGCATTGAGGGACTAGTTGGCTTCATTGTCTCTGAGAATGCTGCAATCGGAATTCAACATATCTACATGCAAATTGCAAACTGCTGCGGCATATTTAGACAACTGGAGTTGTGAGGAGCTGAAGTCCGAACTGTGATATCATAGTTTCTCACTCTGTTAAATACGAGAAAGTAGCAATAAGAAAAAGGAAAATGTGCCTATCCTTTGGTGTCACTGAAATTTGACTTCATACTCATCTCAAGAACTTCAATGGTAACATTTGGACGATTGATATTTCCTTGTCATAATACTTTCCATTCTTCAATACCATAACAAGATCAGACAAAATAGAATGTAAGAATAGAAAATGAAGTTTGGCACACTACAGTAGTGAACATAAACAACAATAACCCAAACAAATAACAATCAACTCAAATTCCCCATAAGGAAATCCTGCCAAGTGAGTCAACTTCAAATTCGAGGCGTTCATAGATCTGAACATCACAAGTCTTGGAGGCTATATTAAATGTCAATAACTTCCCTATAACTTCTGCTTTCAAGTCATCCAAACAATAGCCAATACTCATACACTAACACTTGGGCATTATTCAGCAAATACTCCACTACTTGCAACTGATCTTTGTTTCCTCTGAAACAAAGTATTCCAATTTCCTCGAGGTGCTCCAACAAACAATTAGGAATGATGTCAGGCGGATTCCACTGGTATTTATCGCCATCATATAATTCATATATACCCTCCTGTAAATGTTAAGAAATAGCAAACATAAGATATGAAGTTATTTAGTTTTTAAAGTTAACATACTCTAGACACTGCCACTCACCATATCCAAAATAAGAACCTCCAAGCAAGGGGCGCTATGGAGCACTTTTGAAAAGCAGGTCCAACCCGAGAAAGCACTTAAATGCACTATAAGCCTTTTCAAATTTGGGAATGTTGGCCAGGTATAGCTGAGAGTTGATCCGAGAACCTTCATAGAGAGTGAATATAATTTGAAGGATACAACAAAATTAAAACCAGTATAAAAATCAGAAAACCAATTATTTTTCATTTTCTATTGCTTGTAACAAGCAAGAATTATGCTCAGAATTAATAATTAAGCACTAGGTACTTTAAAGCGAGGATATAACGAAAAGAAGAAACTTACACCTAAAGTATTCCAATTCAATATCAGGGCCTCAGCAGCAGCAACTCCCTTTAAGATTTCAAGGAGGCGGTTAATATGTTCAGGTCTTAAAAGTCCAAGACTAAAGACACAATAATTGACTTCAACAGTTTGGACCCGTACTAAATTCTTCAGCACAAACCGAGATATTAAGTCATCTTCTATGGAGAGGTGTTCAAGATCGGGTGTATTGATAGTAATAGTAAACTCATTTTCCCATGAGCCTCCCTGATCTTGCAGCCCAAAGCTTAATTTTCTTAAGGTAGAACTAGAAACATCAATTTTTAGCACTTTCGGGGAATCCACGTAGCCAAATAGATCCAGTTCTTCTAACACTGGGCAGCAAGACAAGAGTCGATTTACAACACCGTTGTGATCAGGGAATATAACATCAATATCAAGTAATTTGAGAAAAGGAAAACAAACAATTGACTCTGGTATATGAAAATCAAAACATGAATCAAGCTTGAGAGTTACTAGTGTGTTGCAAGAAAGAACGAATTGTGCTAAGGGGCGTTCTGGTAGCTCGTAAAAGTATTTGTTGATCCATAATTTTAACTTTTCCAATTTGTGGTTTAATACACAGCCAATCCATGCATTTAGACGACATAAGTCTATTGCACTAGGACACGCGAGGTCAAATGCTTGGAAGTTTAAAGGACTGCAATTTAGAAGCACATGCTTCACAAGATTTGAAAATTTATCAGGATCAGAATTAGCGCCACACAAACTAATACAAGTTATGCCTTTCCAAAGATACCTCCACCTTGAAGACAAAACGCTAGTTCTAATTGCTTCTTCTGTTCCAAGGAAAGATAGTATCTGAGCAATTACATGATATGGCAAATCACTTATTCTGTCTAATTGTTCCACAACTTCCTTCTTGTAACTTCCTTTCTGTATAAAGGGTCTCTTTTGTAAGCTCTTTAGTTCAGAATCCATTTAAATGTTAAATGCCTAAAAATAATTAGTCACAATGTTAAATCGAGTGGCAGTTATTAGCAACACTGATTAAACAACCATAAAGTAAGAATAAGATTAAACAAATCAGATACAAACATAAGAAATAAAGATCAGATAGAATTACAATATTCTGGGTTTGATTTGACCAAGCAATATCGAGAAATTGGTAACAACATTAATAAACACGAGTACAAAACAAAATAAGCCTCATTTTGAGTGCAGCCAGATAAATCAAAGAGGCTACCAAAGGCAATAACAAAAGAAGTATCTTCATTCAACACCTTTTAAACAAATCGAGCATCTTTACGACTACAGGGCAACTAAATCGATTTTCATTGAGAGAAGGATCAATGTTGATCCTCTTTCCTCATTTTTCAAAGGGGAACTCAAGACTACTAATCATCTAAACTCGACAGCAAATTGAGATTACTCGACCCATCTAAATCATGAATGCATGATAGCTCATTAGACTCCTCAAATTCACAATCAAAACGAAATTAAATCAAGAAACCAAAAAAAAAAAAACATAGATTCATCATCAATCATTTTAAGAAATTTATTGAGGAACCCACAAATTGACAATCAAAACATATATAAATGGATTATCGACAAATAAAATCAAGAAAAAATAAATGAATTAAGGGGTGTGTCTTCCAGTATTAGGCATAAAAACAAATTATAGTACTCTTAAAACCAAAACCCTAACTAATTCCCCAGAAATGAAAACGGTACTAATCACAGCAAGAGTAAATCCAGAGGAATTAGCAACAATAAATTATAACGAAAAGCAAAGTTGAAGATAAGTACCTGGGTAATTGACAAATTGAGATGGAATTAGGGTTTAAGAGAATTGGGCCAAATTGCCAATTGGAGTAGCAGAGAACGAGTGTAACAAAACTATATTTTATCAATTTCGCGCCATTTGCCGCCCTCCCATGTCTAATTAACCTTGAGCAAATTAATACAAGTACGGAGTACATTTTTCCAAACTTACATTTTGACTTTAGTGGTCAATGTTTAAACGTACCGAGTGAGAAGTCCTA
This sequence comes from Chenopodium quinoa, assembly GCF_001683475.1. Taxonomy (NCBI): domain Eukaryota; kingdom Viridiplantae; phylum Streptophyta; class Magnoliopsida; order Caryophyllales; family Amaranthaceae; genus Chenopodium; species Chenopodium quinoa. Next base: position 7,526,934 of record NW_018742205.1, on the reverse strand, counting down.
AAAACTACTTGTATGACTATTTATAAAGGTCAAATTTATTTCATGTGTAATGTTGTTGAATTCGTCTTGAAATAAATTTTAAAAATATTAATTTTTAGAATTTTTAATCCAATCATATTAAATATATACATAGTTAAAGATGTGTATTGGACACTATGTTTGGCTTGCAATTATCATATTGAATGTACACAAATAATTGCAAGTTTAACATGATCATATGAGGAAATGTTGGTCAGGTATAATTGAGAGCTAATCCCAGAACCTTAATAGCTATCAAATCAAAACAAACAAACATAATTGATAGATATAAGTATATAAGTATATAACCAATGCAGAAAAATATCAAGATCAGAATATAAATTTAACCCAGATGCTTAAAATAGCACTGAGATGGAATGAAGTTAAGAGACTTACACCAACAGTGTCACAATGCAATTTCAGACTCTGTGTGGCAAAAATTCTCCTTAAAAAGTCCAAGGAGCTTATTTATATCACCCCTGTCTTGATAATTTACATCGACATTATCAAGACATGCTAGATTTTTAACCACATACTGAGCATAAAATTTGTCATCTATGGAGAGGTACTAGAGTCTAGAGATTAGGTGTATTTATAATAATATTATTGTCATTTCTATCAATGTAATCCTCATGTTTCAGCCACAAGGTCAATTTCTCAAGAGTAGAAACAAAAATATCAATATTTAGCTCTTCAGGAGAATCAAGGAAGCCAAACATGACAAGAGCAGATTTACACCATCATAGTTAGGGAATATGACACCAAGCTGAAGTAACTTGAGACGAGAAAAACATATTACGGACTTGGATATTTTGGACATGAATAAGCTCATCCAACATTCAACTTAGTATGTGTCATGTCATAACCAAATTTTTAAAAATGTTGCCTAAGTTTAATGTGTCACCATACCGCACGGCATACAAATTAAATATTACTCCGTATTTCTATAGACCTTGACTTATTAATTATCAATTTGTTACCACTTATCACCCATGTAATGTGTATTTAAGTCTCATAGATAATCCAGAATTCCTATGAGATGGATGACTTTCTCTTTATGTGAAAAATTTCAAAATAGTACACCTCTTGGACCATGTTATACTATATGTACAAATTAGTTTAAGAGCATGTGTTCCATTAAAGTAAGATAGGATGGCATACAATTGGTCCCTTAATAGTCTAAAACTTCGTAAGTTATAAGCCACTTCTAAATACATGTTTGATTAAATTAAGTAGAAGTATTTTAATAAAAAAGTTGGGTTATTTGGGTAATTAGGGAGGAATTCCAAGAACCAAGGAGAACTTGGAAGTGACAAAAACAGCTTTGTTGATACACGTAAAAAAGGGCCAAAGGGGAGATCGTTCATGCCAAGACAACGTTGTTTTAGTTGCCCCAAACCAGGAGCATCTAAGTTTATCTGATTGATTTTATTTTTATAATATTATTTCTTAATTTGCGTATAATAGTTAATTTATATACTTCCTCCGTTTTTTTTACTTGACCCGCTTTGACTTTTACATTATTCACCACCCCTCTTTTGACCGTCTTTTATGAATAATATATAAGGAAAAACATATTCATGTGGGATCTTTTTGATTCGTCTCAATAAGTACTGTCATAATATATAACTTTTATAATTTTTACTTATGGAGAATTAAAGCTATTAATCGTTAAAATTTTGCATAGACAAGCATGATAAAAGAACAGGTCAAGTAAAAAATAATCGAGGAAGTATAAAACTTGATTTTATTATTATTTTTTTGTTGGTCTTACGAACCATGCCATCTAATCCAAAACAATGAATCAACTTTTGTAGATTATTTTTCCCAAGTCTTTATCAAATTTACAAGGTAAGCTGGTTATTAGTACTAAATGTAAAAGGCAGGTTGGTACTGTTTAGTTTATAGTGTATGACTTATCATCAGAAGTTAAACATGAAAGCGGAGATAGTATAACGAACGAATCGATTTTACCAGTTTTTTTTTTTTTCCTTCTCTCTCTCTTCCGAGTGGTAGGCCAGACATATCACGTATGTTAAATTTTCGGGCAATGCCAATTATCTCTATCGATCCCTGGCGCGTTGATGAGAATCAAACTCGTAAGAGTTGTAACTACGAGGGTATATATAAGACTTGAAGAATGACTATTATGTGTTATCATGCTACCTCTATGTGATTTTACATGCTAACTTTGCTAATCCATCCAACTTTTCTATATATATACGTTTTCCCTATATAAATAAGACTTTGGATAATAAGATTTCGAGTGACAAATACTTTGTACTTCAATTCGTACATCTCAATCTTAATTTCTTTGTACATGAATGTTCTTTTAGTTACTTGAAGAGAAATATTTAATCAGTGAATACAATCTAGCTAAGCAATTGAATTCGATATATATAAACTAAACGAAGGAAACCAGCAACCTTAATGCTTAATCCCTTTGAAAAGCATCATCGACTAACTTGCATGCATGGAGCATGGCTAGCTCACCATTAAACACTACTCAAAATGACATCAAAGCATTCATCAAGCCCATATATAGAGAGACAATATGGTCAATCGCAATTTCTATCTTACTCCCAGATACCGTGAGTATGGTACTCTGGGGTCAAAACAACCTCGCTTTTAGCTTGGGTAATAGGTATATAGTCAGCCTCTTCCTCTATTATCCCCTCCTTCTTCCCGATTTTCTCCCTTTTCTTCCTGATATACTTTTGCTTCCCTTTGTTTTATTTCAATCTCTATGAATGTAATCCTCTTTTTTCCAATTGCAAATTTTTTCGTTCTGATTTTTCTCTTAATCCAATCAATCACTCTTTTTGTCAACTACTTTTCTAAATTGAAGATGATTTTGTGCAACTTGCTGGGTATCGAGGCCGATGATGCTCGTTGTAGTGGTATTGAATCTCCTCTTGTTGATTTTGATGCGGAAATCATTACAAATCTAAAATAACATTTATTAGCTCTAAATAATATAATCTAATAACATTTATTAGTTCTAAAATAATATTTCTAGTTATAAAAATAGTATGCTTCTATTTGTAAAATAACATTGATTATTTTTAAAATCATAAAATCTGAAATAACATTGAGTAGGTCTAAAATAATATGGTCAATAACAATAAATAACATGTTTAGTAACTGGAATAACAATATATACCTTTAACAAAGTTAATGGACTTGAACTACTTGTTGCTTCAGTGGGATAATATATAACATGTCTTCGATGGATGCAATTGAAGAATTTTCAACCGTTTCAAATGGTGAAATAGAGAGAGAAAAAAGAAGAGTGATAGTGGAGAGTGAAACGAGGATGGTGAAATGAATTGATCTGTTTTTCATCCGTTTTTTTTTTTTTTGTTTTTTTTTTTTTGGATATAGGGGTATGTCTTTATGTTATTTCGTTTTGTTAATTTGTTATTTAATGAAATAAATTCTAACACATTTTTTTTAAGTTGGGTTTCTAGCCCATTTATTAGATTCTAGGTATTCCAGGAATACCTAATACTAATTGAATAAGAATGATATATACTTGTCAATACATATAATAATTATGCTATGTTTAGATGGAGAACTAATTAACCATGTATTTGTACTCATCAATTACTCGAACGACGACAAGAAGGTAGTGTGATTAATTAAGGGAATGAAATATTAGGAGCTCATAATTGGGAGCTCTAATTTACATGCAATTGCCTACTATATGACCCTCATTCTTGGAGCATCAACAATTACTACTGCTCCCCATGGGCCATGATTGTGATGATTTTAATTCAATTAATGACTATAGAAGTATATAGGTATTTATTTAATACTTACATGATTTCAAAACAAGTTTAATTATAACGTACAATTTCATAAAAATATTTTGACATCCAATACTTAAATTAACTTTGGGAGATGGGTCTACCAGCAAAGACAAATTGAGTGCACTTTTAAAGCACTTTAAGAAACATAGTGGTGTACATCATGAGTGTAGTGTGGTCTTATAGAATCATGATAGATACAGATACTACTGCAGAATCAAAGCATATAGTCGATTTAGATATAGATGCTGTAGTTTTTATTTGTCAACTTCACTACCTGCTAAATACTCAAATTATTCCCATTTCTCTTATGTTCTTTTATTATTGCAACAGTCATGACTAGATAGACTTGTCACATAATGTTTGATGTAGTTGGTTAAAGATTTATCGGCCTTCATTTATATTTGATCTTCATATCTCTACGAATTACAGTAAAAATCACATTAAGTCAAGTGTTACTTGTCATGAACAACTTACAAAATTACTTGCTAATCGTGAATCTTTTCAAAATAGTGTTGCGGTCATAATGAAAAAAAATAAAAATGGAAGAGGTATTTTTAAAAATAAAATAAAATGGAAGAGGTATTTTTAAAAATAAAATAAAATGGAAGAGGTATTTTTTTTTTTAAAAATAGTGAAATATATGAAGGTTGAATATCTACGTAAAATCTAGTACTCGAGTAAGATTTTCTTTCCAACACATGAAAGCCATCATCATGAAAGTGCACCAATTATGTGCAATTACACAAGCTTCTTACTTTTTTCATATGTTCTATGAAGATACATGTTTCAATGTTTGGAAATAATGTTGATTTCCCTCCAAAATGAATATATTAATTAAGCATATTATGTGCCTAATTGAACCTAAGATTGTGAGATTAATAAAACAAGTTTCCTTGTGACTCTTGTCATGTCGATTGTAGTTTATTACAGATTTCATATAACTAACATAAACATCAAGACATCAAGTAGATTGTCAAATCAATAAGCTTGGTTATAGCGTAATTTCTAAGATTGTGACTAAAAAAAAAGCTTTTTAGAATGAGTAATGAAAAAAAATCAAATTTTGAATTCAACAACAACAATAATAATCTAACAAAACTTATTTTCAATAACAAAATAATCATGCAGTCATGCTTGTACAGTCGTACATGTATATTATCTCTATGTAGATTGTGTTAGGCCGTTAGAGAACATATAAATCCTTCTTTTTCCATAGTTATATACTTCGTAACTAATTTTGTGCAAATTTTTTCTTATGAGTACTTATTTTGTCTAATATATGTTGTACTCCGTATCAACATTTGATTGAATAGTACATTATCACTGTATATAAACTCGTTTAAAGCTCGGAATTAGACAAAAGTAAGCACGTTTAAGGAGGGATTAGTAGTTACATGGGACCACGAGGAAAGGTGATCTTCACAATGGTAGCAAAGAAAAAGAAAGCATTGTTTGACGTTAGCATATTACTATTAACTTGTTAAAAAAGAGTCTGACCAGCATGTGAAACAGAGTATTCTTGTTTGACCACCCACATCACAAATTCACAATACATACTAAACCTATGTCATTAATTATATTTCAGACTAATTAATTTAATTCTGATGCATTTAATTCTCTCCCTCTCTCTGTAACTGTCTAACTGACACTACTTCAGTATTTAATTACATTAAATTAAATGCTCTCACTTTTTTTTTTTTCAATTAAATTTTTATAATAATAAAAAATTAAAAATAGGAAGGTAATTTAAGACACAAACCCCACTTCACTGCTTGGCGTTTTTTACGCCGTTTGCTTTGTTAAAAGTCCACTCGCTCCCTTCCTTCTTTCCCCTTTTTTCTTCTTCCAAAAAAAATAAAAAATAAAATAAAAAATAACTATGTTTTCTCTCTTCAAATTTCACTCTAGGACAAAGTACCAGTGGACATACTACATCTTTATACTCAAATCTCAACGTACTTTATCTTATTTACCAGTATGCAATAACTAATTATCGTAGATTCGTAGTAAAGTTAGTGAGGAATTTACTGTATAATTTTAACATCACAAGGTCGAATCCTCTCAACTACAGTATTTGGGGTGAGGATGTATTTTCCTTCCCCCTTAAGCCCTCACTTTTAAGTACTCGATTTGCAAATATTAGACCATAAAAATCATAAGTGTTGAGATCTAATCAAGGTCACGTAATCGAGATAACTTTAATTTACTGTAATGTTTTGAGCCTAAATCGTAAGTCTCGTTTTTAAATTTTTTAACTAACTAATCTACGTAGTATTTTAATTTGCATCAATTTAAGTAAGATTCTATTATTTTGAGCTTATGGTATTTCAACAGAGCAGATTAAGTCAGCAGAATAAAGCTTAGCAAAATAAAGCTTAGCAGAGCAAAGCATAAACCTCAAAAGAACATGACCTAATACAGTAATATACGATCTTAAGACATGTACCACTACCACACTTTATGCAATAATACTGGATTTTAAGACTAACTAATAAAAAAAGCAATATAAAAAGCTTTGGGCTCTCCAAATTATTCCCTTGACTGTCCCACATTCCATTTTCTCTCTCCTCCAAAATCTTCCATTTTGGCCCTTCTCAACTAAGATCTCTGCTGCAGTCACTCTCTCACTCTTCTTTCTTTTGTTCTTCCTCGTTTCTTTTCCTTTAATTAGAACAACTTCCCCAAAAAAAATTAGTGAAAAATCTACTACCTTGTTTGTTAGCTTCTTGTTTAGGAGTATTTATCAATACATTCTCATTTTCCCCTTTTTGTTTGTGTTTTTTTTGCTTTAAACTCAAGTGCCCTTCAATTTTAGGGCAATATACCCTTAAAAATCAAACCATGTATTCTCCCAATTGGGTACATTTGCTTCATCTTTGATCTATCTTACCCTTCCTTTATTCTGGCATTTTAACCCAGAAAGATTGAATCTTTACCTTCAAAAATAGCCAAAAAAAATAAAATAAAAAATGGTAGTGAAAATTTTGCTGTTGTTTCTGCTGCTAATAATACCCTCTGTTGTGCTGTGTTTGGATGCATTGAATGATGATGTTCTTGGGTTAATAGTTTTTAAGGCAGGTCTTCAAGACCCAGAATCAAAGTTATTGTCTTGGAATGAAAGTGATGATAGTCCTTGTAAATGGGGTGGTATTAAATGTGATCCTGCTACTAACAGGGTTACTCAGCTTAATCTTGATAATTTTTCACTTTCTGGTCAGATTAGCCGAGGTCTTTTGCGACTTCAATCCCTTCAAATAATCTCTCTTGCTAATAATAATCTTTCTGGGAGTGTTAATCCTGAGTTTGCTCATCTTTGGGGCTTGCAATCTATTGATTTGAGTGGAAATAATTTATCTGGGTTTATTCCTAGTGAGCTTTTTGAACAATGTGGGTCTTTAAAGTCTGTTTCTTTTGCTAATAATGGGTTATCTGGTGTATTACCAGAATCTTTGAGCTCCTGTATGACATTACAGTCTGTTAACCTGTCGTCGAATCGAATTTCGGGTAATCTGCCTGAAAAGATTTGGTCTTTGAATGGATTGCAGTCTCTTGATTTGTCTGATAATCTGTTGGAAGGTGAAATTCCTCAAGGTTTTGGAGGAATGTACAGTTTGAGGGTGATTAGTCTGAGGAAGAATGCATTTTCTGGGGTTTTACCAGAAGATATTGGGAGCTGTTTACAGTTGCAGTCGGTTAATTTTGGTGAAAATTCATTTTCTGGGGTGATTCCAGAATCATTGCAGAAGCTTAATATGTGTAGTTCAGTAAGTTTGAATGGAAATTTACTGAGTGGGGAAGTTCCTGATTGGATTGGGCATATGCAAAGCCTTGAAAGTCTGGATCTTTCGACGAATCGATTCTTTGGAAGAATCCCTTTTACTTTAGGGAACATTAGATCATTGAAGGAATTGAATTTATCCTCTAATGGAATCACAGGTGGATTGCCTCAATCTCTGATGAACTGTGATAATCTTCTGGCTCTTGATGTTAGTAAGAATTTGTTAAAAGGGAAAATGCCTAACTGGATTTTTGAGATGGGTTTACAGAAATTCTCATTGTCTAGGAATAAATTCAAAGGAATGATTGAATTTCCTTCTCTAAGAACAAATGCATTGTCTTATCAGAGCCTTCAGGTTCTGGACTTATCTTCGAACGAGTTATCCGGTGTGATTCCATCTGAGATAAATGCTTATAGAGGCTTAAAGTTTCTGGATATGTCTGGCAATTTGTTAATAGGCTCAATTCCAAGTACTGTGGGTGACTTGAATATGGTTCAAGTTATTGACTTGAGTTACAATATGTTAAATGGAAGCATCCCTTCGGAAATTGGAGGTGCAATCGCGCTTAGAGAGCTTAGGCTTGGAGGGAACCGCTTAACCGGGCATATCCCACCTCAGATTGAGAACTGCTCATCCTTGACAGCATTGTAAGTTTTATCCTGTGCATATTGTTACACTTTGTTGATGTGTTTTTCTACGCTTAATTGATAGATTAACTTTATACTAGAAGCTCTATTTTGCTGCTGGGTGTTCTGCTTGAAATATCATATTTCTGTTTTTAGTATATGGTATGTATGTATTTGATAATTTGAATGTGTGATGAAATTGCTCCACTAAAATGTGCACTGTAACTCATATACATGAAGCTGAATTATGCAGTGAAAACTTTATAATTGTAGACATTCAATTCGAGTATCTAACAACGTGTATGTGAATGAACTGAAAATGTGCAGAGTCCTGTCAAAGAACAATCTCACAGGTCCTGTACCTCCTACAATAGCAAAATTGACCAACCTTGAGATTGCTGATTTGTCCTATAACAATCTCTCTGGCAACTTACCAAAAGAACTTACTGATCTTTCCCACTTAACTGTCTTCAACGTTTCGAACAACAACCTTGAAGGGGAACTTCCTGCGGGTGGCTTCTTTGATTCCATTCCTCTCACATCAGTATACGGAAATCCATCCCTGTGTGGATCAGTTGTTAATCAGTCTTGCCCTGCAGTCCACCCTAAGCCTATTGTCCTCAACCCGAATCCATCAACTAATTCTGATGATGACTCTTTCCCTTCGAATTCCCATCACAAGAAGCTTATGCTCAGTGTCTCAGCTTTAATTGCCATTGGTGCTGCTGCTTTTATCTTCCTTGGTGTGGTGATCATCTCTCTCCTCAACCTTCATGTCCGAAATTCTTCTCACCAATTGGCGGCCCCCATGGAATTCTCTGGCAAAGATGAGTTCAGTGGTTCTCCAATGAGTGATTCCCAATATGGAAAACTAGTCATGTTCTCTGGTGAAGCTGATTTTGGATCGGGGGCTCATGCTCTCCTGAACAAGGACTCTGAGCTAGGTCGTGGAGGGTTCGGAGTGGTTTACCATACGGTTCTAGGGGATGGGCGCTCAGCTGCAATCAAGAAGCTCAACATCTCAAGTTTAATCAAGTCTCAAGAAGAGTTCGAGAGGGAGGTCAAGAAGCTAGGCAAAGTGAGGCACCATAATCTTGTGGCGCTAGAAGGGTATTACTGGACCCCTTCTTTGCAACTCCTGATCAACGAGTATGTTCCAGGTGGGAGTTTGTTTAAGCACCTCCACGAAGATCCTAGCCGAACATCTCTCTCATGGCACCAAAGGTTCAATATAGTTGTTGGGTTGGCGAAGGGTTTAGACCATCTGCATAAAATGAACATAGTTCACTATAATCTCAAATCCTCAAATATTCTGATTGACAACTCCGACGAAGCTAAGGTTGGAGACTTTGGGTTAGCAAGATTGTTGCCTATGCTAGACCGTTACATATTGAGCAGCAAGATTCAGAGTGCACTCGGGTACATGGCACCTGAATTTGCCTGTAAAACTGTCAAGATAACAGAGAAGTGTGATGTTTATGGTTTTGGAATATTAGTCCTTGAAGTTGTAACTGGAAGAAAGCCAGTAGAATACATGGAAGATGATGTTGTTGTGCTTGCTGAGATGGTTAGAGGAGCACTCGAGGAGGGAAAGGCAGAGGACTGTATCGATCAGAGACTTCAAGGGAATTTTGTCGCAGAAGAGGTTGTTCCAGTGATTAAGCTTGGTTTGATATGTGCGTCCCAAGTTCCATCAAATCGGCCAGACATGGCAGAAGTGGTTAACATTTTGGAACTCATCCAATGCCCTTCAGAAGGAAGAGATGAGGAGATCGAACAGGTTTAGGTTAGTCTTATACCACATTAAGAGGAATGTATATGGTGGCTTTGAAGCGACAAAAAGGTCAAATTAGTTATATTTTGGTTTGTGAAGCAACAGGAAGAAGAGGGTATATAGAAAATGTCATTTCCCTTTCAACATCTTTTGTCAATTGTTTATTTGGCATATTTGTTTGATGTAATCCTTTTTGGTGTGTTTGGCACCACATATAGCGGTTTTTTGAGTATCGTTCTGTATACAGCATACTCAAATTTTGGCTGTGTTCATTGCAAATATAATTTCATCAGATAAACTTATGTCTGAAACTGTGACATATACATTAGTTAACTTCAACTGCTTAATCATATTGACACCTTCAACCTCAAGATTCTTCTTGAAAGCTATGTAACACCTAAGTATGAAGTGCAAGATCAAGCTATGTATGTATTCTCTGAAACAACAATTAAACTCAGATCAAGCTATGTATGTATTCTCTGAAATAACAATTAAACTGAAACTCAGGAGTCAAAAACCACTGTAAATTGCTTGCAAAACATTCAGAAACAAGAATTTTCGTACAAAAAAGCTCATTATTGTCAAGTAACACCCCACCACGGAATAAAGTCACATATATTATTTTGGAATGTTTAAATTCCAAACATGATTCAACTCTTTTAAAAGAAACCTTCTTAAATCATGTCATATTTTCAATTATACTTAAACTTGAATACAGGGTTTATATATTTTCCCAAGTCCGAGGTTAGTCTTGAAATGAATGCACAAGCTGGTTAAACTTTCCGACAAGAAGAAGAAAAATTGCGCAGAAAGAAAAGCAGAGGAAACAGACTCAAGCAACAAAAATTAAGACATAATTTGGATTCAGTCACAGTTAAAAAATAAATAATAAAATAAACAAACATCATAATTAGTACACATAGCACACGCCGTAGACGTGCAGGTAGTACGTATAAATTAATTGATGCATGCGAATTACCTTCAACTTCACGCACTATCACTCCCAACACTAACACTTTGAATTAAATACTTATAACATTTGACATAATTATTACACCTTAGTTTTCAAGTTATATTTCATGCTCAATCAAATGATGTTCCACCTTAAGGGGACCTCATCAACTATCTTATGACATGTACTTCACTATTCTTGTTTTTTCTTTAGAAAAATGTACCCAAGTAAAAGCAAATCGTTATCATATGGGTTAGTGTATGAAATGAAAGTTATGCTTTTTTTTTTCATGGATGGGGTGATGTTACTCATGTAGGAGGCACCAAACAGTCAAGGGTACTTGGGGATGATAGACAAATGTGTGAAAACGGGTTGGAAACGTTTTAATGTGCGTTTTGGATATTAAAGGACATTTTCGGTGATAACTTAGAAGATGGGGATATTATTTCTCTCTTTGTTGAGATGATTTGTTGATTTTCATGCTCGACGCTCCATTGTAATTCTTAAGAAGACGACCTTATTGAACGATTTAAACAATAAGTAAGCACCGTTGTGTACCAATAGTATCATTGATAATAAACAATGTTGAAAGTAATTAAATTCAAACATCGTGTGTGGTAGCTTTGACAAGATTTGATAACATTACGTGAAGGGTCATTTTTTTAAGGCTTTAAAACTAAAAACAGTGCTGCAATTAGACACAAATTTTCTGTAGCTACTATTCGCCTACAATGTACATTTCATGCTACAAGAAACATTATCCAAGCTACGAAAATCAAAATCTATACATCAACTAAACTAATTTGCAATTCACAATTTCCTTTGTGAATTATATGAACCTTTTTTTTATATTGATATTTTGCAACTAGATTCCTACTCATATTTTTCAGATGTACTGACCAAAGTTTTGTACTTCTATATCCTTTTATTTCGGGATGGGTTGTTCCACTAAGCTTTAACTTATTCAACACCACTCCCCTCTGCTTTTAAAAAGTTTAAGCTGGTTTAAAAGCTATTCTAAACTCTCACAGGATGCATAAAAACAGACATGTTTTTGACAAATTAATTTTGCCAAAGCTAGCACTAGCAGTGGTGATTGGCTCATGCCCCGCACTTGTCCACACATTCAGAGAGACACGCGAGGGAGGGCTTGTAAGCGTCAATCAAGTCACCATCTGGTAACCGACTATACAAATAGTCTTATAGTCGTATACTAGGTTATGTCCCGTGCCATGCACGGTAATATATTAAATAAAATTATTGTTGTAATAGGTAGTACATAACCTTCTGTCACACATTCTGGCACAATTATGTTAAAAATCTGATTTAATATTTATTTCTTTTTACTTAATTTTATATTTTTCTCAAAAAAAAAAATATAGTTGTCAATGTATATATTATGGAAAGACATATCAAATATTTTATTTATGTATTATTTTGTTATCTTTTTCTTTTATGTATAAGATTTGTCAAATATTTTATTTATGTATTATTATGATATCTTTTTATTTATGTATAAAATTTGTTTTCTAAAAATTATTTAAAAAAAAAATTAAAATAAGGGACACACCAGAAAATGACACGTGTCATTGCCGGTGTGTCTTTTAGTATATAGTATTGATTGTTTTCGTCACTCGTTTTGAGCAGCAATTAGACTCTAATGAGTAACGACTAAACATCAGGCAGAAAAGGGACCAAAAGTTGCATGGTCCACAAAAGGAGTAGTTTTAAAGTCAAAAGGATATGTTAATTCTCTTTCAAGGCAAAGAAAGTAAGAAGAAACAGGTATAACTATAGGAATCAATCAAAACTTCCATAAATCAACTTTTGCATATACATGGGGTCAAAATTGTCAAAAAACTGTCCATCAAAAATAAAATGTCAAAAAACTCAAGCTGCTTTCACTATAAACCCACTATATATATACTATATGTAAACACATGGTACTATAATAAAGGGTTTTTACCCCTACATGTTTTACTATGCAAAACTCCCACATTACACATTTTAAAGTTGCCAAAAATTTCTAATCATCCCAATCTTCCCAGTCATCTTTTTTCGAGTTCCGGGCTGTCAGACCATTTGCAGAAATTCTATGGCCTCCAGGTGATCTAACAGCATTCTCTTCATCCCAGTCATCATCCCAAACCTCATCCCATCCTTCTACTGTTTCTGCTCTTTCTGCAGCAACAGCTGATTCTGGCATACTCAATTCGAGTTCCTGGTATGGGATATCACGCTGTCCTTTCCTTTTACTGAACCAGCAACAACCTAACACCCCTCCAGCTATTAAGGTTATCACTAGAACCAAGTAGGCACCATATGTAGGAGTCATGAACTTGGAATATGATGGTAGTAATTGAAAATAATTCCCTTGTGATGCAGGAGTGCCTACATGTAGCACACAATTTCCATTACCGGCATTTAGTGTGATCTCATTGATTCCACCATCAGCCAGTGACATTTCCACCTGAGTAATACATAGGCAAGAAGTATTAAAATTGTAATTTGACTATTTGAGGATCTCCGGTTAATATTTTTAGCTATTACTCTATTGAGTTCAAGTTTGCACTAGTGATGAAGGGATAAACTTATTTTTACACGAACTTGCATTCACGTATTTTTTTAAAACACTAAGCTTCAGCTATCATCCAAAATTAGAATCTTAACAGATACCCAAGAAGCATAAATAGACAATTCTTCAAATAGTATGGCTACAATATAAATCTCTGTCCGTAAATGTTATTTTACACTTCCTTAATAAGAATGCCACTCATTGTTTTTCACATATGTTTTTTGGGTTATAAATATCTACATCGTTCCCAAAATACCCTAGTTGGCAAAATCTCAAATCAGATTTTTAGCTTTTGCAGAGTGGCTGCATACAATAAAATAGACTTCAGTCCCCAATATTCACTTATCCATTTTGAAATATCTCAACAATGAAATCTCAGGTGATAATGCACTGATGCACAGCCAAAATTCCAGCATTAACATTTGTGGCAAATTCTATTTTTGAAAATAATAAGGGAGACTACCGGCACTACCCTACTACTCTGTTAAATCACCTCCTTTTTAAGCAGCTTGACTGAAGCAACAATCGATGTTAAGACACCTCTCAGTAATATGTTAAATCATGTACATCAAGCATGAGAACGAAGTCACGCCTATCACTAAGTCAGATTGATGCTGTGCTGCTAACAATTAGCCGGAAATGATATGTGATTATCCAACTCCAACAGAAGGTTGGTACAAAGCAGTCAGGCAAGAAAGCATAGGGATTAATGCCCAAACTGCCAAGACATTACTATAGCCACCAGAGCACAGAACAAATATTTTCCTTTTATTTCACTTCTAATTCAAATGTTATTTGATGAATTTCTCTAGAGAGTCCCAAACTTCAGGCATACTCTGAAGGGCATATATATTTAACAAAGAACAGGAAGACACAATTACAAGTTCAGGCAGTTAAAAACACCAATTATTAAGCTAGTAAGGCTGATAGGTGATCCTAATCAATTAAGCATTGAGAGCAAAGCAGTTAATGATTGAACATGATAAAGTTTGGTACTACTCAACTTTTGGATATGAAATGAGAAGTGCAGACCAGGCATAAGTTTAAAGTCTTACCTGTTTATTCTGAAGCTTTGGGACAGTTATCACCTTCTGTTTACTCCCAGAAGACATTGCAGAGACATCCACTTTCAAGCTAATATCCCCTTTGTTCTGTATGAGGAGGACCAAAGCCTTTGAATCTGATACAAGAGTAAGATTTAACAAAATGAAAAAACTCCCCAGCTCTTTTAACCCATATCAGTTGAAAGTACTAATATCATATAAAATGGTAAACATAAATACATATCTATTAGCATATCATACTGCAGTTTACCACTGCCCTAAGTTCCCATTAGAATCCCCGCAGTTAACCACCTAAGGGGAGCTGAGGAAGAAAGATTCATGCAGCCATGACACATGAATATTGGAGATTTAGCATCCTTTACACAATTTAAAACTCTTAACGGCTGAAGTGCTAGCCACCTAACCATCATTAATCTGACAAATGTAGGCTTTAAACATGAGTTCACCTTATTTATCGAGTGTTAGGCTTACGCAGTAGATAACGCCCAAAAGTTAGCCACTTTGCTCCATTCTTAAAAAATAGATCAGAGAGGAAATGAACAATAACTTTACATATTGCAAGAAACTGACAACATTATATAGCCCTTATTAATGCACTATGAGTCCACGATAGTTTTAGCTAAGTTACCATAGATGATAACAGGAACAAGAGGGCTAATAGAAGCACTCACTCAACAAAGAAAAATTAAACTCAGGCTTCTACTACCTATGAAAAGCATAAGGGCTCATATCATAAAAACTAAGGCATTATGTCTCTGTTGTTATCCTTTTCTAAGATTCCGACCAGTTATACAACAGGAAGTTTCAGCAGCTCAAATGAATGGCTGAGATACTTTCTTATTATAACAAAGATGCAAGTTTAATTTTGGTTCGACCAATCATGCGAATTGAAGGTTTTTCTCATCTTCAATGTGCAATTTTGCACGACCGGAGGTTTCAACAGCTCAACTTCAAATGGTCATATCTTGCTTATTTAAAGTTCGATCTTATCTTATGACCTAGGACGGAAAGCTCTGAAACCTTTTCTCTAAGCATAATCACCTTGAAAAACATTTTAATGAAGAAGATATTGCTGCCCAATTTTGACCCAAATCTAAGAGCACTTGTATATTTTTTCACCTTTGCTTTAATGTCTCCATGTCTGATCATCAAAAGTTATCCCAAGACATAAGGATAGTTCCTATTCAACTAAGCCACATCATAACATAAAGTAGCCAGCCAAATATCCGTTTCCTAAAAAAAATCAACACCATTTTGAAACCTAGTCGAACATCTAGATTTAATCCATAGATCTAATGAATATTCCAACATCAAACCCTTTCTCTTAAAAGCAGTTGACATCAAATCCTATAGGTGACAACAAAACTAACACAATAAATCAGATGATGACGTCTTTATTAGAAACTATAAAGCCTAATTGAAGAAAACCATCTACAACCATTGTATACACCTGTATTAAACACAAAGATTGCCAATCCAATGATGATGCAATCACAACCCAAGTAAACTCACATAATGTTAAGAACAAAATCAAACCGAGCAAATTTTTGAGTCCTCTAGCTAAGCATCCAAAATAAGAGCTATATGACAACCATAGAATTTTCCAAGATTGATAAAGCCATCATTATTCAAGGAAATATTCGATAATAATGTAATGCAATTTTTGTAGAGGAAAAACATTTTAAACAATAATCTTAGGTTGCATGAATCAAACAAGGCACCGTAAGAGAAAACATTCCACTCATATTGTCTTCTTTTTCACTCTTTCCAACCCCATATGGTAAACAAGAACCAAGCATAAGAGAAGCTTCATCAAAGCCGCATTCAATGAGCGCAGTCTAATACACATACCAAGGTCATCATAAGGTAATGTAGTATGAATCATATTAACATCGTAATCATGTTCAGAGTCCACTTCTAATATTCAAACAGGTGTAGGATTACTATCATAATGCCTACAAGCGTGAAATTCAAAAACCTTATGGCATGAAGAAGAGTAAGAAGCATGCACTATCTCATGAAATGTAATAAATAAGCCACAAACATCAATTCATATCATAAATAGACGCACTAAAATCAACCTTGAATTCGTCATCAAAAATAAAGGATCCAAGGTTAACTCATCCTCCACAAATACCGAGGTGCTTTAGAGTTACTTGATATGAACACCATTGTTCTTTGGATTTATACCCCTCATGTTAGGACTTCCTATGAGTCCAAAGTACTTCAAAACTTGAAATATTCAATCAATAATCTTTTGTAAGGTCCTTCCTAGGTTTTGCATTCTGAAAGGGCCATACTGACTCCCCTTTCTATACTCATCATGTCATCATCATACATCAATCTATCACCCATCTTGCTATAAAAGAGGTTAGATATATATAGTTGACTAGTTGAGTGAAAAAAAGGTGAAAGTTTCAAACTTTGCAGAGCTAAAAGTGAAAGCTTTTGGATAGGTTAGAGAGGAGATACAAGAAGAGAGGAGGAGATAGAAAATTGAAGAAGTAAATTAAAGATTGAAAAATTATCACCTAATAAATGTTCTAGGCTAATGGCCTAGGCTGTTAATACCACTTTGATTCAAATTCATCAACCAAATCATTTAAATCTCCTAAATTTTCTCACTTTTAAAGATGCTATTTTTTGGGGTTTTGGGATATCAATGAAATGCAAGAAAAAGATAAATACTTGATTCACTAATCACAAAGTTGAATGAAATCAAGGAGTTCAATCTTTAATCTGGAACAAAATCAGATAGAGATTGAGTTTATCACAAAGATGCAAAAGGAGAGAGAAGATCTCATGAATAAATAATGAGCAAAAAGTTGTTGACACAAGTTCTCCTCCATATGTATGGGTGACTACTACAATATTGTGGGCCCTTCCGTGACAAATTTGTTACCTACTTTCATGTTATATTGTTATCAACTTGCTACAATTTGCTCTGGCAAGAAGCCTCAATCAAACTTACCAAGATCAGAAGGAAGCAAACCATGCATCTTACGAGTATACTCATCCCAAAGATGAGTATACACACATCAATTTCCAGTCAGCAAACCAAAATTTTAGTATTATTCACAAAAATTGCAAGGACCTTTATTACTATAATAGTGAAACTCTAACAAAATCTTCACACCCACTATATATAGACAAAAATATTATAACTTAAAAGAGTAATGATTCTAGGAGTCTAACACGTAATTAACAACTGCAAAGCACGAAAGGATTTCCAAAATTACCAGAATCAAAACTCTTGACACAAGCAGTCATCGACTTCAAGTCCTGGCACCTTCTTCCTATCTTATCACAGCTCTCATCGCTTCCAACGGGTACAGCAGGTTTGCTCTCTGCTTTCTCCTTTGGTACCTCTTTGTTTTTCTCTTCTCCTTTCTCTTTCTGTTCCTTCTCCTTTTCCTTTTTATCTTCCTCTTTCTCTTCTGCCTTCTCCTTCTCTTCCTCCTTCTTCTCCTCGTCCTTTTCTTGATCCTTCACAGCTTCCTTACTCGTATTATTATGTTCTTTAGCTTCAATTGGCGGTGTAACAGGCGTCGTATGTGTATCATTTGTCGCCTGCTTATCCTTAGAGGCATCCTTCCCGGCTGTAGTAGCTGGAGGAGGCCCAATTTGCTTCTTTTCCTTACCCTTCTCCTCTCCACCAACTGAGCTTGAGTGTTTCCCGGGTACAACCGGACTCGGAATCGGAATCGGAGTACCCTGAACAGCACCCCCGAAAATATTATCAAATTCAGATCCAATCAATATAAACTCTACCACCAATAACATCAATTAAACAGTGTATACTAAAATTCTAACATATTCTAGCTAATCTCAGTTATATGTGCATAATCAAACAAATTTTAGCTCCCATTCACAAAAATTTTGAGCAAATGAATAAGATTAACAACCAAAAATCAAAATAGAAAGAAATTTACTGGTTTATTGGGATCTTCAATTGGCGGAGAGGCGGCTAATATCCGGGAATTCCACAAGAAGGCAGCATTTGAAACGTCGGCAACAAGCAGAATCACTAGAATTGTTGTCAAAATCACATTCTTGCCCATTTCCAGAGGGGGATATAACCCAAAAAAAAAAAAAACCAAATCAATTTCCCAGATAAACCCTAATTGCTGAAGATAAGATCCCAATCGACAAGTTCAAACAACATACTTAAAAATTT
Source organism: Chenopodium quinoa (assembly GCF_001683475.1). Classification (NCBI taxonomy): domain Eukaryota; kingdom Viridiplantae; phylum Streptophyta; class Magnoliopsida; order Caryophyllales; family Amaranthaceae; genus Chenopodium; species Chenopodium quinoa. The sequence goes on along the minus strand of NW_018742205.1, from coordinate 7,508,157 downwards.
CGACGGTTCCTGTGATCAACTGATAATTGAGTTTTTTCTAATACTAAATTAGAAACAATGGAGTACTGATTAATTATTGCTTTGATCGCATGAATTTATGAAGAAATTAGATAGGTGTTTGAGTTCATCAACGAATTGGAAATTGAAAGGCGTTACTAAATTAGGGTTTATGCAATCAGAAGAAAAGAAACGTAAACGTAGGTCAATTGGGCAAATTGCTAAGGTTGACGATTCTCCAAAAGACCAAGGTTTGACGCCAGAAAAGACTGGTTTGTTTGATTTTTTTATTTTATTTATTTGTTTTTTTTAAAATTTTTTGGTGAAAAGACTGGTTTGTTTGATGATCATATGCATTTGGCCCTTGGGGGTAAATTGTCATATTCGATATGTTAATCAAGGGGCAAAATTGCATATTTTGTCATGGGTAAAAATGTGTAAAATCACTATAGATAAACAAATAGATTTTCCGTAGCAATATTATTGTATTGTAGATCAGATTCATTCAAGTATAATTACTTCTTGGCTAAGACCTCATTGGTCCATATGACTAATTACAATATGGTACTAATGTTTTACATTGCTTTATGCAAATTTCTAATAAATTGACCACAACTCTTGTTGTGGTGTTAATTTGATCACCTCTAGTTATATTACAAAACCCTACCGAAGAACGTATGCCTTAATGTTTTATAGACAACGTGAGAATGCTTGAGTTTTGATACTTGGTGGGGTTACTTCCTTCATGAGCCCCAAGCAATAGCCCTTTATTTCAACTCTCATAGTCGGTTGGTTCAATTCTAATATGATCAAAGTATAAACCATTAAACCCCATCACAATGATCACACCTTTTTATTCTCCCTAAATTGACTCATATTTGACCAAAGAAAACAACCCCCCCCCTTTTTTTTTAATGTTTAGAAAGCCGGACGGATGATGAGAATCGATCTCACGATCTCTTGCAATTGGGAGAAAAGTTCTACCACTTGAGATATCTCTCACTCTCAAAAGACAACAATTTATAGTATTACTTATTTATAAGACAAAAGTTGAGAAGATGTCCTAGTAAGTAGACTTTTGTATTCACGCATTGTATTGGGCCTATCACTCTATTAATCAATTTTAATTTTATCCAAAACAACCATATACAGTTTAATGTGTACAAAGTAATATTTATTTTTCTTAATTAATAGCAATTCTGCCCCACATAAATATAAGAAATGAAATTGGCTACTAGTAGTAGCTAATCAGACCATTTCAAAGGTTTCAAAATTAACTTTTTTTATTTATGCGGATTAATAGTTGCATAAAACGCACATAATATTTTAATAAAATTTGAACATACAATGTTGTCTTATTGTCTATTCATCACCTCTTTAAAAATTGTGGGACTTACTAGGTCATCTTGGTGACTGATGAACAGTACTGATGTAATGAGTTTGCTATATTAATGAAACAAAATACTCGTAAATTTTACAAACTGTCCAAATTTTCCATATCTATCCAACAAAGTACTCCATAATCAGAGACCAAAATCTTATAAAATCTTGTCCATATAAATATTGTTATACTAGTAAGTTTATTTGCAAAATTATGACCAGATCATTATTCCAAAACTCACTTTAATTGATTCTTCTTTGCTTTAGTGCTTGTTAAGCTTCTGAAAAGAATACGAGTGGTACTTATAAAAATTCTTCGTACAAAATAAACGATGAGGTACTAGGAAAGCTACGAAACAGAATTTAAGAAGCATTTATAAGATTCTTACTAAACTAGACAAAAATGCTTTTAAGAATCATTAAAAAAAAAAAAAGTTGAGTTAACATGAAATTATTTACTCGTAGTATTAACAAAAGCTGTATAAGTAGTTAAGTAATACAGAGTATGTTTATTACGGCCTGGTACTAAATTCATGTAGAAGATGAAGAGCAAATAAGGCTAACTGACTTTAATTATTATTCCTTAATAAATATCTTATAAATAAGCTTTATAACCCATAATTAATTACTTCTCAATTATTAAAGTAATCATGTTTCAAAAAAAAAAAAAATATTAAATACACTTTAGAAAATGCTATACATAACCTTTAAGCCTACATATAAACATTAAATACACTTTAAAAAATTGTTTAAATTTAGAAAATCATGACAAAAACACACTAATTACACTGAATTACACGTGTTTTTGTCATAAATTTCTAATTTTATACAATTTTCAAGAGTGTATTTAATATTTATATATAGCCCTTAGGACTACATATAACATTACTCTTAAAGTAATGATGAAAGATATTTGCACTTTATTATTACTTTCATCTTCCATGTAAAGAAAAGAACCCTCTAAATATAAGATTATTGATAAAAAGTTTATTGATAAACATTTATTTCATTTCAATCAATCTGACACACTCTCTTAGGTTGCCTTCCAAAGTAAACCAAAGAATCAACAAAGAATGAAGGACTATACTATATAGTACTAGTACATACCTAAGAGTGTCAAAAAATCAAATGTAACAAAATAAAATGGATGAAATAGAAGTGGCTGTTAAGAAATTTTCAGAAAACCGAAAGAGCACATTGTTTGATGAATACGAACGTCTATCAGTTGAAATTCAACTCAACCAAGCCATGCTAAGGAGGAGCTTGTCCGAGCCAGGGACATCGATGTTTCGTGCACACCTAGGCGTGGGTGCACCACCATTGGTTCAACAGCCGGTGGAACAAGGGAAGCGAGGTACGTCTTGGGGTAATGGTTTGCATAAGATTGTCAAGAAGTTACTTAGGCCTGTTTTTTGGAAGAAGAAAGGGAGGAAAAATGTTCATCATCATGTTGAGAAAGAGCAACAAGAGCCTAGTAGAAGTAAAAATAATAATGACCTTAAATCTTGGAAGAGGTTTAGCAAATCAGTAAGGTATTATTAGAGACTAATTAATTAATTATTTGTGACATGATACATAACTATATATATGATCATCAATCTAGTTCATAGATTGTCTATCTCAGATTGTAACTATCATTTTGATGGAATCCTCGTGTTTAAGTGCTTCGAGTTATTATACTTTTCGTGTGAAACTCATTTCATTCTTTGTACTACCTCCGCTTTTGATTATTTGCTACAATGGTACCGTTTACGAATACCAATGCAAAAGTTTTTAAGCATCATTAATAAAATATAAGAACATGTACTTAAACACTAATCCAATTAAAAAAGAAAAAAAACCAAAAATTTAAACCACCACCACCACCGAACCCACCGTAAACCGCCGCAAATCAGATCTGAACTCCTACAACCATCCCACCACGAACCCAGCCACGCACACTCCACCACGAACCCAGCCACGCAGCCACCACCACGAACCCAGCCACGCAAACTCCACCACGAACCCAGCCACGCAGCCACCACCACGAACCCAGCCACGCAAACTCCACCACGAACCCAGCCACGCAGCCACCACCACGAACCAGACCCACGCCACCCCACGAAACCAAACCCACGAACCAGACCCACCCCCACGAAACCAAACCCACGAACCAGACCCACCCCCCGAAACCAAACCCACGAACCAGACCCACCCCCACGAAACCAAACCCACGAACAAGAAGAAGAAGAAAGATGTGGTGAAGAAGAAGAAGAAGAAAATGTAGAGGAGAGAGAAAATTGAAGCAGGAAGAAAATTGGGGAAACCAGAGAGAGAAAGTGGGAAGATAATGATTTTTGGTGAAAATGATTACAATAATCAGATTTATTAGATAAAAAGTTAAATTAGGTTAGTGATCTAATTAAATGTCTAAGTTGTTTAAGTAAGGGTAATATGGGCATTTTGTTGACAAAAAGTTACTAGAAAAGGAAATAAAAAAGTTTGTTGCAAATAATAAGAAGCGCCTAATTTTAATAAATGTTGCAAATAACCAAAAGCGGAGGTAGTATAAAACATAAGAGACTACTTTCGTTCTAAAAGTTATTTAGTGAGCCTCTGAGAAAGATTTAGTCCAATATGATGCATGAATATTGAATTTTCATATAATTATGCTCGAAATATTTGTTTTTGATGTCACGAGAACGCCCTTTATTTGGTCTACAATAAACAAAGTAATTATTAGTCTTTTCATATGCCTTAACGCACAAAAAACATCATATACGGAGTATTACATAAACTTAAAAATCAGTGTGTAAGTATATGAATGGTTTGACATGTCACTCTGCCGCTTTTTTGTTGATTATTATGCGTATTAGCACAATAGGAACAAAGATCTTCTTACACTGTTACACATCATTCATATAAAACTCTCAATGTAGCTTGAGTAGCTCTATATGTCATAGAAAATTAAATTATGCAATTTGTCCATATTAACAAAATAGCAACTTAAAACCTCAAAATAAAGTCCAATTCTTTTTGGGATTTTCTAAAACGTCAATCTTCATGCCTTGTTCTCTGGGATGCTCCTCATTGCTTCCTCCATTGTTAATCTTCAACAACACCACAAAAAATCACTTCTTTTTCAATGACTATCATTTTCTTCAACCCAAGAATTTTGCATCAAAAACACTTAATTTATCAATTTGTTCATCCCAAATTTCAATTAAATCACACTTCAATTTCATTGTTACGAATTTCAGCAACAGTTTTAGAATTCAATCATATAGTTCTGCTTCAAATTCATCTACTTTAAGCTTAACAGAAATGAAAGGTGAATACCAAGAATACAATAGTAGTAAAGCAAAAGTTAAACAATTAGTTGATGAAATTAGAGCAACCCCACCTCAAGAAAGGTCTAAAATCCTTGATTCTATGATTGAGAAGCAGGGTGAGTCCAAAACTATAGGTTATATTAATGATTTAATTATGGGTTTAGTGATGGCTGAGGAATTGGACCTTGCCTTGAAACTGTTCGACGAAATGCCACTGCATGGTTTATCACCAGACTGTTGGACTTATTCTATACTTATCAGGTGTTATTGTAAGAAAAATCAGCCTGATGAAGGGAAAAGAGTTCTGGACTGTATGATCGAAAACGGATTTCGACCAAATGTGGTGACTCTTACCATCTTGGTGAATTCATTATGCTCAAGAGGTAGACTTCAGAGAGCTTTTCAGGTGTTGGAGATTATGGGTGAACTTGGGTGCAACCCGAATGTTCAAACTTATAATTGTGTGTTAAAAGGGTTGTGCTTTGTTGGCAGGGTAGAAGAAGCTTATGATATGTTGATGGGTTTGAAGAGAAAGGGGGATAATGATAATGAAGACAGTAGTAGTACTAATCCTGATATATATTCATACACTGCTGTTATGGATGGTTTATGTAAAGTGGGCAGGTCAGGTGAGGCCATGGAATTGCTTGAGGAAGCAATCGCGATGGGATTAACTCCGAGTGTGGTTACTTATAATGCTCTCTTTAATGGGTATTGCAAAGAAGGGAAACCAAGGAAAGGGGTCGGGTTGTTGAAGCAAATGAAGGATCGCGGTTGTGTACCTGATTATATAAGTTACAGTACTTTGCTTCATGGGTTGTTGAAATGGGGTAAATTTATGGCAGCTTATTGGGTTTACAAAGAAATGGCCGAGGTTGGTTTCAAGGTGGATGGAAGGATGATGAACACCTTGTTAAGAGGTTTGTGCAGGAAATCTTGGAATGAACAAGAGCTCTTCAAATTTGTGGATGAAATATACGCAAAAATGAAGAGTTGGGATTATTCTGTCTTTCCTGACACTTATTATCTGGTGATTCAAACCTTTTGTATTAGAAAGGAGGTTGATATGGCTTTGATTACTTTGAAAGAGATGATTGAAGCTGGTTATTTTCCAAGGATGGTCACGATTAATCGAATCATTCGTGGACTCTGCAAGGAGGGGAAGATTAGCCAAGCACTATCAATTTTAGTTCTTGTGTGTGAAGCTGGTAAATTTCCCAGCAAAATTAGCTTTAACATTTTGATTGATGAGTTCAATAGGCAAGGGTTTGTGCTTGGTGCCTGCAACGTCTATGGTGCTGCATTAAAGCTTGGTATAATTCCACACCAGATACCCTCGAGCTCACAACAAATTAAATTACCATAATCCATAACACAACCAATGTATGTATAGCTCTCTACTACGAAGTATTACTTAGTGTTGATTGTTGATAAATTGATCTTGTACTATAGCCTATCAAATGGATAGTTTTGTTGTTATTGAGCATGTTGCAATTTGTTAAATTTTTTTTGGAGAATGTTAAATATGTCCATGGAAGGAGACAGAAACTGTAAATCCCAGCCCCATGAGATGCACTCTCTCTGTGAGAATTGAATAAGAGAAAAGAGTTCTAGTTTTCTATGTGAAAATATAACAAGTACCCCAGATGCATAAGCTGCCTCGCAACTGTCGCAAGAATGATCAGATCATGACCTTAATAATTTGAACTAGATAGTCGAAACAGCCCATAATTTCATCATGATAGTGAAGCACTTGATACAAAAGTTTACCATCAAACAGACTAGAGTGCAGCACTAATCGTCAGCAGATATCAAAAGGAAAGGCTTGCTCAGGTAATAGAAAATTTCAGCTTGAATTGATTCAATATTTATACAAAATCCTCCCAACTGATTCCCGTGACATACATGTATATCTCAACAGCATCGTGTCTATCTCAATCGCATCAAGAACAAAAACCTAACCTTGAATTACAGAACAGAGCGTTGCAGTAATATGGACACAAATAAATACAACAAAAACTCTAAGCATTGAATTACATTAGTGCCGAAATTTGTTTGAAACACTAATTACGCACGAGTATTATACTGCCCTGTTCTTGTATCAATCATAATATCATCACCGATATTTATGAACAACGGTACATTAACAATAGCTCCAGTGTCAACTGTTGCTGGTTTGGTACTACCTACAATCAAATATCATCAATGGAACTGTTAAAAAGAAAGAAACATTCCCGTCAAAAAAGAAAGAAACATTACCCTAAACCTGGTATAAGTATATAGCCATCTAATAGAACATTTGTTCTAGAGTTCTAGCTACAAAGTACAATAGAATCACAAACAAATAGTAGATTAAGTAGAGTAATTTCAAGAAGAAATCAACCCACTTCTACGGTAATAATGGTATTAATACATACCAATGACTTATTGCATGTAAACAGAAATCTGAATTAGTACAGAGAAATCCAAATACAAGCTACCACCAGATCAACCCCCTCCCCCTCTCGGCCTCTCTCCTCCCAGATTATTAGTTAACTTGAAGAAATTGTGTGCATACCAATAAAATATATTTCAAATACTTCGTATGAAGAGTTCACTGAAGGTATATACACATTTACCCTGCTCCGAAGACTGGGAATCTATGACAAATAATTGCAGATGCAAGATAAGGGAATAGAATATGGGCTTATAGCCAAATTCACAATGCTCAACAAGATCAGATCAATTGCAGAAACCTGCATAATTAGTCTTAGCAACCAAAAAAATACAACATGGTTGAAAGATAACAAATAAAACCCCACATTAGTTTCAAGCATTTCTGTCTCAAATGTGAACTTGAAAGGAAGCACGATGGGTGGATTTAATTGGTATAGTGAGGACCAAAGGTAAATTAGATTACATACCTTGAGCTGAATCACCCTTAATACCAGGTTCAGTATCAATAACAGTGAGCTTCACAATGATGGGCAATTCAAGATCAATTGCCTGCAAGTAGTTCAAATAACAATTCAGCTTTGCTGAACTAGAAGTGCCAATTATAAATGTGTCCTCAGATTTCCCCACATGAGGTACAGAATGAGATGAAGAAAAAGAAGAATAAATTTTCTTAATAAGGATTTTTTTTTTATTTTTTTATTTTTATGATGAATACCAGAGATACTTTATTGAAAAAAAGGGAAGATGAAGGGTAAGCACAGCATAGTAATAGAATCTTGATGTTTCCTATAAGTCATGACTTATAGAATGACGAGAAGTGTCAAAAGCAACAACAGCAATCATAATAAGTGGAGATAATTACTTTTCCATTCCAAAACTGCAGATTGCAGTCCATGCCCTCCTTCAGCCACTTGGTCTTATCACCAACATCTTTCTCACTGAGCCGGAATTCCTCATATGTAGTCTGAAAATGTGTAAAATCATTTATCAATTGCACTTCTACATGTATAACACAACATACAAAGATACCTTCAGAGTAGCATTCACAGTGAAGAACTAGCACATTAATTCTCAAAAGGAAATGTTTTGAATCTTTTGATAGAGTTCAGTTAATAAATGGAGAGTAGGTAGAGAGAAGGAAAATCACTTTTAAATTGTACAGTTATGTCGATTCATAACATATTCATTGCTGGAACTAGGAAGATGCTTTTGGGTAGAGGGTGCACAAGTGTCAATGTCAACTAGCTATAAAAAATTTCAAGTGATTGATTTAAATTTCAGTGACTTAATATTGGCAATGGAAAAGTTGACATGGTTTGGGTAACACTATTATAGTCCATACTGCATTTTATGATTGAGTAAAGCATGCACAGGCATAAGAATTTAATGAGAAAGGGAAAGCATCAAAATAATGATGACCCAACACTGATGTATGCATAGGAAATTCAGAATCAAGCATTTTATCTATTAAGGCAGCTCATCAAGAAGCATGGTGACCTACAGTCATGTAAAAAACACTGCAAATTTCATAAATTACAGGGGATAAAGAAACATACATTATCCATGAAGACATACATAGTTCCATCTTTGTATGTGAATTGCTTTGTTTCCTTGGATACATTTGCTTCAGGTATCTGTCAATTTCAATTTTATGTCCAACCAATTAGAAAAAACAATTGATTACTATTAACAATACTAATGAGATGTTACTTTGACATGACTATAAGTACAAGATCAAAAGCTCATACAACACCACTCATCAAGGCGTGTTGGTAGAGTGGTAGGGACTTGGAAGGAGCAAGTTTTCTTTTCCCCCTTTCAAAGCTTCAATAAGTTTACTTGTAATAATCTATTGGTTGGAAATCTTGAACTTCTACCTATATGATGATCATATAAGGATCCCCATATGAGTACACGTTTTCATCCGAATCATCCCTATTGAAGAAACTAAGTTTAAAGAAGAAAGGGTTCACATTTAGAAATTAGAACCCTTTCATCAGTCATTTATATGACAAACAACATATATAAGATGAGAAAGGTGTCCCCCTCCCCACCCCCCCCCCCCCCCACCAAACTGATTAATTATGTCAAATTCACCTATCCCAAACCATGAAGAAAAGTCACTGCTTCTGCCCCGTCACATAGAGAATAAGAAATGTGGGATAATACTGGTATGTGAACGTCAAGTTGTCAACCCTGCACAAAATGCATGGCCAGTCATTATATCTACATCTACACAGTCTGTAAAGACTGAAGAGGACAATTTGTGGTGCTTTATAGTTTATTAAAATTTAGTCATTTTAAGAAACCAGGTTTGACCTTTATTTCTTGACCACATGACAAAGCAGTGTCAATGCCCTAACTACGAAGGATCAGAAAAGCTAAGGATAAAACCAGATGTGCAGATACACAGCCATGAAAAACAATTGACCATTCAGAAAACATACCGTGACTCCAGCTCGAAAGGTCTTTTCAACTGTGTTCCCCGTCACATAATTGCGCATTTTAGTCCTCACAAAAGCAGCCCCTTTTCCTGGTTTCACATGAAGAAACTCTACAAAATCCATGGAAAAATGTTTTCAGCCTCCCAGGTTAAGGAATTAATTTTTTAATTACCACTATGATTCTAGTCACCAAGCAATTGGAAGATTCAGCATCATAAACGCAAACCAGCTATCAGAAAGATTTAACCTGCAAACATTCACCCTATATTACTTACTACATGCCTCCTCGGCTCTCCCACGCCTCCCCTGCCCCTCCCCCTCCCCAACTGAAAAAAATATCACAAGCTAATGGTCATAAATCATCATACAATTTACGGTGTACTACATTAAATTCACTTTCCCTTATCCCTCATTCTTGAAGGTATGGAGGATGATGAAGGGAGGCAGACCATCAGCTAAAATGGCCTAGTCTTTCCGGAAAGACAACAAAACAAACCAAACCCCGTCTTCACCACGCTCCACAGTCTATAATCTTCAATCCCCAAACCAAATATCAAGGATGCACTTTTTTCATTTGGACACTAAAATTGAATTGATGATAAATTGATAACCAATGGGAAGATATATTAGAAATCAAAATCAAAAGAATGCATGTCTTTTGGATAGCAAAGTGGAAGAGAAAGGGAAGGGATGGAAGAAGAAGGAAGGGTGAGGAATGGAATGGGAGGGAGAAGGTAAGGTTACATTTTCCCTCCATATCTTTCCAACATTGGAAGGATTGAGTTTATTAAAGAGGGAGGGAAAATGAATCCTTCCATTTCCCTTCCCTTCCCTCCTATCAAAAGGTATCCAAAGAAAGGAGGATGATTCCCTTCTTTTCTCTTCTCTTTCTTTCCCTCAATTCTCTCAATCCAAACAAAGTGTAAATCCCGTTTGAAAAGCTACTTCTAGTGGGTGTCAACCATCTTAGTTGCAAGAGTTATGGCCTCATGGGGGTGGTAACTATGACCACATATCGAATCCCGACTACATATAACCCACAAAGGATAACACTTTGCCAAGGAGTTCTCATTGGGGAAGGGGTAGCAGTAAAATTGAGCATTAGAGAGAAATACATTCCAAAAACCCAATTCTTTTGTAAAGCTATAAATCAACAAAATTCAAGAAGGCTAAATTAACAACACATTATTAAAAATATGTTTATATTCTCATTAATCCAAGATTATAAAAACTGAAAAGAAAAAAAAACGGAAATTGAAGCAAAATTGAGAGGATATAAAATACCTAAGACTTTCCAAGGAGCTCCATCCACCTCAAGGTTAGTCCCCACTTTAATGTCATTACTGCTCAAAGCATAAATCTCTGCAAGAAAATACATATAAATAAACGATTGACATAATTCCCATAAAAAATAATCAGAAATTCAAATTAAAAATTTCAAAAATAGCAAAAATTACTAGAAAAATATAAAAAAAAGATGAGAAATTTACTAGAGAATCTGGTGCGGCGGGGTAGTGCAACGGAGTGTTTAAGGCCATTGAAAGATGGGTTGGATGAAAAAGAAGTTGATGAAGAGCGAATTAAAGGGGAGAAAGATAGCTTGATGGTGGCTATTCCCGCCATTGTTGGTCTGAGAGTTGCAGAGAAATAGAAAGAGATAGAAAGGGAAGTGAGTTCTATAGAGCCTTAGGCCATTTTTCATGATAAGGATTGTCAAAAGTGTTGGATTTTGTAATGCAATTCAATTGTTTTTGGACTAGGACTAACCCATTGAGTTAGATAGCCTTCAATGAGATGACTTGGTGAGCCTCTTAGGCCATCTAGCCCATATACATTGTTTATTCTCTCTAATGAGGGTTTAGGGGCGTTTTGGGTTGTGACATGTGTTATTGTCGAGTAAATGTACTTGTAGGCTGGTTAGACCTGACCACTACATTATGTGCTCGGAAATTGCCTTGTCTGATCCGACATTTGTTTAATTGGATTATAAGGGTAGTAGTAATCTTCTTTATAGTAATCCCCCTATCTTAAGGAAGATTACTAGAATGTTAAAGTTTCCATATCTCAAGAAAAAAATTACTGAAAAATAAAAAAATAAATAAAACACGTTAACTAATCACACATCTTCTCAGAGAAGCTAAAACAATAGCAAGAAACATTTCGAAAGTGATGGGCAAGGGCGCTACAAGGCAAGTAACAAATTTCGGTGGGGGTGAAGCTTCAAAAGGCACCCTCAATGATGGTCGATGAATGATGACGATTATACGATTGTTGATGAGCAAGGTCAAGAGCAACATCTAAAAAATTTGCTAAATTTCTAAAAACATATATCCAAATCCTTTCGTGAGAAAGAGAAAACAAGGAAAAAGGTAGAGAAAGCAACGACAACATCATTCCTTAGATCTATATCCTGATATTCCCATTCAAGAGAGGAGAGTAGAGACTAAAGAGAAAGGATGAAAAGACGAGAAGAGGCAATGGGGTGGGGCGGTGTTTATTTAGAGAGGGATAGAAGTTTTTTCTTTCTTTTTATTTTATAATCTCAATGCTTAACCCGTCTTATTAAGTGTAATATTCTTGATAAAAGTCTTAAGTTCTACCATACTTTCTTGTGTTAAAATTATTTTGATCATGTCACTTCGCTCATATATCTAGTTTAATCACCTTCTAAAAGTGTGCGGCCTAAGGCTTTGTTGTTTTTGACTCTTTGGTTGCTTAATTTTGCTCCATGTTTCTCCCGTCAAAAAAAAAAAGAAAAAAAAGTGTGCGGCCTAAGGCTTTGTTCTAGGTAAAAAAAATAAAAATAAAAATAAAAAAATAAATATATATATATATATATATATATAGGCTAATAAGTTCATACAAAGTATAACATAAGATAAGTTGATGAGATAAAATAAAAACTTTGATAAAATAAGATTTTGATTGATAAGCTAAGAGGCCTAAGACACGATAAGTGTTGTTAAATTTATATAAATTCATAAAAAAAATGTGTGTAGGGCTAAAAGTAAAATTCAAGTAAACAAAACATTACGTTTAGAGAGTAAACTGATTTTGAGTCGGGTGATGCCCCAAATTATCGCATTTTTTTAAAACTACCTGTCTTTTGTAGATAGGTCGAATTTTATCGCATTAATGTCATGATTCAAATCCTTCTTTGTATATAATTTTGAAAGAATAACACATATATTATATATGACTATAGTATAGTGGTTAATTAGCACTTTAGTTTTTAAGCTTGAGATCGAGGATGCAAATCTTTTACAATCCATGTGCTTTAAAAAAATGAAATAAAGTTTTTTAAAAAAATGTGAAATAAAATACACAAGTATGAGGATAGCACCACATGGCATTTAAATTTGTTTAAAATGCTTTTTAATATATATATATATATATATATATATATATATATATATAGTACAAAAGCTACAAATTATGCTTATTAATTAATGGAGAAGAATTTTGAGAAAGACCAAAATAAAAATATGGAAAGACTATTAAGAAAAAGAGGGTTTATTATAAGGAAAATTCTACAATGATCAACCTCAAAATGACCACCCCTATTCTTAATTCTTATTGGTTGATTTTTTTTATTTTTTATTTTTTTTTGTTTGGTCGAACCTCTTTTTTTGTAATTTTTCCTTTTTAATTGATTTTCTTTTTTCTGAAAATTAATATCTTATTTTTCAAAAATCTATTTTTTATTTTAATAATTATTTTATTAAAATCAGCTTATGATTAAATAAAAAATAAAGATTAAATTAACAAAATTAGAAATCAAAATATTGTTCTTCATTGTTCTAATGTTCTTCAATGTTCTTCTTCCATAGATGAAAATAATTATCAATATCAGAATTTCTATCTCCTAAAGACACTCACGCATCAATGAAGATTGAAAATATGCCATGACCTACACAGTATATTTGAAATTTGAGTTTGCTCTAATTTGGGCTTCATACGAATCCGGGTTCAATTTAAATCCGATCCTAAAATAATACATATTAATTAGATAATCGCAATCAGGGTCAAGGATGCATAATCGGCAATTATATTTTGCAGAAATTAAAAAAATATAATAAAAAAATTTAATAATCCGGGTTCGTGAGGCAATTGAAGAAGAAACTATATTTTTTCGAAACATGTTTGATCCAAAAAAAACGAAGATGTAATTTTAAAACCTGTTTGTGCATATGGTATTCACCAATATGCCAATAGGACATTACCTAAATTAAAAAATTTTGTTTTTTATTATCGCCTACGACCATAAGGAGTTTTCTAATTATATATATTGAATGCTATGATTAAGAATTATGTAATTATATTTATGTTATTATCAACAAATAATTTTCATTAGATTATCAATGCAAATTCAATTTAAAATTAATAATTGATCTGAATTACAATGAAAACTTTAACATGTTTATGATAAATAAAAGGTTATAACCGTATACATTATAGGTCATTACATACATTATGAAACAATATGTCAAGCTTATGTCATGAAGTATTTATTTAGAAATGTGATTAAACTAATTAAGTATCAACGAAAAGCGGCTAATGAATTATTAATTTAATCTGGCACTGGTATGATTTTTGAGAATTAAAAAAATAATACTATAACATTGTTTCCCAAAAAAACTAATCAATAATTATATATGGTCAACTTAACAATTGAAGTCTAAATGCCTTTTAACATTTGACAAAAGATTGCCAAACTTATATTACAAATCTTACAATATGCCAATTTTAAAAATCACACCTTTAATAAATCGAATTATTATTGTTGGATACTTATCATTAATAGACTATAGAAATATTGTAAATAATTTGTCATTATTAGTTGCCTTTATCATAGCCTGTGTATTTGGTATATATCCGTTAGATACCTAATTTATAGCCTAAGTGCTAGCTAGAATACAGTAGCATTATTTGTATATATACTTTATGGTTAGCAATGAATGAAATAATCAAGGAATTATATTCTTATATGCATATATTATTATATTATTTTAATCATCATAAATTGTATACCATATTATATTGATACTATCCTAATAAATTGGTAGAATGAAATATTTAGTGATCTTAATTTAGGTTCATATAATTTATTTATTTTTTTGGTGCACACGAGGGCCTAGGGCCGGAAGAGAAAACAATAAAAATAAAACTAATGTGGAACCAAGCGTGGCACCTCCACACCAACCACATCATTATGCAAAATACGACCAATAGCTAAAGGCAGGACTTGAATCAACTCAAACTTGTTGTTCTGTAAAACTCCTTGATTGGCGAGCCAATCTGATCTGCAGCTTGGTTTGCTTCACGATAAATATGTATGACTTTTACTTCCCATTCCGGCTTCGCTATTAGGCTTTTGCAATGGAGAATGTCATGAATACACTCTCCATTGTAGTCATCCAAGCTTTTGAGAATGTAAGATAGAGCTTGATTATCAAATTGAATCTGCAACTTCTTAATCCCCATTCGACGTGCTAGCTCCAGCCCATATTCCACAGCAAGAACTTCAGCTTTAAAGGCCATACATTGACCAAGCTTCAAGGAGTAAGCATACTGCATTCTGCCAGTGCTGTCACGAATGATCCCACCTCCCCCTGCAGGGCCAAGAGACCCTTTAGCAGCCCCATCCGAGTTTAATGACATCCATCCAAAAGAAGGTGCCATCCATTTAATAAATTTTTCTCGTCTAGCTGACATGTTCCCTGTATTTCCAGTCACGCCATCCCCCCATAACCCTCCAAACCTCCTCAAAGCGTTCTTACAGAAAAGTTTTAACATCAATTGGAATTTCATTCGACTTGCCAAATGCAACAACATTCGTCTCCATAGCCACCAAATAACAATAGCAAAGTATGTTGTCCAGATTTCCGGAGATAGATCACTGTGCCTTTTCACCTTGATATTTCGAATCACCCATTATTGGAGAGATCCATTCCGGAAGTCAGGTGCGTTTGCAGGTCCTCCTACTTGACGCCATACCTCTCGCGCTGCTTTACAATCTCTAAGGATATGGATTGTATTTTCTTCAACATTCGAACACAATTTACAGCAGGGGTCCTCTGTTAATGAACGTTTGTATCTGTTGGCGTTGCACATTACTCTGTCATGAAGGACCAACCATAAAAATACTTGAACACGTTGCTGCACCCTCAATTTCCACACTAGGTTTCATGAACCATCCTCGAGTTCTACATTATCCTTTCTAATTATTTGCAAGGCTGATTTGATAGAGAACTTGCCTTTGCCTCCATTGTTCCAGTAAATAAGATCACCCCTCTCTGGATTGTTAATGAGGGAATGAGCTTCAATTTCTCTTAACATATTTTGCAGTAATAAGTCCGCAAAAGCAGCCCATTTCTAGCCTAAATCCGCATCCCACATTTCTGCCACTGTCGCACCTTTAATATCTAAAGGAATAGTTGCAACAGCCATCTCCCTAAGAGTATTCGAACAACCCCATCTATGATCCCAGAATAAAGTTGTAGTACCATCACTGACTGCAGTCCTAATCCCTTGCGAAATAACCTTTGCACTTTCTGTAATTCCCTTCCATACATTAGACATGTTTGTTTTTGGTTCAAACATATCCACGTCACACCTCCCTTTGCAATATTTACTTCTGAGAACTCTGGCCCATAACGCATTTGGCTCTGTGAGAACTCTCCACCCAAGTTTTGTTAAGAAAGCCAAGTTAGCTTGTCTAGCTGATCATATGCTAAGACCTCCCAACTCCTTCGGTTTTTGCAAATTCTCCCATGAAATTAATGAATCTTGTGTTTTTCCTCATTTCCTCCCCAAATGAACCTTCTTGTTCTCTTATCAATATCATCACATATCGTTCTTGGTATTCTAGCGGTTTGCATAGCATAGGAAGCCATAGTGCTAATTGTTGATTTTGCAAGATTAATTCTTCCCTCAAGTGATAAATATTTTGTCTTCCACCCCGATAGCCTACGATCTATCTTCTCACACAAATAGCCAAAAGTATCAGGGGTTACCCTACTCGTCATAGTAGGCATGCCCAAGTACATTCCTAAGTCTGCAGTCTCTTCAATCCGTAAGTAGTTAGTGACTTCATGCCTTTGAGTTTCAATCGTATTCCCAGAAAAATAAATTCTGGACTTAGGATAGCTGATCTTTTGACCCGAAGCCGCACAAAATCTTTCCAGCAATGCTTCACCCAACTAGCTTGCTCATAGGTTGCTTCGGCAAATAATATTATATCATCTGCAAAAGCTAAATTGGTAAGCCTTGGACCATCCCTACTGGCTCTTATAGGTTTCCACCTATTAAGAATGACCGACTCTTCAATTAATTGATTAAGGCGCTCTATACATAAGACAAAAATGTACGGTGATAAAGGATCGCCTTGCCAAATGCCTCGCTTAGGGGAAAAGGCTTGAGTTGGTTCACCATTCCACAACACACGCATAGAAGAAGTTGTAATGCACTCCATTATAACGTCTACTAGCAAAATAGGTAAGCGTATCTCCATTAAAGTATCACGTATAAAGTCTCATCGAAGTCGATCATATGCCTTTTCAAAGTCAATTTTGATAGCCATGAACCCCTTGTTGCCTTTCTTATTTCTCATAGTGTGAATTACTTCTTGAACAATAACAATATTATCGGTTATTTGCCTTCCCGGAACAAAACTAGTTTGCGTACAAGAAGTAAGATGAGGCATCATAGGCTTAATTTTATTCACTATAGTTTTCGTGATTATTTTATAAACCACATTGCATAAGCTAATAGGACGAAATTGGGATGCTAATTCCGGATTATCAACTTTTGGGATAAGGACTAAAATAGTATCATTTAGATTATGCGGCAAGCCTTTACTAGTCAGTGCATCAAAGGCTAGAGCATACACATTGTTTGCCACAAGATCCCAATGTTTTTGGAAGAACAAAGCTTGAAAGCCATCCGGACCCGGGGCCTTAAGGGTACCCATTTCTTGAATAGCCTTGTCAATTTCACACTTGAGAAAAGGTCTGGTTAAATTGTTCCAGTTCTGAGTTGTGAACTCAGGGAAAATGTCATGTGGCAGGTCTTCATGGGGCTGTTCCTCCTCACTGTCGAATAACTTCTTAAAATAATCGACTATAGTGTTTTGCACCACTTTCTTATCCGTGATCCATTCACCCTCGGTCGTTTCCTTAATTACTGAAATTTTGTTACGCCATCGACGAGCAATAGTACTTAGGTGGAAAAATGTGGTGTTTCGATCCCCATCACGGATCCAATCCACTCTTGACTTTTGATACCAAATTAACTCTTCTTGAGCAAGGACTTCATCAAGCTCTGCCCTTAATTTTGATTCAAGTTTTATTAAGTCCCTTGCTTTTTGAAGTGCAAGAGCTCGTTGAACACCTGCAATTCTGGCCAGCAGGTTGCGTTTTCTTTTGAAAATATTATAAAATGTACTCTTATTCCAATCTTGAAGCTCTTCTGCCAAATAGTTCAAATGGGGTATCAAAGGTGCTTCCTTATCCCATTTTGATTCCACAAATTCCCGGAAATTCTCATGAGTCATCCAAGCAGCTTGGAAGCGAAAAGGTTTATTGATTTCTGATATTGGTGCAAAGCCATTAGGAGCAATGAAAATCGGACAATGATCCGATTGGATAGCAGGTAGTATTTTCACTGAGGCATTCGGAAAACGCAAGCTCCACTCTCCATTACACATAGCTCTGTCTAATCTTGCACTCCTACAGGTGTTCACATTCGTACCTCTAGCCTGTTAGGTTTTACAGCAATTCAACAATATAAGAATTACTTAGAGATGGTGGAACAAAACCTAAACAGTGTATAAATAGTGTCTAATTATACAACAATTCAAATACTAATCAAAGTATTACAATCCAAGCACTAAATAAACAATGCAATACAGAAATTAGAAAAGTAAAACACTAATGTGAAAGATTCTACACTTGCCTCACTCCAAGCCAATGAATCCAACAAGAACATGAGAACACCAAGGACCACGTGAGTCTTCAATACCGGATACTTGTCTAAGGCGTGTAAACACTTTCCTTAAGTGATTATTTCCCCCACCACAGTGCTTGGGTTGAAACCGAAAAGTCTCTTTGAGATATAATAGACAAACTCTACAATCTTTGCACTAGAGTTGTAGTAAGATGATCAAATTCTCAAAAATTAAACTTAATTGATAGAGTATTTCTAGAAGAGATTGCAAGTTTCCTTTAGAAATTGTGAAGAAGAGAGAATATTGGAGAGGTATGTCAAACTTTCAGTCTGTGATCATCCTTGAAAAAACGAACACTCCCTTTAATTAAAAGGAAATAACCGCAAAAACCGCAGACCAGGGAAGCAGCGCGGGCGTGACACAAACAGGCGCGAGCGAGCCACCAGGCCGCACAGGTGCGCCATCAGGTCGCGCGGGCGCGCCTCCCCAATTCAGCCGGAATTTTGCAAGTTTCCAGAAACTTGGCGCGAATTTGACGCACTTCTGTAGCGGGCCGCGCCAACCTTGCGCGGGCGCGCTAAACAATGGCACGGGCGCTCCACTACGACACTCTAAATAATCAACAAAGCCTAGGTATGAGATGCACCACTAAACTCTATCTCCAATAAACCCAAGTCCTCTATCCATTCAGTGAATGGAGCAGCCCTTCGAGAAGTCTCTGCACAACTCGAACTTCTTTCCCATTGGTATCTAGTTTCATTAAAATCACCTCCCAACATCCAAGGTTTGTTGTTCGATGAGGCAAAATCTTTCAATTCTCTCCAAAGATCTTGTCTTTTTGTAGGATCGAGACTCGCATAAACAGTCGTAAAGTACCAAGGCATGCCATCTACTCTCTTTATCTCCATGGCAATGAATTGATTATGCTAATATATGGGGTCAACTGTTACAAGGTCACTTCTCCAGTAAACCCATATCCCCCCACTAAACCCTTGAGCATCGACTCTAGTATGACCATCATAACCAATTATGTTCGCAATTCTCTTCGCTTGGGTACCACCCATATGGGTTTCTACAAGAGCAATAACGTTCGGCTTGTTAATTCTAATAATTTCCTTTGAAGCAGCTATAAAATCTCTACTCCCTGCCCCCTGGACATTCCAAATCATGCAAGAGATAGGTAGTTGGTTCGAAGCTAAATTAGCTAGGTTGTCATTCATCTTATCAATAGAGGAATTTTTAGTACTTAAGTACGCTTGTTCAATTAATCGAATAATTCGATTAATCTCTACTGGGATCATCAGGTTCACCACCAATTCTGGCGGCTCTGGCATCGGTTCTGTCCAAGTTTCCATCCAAACCCCCATTACATGTGTAAGGGGGTCGGCTGTGGTCAAATACGGGACTTCCATCGGTTGTCCTACAAATATTGTCTTCTCCGGGGGTATTTTGAGCGAGATCACCTCTTGAGAGTACATCTCCATTGCTACTCAAAATCAACAAAACCTCCTGTTCCCTCTGTCTCTGCTTGGTATGGCTCCTAGTTACTAGCTTTTTGGGTGGCGTTTGTAGGAAGTGTAGTGGCTTGAATTACTAGGTTTTCTTTTCTTAGTTGCGGGCTTTGATTCTGACTTATTGTAGAAGTCTGTTGAGCAATCTCATTGACAATATTATTTAAGGGGGTAGCTATTTTGGTGGCTATTTTTTGGGAGGAAATTTTACCACTTGTACTACCTTTTTTATTTTTGTAAAAGATATTATTATCTTGATTATTATCCCCAAGCTGTAAAATAAAATCTTTATGGAAATTTTGAGATTTTGCCCCTAAATTGAGTGCTCCTTCCTTGTCGTTTATCTCAATCAAAGATGCGAAGGTGAACTTACCATATCTTTTGATTGAATATTTCCTAAAGAAATATTATTCTGTTGCCCTTCTATAATATCGCTTTCCTGATTTAATGCCTCAAACCTTGACCCAGATCCCCCAGGATTATTCTGTTTTGACTTTTGGTTTGGCGCCACATTTTTTTCAGAATTTTTTGTAACCTGATTCCCATCTTTTCTGGCCCCCGGAGATACCTTCTCTTGCCTGAAATTACGCTTCCTCACCGGTTTTTTCACAAGCATCCATGATCCAAAATCTATCTCTTCTTCCGGCCTAATGATCTTTACCCCCTGTTTAATAGCACCTGGATCATTAGGAGATGTCACAACATTAGTAACATGATTAACAATCATATCCTCATGCATATGAGTCGATTCGCATTGATCCTCAACATGGCCAAGCTTTCCACATTTATAGCATATTAGCTTGATTCCTTCATATTGTATCCTCCAAATTTCCCCTTTAAGCCAAAATTTCGAAAGTAAAGGTTTTGATAAATCAATTTCGACACTAAGTCTAGTGAATTGGCCTCTTTCAGCGTATGCCGTAGACTTATCTACGTGAATTACCTTTCCAATCTTCGCTCCAATCTTCTTTAGGAATTCCTTATCAAAGTATTCCACTGATAAATTTAGGATTTGTACCCAAGCAGTTAGTACCTTAATTGAGGCTTCTTCTGGGATGAAGTTCGGGGTATATTTTCTGATGGTGAGGTACTTATCATCAATCAACCAGGGGCCTTGAGTTAACACAAAGTTGTAGTCTTCTTGGTTGCTAAATCTTGCTATGAAGTATTTGCAACCCCATATCAGTGAGTGACATTTCTCCTTTTAATTGCCACTTTTTCTAGAGTCTCTTCATTAAGCCCATATATCCAAGGCTCCCATCAAACATCCGGATGATAAGAGTATTTCTCCATGGTCTACGGATTGCTCTCTTTTCCTCCTTCGTCAATAGAATAACCGGACATCGCTCACTATCTTCCATACCCTCAGGAGGGGAATCATCATCCTCATCATCAAAGATTTGGATGGTGTTAGTAGCCAAAGCCTCCATCTGAGTATCCCTAATTAGGTCTTTGAACGATTTTTGCAGCTGTTGAGGAATTTGTACTTGGTAACCCCTGTTACCTTGACTTCCTTCATTTCTACCCGCCTGTGGAACCAATTGAGAATTCTCCGAGTCCACTTCCATATTAGGATTGATTTCCTTCTCATTCTTATCAAAAATCATGTGTGTGATTTTCCTCTTGGGTTTTTTTTATTAGATCTAGCCACCTGATCAATAACCTCAAGCGGGATTGGTGGTGCCTCGGACGGTGGAATGGTAGTATTCATTGGGTATAAGTTGTGTAGAGACTTTAAATTAGGTTCATAAAATAAGGATATTGATTAATATTTGTCCAAAAATAAAAAATGTTAATACAAGTATTTTAAATCTACATACAAATAAAAGAAATTAACGTTTTGGGTTTAATTTAAGTTGATAAAAGTATTATTGAAAACATGTATATTATCATATATAGGGTAATTTTAAAAAAAAAAAAATAATAATAAAAAAGTAAAAAAAAAAAAAAGTAAAAAAAAAAAAAAACTATCATTGAAAACATGTAAATTTAAGTTGATAAATGTATCATATAAACCATAGGGTAATATATAAAATTCGTATAAATCTATGTCCAACTTAATTGGCAATCGTAGTGTAGTACACTCTAATTTAAATGGAAATGTCCAAATTAAAATAGCATTTGGTTGTAGATGAATAAGCAATAAAACCACTTGTTATAGGTAATGTCCTAATAAAATATTGGTGAATACCTTATACAAACAGGTTTTAAAAATTCTTCTTCATGTTTTTTGGATCAACCATATTTTCGAAAAAAATGCTTTCTTCTTCATCTTCCTCACGAACCTAGTATCAAAAATTTAATTTTTTTTTTTTAATTTTCGCATAAATATAATTGACGATGATTATATATCCTTCATTGATTGCGATTTTCCAATTAACATGTATTATTTAGGATTTCAATCAAACACAGACTCGTACAAACCTCGATTTCGAACGAACTCAAATTCCGCATATACATGTAGATCGAGGCATATTTTCAATCTTCATCAATGTGTAAGTTTATTTATGGAACAAACTAAAGATTCTAATAATGGTGGTTAAATTCATCTATGGATGAACAAAGATTCTAATGATGGCGGTTATTTTCATCCATGGATGAAGGACATTGAATAATAATGAAGAACAATGTGTTGATTTTAATTCTTTTAATTGAATATTTATTTTTTATGTTATTAAAATCTGATTTTTATAAAATAGTTATAAAAATAAAAAATAGATTTTCGAAAAAGTAGAATTTAATTTTCGAAAAAAACAATTTGAATTTAAAAAAGAAAACCCCAAAAAAAGAGGTTTGACCAAGCAAAAAAAAAAAAAAAAAAAAAAGAAGGAAAAATCGGCCAATAAAAATTAAGAATAATGGTGGTCATTTTAAGGATAATCATTGTAAAATCATCCCTATTATAATTACCCAATTTTCTCCTTGTTCTCCTCTTTACCTTTGTTTTTTTTCCTCAAAACAATTATCATTATTATCATGAGAAAGAGAAAAGGGGAAGAACATAATGGGTTTAAGTCAAAGTTGGCATACAAATTTAGTTCATGTTCGTGTATACAAAAAAATCACTTCAACTAAAAAAAACATATATAAAAAATAAATACACATATGCTCTTACTTTTTAAAATTAAGGGCCTTTAATAATAAGCTACTAACTTATCACAGTGTCACGTACTCATGTTAATTTTTTTTTTCACCAAGTTACTCTTCTAATTGATCTCTACTCTACTTAGTCTACTATATACACCACTAATCTTTAACACTAAATTACTAATTCCAAACTGTTTAGGATAATGCAATGAAGGATTAGTAACATAATCTAATAAAACTACCAACCATTAATCTTATTCCTTATCCATCTAATAAAAAAAAGGGTAACAAGTCACAATCCATAATTAGTAAACTAATCAATACAATAATTGCAAAATTGACAATTTGGGTAGCACAAAAACATCGACAATTACAAGACAAGAATATAAATGCATCACATCAATAACTAGTAAGGGATGTTGGTGGCCCACTGACCCGGCCCGCAATGCACGCTCAACTAAACTACTAACATCATCACTTCATTCTCATGACATCACTTCATTTTACATTTATTATTATTTTTTTGGGTGAAAATCACTTTAAATTATGCATGTTCTTCATTTCAACGTGCATTTTTTCATTACTTGATTCTCTCTCATCATGCCTCCATGGTGATGGCATCATCACTTCATTAGCATGAGTGCATGAAAAATGCATATGATCATCATTATCATATTTGATTTTATATCACCCATTAATTTGGATATAATTTTTTAATGTTCCTAATTGCCATAATCTCATTCAATTCCCACTACTATAAAAAAATGTGTTAAAATTTGTATCATTAATTCATTATATCGAGTGACTTCTTTAGTTTATTCATTGATTGATTTATATAGCTAGAGGAGAGTTTTTATTTTATTTTATTTTATTTATTTCTTAAACGATAAAATTAATTTCATCAGTTTTTCATTGATAATTTTACTTTCCATAATCAGAGGAGAGTTTTCATTTTAATTTATTTTTTCAACGATAAAATTAATTTCGTCAGTTTTTCATTGATAATTTTACTTTCCAATTAGACGTGTTTGAGCTCAAAATTTGCTTTTGCTAGCTTGTATGATATATTTCTTTAACTCTCCCATTCCCCCATACAACAAAAATTTTCAAATGAAATTAATACTCTGTAATAAAATATGACCTATTATATATTTACTTATCTGAATTCAGATCATTTTATGTATGTCTGAATTTATCTGAACCCACCTTCATCATCAATTTTCGATCAAAAAACTTCTTGATCGTAAATTGACAATTCAACTATAAAGACACTTGTTATAAGCTCAAGTTTACATGGAAAGTGGCCATGTCTATAATTTTTCTTATCAAGCAAAAAATGGGTAAAAAAAACATCCTAAGGTCCAAATTAAAAACGGGCTGCTCCGGGCCTCCGGCCCAATATCAGGTGCCAGGGAATAATTGCGCCGCAATATTTTAGTACTGTTATTGGATATTTGTATATATACCTGTCCCATTTTATTTTCTAAGGTCGAAATATAAAAAATACAATTCTTTATATAAAATTAATAGAAGAATTTGATATCATATTATCATATTCTGAAGATAATAAACAAGTTTGGTGGTTTCATGTTTCAGCTTCAGCGTGCGACTTGAGAAGAAAGCAAGGTAGGAGTACTTGATTGCTTAGCCATTAATTATTTATTTTATTCACTATTTTTTATTTAATTTCTTGGTGGATTTATACTTTAAATAACAAGTCTTAATCAATAACTTCCAATCATATCTTGCAAAATCTCATACGGATTTTATAATATTTGTCTAGGGTCAACTATATAATTATGCTCGAGGAATATTAGATAATAGATACACGTATTAGCTTATAATATAAGTTTTAAATATTTAATGTTTCTTGTCACATTTTAACACGAAAAATACGGCACAACATAATAGAAATGAGTTATAATGAAATATATATGGAGTATTATATATTTTTAGTTGAACAATAGATATTACCTTTTGGGTATCATTTTAATATTATTTAAAGTTTAGTATTTTTATTTTTAACTTCATTATTTAGAAACCTTTTTACCAATATGATTATACTCGATTTGTTAAAACTATAACAACTTATAAGGACGAAAGAAAGAGCGAAGATGTTATGGCATGTAACTTAGGATACAAAAGGAAAGGGATGGAGCCAAGTGTCTCAAACTAGAGTGTGCAATCTATGGAGTTTCACGTATGAAATTATGTGTAACAACTTAAATTAACAAAAATCAGTGCATTTCTAATTGAGACAAAGAGAGTAATCACACATGTTCATCACATATACCACTATAAGTTCAACCGTCATATGTGTGTAATTATCAATAATACTAGCTAACTCTATATATTTTCACATGTTAAATTTATTTGTTACTATTTGATTAAAGACTTTCAAGGCATGTAAGATTGTAAGATAAGTATTCATCATGCATTGCGTAAACATTTTTTTTTTTTCATATTAATTACAACATTTACTGAAAACGGATGTTTTTTTTTTTTTTTTTTTTTTCCTTTTTAATTGGACATCTCTTTATCTCTCCCCTCATCACATGCATATTTATCTTTCTCTCCATTTATTACCCACGAACAAAATTTACCTTAATATGTGTCAAGACATTTTGCACATAATATAAAACGGAGGTATAGAGTGTAAATTACACCGATGACAAAGTGACATACTTCGTTTAAAACATTTTGGAAAACATTAAGGGAAAATTAAAAAAAATATACAGTACCTTACAAATATAAATTACTCGGTAACATTTATTTGTAATATGATATATTTTCGGATGATAATTATTGGACTATCCCTACCTTTTAAAAAGTATGAGAAAACACTTATGAATAGTGTGAGGACAATTATATCCTTAAAAATGTTTGTTTACCTACATGCCCCTATTAATATAATGTTAATTGCCTCTAACCTATTCTTTTATGTGATTTAATGATTAACTCTTTGAATAATGTTTGGACAATTATACTCACTAAATTGTTTATTAATATATTTGTCGTTATCAATGTTAATTGCTTTTTTTTTTTAATAAAAAAAACTCTTAACAATAGTGTGCGGATGATTAAACACCTAAAAAACTCTCCAAAAATGGCTAGCTATAGCTCGCGCATCACGCACGTTAGTCACCTTAGTAAATTAGTACTCCATCCGTCCCATAATACTTGACACAGTTTCCATTTTCGTCCGTCCTAAAATACTTGACACGTTACTAAATATGGAATGAGACCACTAATAAAAAAAATATTTTCTTATACTCTCTCTGGGACCACAAACTCTGAAACCCAATAGAATCCTACATTTTCTCCTTCCTCACTACCCCACTTGTTGTTTTCTTACAATATAAAAATACAAAAGAGAATCTTTAACCCAATAAACAAATGTTTTAAATAGACCCAATTATAGTTTTCTTAAAGTACGTGTCGACCCCAACGTCCCAAGTATTATGAGACGGAGGGAGTAATATGAAATTACTAAGGATTTTTTAACATAAACAGACAAACCTTTGGCCGGTTCTCCCATATTGGACAAACCTATAAATCTGTCCATATTGGATAGAAGTTTGCATTTTTTCTCCCAAAATGGACCAAGCAGGTCACACTACATGTTATACCAGGTAAAAATCCACTTGTCATTGAATCATTGATTAAGTTTTTTTTTAAGAAAATTTTAAATTTTGATAAGCTTTACCAAAAAAAAAAAAAAAAAAAAATTAAAAAAACCAAAACCACCCCACTACCAACCACCCCCCACAACAAAGAACAACCACAACATCACCACCAAATGCCAGCAACACCTCCAAGCACAGCACCGCACCGCAACACAACAATCAACGATACAACCACCTCCTTTGCACCCGCTAACTAATTTCTGCAACAACAATTCAGACAACCGCCACTGCAATCACAGCAGCCGCAACCCACACCCCTGCTCACCCACGCTCCCGAATCAACCACCCACAAATCAACACAACAATAGCTAACACTGCAAAAAAAAAAAAATAATGATAAAATCAGAGATTATAACATGAAAACCAAACACCCACAACGCAACCACACTAAAAACCCACAGATCTAAATAATTGAGAAATAAAACGAAAATATAAAATGAAAATCAAATATTTGATTTAGAATGAAATCATGAACTTTAGATCGAAGTAAATAAGCCAAAAAAAAAAGAATATCATATCAATCACTTTAAAACGACCAAAACACGAATTTGAACATTGAAATTCGAACACAATGAGATTAATCTTCATTGAGGGGTGAATTGTGGATAATTGAGGGGTGAATTGTGGTGTAGGAGGGTGGTTTCGAGAAGGTGGTTTAGGGTTCGAGGGTGGGGTCGCCGACGCCGAGGGTGGGTTGGGCGCTAGCCGCCGTCAGACAGAGGGAGGAGGGGTGACTGGCAGTGTGGGCTGGCAGTGGATTGGGGTTTTTTTTTTTAACTTCCCAATCGGTTGCCTCAAACTCAGTTCATTATGGGCGAAAAATGGTAAAGTTTTTTCCAATATGAACAGATTTATAGGTTTGTCCAATATGAGAGATCCGACAAAAAATTTGTCTATTTATGTTAAAACATCCAATTACTATTTACTAATGCAATGCCTAAAACCCCCCAAAAAAAGACGGCCCCCAAAATATGAGAGAAAAAGAGTTGGCCGTAACTTGAAGCATCGTGCATGCAATTGTTTCTGTTTCATTTCATTCTTCCATTTTCTCCCCATTTAATTTTGTCTCTCTCCTCATTTTTTCTCTCTTAATTTCTGTTTTTTCTACTCGTACTTCTGCATGCTACTCTGCTTCTCCAATCGTTTTTTCTTCCCCGAAATTTATCCTATATTATTTTAATTAATCTCCATAATTAAAGCTTCTTAATTCAATTTTTGAAGATGAATTAATGACTGTAAATTAAAGGTTTGTTCTTTTTCAACTTTTTATTTTTTGCGTTGATTTTTTGTTAATTTAAGTGTGTTAGCAACTGAATACTTGTTGATTGAATCTTCAAAGATATGAATTTTTTTTTTTTTAAATAAATTTATGTAAAGTTTATGACGTTCGGTTTATTTACATGAAATTTGCAGGGTTTTTTTTTGGAGTTTTGAGTGAAAAAAAAAATTAAATAATAAAGAAAATAAATTATGGGTTCGAAGACTTGTATGAATATTTTGTGTGGTACGACGTCGTCTGCTGAATGGAAAACTGGTTGGAGTTTGCGATCTGGCGAATTGGCTAATTTATGCGATAAATGCGGGTAATTTGTTAATTTTCTCAATTTTAAATCTCGCAATCAAATTTTACGTATATATTTGGTTCATATGGTAATTATATTATTAATTTTTAATATATGGTTGGCAAATGATAAATTTGGGTGGATAAATGTTTACCTGCTAATTTCCGGTTCAAATTTTATGTTTCCTGATAAAGTTTTAATTTTTATTTTAATGGGAAATTGAAAATTTGGTCCAAATAAAGTATGTCTATAAATAGGGATTCTTATTGTTTTGTACGAAAATTGATCTATTAATTGCCTTATTATTGTACTTAGTAGAAAAGAAATGCATTATTTTTGAGGCAAAAGAGATGCTTCCTTGCTTAGTTTCTAGTTTATTGAAAATGATCCTTTACATTTCATCAGTTGCTACTGATGACATACGAGCAATGCTCAAGTGTTTTGTATGTTGCAAACTGATGGAGGATGATTGAGTTGAGTATATTGCTTATGATCGATCCTTTAGTGGTTAGTGAAGTATACGAGTTTTGACATTGATTTAATCTGAATGCCTCCAAAGAGGGTCCTTTCTTTTGGTGGGGAAATGGAGCGCGGGGTTAAATTCTATGAAGTATTAGACTTACCATCCCTGCGAAAACAATGAGGTTGTTTCCAATTGACCCTTAATTTGATAAAATGATATTCAAGGAGCCAAGGACAGTCAAATAGATTACAATTATTATGACATAAGAAATTCACTGAGCTCATTTGTTTAAGTTCATAGTATCTGAAAAGCCAAAGGGGTGATACTTTGGATTCTTTGGTAATGGATCAACTTATATATTGCTCTTTTATTTATGCTCACTAGAGATTATATGGTACACCTTTGTGCTTACTTCCAAATACAAAATTGTGTTTGATTTGAAGTGCAGGGTTGAAAAAAGAAAGAGACTTAGAGACGTGATAATATTTATGTCGAATCAAAATTAGACTTGGCTTGTATTAATCTAGTCATAACCATTGCTGGATGATATGTTAAGTTAGATTTACAATTAGATTATAGACCAAGCTAAAATTTAGGCTGTGCAATTTGCATAATTGCATACAATGGAGAACTGTACACACTGTACAATAGAGGTTGATAGGAAATACAAATTATAATGAAAATGACAATGATGATTGGCTATTTACAGTCCATATTACTTAATCAAGGTTGAGCGTAAGTTCTTTAATCAACCTAGTATGTATGGAATCAGGATTTTTCTTGGAAGTAAAGGGTATAGTCTCCTTCATTAAGGAGGGACCTCACTGCATAGTAGCATGGTGCCATTGTCTTCATTGCTATGCATAATTGTGAAAATGTAATTTTGAAAACATAATCAGACAGAGTATTTTTCAGTCACCTTACATATTTGTTACCCAAAGTTATGAGTCACCACATGATTATAGATGTATTTGGCCTTTCAGAGCTATACGTCAGTTGATACATTGCTTATTTATTTAATATGTTCAAACTTTCAATAACTTGAGGAGGTTGGTAATTATACTAGAGGTGAATTTGACAATGATTTTGTAGTTGCTGCTTGCTCTTCATTTTGGGCCTGAGTGAGGACAGGGGCTGAATAATTTGCTTAGAGTGGAGCAGTCACTTTAGCCATAGCATTTAAGTTTCTTAAGAACTTTGACCAATGTTTAAGCATAAGCATAAAAAAATGCCTTCTACTTCCCATGCTTCAATCTATTGAGTAGATAGTTAATGATTACTCTATGTCTGCACTTATGAGGACCCATCCATAATATGTGACATCTTCTGGTTAAACTTCTTAGCAACCTTGCTGTATCAGCATTTTTATGATCTTGGATGCTGTGTTTCTATGAATATATGCCTCGGGGTAATTGTAGTGTATGCTTAACTTTTATATGCGCCCCCTAGATACCTAGTATACAGCATTAACAGGATTCTTCACTTTTTTCACTTGGGATAAATGAACTTGTGGTATTGGCAGATCTGCATTTCAGCGACAAATTTTCTGTGAAGAATACCATGCAGATGATTCTGGTTGGAGAGAGTGTGTTACATGTGGCAAGGTGAATTAATCGTTCCATGTGCCCTTCTCTGCCTTCATGTTCTTTTGCTTGATTTTTGTTTCCTAAGAGCCTGACTAATCTTTATTTGTGAAGCGACTCCACTGTGGATGCATTGCTTCATTGTCTTTGATAGAGTTGCTTGATTGTGGTGGGGTGAGGTGCATTAGCTGTGCAAGGAATTCAGGCCCTAGTTTGGTAAGTTGAGTCACTTACGCTTAGCCACCTTTTTTGTTTCTGCTGTTCGTTTATAGACAGTGTGATCAATAAGGAGCACTGGTGGATTTTTTAGATAGGGTAACGGGAGAATTTACTGTTGTGCGGTGTTTACTGGTACAGTGGTACGGTTCTTCAATTGTTATGCTTTGTGAACTGTCACAAGTTTCAATTTTTCAATGGTGAAACTATACTGCATACACAACTTACTATAACTTTTGCCTTTTCACTGCTCGTCTGCTCGGTATCCTGTTTTCCCATTTGATTAAAGTGGCTTGTCATGGGTGCTATTTAACCGCATAGTATCATCAATATAACTTTCATTTTTTTTTTTTCAGACCTTAAATTCTGGGAAATGTGAAGGATCTGGACCTTGCAATATGACAGAAAATAATGCTGGCCTGAAACAGTTTGGCAATTATAAGGAAATTAATGGGAGCAATCAACTATCCATGATGCAGAATCCCAACTCAAATTTAGCTTTTGGATTACTGAAACAAGAGGAAGTTTTGCTCTCTCCTGCTCAAACTGGAAGTACATGGATCTCAAACTTTACTCAATCTCCTATGGGAATTTTTCAGAAGGCTAGACCTGACATTTCTACCAATAGCATGCAAGCCAAAGATAACTATGGAGCTGTAGCTCACCCAAACCTGAATATCACTTTGGGTGTTCCAACAGGAACTCTACAAGCTACATCCAGCACAATCGTTGATGAAAGGGAACAGAGAAAGATGTCTGACACATTCCACCAAGGATTTGCACCTCAAAATCTTTTGCCAACACCACCAAAGGTGGCGTTTTCTCCAGCGTCGGACACAAATTCGAGTGTGATACCACAAATACGTGTAGCAAGGCCTCCTGTTGAGGGTCGAGGTCGTCACCAGCTGCTTCCTCGTTATTGGCCAAGGATTACAGACCAAGAGCTACAGCAAATAACTGGAGAGTATCCATGATGTTATTCGTTTTGTCTTTCTTTTGAATCTGCTATATTAGGTAGCTGAGTATTTCTGACTGAAATCCCCCCCCCTCCCGGGCAATACAGTCATTCCTTAACTTGTTACAAGTTCAAATTGTACAATTGTTCCATTGTTTGAAAAGGTTTTGAGTGCTAGTGATGCAGGTCGAATAGGTCGTTTGGTTTTACCTAAAGCATGCGCTGAAGTAAGTCTGCCTTGGTGGCTTTTAGCCAGTCTACTATGCATGGTTGTTCTTTTTTTTATTGACTAGTAGTGATAACTTGAGTTTTCACAGGCATATTTTCCTCCTATATCTCAACCCGAGGGACTGCCTATCAAAATTCAAGATGTGAAAGGAAAGGAATGGTTGTTTCAGTTCAGATTTTGGCCAAATAACAACAGCAGGATGTATGTTTTAGAGGGTGTAACTCCCTGTATACAGTCGATGCAATTGCAAGCTGGTGATACTGGTATGCTTAATTTCCTGTCTTCTTTGTCTTGATGTGCTCATTTATTTTTTTCCTGGAATATGTGTCCAAGATCTCACAGCCCAGCCAGTTCTGTATCTTGATTTTCTAGATGGATCCTGCTTTGTTAGCCATAAGTATGTTAACGTTTCTTCTTTTGCAGTAACTTTTAGCCGTATGGATCCTGAAGGGAAACTTGTTATGGGATTCCGGAAAGCATCAAACTCTGCATCTGTACAGGTAGTTTGCTTCATGTGGCAGGCCTTCACTGTGATGACATGCATGTCAGCTTACCTTAGAGAACAGATTGTCAATTTTTATGCTTAATCTGATCATTTAATATTGGTTTACAAATTTTTACCTGAGCAGGATGCTGCATCACCTGCCATCCGTAATGCCTCTCTTTCAAGTGAATCTTTCTTTTCGGGTGTTATTGAGAATTTACCTGTAATGAGTGGTTGCTCTGGCCTTCTCCAGTCAATGAAGGGGAGCACGGATACTCATATAAATGCTTTGCCAAGACAACTGGATTCTGCTGGTGGGAATGTCCCTTGGCATAGCAGTTGTAATGAACGGACTGAAGATGGAATGTTATCCACTTCAATGATGATGCTGGAAAGGAAAAAGAGTCGCAATATAGGCTCCAAGAGTAAGAGGTTGCTCATTGATAATCAAGATGTTCTGGCACTTAGATTGACATGGGAGGAGGTGCAGGGTATGCTTCGGCCACCGCAATGTGCAAGGCCTACTATTGTTGTGATTGAGGATTATGAAATTGAAGAATATGAAGTAAGTGATGCGTTAGTTACATATTGAAGATTATCTGTCACTCTATTATCAACACACTTAGATTTCTATCATGATATAGATATTTTGGCAGAAACTTGTAACAAAATGTCTATCATGGAAATTTCCTGTTTGTTTCCTATATTAAAATCTATTAGACTATTCATTTTCAGAAAAAAGGGTGAACATAGAGAAATTTATTTTATTTAATTTTTTAGTTTCAATGATCCTCTCATCAGTAGGGTAAATATTTTTGGATTTGTATTAATCTTCAGTATACTTGTGTTGCATGTGTTTCTTACAGGAACCTCCAGTTTTTGGGAAGAGCAGTATTTTCACAGCCCGTGCATCAGGGTAAAAAATTCGTCACTTTATTTCATACATATTAGATTTTTAAGTCCCATTTTTTAGCATGAATGATGAATATATTGTTTTGCCAACTGAAACTGCTTTTCTCCATCGGACTTCTCTTAAAACTTTGTATTTGGAGAAGCATTATTAGGAACAACCAAACAACTTCTGTGTAACAATGATATCTATTCTTTGTGCTGAAATGAACATGTTGGGTGTTTGACTTGAAACCTTCAAAAGTATTCAGTTGGCCAATAGTAGAACAAACAGTGTGAAGAGCGGAGGGAGTATGGTAGATTGTAGAAGGTAAAAATATGCAAAATATATCCTTTTAATGTGATGGGCTGATGACCTTTGGTGCCATTTTTTTTTCTTTCAAGATGATGGGGGTAGTTTCTATACAAGGTTATATATGAATATAAAGTTTGTTCCTCCTCCGTACTAGTGAATCACAGCAGATATCTGTATTATAATGGATTATGGATGATTCTCTTTCTTCTTCATAATGTTATAATCTCTCTCTCTCTCTCTCCCTCTCTCTCTCTCTCTCTCTCTCTCTCTCTCTCTCCAGCATGTCTACATGTATTCAAAAAAACACCCGGGGGTACACTCAAGCAAACTTTAGGTATCTCATGGTACCTTATTGTCACTAATCCCACCTTCTAAGATATAAATGGTGTGTGTAAGAAGAATTTAGAAGCTATACTCATTCTTACATCTCTTTGATAAATATTTAATTGGTGAAATCAGTTGTAGAAACAAATTTCTTTGTTGCACAGAAAAATTTTAAATTCCGAAAAGAAAAAGGTAGCAATCTAATATCCGGATGTATAACATTGTCAAGTCAAATTGTTGTCATAGCTGATGAGCCAGCCTCTTTGATGCGAAGTAAAACACTGTTGTAAACACATGGGTGCATACTTTCTGGCCAACCTCAAGGACTGAATGGAATTCCCTGAGTTATTCTAGTCTCTTAAGATGTATTCCCTTGCTTGTTCAGGTGTTTTCTCTTCTCAGTTATGATAAGGAGTTTAGGCTTCAGTTAAGTTTACTTGTTTTTCTTCAAAACCCCATGGCTCCTTTGCGATGATGCTAAGACTTGATTTAACTTAGATTTCAATTCACATCTTTTATATGTTGATATATAGGGTTCTTTCTCTCCTGAAATAATTATATCTATATGTGGAAACTGGGTCTAGTTTCATTTTCCATGAAAGTAAAATTTTTTCAGATTCAGATTCTTTCTTTTGACAGAGAATCATATATTTGGCTCTGCAGTCTGCATACTCTATCCCCCCGCAACAAACATTTTTGGGCTTGCTGTTAGCTAAA
This sequence comes from Chenopodium quinoa, assembly GCF_001683475.1. Lineage (NCBI taxonomy): Eukaryota > Viridiplantae > Streptophyta > Magnoliopsida > Caryophyllales > Amaranthaceae > Chenopodium > Chenopodium quinoa. The sequence goes on along the minus strand of NW_018742205.1, from coordinate 7,473,621 downwards.
GTGTGGTTTGGGTAGTAATTTTAGTGATAATTGTATTTAATGTTCAAGATGGTATGCCGGCCATTATGATTTACCTTTTTTTTTGCTCTCATTTGTTTTTAATTGAAGCCATTGATGATATGAAAGATCTTTGCATGATTTACGATGGTATGTCATTATTGTTGATTAATTTTATCCTGACATGCATCTAATTCAGGGTAGTGGAGCAGTGGGCTCAATGCGACAATTGCTCTAAGTGGTGGAGATTGCCTGGTGACATTTTACTTCCTCCTAAATGGACATGTGCAGATAATGCTTGGGACCAGAGCAGGTTGGTAATTTATGTATTCATACACTCATGCATACAATTAGGAACAAACAGCCAACATGCTCTACAAAAAGAGCAAACTCATGTGTGGGATATACAAGCCTATAGATGACAACACATTTCATTTGTTGTTGTAGGTGTTTTTGCTCTGCTCCAGAGGAGTTAGGCCCCAGAGAACTTGAAAATTTTCGACATCTGAATAAGGGTATGGACTGCTATTGTTGTTCCTATGTATTACAGTATTAGCATGTTGGTTTATGAAAGTTCATCTTTGTATCTTGCCTAGTTATTCTCTGTTTCCTTGACGCTCATGTGTGAAAGATATATATATATTTTATTATTATTATTTTTTTTTCCTGTATATAAATAAAAATATAGTGCGATGACTTAGAGACCTAGAAGTACCAGCTTAAACGGAAGTAGATATTTATGTGATGATGGACATTTCTTTGTCATATTTTTCTCCTGTAGATTCGACGAAGAGAAGAATGGTGATGGGTAGTCGAATGGCACAGGAGCAGGAATCTTCTGGCCTCAATGCTCTAGCTACTGCAGCAGTTTTGGGAGATAACACTAATGATCCAGGTACTTCATCTGTTGCAGCTACCACCAAACATCCAAGGCACCGCCCTGGTTGTTCTTGCATAGTATGCATTCAACCACCTAGTGGGAAAGGGAAGCACAAATCAACGTGCACTTGCACCGTTTGCATGACAGTTAAACGCCGTTTCAAGACCCTAATGATGAGGAAAAAGAAACGGCAATCGGAACAGGAAGCTGAGATTGCCCTGAAAAATCACCAACAGCAAAATCCTAGCAAAGATATGAAAGCTGATGCGGAAAAGAACAAGCCTTACCCGGAGAGTCAGCATGAAACTGAAGATGACTTGCAAGTGGGTCCTGCTCAAACTAATGATGGCCAAGGACAAAATCCAATCAGTTTGTTAACTGAAAGTGGCAAGAGCCTCGACCTGAATTTCCACCCTCAGCGTGATGAAGACTTAAAGATGAAGCCTTCTCAGTCTAGTTTGACGAATCTCCTTCAATTAGCAAGTTTTCCTCTGGAGGCGTACATGAAGCAAAGTGGTCTTGCTAGCTTGACAGCTGAGCAACAAGCTAGTTCTACGTCGTTTACAGGACAAGCTGTTGGAGAGATTGGGGGAAAAGTCGTCGATGATCATCCTCTTAGTCCTCCGGAACAAGTGAATCTGAGTAATGGAAAATGTGAACCAGAAAATAAACAACAGTGTGATCATTTGTGATACCCTCTCTTGCCTTGTAATTTACGTTTCCTTGAAGAGCAAATTCTTTTATTGTTGTAATATCATTTTTCTTGGCATATGGCCTATAATTATTTAGGCTAAAGTTTTTTTTTTTTTTTTTTTTTTTTTTTTTTTTTTTTTTTTTGTAACATATAGTGTTAGCGGGGATTTAGGAATTGTTTGAACTCACACAAACTCATCAAATTAGATGTACAAATCGTAAGAAGATTCTACAAGGATGTGAAGTTTCAAGGTATTACTTTGGCCGTGCTTGCCTAAATTTCATCTCTCTTAAAATTCGTCTCTTGAAGTCAATCAAAGCACCCTATTTTCTCATCCACTAATTCCAAATTTTCATCCAAGTCGAAGAAATGTGGTAGGCAGTACGTGCTAAAGGTGAAGACAAGAATTGCAAAAACTATTCCATTGCTTTTACAGGTCTAGGAAGTGTAAAGAAGCTAGCCTCGATCATCTAAAATCAAGCATCCATGAAGGAAATTATCGAACCTCCTATCATCCTATATTCTTATGTGTACTTGTTAGCAGGTCATGTATTTGTTTCCCCACTCTCCGATTAATTACTTGTGTTAGGGTGGTTAAGAAAGTAAAGCGTAACCTTAAAACAGTACATCCGTACTCAAAAGTTACTGTCGAACAATTCCAAAAAGTTTCACGTCGAGCTTGAATTACCTCAAGCTTGGCCTTGGCTTAACTTGTTAACTGTTAATAACCCCCAAGGCCATAGTTGGCCATAGTCCCCAATATAGAATCACTACATCAGCAAAACTGCCGAAATGTTCCTTGGTTGGAATGTTGGGAACAGCTGCAATGGCGTCCGAGGTCTATTCTTCTTCATGCGTACTTTCCAGAACCTTCCATTGTTGTATTCAACTTTAACCAAGGAAGGTAACCCTACTTCTTCTTCTTCTTCTTCTTCTTCGTTGCCCCATTTCTTGGTTAATTCTCTGGGTTTTACCAAGTATTATTCACTCACTACTGCTGCTAAGCTCGCTGATAAAGTACCAGAAGGGAAGATTGATTTGAATTTTGTTGAAAATGTTGATTCTGTAATTCAATTCTTTAATCAACTTGGGTTTCAACAATCTGATATAAGGAAATTGCTTGTCGTGAACCTCGGATTTTAGTTTCTAGGGCTAGGGAAACGCTAAAACCTAAAATTAAGACTCTTAGTGATTTGGGTATTTCTGGGTCTGATCTCGTTGAAGCTATTGTGATCAATCCTTCGATTTTGTTCCATAATTTGGGTCCTGCAATGCAGGCTTATAAAACTGTTTTGGGTAGATATGGTGATGTTGCTACAGTTCTGAAGCAATCGAGTGGAAGTTCTTTTAGTTGCGCTGCTAAGTATTTGATTCCGAATGTTGAGTTGTTGCAAAATTATTGTGTCATTCCTACTGAAAAAATCCAGAATTATATTATTCAGCACCCTAAGAGCTTTGCAGTGAGGACTGATTTGTTTCGAGATATGTTAATTAAGGTTGAAGTAGAGTTGGAGATTCCTTGGAGCTCATCAATGTTCTTGTATGGCATCCACATGATAACTTGTGTTAGTGATAAGGATATCGAGGATAGATGTGAAGTGTTTAAGAGCTTTGGATGGACTCAAGCTGATGTCATGAGATTGATCAAGCAAAATCCATTGTGTTTGTGTTATACGAAGGCAAGGATCAAGAAAAGATTAGACTTTCTGATGAACCAACAGGGTTACGAGCCATTTTACCTGTCATTGCAACCTTTATTATTCATTTGTAGCTTGGAGAAAAGGTTATTGCCAAGACTACGGGTCATACAGATTTTGAAGGAAAAGGGGTTTTTAAGGAGGAATTACCATCTTCCTAGTGCTATTGGCATGACTAACTATTTGTTCTTCAAAAGGTATGTTCGTCCATTTGAGGTAGTTCATGAAGTTTATGCCCAACTGATGGGTTCCACTGTGGGGTCGCTTTTTTCAAGAGGCCAAAAGCCAATGGTGTCATTGAATTCCAATGCTGCTTGATGGTATCAGGGATGTTAACTTTGAATTTGTCATCAAATCAGCTTTCATTATTCTTGCAATATCATTTCCTTGTCCAAGTAACACTCTTACCTGTTGAAAATGAATCAGAAAAGGTTGTTAGATTTGAAATTGTAATTGGGAAGGCTTGATTGCAAGATATTACTTTGTTCTGAGCAATGAGTAGACTTTTAATGTAATTCTTGCAAAAGGGGCTTGACTTAGATCTTTTGCTTAAAGGTATGGGAGTTTGTATTTGGGTTTTCCCATATGTATCCCTTTAGCAATCCTTCTGAGCTCAAGACCAATGTTAAAATTACTAGAATTTTGTTATAGTTACTAGAATTTCAGTAATAGGTGGTTGTTACCTGGAGTGTGGACTGTGATGCCTATTTCAATCTTAGGGGAAGTTGGTTTTATCTAATTGCCAATACGAGGTTGTGTTGTTCTATTTTCCATACTAATGTTATACTAATTGGATCTTATGTCACACAAAAGTGTAGCGTTCTTCTATATGCTTATGTTTTAAATGCTATTTGAACTTTGAGTATCTGCTTAGCAACAATATTGAAGCTAGAGACAGACAAACTTTCATATCTCAACTTGTGAAGCTTATGCTGCTTTCTAGTGCCTGCACTTTGCATTGCTATCTATCATATAAATATATTTCACCATGTGCATGGGTGAGTCTTTACTTGCCTCCCATAAACTAATTTGTCCTTAAACCAAGGTTTATTTTTTTGAAAGAAAGAATGGTTTATTTAAGTTTTTGGATTTACTTATAACTTACTTGACATTTTGTGGTGTCTTTCTCTTTCCCTTATTTTGTTTTGTTTGAATGTGAGGTATCATGCTATTAAAGTAAAATTGTAGTAAATGATTTATCTTTTGTTTCGTAAAGGAAGTTTAGTTCATGTAGTGTTTCTCTATCTATCGTGTTGACTACTGAACCTAAGTCCAGGTTTGGAGTAAACTACAAGGTAGATTGTAAGCCAAGGTTTTTTTTTGCCAGAAATCTGATTTCTGAACTGCAATTTTTTATTTTTTTAGTTGAACATTAATGCAGTAATATACAGTATAACATATGTACTACAAAGCCAAGATGAAAAAGAAAAAATAAAAACAAAAATTAAAGCATACAATAAATGTATCCTGCTTCCTTGTATTGGGAGTGTCATTTTTTTTGGTCAATGATTACTTGTATGTAGCAGGCTCAAAAACCCCAGTTTCCTTGGTATATTATCCAATGTGCAACTGTTTCAGCACTGGAACCCTTCCCACTTCTATATGTTGGTTCACATTGTCTCTAAAATCTCTGAAAAGTGTTCACTCATTTTGAAGGTGATATCCTTTCCAAAACAAATGTGCATTTCAGATGTGTTGAGTTTTACAAGCAGAAAACAGGAGGTTGGAAGCTGTTGGAACTGGTGCTTTGTGCAATTGAACTTCCATAATTCATAGTTTTGCAGATATTGTATTAGGTTTTTAGTTGTGGTTTAATTTTCGTGTGTGTGTGTGTGTGTGTGTGTGTGTGTGTTGAGGGGGTGGGGGTGGGAGGGAATTGGGAGAATTGGCTTTATTGAATATTTGTACTCATCTGGTGCACATCAGACTATTCACCTAAAGAACTGGTAAACACGTCAACAGGGTAAAATCTGAGGGGATTTGAAAAGGGGTGGGGTGGGGAGGGTTGAGGGAGCTATTGCTGTCCCTTGAATCCTTGATTCTGTTCACATGCACTTCTTTTATGTAGTGTGGCTTAATCAGGCAAGTGACAGAAATCTAAATATTGATGAGAAGTGATCCTGATTATAATACTTGAATACTTTGTATTATATAAAAAATATTCCAGTGCACCATTTATATATCAAAACAATTGTCACTTTATGGTACTTTCAATTGTCAGATTATGATACATCATATGAGTTTTAATTATAGCTCAAGCAATTATGTTTTTGATATGTTTGTTTCATACTTCTGCTCTTGGGACCTATGTAAATCTACATATATATGTGTTACATGTGTGTCTTGTAGGAACCTCCAGTTTTTGGGAAGAGCAGTATTTTCACCGCTCGTCCATCCGGGTAAAATCTTCATCTCTTTTTTTTTTTTTTTTTTTTTTTGGTTGCATTTTAGAATGTTCAAGTCCTACAAAGGAAGTATGTTTTAGCATGAAATTATTGCTTAGCCAACTGAACTGCTTTTTCCACTGCAATCTGAAACTTTTCTTAAAACCTCATATATGGAGAAGCATTTAGTGTAGCAGTGCCATCAATTTTTAGAAATTACAAAATGAATATTTTAGGTAGTTGACAAGCCTACAAAAATAGGTAAGTAAACAATAGTGGAACGACCATTGTGTATATTGTGAGAAAGGGTACAAGGGAATAAGATTGTGGAAGTTGAAAAAAATGCTTAATAAAACAATTTTCTTATTTTAGAGATGATGGAGGTAGTTTCCATACAAGGTCTGGATCTGATGATAAGTATTTGATTGGTGAAATTGGTTATAAAATCAAACTTCATTTCGTTGCACAGAAATATTTTTAGTGTGGAAAAGAAATGAAAGCAATCTAACGTATTACATTGACAAATCAAATTGCTGCCGACACTGATTTGAGAAGGTCTCTTAGATCCAATGTAATATACTTTGTCCTGGTTGCATACTTAGTAGCCAACCTGTAGGACTGGAAGGAAATTCCCTTGCTATTTTAGTGTTTCTCGAGACAATATCCCTTGCTTATTCAGGCTTTTTCTCTTCTTACTATTGAAAAGGATTTTGGGCCTTCAGTTAGCTTGTTTTTCTTTAGTAATCCAGAATCCCAGGCTCCATTGAGTCAACTAAGTTTTCAATTTCTTGTTTCATAGGCTGAGTGTCTAGTTGCATTTTCCTTTAAAGTCAAATATTTTGATTCAGATTTTTTTTTTTTTGACATATATATATATATATATATATATATATATATATATATATAATGATATGTATGGCTGTGAAATATTCTGTGTTTCGCCCTACAGTCTGCACACTATGTCCTCCCTGATCAAATATTTTTGGGGCTCCAAAGGAATAATGCCCCAAAAAACTTTGAAGCCTTCGACGTCTGAGCTAGGTTATGAACTCCTATTGCTCTTAGTTTCTATGTGTTAGCTGGTTAGTTTATGAGAGTTCCATCTTGGTTCTGAGCCTAATGTACCTGCTTAAATTAGAGATGGATCATTTATGTGAAAATGAGCATTTCTTTGACGCATTTTTTCTCATCAAATCCCTATCTAATTGCATAGGTTCTACAAATAGAAGAAAGGTGGTGGCTTGTAGAATAGCAACGGAACAGGAATCTTCTGGCTTCATGCTCTAGCTACTGCAGCAGTTTTGGGAGATATTACTAATGATCCAATCACTTCATCTGTTGCAGCTACCACAAAGCATCTAAAGCACCCCTTTCTGGTTTTTTCATGCATAGTTTGTATTCAACCACCCAACGGCAAGGGGAAGCACAAATCAAGCAGCACATTTAAACGTTGGTGAAAAAGAAACGACAGTCAAAAACATGAATTGGAGATTATCCTTATAATTCATCAAAGGCAAAATCCTATTAGAAAAATGTTCAAAGCTGATGCGGAAAATAATGACAATCTCACATTTAAGCATCAACACGGACAACCCCCACTCCCAAGCTAGTGAAGTTGGTTAGGCTCGAATTTGTGATCTCAAAGTCACAAGGTGAATTCCCTTTCAACTCCACTTACCTTGATTTGTACAACCCACAGCTAAATTGTACCAAGTACTTCGGTAATATAGTGTACTCATTCAGACTTCCAGTCTCATAATAAGTGTATTCGTTTACACGATGATTTCAATACAATCCTTTGACTACCAATATTTTTAGTTACGAATTAACAAAATTATATACCGTATAAAAAGTCGATGTCTTACATGACCACTATTTTTTTACGGCATTGTGTTTTCGTACTTTGGGTAGAGGTGTAAAAATCCAACAAGACCTGGAAAAAACCCGATGTTCATTTTCATCCGTATAGAAGCAACAATTTAGTGTGACTCAAGTTTGAAATTGAACCTGATCCAACCCGGTATCACCAAATCCAACCCAAACACCTGAGTTGACACCTCTAATTTTGGGACGAAAGAGTATTGAGTTCAGGTTTAAATAGTAAATTCAATTAATCTAATTAAATTCATGTAATCAGCACTCAGCATTCCAAATAGTAACAGGCCAATAATAAAAGAAGGTTGAGTTCATCTAATGAAAACGAACTACGAAGTATACAAAATGATGAAACTTGGGTTCAGCTCAATTGGCACTGTCAATGGCGTCCGATGCCTCTACAGCTACTTCTTCCTGCCTGGTTTCCGACGCATTTCAACATCTTCTTCATCAAATGAAGGTAATACTTCGTCTTCTTCATTTGCGAATTTCTTGGTTGAAAATCTGGGGTTTTCCAACCACCAATCTCTCTCTACTTCCGCTACACTCGATAGTCGCCGGAGAGTTGGTGGGGCGAAGCTGCCTATTGATTTCAATTGGGTTGAAAAGGCTGAATCTGTTATTCAATTCCTTAAGCAAATTGGTTTTCAGCAAAATGATATTAGGAAAGTTGTATGTCATGATCCCCAGATTTTACTTTCTAGGGTTAGCCAAACCCTAATACCCAAAATAAAGGTTCTTAATGAACTGGGTTTATCTGGGTCTGATCTTGTTCAAGTTATTGTAGGAAATCCTTTAGTATTGCGCCGGAATTTGGGTCCTGCAATTCATGCTTTTAGGACTGTTCTGGGTAGTGATGAGAATGTTGTTCGGGTGATAAAAATATCGAGTAGGGTTAATTTTAGTCATGCTGCTAAATATTTGATTCCCAATGTTGAAATGCTGCAAAGTTATTGTGGAATTTCTGGTGACAAACTCCAGAAACATATTTTTCACCGGCCTAGTATTTACTGTATGGAGACGAATTCGTTTCGAAAAATCTTGATTAGGGTTGAAGAAAAGTTAGGGATCTCTCGAAACTCTGCGATGTTTGTTTATGGAATACAATGTGTCACTACATTTAGTGATAAGAATATCTACGATAAATATGAAGTTTTTAAGAGCTTTGGATGGACTCAATCTGATTTCATGAAATTGATTAGGCGAAATCCTTTGTGCCTGACATCAAACGAGGAAAGAATTAAGGATAGATTGGATTTTCTGATAAACCAGCTGGGTTATAAGCCGGATCACCTAGCATCCCAGCCTCCGTTTTTCACTTATAGCATAGAGAAGAGGTTATTGCCAAGACACAAAGTCTTACAGGTTTTGAAGGAGAAAGGGCTGATAAAAGAGGATTACCATCTTTTAAGTGCTTCTGTCTTGAGTGAGGCTAAGTTCTTGAAAAGGTTTGTTTTTCCTTTTGAGGAAGTGCATGAAGTTTATGCTCAGCTAACAGGCTCTATAGTTGAATCGCTTGTTGCAGGAAGAATAAAAGGCCAAATCTGAAGTCTGAAGATGTCATCGAGTTCGTTACCAGTAAGGTTGTTATTAACTTATTGTTAGACATTTTTAATTGGGAACTTTTGATTGCAAGAGCATTACTTTGTTGCTTAACAATAAGTAGATGTTAAGTTGTGTGTATTTTATGGCGTGGGAGGGGATAGATAATTAGATACCGAGTTTCTTACTAAAAGGTTTGGGATTCAGTGTATTCGGTGTTTTGCATCCATGTCCCTTTTCCCGATCAATGTTACAGATGCCAGAATTTTATTAATAGATCGTTGCTTTGTTAACTGTTATGACAATTTAATTGGGAAAGTTTGCGTCAATTATTAATAGTTGATAAAGGGATGTGTAGCTCTTTTCCAAACTAATCTTATAGAAGCATATTTTAGTGAAAGTTGAAATTGTAGTATCTAATATGAAGTGCTAAAACTAATGACAGTTGCTATTAGCCTAGTTTCAACTTATGGAGCATTTACTGTTTCCATTCTTTCTCTAAATCTCCAGTGGTTGGACTTAACGTTTGATTTCCTGTAATCCTTCTATCATTATTTGCTTAGATAAAACAAAAAAAATGATAAGTTGATGTTTATACTTTTCTTCTAAAAAATGATGCTGTAACCACCTCGCTGTGTATATTATATTAGGTTTGAAAATCTCCTTTTATTCCAGAAAGATAGTATAAGTCCTGTTAACTGCAGATCATCTTATGAACAGTATTAAAATATAATTCCAAGCAACTCTGTTATAAAAAAGGATTCTCTTAATTGTGAGGGAGATTGAACACCTGGGAAACAACTTTAGGTGCATGCATATGCATCCAACTGCAAATCTTATGCTTCTTCCCTTAAATATATTTATCTTTCCATTAGAAACCATCACCATGATGTTCTTCACAATGGCATAGAGGGAAGGCTGGTCAATATAAACACCAGTGATTTTTTATTTATTTTTTTCTTAACCATTTGGTTATGCAATACCAAATTAACCTTTACCTGTGTATACCATTATGATAAAATTGTTTTTTAAGAAAATGCGTTATATTAATGGTGTAGAGTCTTAAGTAGCTTTAGTATTGATACCTACATGTCTTTGTGAGTATCTTCTGATATACTACCTCCATTTTTATTTACTTGACTAACATTCCTAGAATGAAAATGTCTGTTACTTGACCCATACTGTATTTGAATATTTAATACGCTTTTGGTAGAGAGATTCTCTAAATTACCACTACAAAGTGCATGTGGACATTATTTTTGGGGGTAATAAGGTAAATCATGTGCACCAACTGTAATGTTTCTCTCTTGATCTCCTCTCCTTTGAATCTTAAATACTGTACCAAATGCTATGGGTCAAGTAAATAGAAATGGGGGAAGTAGTTTTCGCCCCCCACAAAAGCATCTATAAATTGCAATAGGTCAATGTTCTTGTATAATAATATAATATTCTGTAATTTATTGTTTCTTGTGTGGGACTATACTCGATATCACCTACAGCAAAGTTCCAGTATCATATGTCCTGTGGAAGTTATATATTTTAGAGTAACAATTTTTTTGTGGGTTAGTTTAGTGTAATTGAGCCTTGTGTTTAGTAACAATTTTTTAGAGTAACAATTTTTTTTAGAGTTTGAACATAAGGGATTGTTTCCCTTCTTTATGCTTGTGTTTGCTTCCTTCTCTTATGAGTAATACCATAAGTCAGATTTGACCATGAGTTTGTTTTATATATAGATTTACATACAAATATACAATTGTTTGACATCACTCATGTATCTTTGTGACCTTTTTTATAATTTTTTGTTTTTATGGATTTGATGGCTGTGTTGTTAATTGGTTGAATTAAAATTGAAATTTTATGTGTTTTTGTAAGATTATGAAGTAAATTTGGTGAATTAATGTCAAATTTCAGTACGTGTCTGAACTCTGAAATATCATGATAGATTAAAGAAAATGGGATCTATCTATGTGTTTTGTGAAGGAAGTTTGGTTTTTAAAGCGTTTCTCTGTCTATAGTATGTAACACACTGGATCCAAGCCCAGCTTTTGGAGTCAACTATACACCACAACCACTTTATAAACAAAGGTATTACTGCAGATTTCTTATACTGTATTGATTTTGTTCAAATTTAATGCAGTTGTTTCTATTTTTTTTTCAAGATTAATACAATTGATAGCATAAAATACAGGTAGATTATTTTTGCTTTTAAAGTAGCCTTTTTATTGTCAGTGTAGAAGGCTCAAAGATCTTATTTCTCTGGGAGGATTTTTGACGCTATATCCATTTTCCAATGTGCATTCACTTAGGGGTCAATTGGTTGGATATTTTTGAATGGGTTGGAATGAAGTTAGATTCCATTCCATCTACTTTGTTGTTGGTTGAACTTTTTAACTATGGAAACCCATACCAAAGGGGATCTAACTCTACCTCACCCTTATGAGTCATACCTAGAGTTGTCAAAAGCTGCCCCTAACTGAATAATTTGCCCAAACCTTATTATGACCCGATTTGTTTGAACCTGGAAAAATGGTGACCCTAACTTGATATGACCTGACCTAAAACCAACCCTAGACACGAGTTAACCTGAGTATTTGAAACTCGAACCCGAACATGATCCGATGTGGAGATGACCCAAGCTTAATATAATTCGTAAATTATTGACCTTAACCCAACCCAAAGTAGAAGAAAGGCAGTGGCCTGTAGAATGTCGCTGGAACAGGAATCTTCTGGCTTCATGCTCTAGCTACTGTAGCAGTTTTGGGAGATAATACTGATGATCCAAGCTCTTCATCTGTTGCAGCTACCACAAAGCATCCCTCCAGGTTTTTCTTGCATAGTTTGTACTCGATTACCCAACGGGAAGGGGAAGCACAAATATAGACGCACTTGAACTGTCTGCCTGACTGTTAAACGTTGGTGAAAAAGAAACGACAGTCAAAACATGAAGTGCAGATTATCCTGATAATTCATCTAAAGCAAAATCATAACAGAAAAATGAAAAGTTGATGCGGAAAATAATGACAAATCTCACATGTAAGCATCGGCGCGAAACTGAAGATGACTCATAGGTGGTTCCTGCTCAAAGTAAAGATGGTCGAGGTCAAAATCCAATTAGCTTTTTATCCGAAAGTGGCAAGAACCATACCAATAAAGGAAATGGTGCATTTACTATGATGTTTCAAATATGAAGAAATATTTTGTAATTATTTTATTAGATAGAAAGCCTAGCTACACGTCGTGTGTGTGCACATTATATGGAATTTCAATTCAGGATAAAACATAACATTAATTTGCGGTATGCAAACAGTCAAAATTAGGTCTATTGCAAGTTTGCAAGAGTTATACTTTCGCCGTTCTTTATACTTGATCCGCTTTGACTTTTATATTATTCACCACCCCTCTTTTGACCGTCTTTTGTGAATAATAGGTAAGGAAAAACATATTCATATAGGATCTTTTCGAATTCGTCTCAATAGTTACTATCATAATATATAACTTTTATAATTTTTATTTATGGAAAATTAAAGTTAGTGACCGTTAACGTTTTACATTGACAAACATGATAAAGAAATTAGGTCAAGTAAAAAAGAATAGATAAATTATTTAATAAAGATTTTTTTATTTTGAGTCCAAAGTAATGTGATGGCCAAAGTGGCTGGATTTCTTTGTGGCCATCACATTACTTTAAGGTATAAGATGTCATATGCGGATAGAGGTGTTAAAATTTGACTATACTGATCCAGTTTGAAACTGACCCATACATAAGTTAATTCTAACTAAGACTTGTATGAACACAATAATTTAACATGGTTCAAAAGTATTGTATAGTGAATTGCTTCTTTGCAAGACATGAAGGTGCTAGGAGGTGCCATGGGCTGCTGGGAGCAACACTTTCCTAAAGCACTATGGGTCATCTTGATTAATTTAGAATAAGTAAAATTCCCTAGATGAATCCTAAAAGGTTCACCTTTTTAATGGCCACAACTGACAACTTTTTATTTTAGGTTAGATGAATAATCCTATTGATCCAGCATCTTAGCCGTTTCATAGAGAACTCTTATTTCTATTTTTCCCAAGTTAATGTAGTTGGTTGGGCTCAAACTTTTGATGAATTCCCTTCTAACAATCCACACTTTGGTAATAAAGTATGCTCTCCCAATTCTATAACAAAAGTGCTACTCGTATTTCATTTAGCACAGCAATCAAGACAATTTTTTGACTGACAATATTTTTAGTTACGCATCAACGAAACTATATTCTGTTAAAAATAGTTATGTCTCACATGAGTACATGATCACTGTTTCGACAAAAAATTGCCTCTCCGAGACGTGAGAGGTGAGAGGCTGTTTGTGGGCCTCGAATTTGTGCTTCGAATTTAGCATTCTCAATGATGAAATTTCGGTTCAGCTCCAATGGCACTGTAAATGGCTTCCGTTGCCTCTACAACTACTTCTTCCTGCCTGGTTTTCGACGCATTTCAACATCTTCTTCATCAAATGGAGGTAATACTTCTTCTTCATCTTCTTCATTTGCGAATTTCTTGGTTGAAATCTGGGGTTTTCCAACCACCAATCTCTCTCTACTTCCGCTACACTCGCTAGTCGCCGGAGAGTTAGTGGGGCGAAGCTGGCTATTGATGTCAATTGGGTTGAAAAGGCTGAATCTGTTATTCAATTCCTTAAGCAAATTGGTTTTCAGCAATCTGATATTAGGAAAATTGTATCTGATGAACCCCGGATTTTACTTTCTAGGGTTAGCCAAACCCTAAAACCCAAAATTAAGCTTCTTAATGATCTGGGTTTATCTGGGTCTGATCTTGTTCAAGCTATTTTAAAAAATCCTTCAATATTGCGCCAAACTTTGGGTCCTGCAATTCATGCTTTTAGGACTGTTCTGGGTAGTGATGAGAATGTTGTTCGGGCGATAAAAAACTCGCATTGGATTCATTTTAAAAAAGCTGCTAATTGTTTGATTCCGAATATTGAGTTGTTGCAAAGTTATAGTGGAATTTCTGGTGAAAAAATTCAGAAACACATTATTCGGCACCCTAGTATTTACTATATGAAGACAGATTTGTTTTCGAAAAATCTTGACTAGGGTTGAAAATAAGTTGGGAATTCCTCCAAATTCTGTCATGTTTTTTTATGGAATACAATCTGTTGCTCTATTAAGTGATCAGAGTATCGACGATAAATGTGAAATTTTTAAGAGCTTTGGATGGACTCAATCTGATGTCATGGAATTGATCAGGCGAAATCCTTTGTGCTTGACATCAACAGAGGAAAAGCTTAAGGAAAAATTGGATTTTCTCATAAACCAGCTGGGTTATAAGCCGTATTATCTATCATCCCTGTCTTCGTTTTTCACTTATAGCATAGAGAAGAGGTTATTGCCAAGACACCGAGTCTTACAGGTTTTGAAGGAGAAAGGCCTGATAAAAGAGCAATACCTTCTTTCTAGTGCTTCTGTCTTGAGTGAGGCTAAGTTCTTGAAAAGGTTTGTTTTTCCTTTTGAGGAAGTCCATGAAGTGTATGCTCAGCTAACAGGCTGTACAGTTGAATCGCTTGTAGCAGGAAGAGCAAAAGGCCAAATCTGAAGATGTCACTGAGTTCGTTCTAATGCTGCTAGATGCAAGTCAGTGCATAAGGTATTACTGTAACATTCATGACTTATGTATGTTGGAAATAACCGCGAAAAATAGCCCTTTACCATACCGAACCCTAACCAGTAAGGTTGTTATTGACTTATTGTTAGACGTTTTTAGTTGGAAGGTTTGATTGTAAAAGCATTACTTTGTTGCTTAACAATGAGTAGATGTTAAGTTGTATGTATTTTATGAGAAGGAGGGGGGGGGGGTGGTGGTTGGCACGGGGGACATACCGATTTTCTTACTATAAAGTTTGGAATTCAGTGTATTCGGTGTTTTGCATACATGTTGTCCCTTTTATGTGAACCTCTGATTTCTTGATCAATGTTACATATGCTTGAGTTTTATTAATAGATCGTTGCTTAGTTGACTGTTATGGCAATTTAATTGGGAAAGTTGGTGTTAATTATTAATAGTTGATACAAGGATGTGAGCAAGGAAACCTTCGACATCTGAGCAAGGGTATGAACTCCTATTGCTCTTAGTTTCTTTTCTGTTTGTGTTAGCTGGTTAATTTTTGAAAGTTCATCTAGGTTTTGAACCTTTTCTGGTAAAAAAATAATCTTCTTTGGAAAAAAAAGTCCTAGCAAGTTATTGGGTGACGAGTTTGCTCATCATTTTGACTAGTATGTAAAATATCTGCATTTGCGTTGCACGTCATCTCCTGCTTGCATCTGCTTCCTTGATGTTCTATCCTGTCTGTTTATTTTCTTATTGTCTGATGTTTTTGTGAGAGAGAATTTCTTTTCTCTCTTTCTCCCCTATAGATGGAAAATGACCTGTTTTGTGCAATGTTTTTTAGTATAGAAATTAAAGAAAAATCATTAGTGGGTATTAGAATGACACTGGAACAGGAATCTTGTGGCTTCATGCTCTAGCTGCTTAAGCAATTCAGGGAGATAACATTAATGATCCAGGCACTTCATCAGTTGCAGGCTTGCAGCTATCACCAAGTATCCACGGCACCCTCCTGGGTTTATTTATGCGTAGGATGTATTTCAACCACCTAAAGGGAAGAGGAAGCACACATCAAGATGCACATGCACTGTCCGCATGATTATTAAATTTTGCTTCACGAGGAAGAGGAATTGACAGTCAGAACAGGAAGTGGAGACTACAAAAAAGATGTAAAAAGCTGCCGCGGAAAATAATGACAGATCTCACCTTAAGGCTTAAGCATCAGCATGAAACTGAACATGACTCACAGATGGATCCAACTTAATTTAAAGACGGTCGAGGTCGAAATCCGATTAGCTCGTCGGCCAAAAGTGGCAAGAACCATTGGAAAAAGGAATAGTTATGCACTTATGCTTATGCAATAGTGAAGGGTAAAACATGTCAACGCAATGATGCATTAGTCTTGTGTGTGCACTGTCTTGTAAAGGAGAGATAAAGTAGTTTGATACGATAGTTTGCTAATAAATCTACAAGGTGAAATTTTTTAAACTTAGAATTTTTTTATTGACTTTTAGGCTAACTTAGTAACTTATACAACTTTGTCTATAATAGAACTCTATATTATGTAGGATATTGTTACAACTTACACAGTTTCGAGTAGAATAGTCTTGAACTGAATTGAATATATGTCTAGACCGTAAAAGCCCACATGTAAAAAAAATAAAAAAAAATTTAAAAAAAAAAAAAAAAAAAAAAAAAAAACCTCTTAAGAAGGCCTAATTGCACATGAAATATTGAAATCATGAATATTGAGTTTGTCACAACACAACACACTGTGCTTCATGATCCTAGCTAAAGGTAAGACATCTTTAATGTGGAACCCAAACATTATTAGAGGTTTTTTAATTACCTCTATAGTGACATCGTAAAGTCAAGCTTATGGTGCACTCAGAAGTTGTTGTTCGAATGTTGGTTGGAGTCGCTCCAACTAACTCTCCACTATACATATTTTGCAACTGCAGGGCCCTCAATTCCTGACGAGATTGGGAGGTCGTTGTTACTCATTGCTATAGAGAGGCAAACCTTGCAGCCAACTGGTTGGCAAACTATGGTGTGACAACGAAACAGAAATTGGTACTGTTTGAGGCGATCCCGAAGAATCTTCATGCCCCGTTTTATTAAAGGACTTGAGTGGGTGACTTGGTCGCGATTGTAGCCTATGGATCGAGGAGTAGTGTAGCTTAGCTATGGTTTAGCTATTGGTTTAGGAGCTTGGCTATGGTTTAGGAGTTTGGTTTTCTTTTTGTTCTGTTTTCTTTGTTGCGTTAGTTTGATGCTTGTAGTTGTTTGTTTTGTTTAGGGACTATGCTCCTCTCGTTAACCAAAAAAAAAATAATTACCTTTGTAGATTATTTCTAAATAAATAATACAGTCAAACTTTGACAAACATGTCAATGCACAAGTTTGACCTAAAATATGTATAATTAAATATTAGTAAAAAATATACTCCGTAATTAAGTTTTCTTTTTTTTTTTTTTTTTTTTTTCCGGATTTTTCACCAAATACCACTGAGTTAATGAATAATTCACCATATACCACACAAAATTTTCTAATTCACCATATACCACTGAGTTAATGTATATTAACACAGAATGCCTTTTTTGTTAACTGTCGTTAACGCCGTTAGTAATTAAGTTTAATTATACCACGTGGCTGTCACTTATTGGCTCTTATTAATATTATCTAATTAATTAGTTAAATAAAGAATTAAAAAAAACAACCACCACCTCCTCACTCCACCAACCCCGACACCCCCCCCCCCCCACCAACCCAGCCCCCTCCCCGCCGACGGCCTTGCCCTGCCTCCTCCCTCGCCGGCACTCCGGAGTTCCCCCTACTCCTCCATCTCCCCTTCCCGTCCTCCTCCCAAAACACCAAAAAAAAAATTACCACCACCATCCCTGCCCCAACCCGCCAGCCTAAATTCTCCTCCCTGTGCCAACGTCGCACCTCCTCTAGCCGTGCGCTGGCACCGCCCGTTACCCAGCCTTGCGCCGATTGCCGCCCCCTTCCACTGAACCACAAACTCCCCTCCCTCCCGCATCAAAATCACCAATAATTACGCCTTTTCGCCACCCAACTTCAGCAATTTACAACCCAAATCAACACCCACATCAATGAAAACTTTGAGAGAAAGGAGAACGATTAAGATACCTAGAAGACAAATTATCCAGCCGGAATCCGACCAAGCCCCCCGTCGACGCTCCTCCCCTTCCCCTAAACCGCCGTGCGCACATCTCTCACGAAAACCCTCTTCTCTGTCCGTTTCTCTCTTCAGCTTCCCTTTCTCTTTGGTTTTCGGATAAGGTGCTGGCTCGGGTCAGGGTTGTCGCCGGCGGGAGAAGAGGGCAGTCGCTGGCCATCTGGGAAGTGGCTAGGAACGAACGGGATTGTCGCCGGCAGGGGTGGCGGTGGCTTGTATTGGTGGTGTTTAATTTTTATTTATTTTTTAAAATAATTTTTCTAAATTTAATTAATTAAATAAATAATATTAATTAAAACCAATTACAAGCTGCCACGTGGCACAATTAACGTTAATGACTAAATGAGTTCGCGGAATGGCATGTTGTGACATTTATGTTAAACTCAGTGGTATATAGTGAATTACGCATTAACTCAGTGATTTTTGGTGAAAAATTCGATTTTTTTTTTTTTTTTAAAGAAAGTTAATATTATGAAACTTTATGTTAATATTATTTGAAAATATATTTCATGATGATAAATTTTGTTTTTTTTTTTTTATACATTATTAGTCATTATTAGTTAGTACGGAGTAAGAGAAAGTCAAACATTTCAATTTAGGAGTAAAAATCTTTGTGCTAGCACCATGTAAGAATTACCCCATGAGTATTCATTATTCAGCATTCCATATGACTTCATTTTGAAAACGAAATGTTGAAATTTGGGTTTAGCTCCAATGGCTTCCGATGCCTCTACAACTACTTCTTCCTGCCTGGTTTTCGACGCATTTCAACATCTTCTTCATCAAATGGAGGTAATACTTCTTCTTCATCTTCTTCATTTGCGAATTTCTTGGTTGAAAATCTGGGGTTTTCCAACCACCAATCTCTCTCTACTTCCGCTACACTCGCTAGTCGCCGGAGAGTTAGTGGGGCGAAGCTGGCTATTGATTGGGTTGAAAAGGCTGAATCTGTTATTCATTTTCTTAAGCAAATTGGTTTTCAGCAATCTGATATTAGGAAAATTGTATCTGATGAACCCCGGATTTTACTTTCTAGGGTTAGCCAAACCCTAAAACCCAAAATTAAGCTTCTTAATGATCTGGGTTTATCTGGGTCTGATCTTGTTCAAGCTGTTGTTAGACATCCTGTAATATTGCGCCAACGTTTAGGTCCTGCAATTCATGCTTTTAGGACTGTTCTGGGTAGTGATGAGAATGTTGTTCGGGCGATAAATAATTCGCATTGGATTCAATTTAGCAAAGCTGCTAATAATTTGATTCCGAATGTTGAGTTGTTGCAAAGTTATAGTGGAATTTCTGGTGAAAAAATTCAGAAACACATTATTCGGCACCCTAGTTTGTACTGTATGACGACAGATTTGTTTCGAAAAATCTTGACTAGGGTTGAAAATAAGTTGGGAATACCTCCAAATTCTGTCATGTTATTTTATGGAATAAAATGTGTTGCTCAATTAAGTGATCAGAGTATCGACGATAAATGTGAAATTTTTAAGAGCTTTGGATGGACTCAATCTGATGTCATGGAATTGATCAGGCGAAATCCTTTGTGCTTGACATCAACAGAGGAAAAGCTCAAGGAAAAATTGGATTTTCTGATAAACCAGCTGGGTTATAAGCCAGATTACCTAGCATTCCAGGCGTCGTTTTTCACTTACAGCATAGAGAAGAGGTTATTGCCAAGACACCAAGTCTTACAGGTTTTGAAGGAGAAAGGGCTGATAAAAGAGCATCACCTTCTTTCTAGTGCCTCCATCTTGACTGAGGCTAACTTTTTGAAAAAGTTTATTTTTCCTTTTGAGGAAATCCATGAAGTTTATGCTCAGCTTACAGGCTCCACAGTTGAATCACTCGGTGCAGGAAGAGTAAAAGGCCACATCTGAATTCTGAAGATGTCATCGAGTTCGTTCTAATGCTGCTAGATGCAAATCAGTGCCATAAGGTATTAGGCCTGGTTAAATTTTAGATTTTTTTTTTTTTTCACATAACATCTATCAATATTCTCTCAGTATCATTTCCTTGTCCGTGTTACAGTCATTAATTATGTATGTTGGAAACAAACTCGTACGGTTGCTATTAACTTATTGTTAGACATTTTTAGTTGGGAAGGTTTAATTAGCCTATTTTCAACTAATGGCGTCAATACATGTCCCTTTCTGTTAAATTTTTGTGATAATTTACACATTTTTATAAATAATGAAGAAGTTTGTATCATTTGCCCCAAAAATATGGCAACACACAAGCATTAAGAAAAAAGGTAATGTTTGGGATCTCTACGGAACAAAAAGATTGCATAATAGGCTTGATAGCTCATGGGAAAATAGGCACAAACAGGAGTGGTGCAAAGTGGACTGCAGACTACAGCACGAGAATTGAGCATGATGCTTGGGTACTTTTAGTATTTCTAACAGTGTCTAGGAAGCTGAGGCAAATGCCTGCATCGAAGCTCTAAATTGGAGCCGAGGAATAGGGTTTCTTAGAATTTTAGTCTACTCTAAGTCTCTGACTCCAGTAAATTAGTCTCCATTCTACGTAGCCTTCACACATGGGATATGTCTATTCACTGGATTATTGGGGCAATCAACCAGCAACCGGTTTGGGACAAATATTCAGGTTTGCAATATTCGATAAGTTGAGAGATCTAATAGCTAACAATTGTCGTGCTTGTTTCGCTCTGCTGTCTGCACACTCTACCCAATCATCAAGCATTTTTGGGGCTCCAATGAAATTAGGCCCCAGAGAACATGGAAACCTTCGACATCTGAGCAAGGGTATGAACTCCTATTTGTTCTTAGTTTCTATTCTGTATATATGTTAGCAGGCTAATTTGTGAAAGATCATCTTGGTTTTGAGCCTTTGCTTGTAAAAAAGGTTCTTTGAAATAAACCCTAACAAGTTATTGGATGACTGAGTTTGCTTGCACATCATCTCCTGCCTGCATCTGCTTCCTTATTCTATCTTGTTTGGTTATTTTCTTTATCTGATATTTTTGTGTGAAAGATTTATTTTTTCTCCCCTATAGATGGATATTGGCCTGTTTTGTGCAATGTTTTCGAGTACTGAAATCAGAGAAAAATCAATTTTGGCTAGTAGAATGACACTGAAATAGGAATCTTCTGGCTTCATGCTCTAGTTACTTCAGGCACTTCATCTGTTGCAGGCTTGCAGCTATCACCTAGGCACCCTCCTGGGTTTATTCATGCATAGTTTGTATTCAACCACCCAAAGGAAAGAAGAAGCACATATCAAGATGCACTTGCACTGTCTGCATCACTATAAAATGCCACTTCACGAGGAAAAGGAATTGACAGTCAGAACAGGAAGTGGAGACTACAAAAAAGATGTAAATGCTGATGCAGAAAATAGTGACAGTTCTCACCTTAGTTATGCCTCACAGATGAATCCAACTCAATCTAAAGATGGCCGAGGTCTAAATCTGATTAGCTTACCATCGGAAAAAAGGAATAGTTATGCTTATGCAATTGTAAAGTTGTCTTGTTTGTGCATCGTCTTGTAATGTTGTATTAGTCGCGCATTCAAGCGCAAGTATTGTTTGGAATATGAAATTCAAGACAACAAGAATAACAAATAAAAATAAAGAACTTTATTTTCTTAGTTCCATTATATTATCATGAGATAAAGTTTTAATATTATCCAGAAGCAGTTCAGAAACGATACTATTAGTTTATGGGTATTTAATGCTTGTATTGAGAATTTAGATATTTTAACTTTTTAAGGGAAGATTGTAAGTATCAAATGACTATTATAGTATTACTCCTTATTTAGTAAATCACCTCCTCATTCCATTTAAAAAAGAAAAGTTTTAAAAATGCACTTTTTTTAATGACTACACCTAAGTTGTATTGCCTCCATATTTTTATTTGAACGGAGTAACTATTTGACTTGGGTCAATTTTTTGTAAACTTTGTCCGTTAAAGAACACTATTTGTAATTTCGTCTTATGTGTTTATTTTCGAAATATTTTGTAAGATATTGTTATGACATACGAGTAGAATAATCTTGAAATGAATATGTTTCTAGATTGTAAAGGCTAAAATGTTAATTAAAATAAAACACAAAATAATACTCGTACAAAGACCTAATTGCACATGAATATCAATTTTGCCGTTTGTCACATCCCGACACAGTGGTATTCATAATCTTAGCATAAGCTATAAGGTGATGCAACAATTACTATTTTAGAAAGTTTCACAAATATTACAATATTCCTGCATTTGTATATGTTTTCTCTCTTTCTTGTCTCATTACAGTCTCTCTATATTTATTCGGTTATTCCTCTCTCTTTTACTTAAAATTCACGTTCATCAGTCTGTCACCCTAATGCAATATTTATGGAACGGAGGAAATAATAGGGAAGCGCCGAAGCGCTAAGGTATTACAAGTATGAATCACCCCACGAGTATTCTGCATTTCAAATTTCTTCACTTTGAAGTTAAAACAATTTTAAGTTCAACAAAATGTTCCCTTCAAAAAAAAAAAAAAAAAAAAATAAAAGTTAAAGAAAATGATGAAATTTGGGTTTAGCTCCAATGGCTGCCGGTGCCTCTACAACTACTTCTTCCTGCCTGGTTTTCGACGCATTTCAACATCTTCATCAAAGGAAGGTAATACTTCTTCTTCATTTGCGAATTTCTTGGTTGATAAACTGGGTTTCTCCAACCACCAATCTCTCTCTACTTCCGCTACACTCGCTAGTCGCCGGGGAATTGGAGGGGCGATCAAGTGGGTTGAAAAGGCTGAATCTGTTATTCAATTCCTTAAGCAAATTGGTTTTCAGCAATCTGATATTAGGAAAATTGTATCTGATGAACCCCGGATTTTACTATCTAAGGTTAGCCAAACCCTAAAACCCAAAATTAAGCTTCTTAATGATCTGGGTTTATCTGGATCTGATCTTGTTCAAGTTGTTGTTAGAAATCCGTTAGTATTGCGCCGAAATTTGGGTCCTGCAATTCATGCTTTTAGGACTGTTCTGAGTAGTGATGAGAATGTTGCTCGGGTCATGAAACGATGGTATGGGGTCATGAATCGATGGTATCGGGTTGAATTTTATGATGCTGCTAATTATTTGATTCCCAATGTTGAATTGTTGCAAAGTTATTGTGGGATTTCTGGTGACAAACTCCAGAAACGTATTATTCACGATCCTAAAACTTACTGTGTAAAGACCAGTTCTTTTAAAAACTTCTTGATTAGGGTTGAAGAAAAGTTAGGGATTCCTCGAAACTCTGGGATGTTTGTTTATGGAATAGAATGTGTTGCTGTATTTAGTGATAAGAATGTCTACGATAAATGTCAGATATTTAAGAGCTTTGGATGGACTCAGTCTGATGTCATGGAATTGATCAGGCGAAATCCTTTGTGCTTGACAGCAAACGAGGAAAGAATTAAGGATAGATTGGATTTTCTGATAAACCAGCTGGGTTATAAGCCGGATCACCTAGCATCCCACCCTTCGTTTTTCATTTATAGCATAGAGAAGAGGTTATTGCCTAGACACCGAGTCTTAGAGGCTTTGAAGGAGAAAGGGCTGATAAAAGAGCATTACCTTCTTTCTAGTGCCTCCGTCTTCACTGAGGCTAACTTCTTGAAAAAGTTTATTTTGCCTTTTGAGGAAATCCATGAAGTTTATGCTCAGCTTACAGGCTCCACAGTCAAATCGCTCGTTGCAGGAAGAGCAAAAGGCCAAATCTGAAGATGTCATTGAGTTCGTTCTAATGCTGCTAGATGAAAGTCAGTGCATAAGGTATTAGGTGATTTTAAACTTTAAAATTTTCATCAAAACATCAACATTGTCAATATCATATTCTTGTAGTGGGAATGTTTGACTGCAAGACATTACTTTACTGCTTAACTATGAGTCGAAATGAAGTTGTATGTATTTCAGTTGTTTAAAAAAGGGGTGGGGGGTAGATACCTGGATCTTTACTAAAATGTTTGGGATTCATTGTGTTTGGTGTTTCACATACATGTCTTTATGTGAATCTCTGATTTCTTGATTACATTGCTAGAATTTATTGAAGATGGTTATTATACTTTGTTGACTGCGACGACAGTTTCTAAGGAAAAGTTGTCGCTAATTATGAATAGTTGATACAGGGATGTGTAACTCATTTCCTTGCTAAAACATCTCTTGGGAACAATATTAATTCCCAAGTGACTATTGTGAAAATTGATTCTCTTACGATTGTGAGGGAGATTCAACACCTTGATCTAGATATTACTCGGTGTTAATAGGTGCATGCTAATTATTAATAGGTGCATGCAACTGCATCCAACTGTAAAGCTTTTGCTTCCTCCCGTGATCTAGATTATATTTATCTTTCAGTAGAAACCTTCACCATGATGTTACTTCTGCCTTCATCATGGCATTGAGGGAAAGCTGGTCAGAATAAACCACCAGTGATGTTTTTAACCATTTGGTTATGCGATATCAAAATATACTTTACCTGTTTATACCTTTCTGAAAAACTTGTCTTTTAAAGAGGATGTGACGATGCATTAATAATGGTGCAGTTTTAAGCTAGCTTTAGTATTGATGCCTATACGTCTTTGCATGTATCTTCTGATATATAAGTAGTATTTAACCCCACAAAAGCCCTATAAATTGCAGAAAATCAATATTATAGCTTCCTGTATGGTGTTCTGGAATTTATTGTTTCTGCCGAGGATTATATTCGATATCACCTGCAGCAGAGTTCCAGTTCCTTAGGTGCTGTGGTAGTATTATTTTTTCAGAGTAACAATTTTGTGTGGGTTAGTTTAGTGTAATTAAGCCTTGTGTTTAATAAAATTGTTGGAGTTTGAACGTAAGGGATTGTTTCCCTCCTTTATGCTCGTGTTTGCTTCCTTCTCTTATGAGTAATACTGTACTCTAAGTAATACAAGGTCTTACGAGTAGGATTATTTTGCAGTTATGTATTTGGAGTAGCTTTCTTTTGTCAAAGTTCTTGTATACAATAGGCTCAAAGATCTTGATTCCCCAGGGATGATTTTGAGTCTTTATCCATTACTATTGTACAACTACTTAATTTTCACAAGAACCTTTTGCACTCTGAATCTTTGGTTCATATGGTCTCCAGAACCTCTGAAAAGTCTTAGTCAAGTACAAGCTATTTCGTGTTCATTTCCTTGTTGAAATGAATGTGCATTGCAGATGTGCTGAGTTGTTCCCCTGAAGATGGTCCTTTGACTGACAGAAGTCTAACTAGCAGCTGTTGGAACTGGAGCATTGTGCAACTTTACTTTTTTATTCTCTGCTGAAGTATTATTGTATGCTCCCACTGATAGTTTCTGTCTGTATTGGTTGAATTTGCAAATAGCTGACTTGTAAATATTAAGCAACCAAGTTAGTAGCAAAGCGTTGTTGGATGGCCAGCATGTTCAAACTTCATAGATGCTTGTGAATTATCGTCCCATACATAGGAGATTGACATAACAATAGCTTTATGATGTTATTGAGCTTTAGTTTTATATGAAGTGCTGGTGATTAACATTCAATTCTCGTTTAAGATTGTATTTGAATCAGGCATATTTAGTGTATCTTTATTTTCGAAATTTCTAGCCCACATCACTTGTTCTAATCTTCAAGTAATTGAAATTTATTTTGATATAATATACTTGTAATCAATCTATACTTTATATTTAAGATTGATCTTGGATATTGTGTATTCAACATTCAGGTACATAATTTATAGCTTGGCATGATACAGTGTATACTTCATCTTTGTAAAGCAAAGCAATGATTAACTATTCAATCAATCAAAGATTAAATGTCTTTATTGGATAATCAGCAGCAGCTTCATTGAGAGGTTGATGATGAGGTGAGTAATTGATGTAGTCCAAAGAAGGGTCATTATAGATATCCCACCATTTGTTCACCAGCATTATTACGTCTTCTCTGTCCATGTTTTCTACCTTCCCAGTGTACCTTCATGCCTTCGACCCTGCCGCGCATTAGTGCACCACCATATAATTTGGATGCCAATCACATGGGCATTACCATGTTGTACTCTTTTGGTAGTGCCTTGAACTTGTCCTTGAAGTATTTGTTCAAGAAGTCCTGGATCATATAATTTTCCATCAACCAGATTATTATTGAACTTGTAAGATTTAAGTAAAATACTCTATATAATTTTCCAAATCCAGTTCCAATGATACTCGAAACTGAAACTATAGTAGATAATATTAGGACCGGTTGAACCGGTTTCAATTTCAGACTCCTAATTGTAAGACCCGGTCTCAACCAATTACGGATATGAGTCCTAAAGTTTTGATCGGATACCCGGTTTGCTCACCCAAGTAGCGGTTAAAATGTTAACTTTACAAGAAAAAAACAAGTTCCATGTAATATTTCTTACGAAATGCTCGAAAAACAAAAAGATGAAAATTTGGTACAACTTTATGTCCAATGGCAGTGTCAATGGCTTCCGATGCCTCTACAACTACTTCTTCCTGCATGGTTTTCGACGCATTTCAACATCTTCTTCATCAAATGAAGGTAATACTTCTTCTTCGTCTTCTTCATTTGCGAATTTCTTGGTTGATAAACTGGGTTTTTCCAACGACCAATCTCTCTCTACTTCCGCTACACTAGCAAGTCGGCGGGAAAGTGGACAAGCGAATTGGGTAAAAAATGCTAATTCTGTTGTTCAATTCTTTACGCAAATTGGTTCAGCAATCTGATATTAGGATAATTGTATGTCATGAACCCCTGATTTTAGTTTCTAGGGTTAGTAAAACCCTAAAACCCAAAATTAAGCTTCTTAATGATATCGGTTTATTTGGGTCCGATCTTGTTGAAACTGTTGTATGGAATCCTTCAATGTTGCGCCAACGTTTGGGTCCTGCAATAGATGCTTTTAGGACTATTCTGGGTAGTGATCAGAATGTTGTTCGAGTCATGAAACGATCGGGTTGGATTCAATTTGACAAAGCGTCTTATTATTTGATTCCCAATGCTGAGTTGTTGCAAAGTTATTGTGGAATTTCTGGTAAAAAAATCCAGAAATACATTATTCATCAGCCTGGTGTTTTCAGTATGAAGACAGACTTGTTTCGAAAAAACTTGATTAGGGTTGAAAAAAAGTTGGGGATTCCTCGAGATTCTAAGATGTTTTTTTATGGAATACAATCTGTTGCTATTTGTAGTGATAAGAATATTGACGATAAATGTGAAATTTTTAGGAGCTTTGGATGGACCCAATCTAATGTCAAGGATTTGATCAGGCGACATCCTTTGTGCTTGACATTAAAAAAGGAAATAATTAAGGAAAAATTGGATTTTCTGATAAACCAGCTGGGTTATAAACCGGCTTGCCCAGCTTTTCAGTCGTTATTCTCTTGTAGCATAGAGAAGAGGTTATTGCCAAGACACAGAGTCTTACAGGTTTTGAAGGAGAAAAGGCTGATAAAAAAACATTACCGTCTTTCTGGTGCTTCTGTCTTGACTGAGGCTCACTTCTTGAAAAAGTTTGTTTTGCCTTTTGAGGAAGTCCATGGAGTTTATGCTCAGCTGACAGGCTCTACAGTTGAATCGCTCATTGTAAAAGGCCAAACCTTAAAGATGAGGTCAAGGTCCAATGCTGCTAGCTGCAAGTCAGCGCATAAGGTATCGGGTGTCTTTAAACTTTAGAATTTCCATTAAAACGTCTGTTAATATTGTCTATATCATTTCCTTGTAGTTTGGTAGGTTTGATTGCAAGACATAGTTTGTTTCTTAACAATGAGTAGAAATAAACTTGTATGTATTTCATAAAAGGGGGAAGGGATAGGTAGACCCCGAGATCTTTATTATAAGGTTTGTGGTTCATTATGTTCTGTGTGTCACATACATGTCCTTTTTTTATGTGGACCTCTGATTTCTTGATCAATGTTACATTTGCTAGAATGTCATTGAAGATGGTTACTATGGTTTGTTGACAGTCTTAGGGAAGTTGCTGTAAATTATTTATAGTTGATACAGGGATGAGTAACTCTTTTCCTTACTAACATAGAAGCATGTTTTACCATAAGTTGAAATTTCAGTATTTACTTACCTACTACTTCATATTAGAACTAAAGACAGTTAGTTGTTATTATCAACCTATGAAGCATTTACCATTCCCATTCATTCTCTATATCTCTAGTGGTTGGACTTACCTTTGATTTCCTGTAATCTTGTTATCATTGATTAGCTTAAATAAAACTAGAACATGACAGGTTGATGTTTTGGTCTTTTCTTTAACTAAATGATTTTGTAACCACCTTCCTGTGTATATTATCTTTAATTGGTAGCAGTTGGCCAGTAGCTCAGTCTATATAAGCTTTTGAAGGCTTGAAAATTTACTATAGTTCCCGAAAGATACTATACAGTCCTGCTACCTGCCGCTCTTCTTGTGAACAGTGTTAATTCCAAGTGACTCTATTGTGAAAACTGATCCTCTTACGATTGTAAGGGAGTTTCAACACCTTGGTTAAAATGTTTAAATAAATGATGATTTAGGTGCATGCAAATGCGTTTAACTGTAAAGCTTTTGCTTCCTCCCTTGATCTAGATATATTTATCTTTCCATTAGAAACCTTCGCCATGATGTTACTTCTGCCTTCACCATTGCATAGAGGGAAAGCTTGTCAGAATAAGCCACCAGTGATTTTTTTTACCATTGGGTTATGCAACTAGTTTGATTTATCAAATTAAGCTTTTTGGCTTTTCCTGTATATGTCACATCCTGATTTAATTGTTTCTATTAAGAGGATGTGTTAATGGTGCACAGAGTCTTAAGTAGCTTCAGTATTGATGGCTATATGCATTCCATGTATCTTTTGATATAGTATTCAACCCCATATAAGAACCTATAAATTGCAATAGGTCAATATTTTAGCTTCCTGTATGATATTCTGGAATTTATCGTTTCTGGTGAGCAACAAATTTTCAGGAAAAAAAAAAGGTTCTAGTATCACGTGCTGTTGAAGTTGTATTTTTCAGATTAACAATTTTATATGGGTTAGTTTAGTGTAATTGAGCCTTGTGATTAATAAAATGATTGGAGTTTGAACAAAAAGGATTATTACCTCCTTTAGCAATTATGCTTGTGTTTGCTTCCTTCTCTTATGAAGTCAGCTTTGAGCATGAATTTGTTTTATTTAGAGAATTACATACAATTGTTTGACATCACTCATGCATCTTGGTGATCCTTTTTTTGACATCACTCATGGCAGTGCTAATAAATATTAATTGAATCAAAAGTGACATTTTACTTATTTTTGTGAGATTATGTAATAAATTTGGTGAATTAGTGTTAAATTTAAGTACATGCGTAAATCATCATGTTGATTATAAAAAAAAAAAAAAAAAGGGGGATTTATCACTTTGTTCTGTGAAGGAAGTTTATTTTTTGAAGTATTTCTGTCAACCGTATTAAACACTGTATCTGAGCTCAGCTTCTGGAGTAAACTATGAGCCAGATTATATAATCTAAAATATTATTGTCAGATCTATGAAACTGTATTGATTTTGGTCTAATTTAATGCAGTCAAAAAACAATTGATAACATAAATACGGAGTAGAATTATTTTACTTTAATGTACTTGAGGTTGAGGGGGTCAGAGTTCTTGTATTCAGAAGGCTTTGATTCCCCAAGGGATGATATTTGAGTCTATATCCATTATCTAATGTGCAACTACTTAATTTCACAAGAAACTTCTGCGCTTCTGAATCTTTGGTTCATATGTTCGCCAAATTCAATCTATTTCTAGCTGATTTTTATGTTGAAACGAATGTGCATTGCAGCTTGCAGGTGTGCGGAGGTGTTCCAAACATGGTCCTTTGACAGGCAGAAGACATGTTACTGGCAGCTGTTGGAACTGGAGCATTGTGCTAACTTTTCATTTGCTGGAGTATTGTATGTTCTCATTGATAGTTTCTCAGTATATTGGTTGAAATTGCATATAGCTGACATCTAATCTTAAGCCTCCAACTTAGTAGTAGCAAAGCATCGTTGGATGGCCGGCATGCTCAAACTTCGTACATGCTTGTGAATCATCGTCTTAGACATAGATCCCATGTCTGGTACAGGTACTGGAGATTGTCTTTACAATAGCTAAATGATGTTTTTGAGCTTTGATTTTTGGTGAAATGCTGGTGATTGACATTCAATTCTTGTTTGAATGTTTTTGAAACTCTGACTTGTTCTCATGCATATTTAGTGTGTCTTTAACTACCAATTTTCTAGTCCACATCACGTTATCAAATCTTCCCGTAATTAATTTATACTTCATATAATATACTTGTAATTAAACTAGATACGGTATTTAAGATTGATCTTTGATATTGTGTATTTAGCATACAGAGTACATACTTTTGTAGCTTAACATGATATATAGTTTATACCTCGTTGTATGCCTACTTTTTGGATCTTTGCCTTGTGAGTTACTGACTAAAACACTAGGAAATGACCTTAGACAAACGTCTTGATAGGATAATTAACAATAGGTTCAGTGAGAAATTGAGCTGAGGAATAATTGACGTAGTCCAAAGAAGGGTCATTATACATATCCCACCATTTGTTCACCAGCATTTTTACGTCTTCTCTGTCCATGTTTACTTCCTTCCCGGTGTACCTCCATGGCTTCGACCCAGTTGCGCAATAGTGCATCACCTTCACCTTGCTCAACTCCACCTTGTCTGGATGCCACCACAACATGGGCATCACCATGTTGTACTCTTTTGGTAGTGGTTTGAACTTGTCCCTGAAGTATATGTTCAAGAAGTCCTAGATCATATAATAATTTTCCATTCCAAATTATCATTGAGCTTGTTTAAAGATTCAAGGAACATATATTTTTAATCACAGACAAAAATTGTTGAATCTAGTACAATAAAAAGTAGTGAATTTGATTTGTGCCTAATTAATATTGTTTAATCCAATTTTCAATCCATGTTTAAAAATATGGTTCTTACAAGATTTGATCCCACAACCTTTAGTTTAAATTCTAAGGTGTTAGCCACTAAGCCATGCTATTTAATAATAATTAAATATAATAAAGATTTTTATCATGGAAAAATGCAGTAACTCGGGACATTGGTTGGGCCTAAAAAGTAAAAACTAGGTTTATGAAAATAACACAATTATTTTGCTAATAATACCTGCTCAGCAAAGCAAGTGGGAGGAGTCTCTTGGAATGTATTAAGCATGTCAAGGTAAGTGAGAACATTAGGCTCAAAGACGAAGAAGCCGGAGTTGAAGTAGAGGGGAGGAGGTGGTCCGAGCTCGGAGGTCGGCCACTCAACCTTCTCCGGAGAGTGCTGGCAATAACCAATCTTAAATTGAGGGGTCATTCCCCAAGAAGGGTCACAAAAACAGTCCAAAACTGAATAGAAATACCCATTTGGTAGATCAAACAAGTGGTCAATGTTCTCATTTACTTGCACTGCATCTATGAATATCATCTTCTCATACTCCACAAACTGCATATAACAAATACTACCTCTGTTAATGGTTATTTGCAACATTTACCAAAAAAGGGTGCTAACTATTATTTACAACAAACTTATTTCTTTCCTATGTTAGTAACATTTTTCTGTCAAAATGACCAAAATACCCTCACTTAAAAATTATTAGCACATAACACTACACATAATTACAAATTAATATAACCCTAATCTAACTTAATTATCTAAGCTTTTTCCCCAAAAAAAATCAGATCAATCCCTCATTTCATCTCCCCACCATCTCTCTCCTCCATCTTCATCTCTCATTTCATCATCATCTCTCATCTTCTTCGATCTTCATCTTCTTCCTATCTTCATCATCATCTCTCATCTTCTTCCTTCTTCATCTTTTATATCTCATCTCTCATCTCGTGAATTTCAGTGGATTTCGGCGGTTCATTTCGTGACTTTCGGTGATTTGTGCGGTTCGTGGGTTCTGGGTGGCGTGTGGTGGTGGCTCTGTGGCGTGTGGTGGTGGTGGTGGTGGTGGTTGTTCTAGGTAAATCTCCCTTCATCATCAAATTTCTTCATCTTCTTCCAAATATGTGGGTTTTTGTGGGTTTGGGTTCGTCTGGTTCGTGGGTTTGGGTTTGTGGATTTGGGTTCGTCTGGTTCGTGGGGGTGGTTTTAGGGGTTTCAGATCTGATTCGGTTTCGTGGGGATGGGTCTTCGTGGTGGGTGGGTCTGGTTTCATGGGTAGTCGTGGGTTTGGTTTAATTTTGTGGGGGTGGCATGGGTGGTTACGTGGTGGTGGCTTATTTGGTTTTGTGGTGTGGTTCTGGGTTTCGTGGTTATGGTTGGTGATGGTTCTGGGTTTCGTGGTTCTTCTGGGTGGTGGTGGTTTCCGATGGTTCTGTGTTTCGTGGTGGTTTTCGGTGGTTGTTGTGGGTTTCAGTGGTTTTCGGTGGTGTGTTCTGGGTTTAAGTGGTTTTCGGTTGTGTGTTCTGTGTTTCGTGGTGGTTGTCGGTGGTTTAGTAATTCTGGGTTTGGGTGGTGATATGCTTTTTTTTTTTTTTCAAGGTAGGATTAATTCTTAACCTAGTGCCCTTATTTTTCAATAATCATGCCTTAAAGTTTTGCATTGGCCTTCGCGAAAGGTACAATTGTTGCAAATAACCATTAACGGAGGAAGTATATTCAATTCAGTACAACTTGGTGCTACATGTACATATATATACTAATAAAAGTCTAGTGACGGATTTTGAATAAAAAAAAGTACGGTCTAAACCTTAAATTTCTACTAAAAAATATAACAGCTTGGGCCCTGTTCACTTCACCTTAAAAAAATAATATTCAGTAAAAATAATTTCAATTCAGTAAATTAATTTCAGTTCATTAAAAATAATCTCAGTTTAGCAAGAATAATTTCAGCTTAGTAAAAATCAGTTAACTTAAAGAAGTAATATAATAGAAATTCAGTAAATATAATTTCAGTTCAACAAAAATAATTTCAGTTTAGTAAAATTAATTTCAATTCAGTAAAAGTAATTTAAGTTCAGCAAAAATAATTTAAGTTCAGGTTAAATAATTTCAGTTTAGCAAAAATAAGGTGAAGTGAACGGGGCCTTTAATTATTGTGACACCACATTTTGTATTCATGTTTAAGCCAATAAAATCTTTATATCTAATACTACATACGTAACTCAAAATACAATAAAATTAGGGAGGAACCCTATAAGCCTCAATTGTATTTCATCCTTGAGTATAATGTAAATTGTGCACACTGAAGATATAATAGCACGATCAATTCGAAAATATCATTGAATGTAAAACCAAATTTTATGAAAATAATTAATAAAAATTGTTATAAAAATATACAAGCAGAAATTGATCCTAAGCAAAAAATTTATATAAGCATAATCTTCTTTCTCATATATGTTAAATTAAAAGGGGGAAAAAAAAAATCTATAATCAACCTTACCTTTTTTGTGCTCGTCTAATTTTTTTCTTCCTATTATTGACACTAACATTAGCATGCTAGGTGCAACATAATAATGCAACATATCTATGAATTTGTAGACTTTGTACTTTTGTAGGACCTATAAAATTTTCGTACGTGTAGGGGACCTTTTACCGGGGCTAATTAGTTATTGAACTTAAATAATTTTATTTTACTTATAAAAAACTATTGGGACATAGTGAATAGTGATTAATTTTGAACGAGTGATTACCGGCACAAATTAAATATTTCCGGCCAAGATCCGTCACTACGTGTAAGCAATAATTTACTTTACTGAAAAGAAAAAAAAAAGCGTACAAATAATTCTCAACAAATCGATGACTCCATTTTACCATATCACATAATTCGTATATATTGTTTGCATGATTCACGTGTGAAAGAAATTAACTGATCTTGATCCTCTTTACTTTGCAGTAATAATTAATTTTATTGAAATATCAGAAAAGTTTTCGATTGATCTGTATAGAGTTTTGGTGCATCATAGAAAAAATATATATCCAAGACATTATATGTTACATAAACTTTTGTACTACCTCCGTTTCTTATGTGTAACAAAAGGATATTATTTGTAAAACATAGAATATCTCTTTGTTGCACATAATAAGAAACAAAGGTAATAGTTGTATTACCTCCCAAACACGGAGCTTGGAATAGTTGATGACAAAGTAGGCACGAGCGAAGTCCATATGATTCTTGTCGCCCTCCGGCGGGTAGAGCGGTCGAACCTCCCTAATAACACAACCTTGAGCTATTAACAACCGGCGGTCCTCCTCTGGTACGTCAGGAAGCACTGCCACTACCAACGACGGATAGGCTGTCTTAACCTTCCTTAGACCCTTCACTACGCCTACCACCCCCTTCACGTAACCACCTTGGGCACCCGCCAAGAAGGTCACGTATGCATGTTTGATGCTCGGTTTACTTGATAACATAACCGAGTCGAGACCGAGTTCAGAGGCCATTAATGATTGAGATATTTGGCCAAAAATGATGAAGAATATGGAGGGGGGAGATTAGAGGAGTTCTAGAAATGACCACTTAGCTAGTTATGTATGTATTGATGTATTACTTAAAATCTTTACGAAGTAGAGACAAGTTATAATCCCTACGTCCAACCGACAAATCATATCTCACCGGTCCATCATAATATCCATCACGAAATTATTAGAAAATGATTAATAATAATAATACTCAAAATAAAATCCTTGACTCGTGAAACTTGATGGCCAACAAAATTTATATTTTTTAAATTTTTTTTTTGACGCATATATATTTTAATTTCAAAACATTGAATTGAATATTGGACATGAATTATTATTATTGTTATTATTATTATTATTATTATTATTATTGATAATAAAACATGAACCATACCATCATTACATACAATCAACATTCTTGTGGATGTCAAATAGTTTGATTGCATGTTATTTCAAAATATCTTATAAAAAATGGTCAAAATTTCTACCATGTTATTTCAATATACTGCAGTAGCTTTGGCTACATTTTAAATTAATTTACAGTATACAATATGTTTACAAGTAAGTTTTTATATTAGTCTCAATATATATTTTAGAAAAATAGACATTTTGTTATGTTGACCAATAAATAATTAAATACTTCATAAATCAACAATAGTCAAAATTGTGCAATGACAAGTAGAAAAGCTTGAATCGTTGCAATTTTGGACACAATGCACAAGAGAAGTCATATAGAAAACCTCAAATCTGATAAAGCAAATTCCTTATAATTAATTGATTAATTCCCATAATGTCGGATTTTTCTCCAAAAATTGACAGTATGTTAAGAGCAACTCCAATGATTGATTAGAAGGATGCTTGCTTACTGCAAATTGTCCAACGGAGTTCATTCCCTAAGGTAAGACCAAGTCTACAAATTGTCCAAATTATATTATATGTTTAATTGCACAATCAATAATAGAAGTTAAATCAATAATCAATTGTAAAATCTTACCAAAGCTGAAGAGAGATGTGGCCAAACCAGAGTCACAAACTCTTATTCTCCAACAGGCAAGAGCAAACTTGTCCAACTAACAAATCCAAACTACTTGGGCCACTTGGCCATACTTAACATTATAATACTACCTCCGTTTCATATTATTTACAACGATTTGATATACAGTGCGAGTAAAAATGTCAAATTGTTGCAAATAATATGAAACGGGGTAGTATTTTTTTTTTTGGAACAATAATAAACAACATCAAAAGTAGATTTTACAATAAAAAACATTGAAAGAATTAGAACCATTATTTGATAGTTCTCAAAATCTACAGTTTCGCCAAATCTAAATGGTCTGGTAACTATATACTCCCTTCGTTTTTAAATACTTGCTCCACTTTCTATTTCCGGCCATTTTTAAATACTTGCTCCATTTAGAAAGCTTTTACAATATTTAATTAATTTCTCTCACTTAGTGGACCCAACATAAATCATATTTTATTAATCTCATATTCTCTCCATACTTTTGCTTTTTATAATTTTTTATTCTTGCACCTACCCCACTACCTCCATATTTTATTACTTTCTACAAAATCTCTTAAAACTCCACGCATGGAGAAATGGAGCAAGTATTTAAAAACGGAGGGAGTATCCATGTACAATATCATGCACTCTATGCAGTTTATTTGTGACAGATTATAAGCTTCAAGGCTGATAAAATTATCAAAGGAAAATAAAAAATCAACAGCAAGCAAGCTTGATAAAACAAACATGTAGAACAAGTAAATAATTCGGGTGTATATAACAATCTCTCGTCAGTCTATCCGCCCCAAGCTTAAATACTCTCAATGATTTACAAGTAAATAATAGGTCAAGTGGAAATTAAGTTAATAGCTTAATATTACTGTGCATTATCGGAATCATATTGTTACATGAAGCAAAGAGATGCTACTAGATTACTAGTTCATTATATCATTATCGGAGTCATATTGTTACATGAAGCAAAGAAATGCTACTAGATTACTAGTCCATTATATCAAAGAAGAAACTAATCAACAAACAGCTAGGAGTACTCTCTGGTATTTCCCAGTCATATAATTGATCACTGAATTGAAGATCATTGATCTCATCCTAAAATACAATAAACGAACTATTATTGAATCTGCGAGGCTTTAGGAAAAACATTACATTTACGACAATGTTGGTCAGGTTAAAACTCAAATGATCCAGAATTAAATCTTCCTCAGGAGCACAGATTGGCAAGCAAATTTGGGCCAAAGATGAAAGAATTACAATTAAATAACATAGTCACATACCAAAATGTAGGCCAAGTAAAGCTTATTCGAGAAACCTTAAACTAAGTTCATAACTTTGCAATTTAGATGACATTAAACTATACACCAACTACTTTTATCATTCAACAGATAGGCAAGGCATACATCAATGGAATTGGATGAATGGAAATAATTTATCATATCACTGAATACATTTAAAAATAAATAAATAAATAAATAAATAAATAAAATAAATAAATAAGTAAAACAACTTGGGATAAAAAAAAAGAGTTAACGAACTTATAATTTAAGTACTAGAATGCAGTGCCAAGTTTGTGAACATATCAATTGTAAGGATACTTTTGAACTTCCTACAGAACAACCAAACTAGAATCTCGTGTCCGTAGAGTCAATGGTGGTGGTTCATATGAGAAATCATGGGATCATTAGCATCTTTGCCAACTTCCTGCTTCATGGGACATTATTGCATGGTCCCAAACCAATGCTTTATCTCTCGCAAAAAGATAGTCACTACTTGGTAACTTTCAAAAGATTTCACAAAAACTATATACTACCTTACTTTGCAACTAAGAAAATTAGCAATGCCATTGGATTTAAGAAGGGAATATTGTAAACTAAGACTTAGATGGTAGTAAACACACATATATACTTCCTCTCTTCTTTTTTAATTGACCTGTTTCTTTTATCACGCTTACTAATACAAAACTTTAACATTAATAACTGTAATTTTTCATAAGTAAAGTCATAAAAGTTATATTTTATGATAGTACTTATTGAAACGAATTCAAAAAGATCTCACATGAATATATTTTTCCTTACATATTATTTACAAAAGATGGTCAAAGGAAGGATGATGAATAGTGTAAAAGTCAAAGCGTGTCAAATAAAAAAGAACGGAGGAAGTATGTAATATATCAATGGATTATTGGAACTCAATGAATATATACATACTAAGCCCAATAGTAAGTCTAAACAACCTTGCATTGGAATCTTGAAGAAAACTCGTGGCATCTTTAAAAAGCCTAAACAATACCAAAGCTTGTTCTTAACCAAACAAGTGTAAAATATATCATCCGTACACGGAAAAAAAAGCAACATATATAGAGTCAATATATGGCAAACCACACAAGGAAACATAACATATGAAAAAGGCAGTTCCTAGCACTTAGTTGGAACGATGCGAAATAACATAATAGGTTCTTAATACACAGATTTCATTGAAAACTAACTCAAATTAGATCGTCCATCTCAATGAAATGATTACACCAGTCGGGAATGTGGGTAGACGTATCAGACAAATCGCCCCAATCAATATTCTGGCCAGAAGTATCAGCCAAATCCCCCAATCCGTTGAATATATCGCCCACATCCCCAGCATCCTCAATGAAATACTTCAAAAGCCTGTCCACTTCGTCCTCTGTCATTCCAACAGCATCGGAAGCAAAACCCACAGCAGTAGGAGAAGCACTCGCAAATCCCACAGAAGTTGCAACAACATTAGGCGCATCCACAGATACAGGATCATCATTTGGTATTCTTGCAGAAGTTGCATTGTTAAGTGGAGTACCCATAGAAGTAGCAGTAATGTATGGAGTACCCATAGAAGCTGCAATAGTACTTGGAGAAGCCACATTAGTAGCAGCAGCATCAGCAACGAGAGTACCAATTGGATAAGAAGCACTTGGAGCACTCACAGACGAAGTTAAAACAGAACCATCAGGGCTATCAGCAACACCACCACAACCCGTATCATGCAGCACAAGTCCAGATTCTCTCTCTGGCACATTAGTATCATCGGTGTCGCTGTCCCATTCTTCTTCCACAAATCGAGCCCCATAATCTTCCCCATTCTTTGGACCTAACCCACTTTTTTCAAATATTTTACAAATGACATATGAATCTTGTGGCACACCTTTGTCGGCAAGCATTTTGTCATCCAACCTAAACTCATGCATTACCCAATTAGTCCTTTCCCCTTTCGGAGCCTTCCCTCTATAAAATACCAAAGTTTTAATCTTTCCCACAGGACGAGAAGCATACATTGCAGTCCTATCATTCCCTGTTGACTTCCAATATCCCCATTCAGTAGCCCTATTGGCCTTACCTCCATTAGGGTATCTCTTTACTCGAGGGCAGAAGAAATACCAGTTCAGATCCTTCGTTTTAATACATGCCATCGCAGGAAGATCCCACGGGGCAAACCTATACACATCAACCTCAGAAATCATCTGGGGACCCAGAAATTTACCCAAAACCTTCCTCTTCAAATAAAACATGAACAACTCCTCATCCGTGGGGCGAAATCGAAACCCCGGCGGACAAGACTTACTTCCTAACAATCCTTCCATAATTCAACACTAGCAAAAGTCCCCTTTCTTATATTAAGATCAATCTACTTTCGAAACCAGACGGTTTCTTTTTATTAATCAATCTATTTTCCACAACCACTAGTAATTCAGAGGCTCAAGAGCAAGAGCAATTGCAATATGCAACACAATAACCAAGCAAGAGATCAAAGATCGTAACAATAATCAAAGGAGAGAAGAGAGATCAGAGATGAACAACTCACTCTCCGATGATTAAGTCAACAGCAAATAATTACGAACCCCACCACCAACGTACTCTCTTGAAGAATGAACAATCAAACAAAAGAATCCACAAATTTTTCTTCTTCAGATTGATAATAGACATGGATACCTGGAATTTTCACGATCAACATATTCAATCATCAACAAAGATCACAACTTCCGCTCAGAAAATCCCCAAAAAAAAATCAACAAAAACAACGCCGGTCAAAATTTGACTCGATCATCAATCAAAATCGAAAAATCACATAAACTTCATTTTTCACAATAATATCAACGTAATTTACAATAGAACAATTCAAACCAACAGATCAATAATCAATCTTAGACGACCCTAATTTGACAATACGTACTAATAAATCAACGACAAACCCTAGATTGAGATAATGATATATTCAACGATTAAAAATAAGGTAAAACAAAAAAAGAACAAGATGCTACCTCAAAGCTAGTCGAATGGAGAAGAGAGAAAATTCTCAGAAATCGTACGAGGAATTGAGAATACGAGCTTCAATAGAGGAGAGAGAAAACATGAGACTGCTGCGTAAAATTGAAGCTCCGGTGAGAATAAAAGGAATATATATGGGGACGCATCAACTATCAACCGTTGATCTAAATGATATTGACGGTCATAATGGGTCTTGTTTACGGTTTTAAGTATTGAAAGTTTATTCCCTCAAAAAAAAAAAAAAAAAAAAAAGTATTGAAAGTTTATCTACTACGAGATCGTAGATTCGTAGGCCAAAGTGGACTCAAAAAAATACGAGAGATTTGTTATACCTGGGTGCACCGTACATCTATGAACATTTTATTCTCATTTTTTATGATTGTTTTTCAATTATCCATCAAACGAAGAGCAAAACTAAGCCTGGGTTATTTAGGTGTACGGTCTCATTATATATTTTATTAATATCACGTTTTTATAATGTTTACATGGGTTGATGTATATAGACGTTTTAACATGCATTTTGGAGACCGTGCACAGTCAAATATAGAGCCAAAAAAAGGTGGGGGGACAGAGGGAGTAACTATCTAGATTGTCATACCACAAGACAGGTTACATTTTCGTGTGAAAATACCGAGGTGTTTGGTTGGAGGGATGGAAATAAGAGGGATGTATAAGAAAGGTGGATAATGATAAATTGATAGTGGGATAAGGATAAATAATTTTTTATCCCATGTTTGGTAAGTATGGAAAACAAATTAGAAATAAGTAATAAATTTATAAAAATATTCTTACTAACTCCCACCCTTTCTCCTTACCCTTTCAATTTCAATAAAGGTATTTTGGTCTTTTAAAACTCATTTCTTATCCCTTTCCCTTATACCACCCCTCTTAGTTATAGAAATGAAGGGATAAGTGGGTGTTTTTATCCCTATCCCTTACCCTCTTATAATCCCATCCCTCTAAACAAACACTATATTTCTTCTATCTTTTTTGTTTGTTTTTTTTTATCCTTGTCCCACCCCTTTTATCCCCCTAAACAAACACTCTCTACAAGTTAATCAATGAAGAAAACAAAATATGTTTATCATAATACTGTAGCTCATTATTACAAGAACGCAAGATTAACATAGCTCGTTGTACACTTGTACTAATATATCAACTAAGGCTCACAGGAGTTCCCTATAGATGTCATTAAAGATTAAGGGTGATGTGAATAAGAAAATATTCCAAACTAAAATTAGTAGAAGAATTCATTTTGTGATAGTGCAAAGTTTAAAAAATGGCTTGTTACTTATTCAAGGATGGAGGTGATACATAAAAGAGTACGTCTCAATTCAAAGTTTCAAGTGATGACAAAACAAAAACTCGTAAGAAATTGAATTTTTTTTTTTTTTTTTGGGTAAGTGTAAGAAATTGAAATTTATACATTGGTACAGTTGAGGTGAGGCATAAAAAACACAGTCGGATACTTGATAACGAAAGACAATTTTAGCAAATGGACTACTACTCTACTACCAAGGTTCAAGAAATTAAGAATGCAACATGACAAGGAAGAATAGCTTTTGTGGTTAGTCGCAAATTCATGCATTGGGAGTTTTCAGCCGAGATCCAACTCCCGTTCTTCTCACCTAAATTTGACAACTTCAACTAATGACCCTTATCCAACCAAGAGTAGCAATGACATACAAAAACAGATTAAAATCGATATCAATGAGAATCAACCAAAGTAAAGTAATACAAAATGATAGACGCGCATTAAAAAGAGCAAACTATTCATTTAAGTTGTTTCTTCTGATGCTTCAGTATTGACTCTGGCATCATCTCTCAATGAAAAATGTAATTATCAAAAATTTTGATGAATACAAAATGTGGTTTCAAGTCATGCTAGTCTGAGTAAAGCTCGCTATATCCTGTAATATAGCAACTGCAAGAAATCAACAATGAATGTATCAGGGTGTATACTATCTTCTACAAATCTGTGACAGTGATGAGGAAATGGATCCAAATCG
The DNA here is from genome assembly GCF_001683475.1 of Chenopodium quinoa. Taxonomy (NCBI): domain Eukaryota; kingdom Viridiplantae; phylum Streptophyta; class Magnoliopsida; order Caryophyllales; family Amaranthaceae; genus Chenopodium; species Chenopodium quinoa. The sequence goes on along the minus strand of NW_018742205.1, from coordinate 7,432,000 downwards.
TTCTCGACTATTATTTTCCATTTGTGGCAGAAAAATCTGGAGAAGGGAAAACAAGAACAGATATCCAAAAGTTTCAAGTCCTTGTCCCCCCAGGTGGTCAGTGATGTATCCAAGCAATTTTCAAAATTGAACAGCAACTGCAACTAACAAGTGCCTAAAATTTACACGCCACGCCGACCATATGCAAGAATATGACCAATCATATTATTCACCTGAAAAAAAAAAAACAACAAAATGAGAAATTTTTGTCACATGAATTTCCATAACCAGTTTATGCTCAGAAATAAACTAAGCGGGTTGCATTCTTCAACTTCACAGTGTCCATTACTGGGGGCTTAGAACAGTCAGAAGTCCCTATATTGATACTCAGAGGTCATTTATACTTATATGAGAAAAGGAACCCTAGAAATGTCAGGAAACTGGTTGCCCCATGATGGGAGTTAACCTGGAGAATGTTTCAAGACTTTCAACTAATCCTCATCAACCATAATTTTGACTTCAGTTCTTGAGTAAGGGAGAAAATGCATTTTATAAACCTTATCCAACTTTGCTGTGTTTTAACCCACCCATACCACATAACAACCAAACATCCTCTGGTTAACAAGAGGTCATTAATTTGTCTGTCTCAGTCAATTTGAGATCATCCTTCTAATTTCTTAGCCGTATGTATCCCACCTATATATAGCCATAGAAGTCCTAAACTATATCCAAAAAGAAATGATAGAAAAGCGACATACATTATTTACGTTAGGTCATTTCACAAGAAATTTGCTAAAAATAAAACCCATAAACATAGTTTAGTAGCTAGGATTTTTGCATCTTCAAAAACCAAATAATCTTTGGCATTCTTGGTTAGAAGTATCATTAAGGATTTTATGGGAAATTTTCCAAATTAAATACACTAACTACTAGAGTGGCCGAATGAGTTTGAGAGGGACTACGAAAGAAACGTGGCTTATCATTCTGGAACGGAGTCTTCCTCTAAGTCGTTCTAATTATAAATTTCTGGTTACTGAACAGCTAGTACAAGCCAATGCGATATGGAGCTAGGAGCATTTAACATACAAATCAAGAGGCAGTTTTCCTATGCTTCTATGTCTGATTATCTGATTTGGTGATCAGCCCTTTGGCAGGCATATAATCAATAGACCCTAACTTCATGACAACAAACGTAAAATCCCACAATTAAAGTAATAAGTCAGCACTAACATACAATTATAACTTAGTCCCTGTGGCAGCTGTTTGCCTATGCAGCTCTTCAAAGAAAGTATTCTCATGCACTGATTTCACATCCAGCCAAGTTAGAGCTAATTTCTTTGATACACTCACATGGTAGAAAGAGTAATCATTAGAAAAGGCCAGACAAATTTGTTCAATAACACTATTGTTCGCTAGAAACTACTACACTATAATGTTGTCATCAACATATTACAATTAAAATAAAATAAACTCTTGATTGGAGTTAACAGTACCCTTAGAGAGAGACAATACCCAATTTAGAGAGGTGGAGTAGACCCGACAAAGGGGCATTTGTTTTGAGTAATTAGGAAAGGGTAAGGGAATCAAAAGAGTTCATTCCCACAGTGTTTGTCAGGTTCAGTTTATCATTCCCTTTTCTTCCTTCATCCCTCCTCCCCCCCCCCCCCCCACAAAAAAAAACCCCACCCCTGGGTTTTCGCTAACTCTCTCTCTCCTCTACCCACCATACTCACTTTGTCACTGACCACCACACGCACCCACACCACCATTGCACTCAATCACCCGCCATTCAATCCTTCCACCACCAAAAAAAAAAACCACCACCACAAAAGCCACCACATCCAGCTTAATAACCACCACCCACACGAGAACCCACCTAACTCCCCCCCCCCAACCATATACTCCCACAAAACTAGCCAGCCACCTTAATAAACCACCACCCATCCATCCAACTACCACAATTCCACAAAAGAGCACACCCAACACCGCATCCATCTTAAAAACCCACCACCCATCAAGAACCCATCTAATGCACCATGGAAAACACCCTCATGCCTTTAGGAAACCCACTCAAACACCAATTCAACCACCACCATAAATAAAAATTATAAAATAAATAAATAAGAGAGGATGAGAAATATCCCTTTTATCATTAATCATGGCTTTAAATGGTTAAATAACTTGACCATGAGTCATGACCTGATGTTTTAAAACCTTAGCGAGTGGCCTATGGCTAGTAGGATGTTAGTGAAAAGGAAGGATAGGCGGGCCAATGGTTTCATTGTGAGTAGAGTAGTGGTGGAGGCTGTAGAGCTGAGAGATGCTTGAGGATTAGCGAATGAAAGGAAAGGTGGAGTAGAAAAATAAAACCAAAATTACACCTTAAATCAAAGGGTTTTTACTTTCCTTTCAGCTTCTAGCCCTTCCTTGACTTCATTCCATTAACCCACGTGCAAACCAAATGCACCATAAGGTTGGTTTCCTAAAAAAAAAAAAATCCATCCCTGTCTATCGCTTCATGGCCTTCATCAATAACCGCTAGGAGGGTGAAACAACCAGAGTCATATATCAGGACCGAATGACCAGTAAGCATTATACAGCAAATTTTACAAACACAGCTAATCTACATCAATTACTGACTTGTCATTTTATTCTAGAATTGTCATATCTACCACTAGACACAATATAAGAATAGCTGCATGCATTTGGACCTCCCCAACTCTACCAATAGTGAATTCCATTAGTATAGTAGCCTTTCCAACAACACTGCTATTCATTGGTTAATTTTCTAATTCTCGTAAGATCAATACCTTCAATTCAAAACATTAAATTTCATAGCTAATCTTGTCTCACTTCTCTAAATCCGGTTTCCACCTTAATTATAGTGCACTTTAGTTTGAAGTCATATCACAAAACAGAGAAACTTCTTGAGCTAACTCCCCACAATAAATATCCAACCCACAACATTTATGAATGCTTTTGGGACCTTTGTCCAAATAAATAAATAGGTACTCACCCTAACCTTTCGAAGGAAGCCTAGACTAAACTCAGAAACGAAGTAAACTTAAACCTGTAATGAATATGAATACTGATTAGTGCCAAGAAGAAGAAAGTGAAGAGGCAATGTCTTCAACCATAATACCTCTCCTTATACGCCCATTCCACCTCATTCATTCACGATTAGCAACATAAATTTTGGGGGGAATCTATCTTTCTTTTTCTCTCTTTTTTTTTTTTGGGGGGGGGGGTATCTTTGTTGAGAAAGATAGATTTGAGCAAGATTGCATTACAGAGGCAATTTACATTCACCCTCCCCCATGCATAAAAGATAAAACCTACACTCTATTAGCCTACTACATGTATGCATAAGCTTTTATAGATGATGAATGGCAACAAATGAATGTGCTTTCATGTAAGATAGAGCTTAATCGTTTAAGAGAGCAGTTGACTAAAGATTGGAAAAGGGTTGAAGCTGTAGATGTTTATTGGGATGTAGAAAAAAATATATCAACATGTCGTAGCTGATTTACCTGCCAATACTTGGAAACACAACGATCAATGCAACTATTTTCACCAAGATTGAGATCGCCTTCCTTGTACCTGAACAAAATATAGAACAGTTTAATTTGTCATAGATTAAGGCAACTCCAATTGGGAAACTTAAGAACTCCATAACAGAAAAAATGTCTAGAATTTTTTTTGTTTGTACATATACCTTTTCTCAACACATTTATTGAAGCAATTATGGGTAAGCCTGGATCAGAAACAAGAATATGTCAAACAAGAAGCATAGCAATAACAATTATAAGCTAAAGTAACAAAAATATATGCTGGGGTGCATGACACAAAGAGTCAAAGACTAAGGCAATAAGCACCAATGATGGCTACATGCCTACATAATAAGAAAAGCCATATTGTTCTTTGACAAGGCCGCCTCTATAATATTTGAGCCAGGTAACCATTTGTAAATGTCGAGAATATAATAGGTACACTATAACTAATGACTTTGATTTTTAGAAAAGGTAAGGAAAAGAAGAGTAAAGTGATTTCCAAGTATATAAAATCAAGTGTGACATACTTGTTGAACAGTTCTACTCGATGTTCCATCTCACCTATTGCTGTGCCAATGATCTACACAAGCGTAGAGAGTGAGTAAATATTATGTATAAGCAATTAACAAAATACTAACTAAAGAAAACCCATAATAAAATTGACAATTCCTCATAACAATTACACATGCTTGAAATAACATCCCTTGCTTATCATTATTGTAAACAGGAAACGCCTTCCTTTCTTTTTTACCCATTCAGGCAGGCAATTGGGTCAGTGCCAAACCCAAACAGTTTATTTGCCATGACTAAATAACTTACAAAGAAAGTAACCCCCATCCCCAAATCAAATACTCGCTGTCCCTTAATGTTTGCCCCAATTTCTTTTATAGACCGTCCCTTTAAGTTTGCTTCATACTTTACCCTCACACCAACTACATTGGTCCCACCACTTTTCTCTCTCATCAAATTTTCCCCACCAAAAATTAAATAGTGACTTAGCCCCAAAGGAGCAAACAAAAGGGATGGAGGGAGTAAAATATCTACTATGTTCTCCTATGATTGTTATATTCGATATCAAAACAAACAATAGCCAGAAAAGTAGCGCACCTTTTGCTTATGCAAGGCAAGTTTAGGGTCGTCCATCTTGACCTAGAATTCCAGAATCCAGATAGTTTTCACCAATATTAGCTTGTTACAAAATATGTAAATAAAAGCTATGGGCATAAACAAAGAACCTCTTGCTCCTCAACAGTAGAAGGGACATTGCTGTTGGCCAATTCAGCCTGTAAAGCCATAACAAATCCATCAGAGAGAAACCAAAATCTAATTACTATGACCAAAACAGAAGGTAGTAAGAAAAAGTAGCATACCATTTCTTTATCCAAAGCAAGTTTATGATCGTCCGTTAAAATCTGAAATTCAGATAATCTTCACAAAGGTTAGCTTGCTACAAAAATATGTTAATAAGAGCAAGGGAAAATGCCAAAAACCAATGTACCTCTTGCTTCTCAACAGTAGGAGGGGCATTGCTGCTGGCCATTATGACCTGTAAAGCCAGAACAAATCGATAAGAGAAATTGATTCCTATTATTTCTCACCAATTCACCAAATAGGGGTAACTAACATAAGCAAGCACTCATTATCTTAGAGACAAAAAGAATTGACTAATGTCACCCCAAAAATATGCAACCAAAGACTTCCTTATTTCATAGCTCTGTACATATACTAAGTTGCTTGAAATGACTAATGACATTTCCTCTCCCTCCTTCCCACTCCTTCCCGGATAAGAAGACCACCACATTATTCATCCAGAAATATTAGCAACTGCTTATTACTACAGCAGAGTATTATAAGGTGCTGAAAAAACATGAAAGAATGATAAGGTATTCTTGCACATTTATACAAATTTTCTACCAGCAAAAAAGTTTTCATTCTCATTTTTCATGATACATTACCAGCTACTTAGTTTGGATCAAAATAAACAAGTCCCTTTACTATCATTTCACAAACTTCAACTGTTTGAACAACTAGTTTACCAAACAATGTCTATAAAACCAAGTTAACTAGTATATTTTTCCGAGCTTTCCGATCATATTGCCTACCAAAGAACATTTAGGTTTCAATAACGAGCAATCTTCAGTCCAACAAGTACCACTAATGTTTACGGTAAAAATTAACTTTTAAATACAAATACGACGAAACTATAGTACGGAAGTAATGTATGATGGGGGAATCGAGAATTCGAGAAATAACAAAACAAGTTCACCCTAAATACATTACTCTCTCCAGAGTCTTCCAGACTCCAATCAAAATAACAAAACAATCACAAGTTCAAGATTCTTTTGACAGAAATTTCATCATAAAAACATAAATACACAAATCATACTAAGTTATAACAAAGAATGTTCAATGTTCATATATAGGTCTCATAAAAACACACATAATTCAAGAATCCCAGAAAGGAGAAAATTATCATTTGCATAGTTCCTTCCTGCTTTTAATTGAAAGGTTCTGCAATACACCAGCAACCAAATTTAACTCAAATTCTTCAAACATAAGAATATGAATAGCAAAATTCTAACCTAAGAAAAGTTAAATTATAACAAATAGTAATCAGTCCACCCTAAATTGAATCAAATTAACAATTAACACTACAATGTGAAATCGATATTCGACGATTAATAGAAAAAGGGAAGAAAAATCTTACCTGAAAAAGTTGCTTCAATGGAGGTGAGAGAGCTCAGAAACTGCTTCAATGGAGAAATAATGTTTGTTCTTCTGTATTTTCAGTGAGTATTGTCTAGCGGCTGCTCAATGAAGTATGCTGTATACACATACGTAGTGTACAACAAGACAGTCTTTTTAAAATGGCCGGGTTTCCACTAAATTCTCGCTAGCCCAATTTTTAGTAGTGTTCGGCATCACCGCATTTACAATTAGACTTGTTAATTCGGGTTCACGGGTCGAGTTATGTTTAGATTTCACAAGTCGTTTGGGTCATTATAAAATATGATAAATATAAAGTATTAAATAGGTCAGATCGGGTTGATTTTGGGTCGGGCTTAGGATTCTCTTTCATAGACTCGGATTTGGTTCTGGTCAGGTCAGGTTATTAGATCGGGTCAGGAATTAGGACTATTCAAAATGGATGGTTATATCCCTTGTAAGTTGTAAGTTTAATTTGTCACATCATTATTCCCAAACTTATTTAATTCAAGCTAATAAATGAATGCCACAAAAAGTTCTTTATAGTTACTAAAGTTCTTTATAGTTACTAAACATAATTCAAGTTTCTCAACATAAATAACAAACTACGGACTATGTTTTTCAAATGATAAATTCGTAAATATAAATATTTTTTTACGACATTAAGTCTTCTAGGAGTAAATAAGTCCAAAATAAATACTTTTCTCTTGGTTATGTATAGCAAATTAGCAATACACCACCCTTGTAGGGTATATATATACGTAGTATATAGTATATCTTGTTGACTAAAATTTCCTAAATACAAATTATTGATCAGTAACTAGCTAGTATTTCCTTGTGGATTAGTTCTCTTCATCTACAACTGGGGACATAGAGACTAAGTAAGGCTCTATTGTCAATAAAATCTAGTAATAACACTGCCAGTGGCAGATCCAAGAATTATACCTAGGGGGTTTGAACTTCATCAAACACCTGACGTCTGAATACACGGATATAAATCGGGTATTCAAGTATAAAATAGAGTGTTCAAATAAATACCAATACACAACAAAATAAGTCCAAATTCTAATAAAAATACAAAATAAAATGATCCGATACAATAATACATAACTTTAATTAAATGTCAAAATGCAATACATAAAAAAGATGCAAATTACAAAAGCATTCTTCGAGTTTTCATACTTTAAAAACGTTCCAATACATCATTGTCACTAACGTTAGCAAAAAGATCTCTTTCAAGAAATGTGACTACAATAATCAGTACTACACTACTCTACTGCCCATTTAACAGTTAACAATACAACAAAACAATCAACATATTAACAATTAAGAAATTGAAACACTCAAAAACAGATTATTCATTATTAGATTAACAATATACAAATGAAAAACAATATACAATTTAAACAGATTTAAACATTTAACACTACATCAATTAGCAAATTAACACTTAAAAGAAAAAAGATTAACAATCTACAATTTAAACAAGTAAAAATCATGTTAAAATATTTAAGAAATTGAAAAAAAAAAAAAAAAAAAAAAAGGAGAGAGAGAGAAGGAGACTGTCAGCAGGGTCGTTACCTAGGGGAGTAGCCTAGGTGGCGGTGATGCTGCAGCAGCCAGCAGGGTCATGCCGTCGTGGACTCAAACCCATTTTTTTTTTGTTTTTTATATAGTTTTTCTATTTTTTTCTTTTTAAATACTATTCCTATTTTTTTTCCAGATCTAACGGGGTTCAGTTGAAACCCCACTGGATCCGCCTCTGAACACTGCATCTTATATAATGCCATCTAATTAGATAAAGATAATACAAGATAAATTCATAAAAGAAAATATAAAGACTAATAAGAGAACTCATTCTCAAAGTAACCCTACTGTAGAATTAATCCCTTAATGGTTGAAAGGTGCAATCTTCCTCACCAGATCAGACCAATTAAATTTGACATGTTTGCCATCAGCTAACTTAACAAGCAAGTAAGTTTTTACGCGGAAACTTCTAGCATAGTTCATGAGATAACAAGCTAAGTCAACCACCAATACCGGTGGTGAGCTTTGAATAATATGCAAGTCGATGGTATTTTAATCAAGATGTCAACCTGTCACATAATGTAAGATCAACCTCCAACATGCATATATAGTTCTAACTAACAGTTCTAAGTTCACAACACAACACATACACAAATCACACTTTAGCTTAATACCTCTGGGATATTTCACATCGATTAGGTACGAAATTATAGACTTTTACCTTTAATTACTTTTGTTTTAATCGTAGTTTGTTTATGTAATTACTTTTTAAAGCTTGCATTTTCTCCCATTAAAAAATTGATAAACAATTCACGTACTAAAATGTTGAAGGAATAGAAATTTCGTATGCATACGAATATAATGTATTCATTTGAATAAATAGATGTCCATCTTTGTATACCAATTTAATGATTATAATTATTAGCTACAACTTCTAAGCCGATTATTATGGAGTAATTAACATGTAAATATCAATCTTGTTGAAATGTTGCGTAAACTACGTAGTTTTTATTGTATCATACTATCATATATGATCATAATTTTGTAATATGTTAAAATATTGGGAGGTAGAGAACTTAATTAGTGATTTAAACTAACCTCATAAAACAATGATAGCGATAATTATTTGATCAAGAAGAACAATTTATTAACAAAATGAATTTAGACGTACTGTGAGGTGACCCCTTTGGTTGGAAGACTATTGCTTTCGGACAATGTGAGTATTTTATGATGAGAGATATAGAGTGTAAATAACATCTGAAAACAAAGATTGGGAAGATTTTATACTTAAAGTTATTTTCAGAATTTACGTCTTAGAAAAGTCATAAACACACATCGTACGAATTAGTATTAATTTATTAATGGAGTATTTATTTGATGTATTGATGTCTCATGCCAAGAGTACATACTGAAATTATTGAAATTTAAAAATAAAAAACAAAAAAAAGAAAATTTGTCAAGAATAGGTCAACTTTTGCGGGGTTAGCTCAAAATAAGCCAATCTTTCAATTAATTCAAAATAAGTCGACCTTTATAGATATCTTTTCAAAATGAGTCAAAACCTGTTAGACCAGAAATTAATTGATAGTTAAGGTAAATTACGTCACGTGTCATTGTGTGCTTGGTTCTTTTGTTAAAAAAATAACTAAGATTAATTATTTAGTAATTAACAATTAATTCAATTTTTTTTTGAGGAAAACAATTAATTATTAAATAATTATATCAAAAAAATAAAATAAACAAATAAACTAAAAAAAAACCAGCCACCCCCCACCACTGACCACTGCCAGCCCCTCTCCCTGCTAGCGACCGGCGGCCAGAATTCTTCCCCGGCGTCGAAGGCGACTCCATCCCATCCCTTTCTCATTCCCGTTCCCCCTTCCCCCTCTTGGAAACACGAAACCCAAACCCGTTTAGGGTTTTTTAATTTTAATTATAATGGGCAAAGGGGAAGGTCAGGGTTGGGTTGGGGGAAACGGGAATGAGGAAAAGAAGAAGGGAGAGGTGAGGTCGCCGGTGCCTGGGAAGGGAGGTGGTCTCCGGCGCCGAGGGAGGGAGGTGGTTACCAGCCTCTGGCCGCCGGCGGTTGGCAAGAGGGCTGGCAGTGGTGGCCTAGTGGGAGGGGGTTGAGTTATTTTTTAATTTTATAATTTGTTTATTTAATATATATATTTATAATTAAACATAATTATTATTAAATTATTTATAATAAAAAAAAAAAACCTGTTTGATAGGTCGTAGGTCATTTGACCTATCAAAAGAAAATACACTTAAAAGTTGACTTATTTTGAGTTAATCGAAAAGTTGGCTTATTTTGAGTTAACCAAGCAAAGGTTGACTTATTTTTGACAAATTTGACCTATTAAAAGAAAATACACTTAAAAGTTGACTTATTTTGAGTTAATCGAAAGGTTGGCTTATTTTGAGTTAACCAAGCAAAGGTTCACTTATTTTTGACAAATTTTCAAAAAAAAAAAAAAAAGTTTTGATGTAATGGCTTCATAAATCATAATCCAATAGTCCCATTTTTTTCCTTTTACGAGTAATTTTTTTAATGACAGTAAACCAATACTCCTTATATAACTAAAAAACTCAAAACTTTATTGCTGAAATATTTAGTAAGAATCTTCGTTCCTACAAGTATTATACATTATATTCCCAATTATTTTTTTTTCCCTAGCAAGAGGTTATTAGTATACTGAATCGAGTAGTTGATGGATCTCTTGCATGTGTGTCAAAATCACAAGTACTTGTTGTTTATTAGTTGGCATATAACAACTATTGGATATATAAAATACACATTAAATTAAATTTGCCAAAGTTTTCTATGATAATGCATTTAAGTAATATTACATATAAATATATGGTTAAAGTTTATGAATTTTGACCATCGAAAAGATAATATGACAATTAATTTGAGACAGAACTGTACATATAGTAGTTTAAATAAAAAGTTTTGTTGCTACATATCACTGTACATAGTACAAAGTATACGTAGTTTTATGTGCGTATATATTTATTTCATCGGCTTAAATTAATTATATGTTCAAATAAGAAAAGATAACATGGCTTAAGGACCTACTCAAGTTCAAATATATTAAGGGCTTGCCATGCTAAATTCACAAAAACAATAATTTTAACAAATTTTGGAATTTTGTTTATGTTATTACATGTACCAAAGGCCCATAATCTATATACAAAGTATATTTTGGGTTTTGGTTTATATAGGAGTCAAGGCCACAGTACACAGGTGAATGGGCAATACTCATGTATTAATCGAGATTCAATCCTGGTATTTTATACCCTACCTTCAAAGATTTTATCAATTAATTGCATTGATGCATAAATGAACAAATAATACTAATTTATATACTTTTTTCGTTCTTTTTTTATTGCATCATAGGAGATTTCATGCTTGCCAATGCATTATTTTAGCTATTAATATCTTTAATTATACCTTTGTAAAAATTATAAAAAATTGATATTTGGAAAGTAGATTTTGAGATGAATCTAACTAGATCCCACATGACTATGTTTTTCTTTACGAATAAATCACAAAAGATGGTCAAAGAAGATTATGTGAATAGTGTAAAAGTCAAAGTGATGCGATAAAAAAAGAACGGAGGAAGTATTGTTGATTTTGTGTTGGACGCGTGTGTATAATTTTGTATATAGATAATTAGATATACTCAACACAAAAATAAATCAACAATATAACACATAACTACATAAATTATTTTTAAATGAAAAGGTCCCTTTGTAATTTTTTTTTCTTATTAGGGAGTAAATCACTATTTTTGTGCTTTATCCATGCAAAATTGATGTTCACATTCATGACACTAGCTATGTATATATACTTGTATTATATATCAAGATTCTTGGTCCTTTATGAGATTTAATTAATTATTTACCAATGGTGTTATATCAATTTAGGAAACAGGGGCTTGAAGTGGATGATTTTAGATGGATAGAGTGCATCAAACTAGTGGTTTACAAATGTCTTCAGGTTAGTTTTCTTTTAAAATCTAATTGTGTGATTGTTTCTCGTGTTCCTAGATAATTGACTACATTCAAAAAATGAAATGAAATAATATACGTACTATAAACATCCTTCAACCTTGGGTCATATGATGCAATTCAAAATATACGTCAAATTATAGGCCTTGTGATCTCAAAGTCATCATGAGTCTGCCTGCTACAAGTACAAATGACATGCTTAGATTAGGCGTCTCTTACCTAGCCTCGGTCCTATGCTTCAAGCTACCGTTGGACTCACCTTAGGGCTTCTTTCACATGTTCATTTTAGTGATCATAGCATGTTTAATTTGAAAATATATAGCATTAATGCATTTTAATTTATACTTCGTATTTTAATTACATGATAATTTTCAGACATCTTAATATTGTATGTGGCTGTTAATTACTATTGAATAGACTAATTAACATAACTCAATACTCGTATTTTTTAATTTAAGGTGGAGAAATGTCAAGTGTGGTGGGACTAGTAGATGACATCCATAGCATGTGTGTCAAAAACGGCCATCCATCTATAGAGTTCCCGAACATCTTCGAAAGCTCAATGAAAATGCACACACACCTTGGCACGTCGCAATCGGCCCTTATCACCATAGAAGTCACAAGTATACCAAGGCTTTGATTTGTCGTCGTAGGGCTGCTAACAACAATGTTGAAGTAAAGAAAGAGGAGATTGATGAATATGTTAAGGAGGTTGAGAGACTTGAATTAAAATCGCGATTAGATTATGCTGAAAAGATTGAGCTTAGCAAGGAAGAATTTGTTAAAATGTTGCTCATTGATGGGTGTTTCATAGTCGAATTCCTCCGTAGAAAAATTAAAAAATTAGCCAAGTTCGAGGATGAAGCTAAGCCATGAAAAACTATGATCAAATGTATAAATTTATCAACATGACCTACAATGAAGTGAACTTGAAGAATGATTTCATACTAAAAAGTACAAGAACTGCTTTTGAGGTTAGACGTGATCTTACTTTGTTGGAGAATCAACTTCCTTATTTTGTCCTAGAGAAATTGTTCGATTTCACATTTTCGAGTAAACCAAAAAGGCCAAACTTCAATGCGATTGTGTATTGTGCATTTAGAACCTCGATTCCTAACATTTCACGCATCCTAAATGAAGAGGATATTGCTCAAAGAATTCAACTAGAGCCTGAGACTACCGCGCATTTTGTTAGTTTCTTAAAGAGTTGTTGCGGTCCTGCAGTAGGAACGACGATGCTGAGGCAGGGGATTTCACAGCAGACGCGAACATTATGGTTGATGATCGAAGGATAAGTATGGATGGACATGATGAAAATAAGAAGATAGAATTTCAATGTCTTTGTAACATGAAAACACACGAAATTCGTGTTCCTAGTGCAAGTGTACTAGCAAAATCAGGGGTCGTGTTTGCGAAAATGGATGGTGAAACTCCGATGTTGCACATGGACTTCGATCCCAAAAAGGGTGTGTTAAAATTACCTGTTCTGATACTGTGGCATCACACTGAAACATTCTTTAAAAATATTATGGCATACAAGCTCTACAATCATACCGCGAATTACAGCAAAAGTGTATCTATTAGTGACTATATGTGCTTCATGGATGATTTGATTAACTCTAAAGAAGATGTCGCGGTACTAGTGAAGAGTGGGATCATTCAGAACTGGTTAGAATCGGATGAAGTTGTAACAGACTTGTTTAACTCAATTACGAAACACATATTGGCAGACTATTCATCCTATTCTGATACATGTAAACAGATGAATGAGTTTCGTGAGAAGTTTAATATACGTCAATTGAAAGCAGTCCTTAAACAGGACTATTTCAATCAACCATGGGCTGTTGTTTACTTCATCACAGGAGTTATCATACAAACAACCTCCTCCATTATCGAGGCTGTCACTAGTGTCCAGGACTCTAAACGTAATCCCTCATAAACCAGGCCATATACTTAGTACGGAGTATATTTTTGGTCTTGTAACATACGAGTTCTTGTGAAAGAATTTGATTTGCTAGCTGCTATTTATTTGTGTATCTTGTATTGTCTGAGGTCTGAGTTAAGAATATGTATCTCATGGATAATGAGTTAATGTTCGTAACAATCTTGATTAGTTTGTACTCTTTGATCTGTTAATGAAAAGTTTGTAGTTACAAGTTGTGTGTCCTGTTATGAATAGTTTAAAAGTTGGACACTAACATTTTACTCCCTCTCTTCTTGGCTTATATAGTAGAGATAGGTTTATTAACTTAATCAACACAATTAGACCCTAATGGCTAACGTACTGTATATGTTCAAACAGTTCCTCTAACATATGTTGGATTGAGTATATTTTATAGAATTGAAGAAGTATGACACACCCATATACTTGTATCTTGATAGGTTCAACTTATTATATAACTAGCGGGTGACGGGTGGATCGGATGGAGCGGATGAATGCGGGTGAAGCTCCATCCGACCTGGATCCGATCCATTGTCATTCCTACTCTACATCCATGAAATAACACAAATACATAATTTTTGAACATAATCATGAGGGGGAAAAAACAAACATTCCAAATAAAACCCATAATTCTTTGATATATTTGATTTTTCAAGCAAACCAAAAAACAGTCTTTTTTTTATTTTTTTATTTTTATTTTTCCCCAATTAACTACAATTGAGTTTTTTAAAAATTTAAATACCAGGCCACGAAGTAACAACTAAAAAATCGAAGCAAAAAATCACATACATGGTTGAGATCCAGAGCTTTGTTTGAGTCATGTAATATATCGTTGGAAAGCTCTTAAAGTTTACTTTCCAACGCAATTAGAATAACTCCATTATAATTTGTAGATCAAAAGTTATGATCAAAATTAAGAACGGGGGTCATATTTGTCAAGTCTTTCATCATTGTATTGCTTCATTCTATCCCAATTTCAACTCGAAGACATGAGTTGAGATCCTTGAGCGATATAGCTTCATATTCCATGATTATTATACTCAAGATTAGTCAATCATACTCCATTTGCATCTAAATCACATGAAATTCATCAAAATACACAAATAGAGAGTAGTAGATTGAGAGCACAACTTAAGCAAATAAAGTAAAAATGTACATTAGACCTCTAAATCTATAAGCAATTAAGAGTAGATATGCACCTTAAATGTGTATAAATTAGGGTTTATTAGAAAATAATAACATGATGTTGTGTTTGGTGGTAGGAAAATAATGTGATCATGGAAAATTGCAATTTCAAGGGAAATACAAATTCCCTTAGTGACAATAGAATTTTTGTGTCAACTAAACAATTTAGTTTATTTCCTAGAAAATTGATGATGGGATAAATTTCCCATAAATATAAAATTTTCATAAAACACTACTAGAAATATGCTAAATTGCGACGAAATCGTTCCGACAGACCCAAAATTCCGTCGTAAATTTCAAAATTTCTGACGGAATATTCTATTTCTGATGCCAGTTCCATCGAAAAACTTACGACGGATTATTATTCCGTTGGAAATAATCTTTTTTGACGGAATATTCTGTCAGATTTAATTTTTTCCGACGAAATATTCTGTCGGAAATTAATGTCCGACGGAATATTCCGTTGGAAGAGCTTAATTCCGACATAATTTTTTTCCATCGGAAATTATCAATTTAAAAAAAAAACCCCTTTTTATTTAACGGGATAGTTGACCTAAAAAAGGAGGGGAAAGGAAGAGAGAGAACGAAAGAGAAAGAGAATCCCGCCGCCGATGACGCCCACCTGACGCCGATTCTTGCTGCCGGCGACGCTCTCTTGCCGCCCTTGAGGCACCGCCGTGAGGTTAGTTTTTTTTTTTTTTTTCCAAAAATGAACTACTAAACCCTAACCACCACATCGCAACCTCCGTCCTCCTCCCCTTCCTCGTCGCGACTAGAACCACCAGCAACACCACCGACTTGTCTATTTTCGGTAAGTCCTTTCCTACTCCCTCCCCTTTTTAAATTTTTAATTAATTAATTGCAAAATCGCCCCCTTTTTTTTGTAGCCACCACGGACGCCACCTCCACCAAGGTTGTCGTGCAGCCACCTCTGACTTGTTCTCTACCCATAGTGAGTTCTTTCCCCCATTTTTTCAATTAAATTTTTATTTTGTTTAATAATAAACCCTTATTTATTTTTTTATTTTTTTTATTATTTGTAGGATTTGTACAATTAGTTGGTTTAATTGTCAAAAAGAACTGCAGATCTAAAGGTTAGTCACATTATAAATCCTAATATAATGTATGTTAGTTTGGTTTGGTTTAGTTTAATATAATGTAGTTTAATATAATGTAGTTTAGTTTAGTTTATTTTATTATAATGTAGTTTAATTTAATTTTGTTTTATATAATGTATGTTAGCTTAGTTTAATATTTTGATATGTTAGTTTGGTTTGGTTTAGTTTAATATGATGTATGTTAGATTACTTTAGTTTAATATAATGTAGTTTAGTTTAGTTTAGTTTTATATAATGTATGTTATTTTGATTTAATATTATGATATGTTAGTTTAGTTTAGTTTGGTTTGGTTTGGTTTGGTTTATTTTAATATGCTTTATTTGGTTGAATTTGGATCAATATGCATCCTAAAATGTATTAAGTGCTCATTTGATGTGATTTCAAGCCATAGCCACCTAAAACTATGTATTATTGACATGTTAGGAGAAAGAATGAGTTAATTTGATTATAAATGTAGATAATGGGCAAAGTAGAACCAAATAGGCCTTATTCGGTTGAATTTGGATCAATATGCGTCCTAAAATGTGTTAAGTGCTCATTTGATGTGATTTCAAGCCATAGCCACCTAAAACTATGTATTATTGACATGTTAGGAGAAATAATGAGTTCATTTGATTATAAATGTAGATAATGGGCAAAGTAAAAGCTATATAGGCCTTAGTGGGTTGAATTTGGATGAATATGCTTCCCCTAAAATGTGTTAAGTGCTCATTTCATGTGATTTCAAGCCATAGCCACCTAAAACTATGTATTATTGACATTCTAGGAGAAAGAATGAGTTCATTTGATTAAAAATGTAGAATACGGGCAAACTAGAAGCCATATAGGCCTTAATTGGTTGAATTTGGATGAAAATGCTTCCTAAAATGTGTTAAGTGCTCTTTTCATGTGATTTGAACCCATAGCCACCTAAAACTATGTAATATTGACATGTTAGGAGAAATAATGAGGACATTTGATTAAAAATGTAGAAAATAGGCAAGGTAAAAGCCATATAGGCCTTATTTGGTTAAATTTGGATGAATATGCTTCCTAAAATATGTTAAGTGCTCTTTTCATGTAATTTCAAGCCATAGCCACCTAAAACTATGTAATATTGACATGTTAGGAGAAAGAATGAGTTCATTTAATTAAAAATGTAGAAAATGGGTAAAGTAGAAAACATTTTTGGCTAAATTTGCTTGAATGTTCAAGAATATGAACCTTTACCTACCTTACGTTGTTGGTAGTTTTTTATAACAATTTTTTTTTATATCATGTATATTTTGTAGGAGACCTACCAGAAGAAGGTTGAAGAATCAAGCAGTCAAGGGATTCGGAAGAGTCTGAATGAGTTGTACTGGGAGACGGTGGGTGGGAGCAATAAGAAGGGTCGTGTGAAGGGACTTGGCCAAAGTGTAGAGTTGTACTATGGCAACCGAATGGGTCGAGTTTCCAGTTCTTCACAACAATACACGCCTTCCATTGTTTCTCAGATGCAAGATCAGATGGAGCATAGGGTGCAAGCTCTTCGCAATCAAATGGAAGTCGAGATGCAAAGCCAAATTGAAGCCAAAATGGCCGAAATTGAGAGGAGATACAAGGAGAGTATGGGATAGTGAGTCGTTTCACCAACAACGACACATGTTCCACCATTCGTCCTCATTAAAAATACCTATTTTCGGCCATTTTGGTGGAACATGTTACACCCTAGAAATTCCATACTCTAGATGGAGGAGATATATATATATGGATGTAACACCCTAGAAATTCCTTTCCTTAAAAATACTTGTTTTCCTCTTTTTAAAATACGAAATAGGAAAATCTAAGACATTACCGCCACCGTGAAAACGGCTAAGGCAAATATCAAAGACACACAACGGAATACTATCTTTAAAACCATTCAATGAATCAACTTAAAAGTCAAACCAAACGAAAGTAAAGTCAAACCAAAGTTAAATGAAGTCAACCTACAACTTGGAACCATTGTAGGCCCTTAAAATTAAACAATACTGAAAACCTTTACGTTAGTCTCATGAGCATAATAAAATATATAATATTCAAAGTAAATAAAACACATCATATTCCTATGGAAACTAAGCATGAATCGCTCTTCACTCATGCCCATCATGATAATGCTCCATCACCTGAAAAACTTCTCTCTACTTGTCCCCACTACTCGCCATTAGAAATGGGTCGTCGTAGGGCCAAGGTAAAGACAAGGCCAAACAAACATACAACACACAATCAGCAATGCTGAGTACATAAGCGTAATAAAAACACACTAACATGCTTTCATCCTATCCTCACACAACTTACCTTGTTGCACCTGTAAACAAGCATACAAGACATTCAACATTTAACTAGACAAATACCAATGTCTATTTAATTTGATTACGCATCGAACGGGTTTCCAACCAAATCCCTGCCCCAAATAAATTGAGGTAAACTACACCTGGAGTTAACCGGGTAGGCAAATGTCACATGAAGTGACTGGATATCCTGCGCATAAATTAAATAAAAAGGAAAATACAGCGTCCTGTACTCCCAGTAGAAGCTATGGTTAAATATAAAACCCCATAACTCCCCCCATATGTTCATACTCAAGGTATATACGTTCCATGAGTTTTGGTGCGTAATCTCTTTCACTTTACGTTATTTACATATTATTAGACTTGGTGATGACTCTCAACCATAACACAATCCAACATTACAATCATTCAAGCAACCAAACATACCAATTTAAAATCTTGAATAATTAGTGACCACATAACTTATAATAGTTGAACCCTTTTTAATCTACCTCGGTGTCAAAGACACCTTAATTAAACGCATAATGCGCTGCAAATCCTATCCCTCGGTGTTAGAAACACCTTAAGTGCATATAAGCACCGCAATATAATTTATTCCTATGTATTAAGACACTTAATAGCTCAATTCCCATGCTTAAAACATCAATAAAAATTATATGAACCACAATTAAATTTCCTTTTCATACTCCAAACCAAATTAAACACTTAGTTTAATTAAACATGCTCTCAATCATGCCAATAATAAAAGTGTGGTTCATATTCAACATGCCAATATAATTAATTCCAATCACCAATTCATCATAAATACTTCATACATCACAAATCAGTTACCAACATCAATCTAAGTAATAATTCCAACCAATACCTATCATGATACTTACTTGGAATTAATTAAACAAGTCCTAGCACGCTTCTACACACTTAAATAATTACCAAGTACGCGAACGTACCTTGAATATGATCTCAAAATCGCCATGACTAAATAAAATCACTCACTTGAAAATCTCCTACAAACCAAAATTACAAAGAGGCATTAATACCTATTTCACACAAATTTCAAGCAATATATACACTCCTTAAATCACTTATAAACCCTCTAAAACAACCTAAAATTTAATTTAAAACCCTTACTTTTATCCCCAATTAATGGGTAATTAAAAATCCTTTTAAGAAACATAATTATAGCTTATATATAAAAATTCCAGCTTTATTAAATCATTTAAAATTGTTGTAATTGTGTTTTAAAACACTTATTTCAATAATTTAAATCACCCATAAACAATTTCCATCAATATTCATAAACTTAGAAACCTAGAGTTTATAATTTGGGGTTTTTTAATTCAAAACCAAATCTAAAAATTTATATACAAAATACTTATCATCAAACATTATAAAATCATCACAAAACACAAAAAAACAATAATTAGATTAAGGGTAGATTTAATTATAAATCAAAAAGAATAATTTTTTTTCTTTTTTTTTGGTTCGAACACTGGCGCACAGCACCACCACGGCAGGCTGCGGCTGCGCCCGCCTGGTGGCTGCTGCTGCCGACGAGTGCTGGTGGTAGTGGCCGCCGGCCGGTGGGCAGCCATGGTGGTAGCCAGCGGTGGTGGTGTGTGTGTGTGGGTGGTGACTGAAACAAAAATAAAGTAAAAGGGAAGGGGAAAAATTAAGAGAAAAAGAGAGAAAATAAGAGGAGAGAGAAAGAGAGTTACCTTTAGGTATTCTCCACCTTGGGCAAAGTTTAATTAGCCCATGTGATGGGTATTTATACTCTCTCTTCTAAAACCCTCCTAGAATTAAATTCTCTTTTTACCCTTAATGATCCCTTTCCTAGTCAAACTAGTATTTTGACTTTCTTTAAAAAAAACTTGTTGAATTTAAAATTTATTTTTAAAAAATAATATGCCCCAATATTTTCAAATCATGAAATAAAATATTTTCAAGATTATTAAATAATTAAAAATAAACTTTTAATTAAAATAATTCTTTTTAAATTAATGAAACACCATATATAATTCATTTCGAATTATTTAAATACTTTAAGAAATACTTATAAATTAAAATACGTTTAAAAATACGAGGTATTACAGTCTACTCCTCCTTAAAAGAAGTTTCGTCCTGAAACTTGGGTAATAAAATTCAAACTTTTTCCTCACTTTGTATAATACTGCTGTACTCTTTTGTCATACTTTTGCCTTTAATGTCTCTTTGAAATCAAAATTACTCGAAATAACCGTTAAAAATGTGCAAAAAGCACAAAAATAACTGAAAATACAGGGAAAAAGCGCGAAATTCTACCGCATTCTAGCCCCCTTAAAGAAAACGAGTTATGTCCCCGTAACTCACCATACCTTAAACAACTCGAGATATTTCTTTTCCATCTCATCCTCAGCTTCCCAAGTTGCTTCTTCATACTCTTGGTTAGACCATAGCACTTTAACAATCTTAACTTCCTTATTACGTGTATTACGCACTTTCCAGTCAAGGATCTTGACAGGTCTTTCCTCATAAGTTAAGTTTTGATCTAACTCAATGGTTTCGGGTTGTAGCACGTGCGACTTATCAGAGATATACCTTCTTAACTAAGATACATGAAATACATCATGCACTGTACTTAGCTCCATAGGTAAGGCCAACCTATAAGCTACTTTGCCTATCCTTTGCAATACTTCATATGGACCAATATACTTTGGGCTAAGCTTTCCTTTCTTCCCAAATCTCATTACACCTTTCATTGGTGACACCTTTAACAATACCTTGTCACTGACCTCAAATTCCTCCTCTCTACGCTTCAAGTCCGCGTAGCTCTTTTGGCGATCTTGCGTCGCTTGAATCGTAGCTTGAATCTTCTTTACCTGCTTAACTGCATCCTCGATCATTTGAGGCCCTAAGATTATTGTTTCACTTATGTCGTTCCAACAGATTGGACTGCGACATTTCCTTCCATATAATGCCTCAAATGGAGCCATGCTAATGCTTGCATGGTAGCTATTATTATAGGAAAATTCAATTAATTCTAAGCTATCTTCCCATCCCCCTTGGAAATCTATAACACAAGCCCTCAACATGTCTTCCAAGGTTTGAATGGTTCTCTCAGTTTTCCCATCTGTGGCAGGGTGAAATGCTGTACTCATCTTAAGTGTTGTACCAAAGATTTCCTACACACTCTTCCAGATTTTAAAAGAAACCTAGAATATCTGTCAGACACAATATCTCTTGGAACTCCATGTAATCTTACCACATTTTTTATGTAAGATTTTGCAAGTTGCTCCATCTCTCAGGTCTCCTTCATTGGTATGAACACTGCAGATTTTGTTAGTCTATCCACCACTACCCAAATGGTGTCATTTCCACTCTTTGACTTTGGGAGGCAAGTTACAAAGTCCATTGAAATACAATCCCATTTCCATCCAGGGAATTTCCAATGATTGCACAGTTCCTTGCGGTCTTTTGTGTTCTATCTTCACTTTCTGACAAGTTAGACACTTTGCCACAAATTCCGCAACCTCATTCTTCATTCTCGGCCACCAATACATCTTTTTCAAGTCTTTATATAGCTTGTCCCCTCCTTGGTGTACTGAATACGGTGTATTGTGGCCTTCTTCCATCAACTTTCTCTTCACCTCGTCACATTTTTGTGGTACACACCAACGACCTTTGTACCTTAAACTCCCATCTTCATGAATTTTGAAATCCGTAGCTTTTCCTTGCTTTATTTTCTCACGAATCCTATCCAACTTTACATCTCCTGACTGATTTTCCCTTATCTCATCAAGTGTTGTTGGTTGAATACTTAGGTTCGCAAGTATGCCTACTGGCACTCCTCATTCTACCACTTCTAGGTTCATTTTCCTCATTTCTCTACATAACTCATCAGCCACTATTAAAGTGTTAGTCCATGACTGGTTTTACGACTTAGAGCGTCTACAACTACGTTTACTTTCACCTCATGATATTGTATGTCTAATTCATAATTCGTCGTATGTTCTAACCATATCCTTTGGCGTGAGTTTAAATATCTTTGAGTGAAAATGTATGTTAAGCTTTTATGGTCAGTATAAATCCTACATTTCACTCCATACAAGTAGTGTCTCCAAATTTTTAGCGCAAAAATGATTGCAGCTAGTTCTAATTCATGAGTAGGGTGATTTACTTCATGAGTCTTTAATTGTCTTGATGCATACGCAATCACCTTCCCATTTTGCATAAGTACACATCCTAGACCATTCTTGAATTCGTCACTATATACATCATAAATTCCACTATCGTCTGGCAGTGTAAGCACTGGCGCTGTGATTAGCTTTTGTTTCAAAAAGTTGGAATGCTTCCTCACACTTGTCATCCCACTTAAACTTCTTGTCCTTCTTCATTAGAGAGGTCATAGGTTTAGCAATCTTCGGGAAATCTTTCACAAAACGCCTATAATACCCTGCTAAACCTAAGAAACTCCTAACTCAGACACTGTTTTTGGCGTAGGCTAACCTTTTACTGCCTCAATCTTTGCTGGATCTCAATCTACTCCATCTTTGGACACAAAATGACCTAGAAACGCCACTTTCTCCAACCAAAACTCACACTTAGAGAATTTTGCGTAAAGCTTGTTTCCCCTTAATGTTTGCAGAATTGCCCTAAGATGTTCTACATGTTCTTATTTACTCTTCGAATACACCAGTATATCATCTATGAACACTACCACAAACTTGTCCATAACTGGATGAAACACCCTATTCATCAAGTTCATAAAGATTGCAGGAGCATTCGTCAATCCAAAAGGCATTACTGTGAACTCATAATTTCCATATCTTGTTCTAAATGCAATCTTGGGAATATCTTCATTTGCAATTCTAAGTTGATGGTAACTGGATGAAAACACAGTTGCGCCTCTCAACTGGTCAAATAGGTCATCAATCCTTAACAGTGGGTACTTGTTCTTTATGGTGACCTTATTTAACTCCCTATAGTCAATACATAACCTCATACTTCCATCTTTCTTCTTAGCAAATAACACTGGTACTCCCCAAGGTGATGCACTTGGTCTAATGTATCCCTTTTCTAATAAATCCTACAATTTCTCCTTTAACTCACTCATCTCTGCAGGTGTCATTCGATATGGTGCCTTGGAAATTGGTGTTGTTCCTGAAACTAGCTCTATTGTGAAATCAATTGCCTTTTTGGGTGGCTTTTTATGAATCTCTTCTGGAAACACATCCAGAAATTCATTCACTACTTCTATATCCTCAGGTTTAGTCGACTCTTCATGTTCCATACTCCTCACACTACAAAAATACACTGGATGCCCCTTCTTAATATACTTTGCCAATTTTAACACATATATGATTCTTGGGCACTTGGTTTCACCATGCATCCAATATGTCACCAACTCATTTTCAGCTATACTCATTTTTACTTTCTGTGATCGACAACTAATCTTTGCGCTGAACTTGCTCAACCAATCCATTCCCAAAATGACATCAAAGTCACTTAACCCAAACTCGATAAGATCTGATAGAAACACTTTTCCTTCGATTTCTAAAGGTACATATTTAAAGGTCTTGTTACACTTTACTACCCCACCTGTAGGAATAACTATAGGCAAATCTACCTCATCTACAGTTTTCAAACAGTTTGATAGTTTTGAAACAATGGCCTTTGAAATGAAAGAAAAAGTTGCACCAGAATCAAACAAGACTTTAACAGGAATAGAGTTAATAGAAAAGGTACCAGTGATGACATCTTTCGTGGAATCAGCCTCACGCCTACTCATCCCATTCAATTTCCTTGGAGCTCCACTCTTCACCTGATTTCCTCCATTATTATTGTTATTGCCCTTTGCTCCATTCTGTTGTGCCCCCTTGTTTCCAGAATAGTTGTTGCTTCCCTGAAAGTTTCTCTGAGCCCCTCCTTGATTATTACTCTGTTTGTTTCTATTGGGATCCTTGGAGAAACATTCATACTCCCTGTGTCCTAACTTGTTGCAAGCACGACAAGTAATCAAATTTCCATCACAATCTTTACCAAGGTGATCGTTCTTACACCTCTTGCAGTAGAAATGCCTTGCTCCTCTGTTATTTCCCTGGGTAGAGTTCTTAGCTCCACCATTAAAGTTTCGTCCTCCGTGACGATTGTTGCCTTGGAAATGATTGTTGTTGTGGAAGTTGTTATTATGGTGGTATTTCTGTTTCTTGAAGTTGTTCTGGTTACCTTGCGGGTTTTCAGAGTTCTGTCCCACTTTTTTTTCTTTTCCTTTCCTTCCACTTCGGCTATCTCTTTCCTCTTCTTTAATTCTAAGGCATATAGGTATGCAGCTCTCTCATACACTTCATCCAAAGTTTCAAATACTTGCCCACACAGCTTTAACTGCAAATCGGTAGTCAGTCCACTCTCAAAGTTCCTAGCCTTAGACTTTTCCGTAGAAACAGACTCTTTATCAAATTGTGACAGCTCAATAAACTTGGTGTAGTATTCCGCGACCGACATATTCCCCATTGCAAGGTTAGAAAATCCCTCAGCTTTTTGTTTCTATAAGAAGCTAGGGTAAAACTTGTCCTAACCTTCTCCTGAAACATAGTCCAATTAAATCTACGTAATGCCTTAATGGTAGCTTCATTTTGCTGCCACCAAAGGCCAGCTTCACCCCTAAGGTAATAGGTAGCACAACCTACTTTTAAAGTTTCCGGACACCCTACTACCCCAAACAGTTTCTCAAACTCCCTCAACTAGTTTTCCAGTATAGTTGGATCACGCTCTCCTTGATAGGTTGGTGGCTTGCTCTGCGCCACCTTCTTAAATAGTTCTCCCTGAGTATCCATGTTATTGGTTGAGTTCCTTGCTAATTGTTGGGCAACAACCGCCAACTGCCTCACAACTTCACTTAGCTCTCCTCCATCGTTGTTATTACCACTCCTTCCTGCCATCTTTCTACGCTTGAATTAACACAAAGGGGTCTTTATTAAATAAGGTATTGGCTAGCTCTCAAGTTAGACACCCACCTAACTAGTTAATACCCTTGAAGCATACACATTTATTTTAAGCTAAAAAATTGGGATTACAAAAGTTATAATTCCCAAAATTTGCAGCTTTGTCAACCAAATATTGATTGCTAACCAGCCACACATTTAATAAAGCATCACATTAATTAATAAAAATAATTCCCATGGATTCCCAGAGTTTGGAAATAAATTATTGGAATATTTTTGAGTAAGAAATGGCTTATTGGAGTAGTGATACGAAATGAATGATTTTGGGAACGAAATGAATGATTTTGGGAACGAAATGAATAATTTTGGGAATGAAATGAATGATTTGGGAACGAAATGAATGATTTGTCAATAAAATGAATTAATTGACAAGAAAATAAATGAAATTTTATTGCGGGGTAAGGAAATGAATGGAATATTGAAATAAAATGAGTTTAAATAACTTATGCAACTACATAAGTTTACTGACTCACTGTGGACATGCCACTTATTGCTTTACTGAAACTGAAACAATTAAAATGCGAAAACGAATTTAAGAATCCTAAAAGAAATGAAACTACAAAAATCTAGCCCTTTCGAACATTATCCTTCTTGTCGGTAGATTGTTTGTAGCTTCCAGGATCGAATTCAGGGCCATCTTCTTCCTCCATTAGTTCAGGTGACTCTGGTTCTTGCTCTACTTGGACAAACTCTTCTCTTCCTCATCATCAGATGAAATATCAATTATAATTGGAGTTGGAGGTGGATTTGGATTTGGAATCTCCATAATGGAATTATCAACAATATGGTTACTCTCATCCATCATCTCTACTTCTTCCTGCCCTCCATCTGTCCCTGCTTGATTACCTTGAGTGGGAAAAGAACTTCCTAACTGATGACTAGCGGAAGGGGAATTATTCCCTGCCGGATTTTCAAGTAGTAATTGGGATATGGAATGTGTAAGTGCTTGCAATGATATTTCTCAACTCTAACGAGGTAAGAAATAGGTACCTATAATCTGGATACCACT
Organism: Chenopodium quinoa; assembly: GCF_001683475.1. Classification (NCBI taxonomy): domain Eukaryota; kingdom Viridiplantae; phylum Streptophyta; class Magnoliopsida; order Caryophyllales; family Amaranthaceae; genus Chenopodium; species Chenopodium quinoa. The sequence goes on along the minus strand of NW_018742205.1, from coordinate 7,405,691 downwards.
GGCCATAATAGTCTCTATATTTAGAGTAGTTTAGGATGTCCCCTGGAAATAGAAATCAGAAAATTTTGCTTTGACTGCAAGGTATAGGGGTTCATCCGGAAGACAATGAATAATCATAGCAGAAACTCGACCAGGAAGGTCAAAGTGCTTGTCTCTTAAGACATCGCTCATGTGGGAACAATAGAATTGGATTTTCTTGACATAGTCAAACAGATGTTCATTGTTTTTCTTAACTAGAGTACCAATTTGGGAATGTTTGCTAGGAAGAATCGGCATCCTATAAAGGAAAAGACTTAGAAAAGAATTCCCTTCCCAAAGAAAATAAAAATAATACAATTCTTGTATGAATTAGGTTCAATGTTCAATCAAACAATTTCACTTATTCCTAATCACATAATCACATGCTTTCAATTAATCAATCCACATGATCAAACATCACAACCTAAAATTTAATGCATACAAGATCATGATTATTTCTAATTTATATGCCCAAATTCTTTCCTACCCAAGCTCACCAACATGCTGTAAAAAGCTTTTAACACATAAGACTTACCTCAATCCTTGCTTTCCTGCAAAATGAACAAATTGAAAATTATTTTGACTCTTCTTTAAAATATATATTTTGAAAATAAGCTCAGAAAAAGGCCTAAATATTCGGCCAAATTAAATAAAATTTGGACACCCCAAAATAAAAAAATTACGGATGTCCTTCATAAAAAAAAAACAAATTTCGGATTTTCTAGAATAAAAAAACAAAAAAAATTCGGATCTTTTTTACAAAAAAATAATGAATATATTTTTCGGTTTCCAAAAATTAAAATAAATGAAAATAACTCTCTTTTAAAATAACTTAATTAAATAAACACTTGGCCAAGTTTAAAACAAAACACTTTAAAACACGTTTTTGGCTTTAATGGTAGTAAAAATCTCAACCAAAGCTCCCAAATACCACTTTGTAACACCCTAGAAATTCCTTTCCTTAAAAATACCCGTTTTCCCCTTTTTAATATACGAAATAGGAAAATCTAAGACATTACCGCCACTGTGAAGATGTAAGAAGGCAAATATCAAAGACACACAACGGAATACTATCTTTAAAACCATTCAATGAATCAACTTAAAAGTCAAACCAAACGAAAGTAAAGTCAAACCAAAGTTAAATGAAGTCAACCTACAACTTGGAACCATTGTAGGCCCTTAAAATTAAACAATACTGAAAACCTTTACGTTAGTCTCATGAGCATAATAAAATATATAATATTCAAAGTAAATAAAACACATCATATTCCTATGGAAACTAAGCATGAATCGCTCTTCACTCATGCCCATCATGATAATGCTCCATCACCTGAAAAACTTCTCTCTACTTGTCCCCACTACTCGCCATTAGAAATGGGTCGTCGTAGGGCCAAGGTAAAGACAAGGCCAAACAAACATACAACACACAATCAGCAATGCTGAGTACATAAGCGTAATAAAAACACACTAACATGCTTTCATCCTATCATCGCACAACTTACCTTGTTGCACCTGTAAACAAGCATACAAGACATTCAACATTTAACTAGATAAATACCAATGTCCATTTAATTTGATTATGCATCGAACGGGTTTCCAACCAAATCCCTGCCCTAAAATTGAGGTAAACTACACCTGGAGTTAACCGGGTAGGCAAATGTCACATGAAGTGACTGGATATCCTGCGCATAAATTAAATAAAAAGGAAAATACAGCGTCATGTACTCCCAGTAGAAGCTATGGTTAAATATTTAAAACCCCATAACTCCCCCCATATGTTCATACTCAATGTATATATGTTCCAAGAGTTTTGGTGCGTAATCTCTTTCACTTTATGTTACTTACATATTATTAGACTTGGTGATGACTCTCAACCATAACACATTCCAACATTACAATCATTCAAGCAACCAAACATACCTGTTTCGGGGTTTTCTATGTCCTTCGGGAGAGTTACAATTCCAAGACTGGATTCTGGGCACCTGTACCTTCAAAACAACGGAGGCTCCGGTTGGGTGGAGTTCCGCCTCCGACGATCAAGTTAGAACGTGTTCGGAATATGTAAAGAGTGCGGAAAGTAAAGTATCTTCTCGGATTCCGAGAGAATATCTGCAATTAATGAGTGCACTGTTTTTTGAATATTTCTAAATGAATTTCCCAGGGTCTTTGGATGCGTGCCGCCATCCTAGGTTACGGAAACCTAGGAATGGTGGGCTATCCCGGGAATTGGGCCTTGAGGGCCGCCTTTTCCCCAATGATTGGGGATGACACGTGTCAGCAGAGAATTGGTTCATTTTGAACCTCTCTTAAGGTGACACGTGTCACTATTTTATTGGGCCATGTGGCCTTGGGTATTTTTACCCAAAACATTTTCCCTTCACAGGTGTGACGTGGCATGCCACGTGGCACCTGTGACACTTGTCACTGGGATACTGGTGAACAATTTTAATTGTTTCACTTACTGGGAGAATTACTGGAACACCCCTGAAATTACACTCCTATAAATAGATTTTTTACCCTTCCCATTTTTGGTCATTTCCAAAATTTAGAAAGAGTTAACCGTTTTTAGAGAGAAAACGTCTGACAACCGCCTATGTATCCTTCAAGCAATTGCCTTCATTTTTTGTTAGACACAGGCGGGGCATTTTTCTCAAACGGGGGATCATCTGAACCGTTTAAGTATCTGTCAGACAATTCTCTTGCTTTCCAATGGGTTACGACCGATAAAACGTTTGTGCCTTTGACAGACAGGAAAATTTCTGAGAACCGTTTGTAGGGTTTGCAAACAATTCTCCATTTTCCAAGGGGGTATATCCGGTAAAACGTCTGAGCCTGTTGCAAGCAATTTTCTGATTTCTGCCTGCTAGTTTAGCCGGTCAACGCCTGACTACTTTTCAGCTCATCTTTGAGGTACCGTCTCTCCCTTTCTCAGCTCTTTCATATATTTCCGTTTGTGTACATAGCATTCCATATATGGGTTCTCCAACATCACACAAGACAGTACATAGTTTAGTAGGCAGCCGGTCCCCTGGTACGGCTGAGTCTAGGACTGGGGGTGCCGCCTTTGGGTGCCTGGATCACTCTTGTTCATCTCCCAATCCGACCGTCTCTGTGTCTATGCAAGACACTATGGCTAGGACTAGATGGACGTCTGTAGATATGGAGTATAGGGAAGAGAGCATAGAGGGTGCGCCACCTGAGGTAGAACAAGATGAGGAAGCAAGAGGATCCCCTATGGGTGCACCCAGGACTCCTAGTGACGGGATCCTCAAATCTGAGAATGGAGACGGTGAAGAAACCGTCTCTGTATCTGGCGCCGAGGAGGCGGTTGAGGCTGCTTCTGAGAGAGACAGGAGTGAGTCCGCCTTTGTGTCTGGGTCAAGCTTTAAAGAGAGCAGCAGCTCACTATCACCGGTTGAGGATAGTGAGGCAGAAGAGAGATCAAAGTGGAATAATGAAGGGGACCCTTTCCGGATCCATGTTTTTGCCAGAGACAGGGAAAACCTGGAGAAGCACCTGGAGGTCTTCAAATCCAAACGTCCTCTTAGTGAGGGTTATGTCATCCGGGTGCTGCCAGAATTGGGTACCATAGCTTGGAAAGATGACCAGCCAAACACAAACAACTATTTTGGCTGCTATGAGGCGGCTTTCCTAGCCGGTCTCTGCTTCCCCCTCCATGATTCAATAAAGGCTATCCTGCGAGGATATGGCTTAGGCGTGTGGCAATTAACCCCAAACTCCTAGGTTAACATCCTGGGCTGCATCGCCGCCTATGAGATGCAGGGTCTCCATCTCGGCTGGGAGGCCTTTGCCAACATGCATTATCTGAGCCGTAGCCCAGGCGGGTGGAGAGCATGGTATACCCTGACCACCTACCCAAAATACTTGATGACCCTAGACAATCCGTCTAAGTGGTCAGATTGGAAGATCTAGTTCTATCTGGTTTCTGCTCCCAAGGAGCGAGAGAACTATGAACTCCGTATGTACAACCGGAAGCCGGATCTGCTTGGGCAGAAATTTAGATTTCCATAAGTCCTAGATGAAGACTATGAGAAAATAATAGAGGCGGGGTTTTTCGAACTTACAACCACCGCTCTGTCAACCGAGGAGTTAATAAGTGTACCCAAAAATTGGGTACCCAGACATGAGTTTTTAAGAGATGAGGCGTTTATGTCCGCCTACGTGTTAAGCCCCAGATTGACAGACGTATGTAGAGCATGCATCCGGCAATATTATGCCGCCTTTAGTGTTTTTAACTTGTGATTTATTGCTTAATAACCTAACAGACGGTGACTTTTGTAGAAACCGCCCGAAGGATGCTTCCCCAGGACAATACGCTTGCTCGCTCTGCAGCAGACATCCGCAAAGAGAATGCGGAGAAGAAGAGAGTTGCATTGGCGGCTAAAGGCTAGGTATAAACCGTCTGTCCCCTTTTCTCTCTATTTCCTTATTTATGTATGCACAGTTTTGAACCTACTATATGAATAACGCCTGGCTCTTTGAGGGTGGAGACAAGGCTCCTAGGTCACTCTCCAAGATGATTAGACCAAGGCCTGGTGAGGTGGTCACCAGCTCCAACAAGTCTAGAAAAACAGCTTCTGCTCAGACGACCTCAACGCTTCCGCTTGATAAACATCGTCTGACTGTTGGGGGGGGGGGAAGAGCATCAGAAACGTCAGTCTTGGGTTTGACATTTCATTCCATCTAGGTGCCCCTGAGGTGTCGAAAGGTGGCCAGCCACCCAAAGCTGCAAGAAGTTCTACAGCGGCTGTAGGGGATTCAAACCCTTAGCCTTATCCCCAAGGTACTGTTGACCCCTTCAACTCTCCCTTTGAGTTGGATTGGCCCATGCGGGTCAAGTCACATTCCCAACTTCAATCAGAAGGGTCTTCGGGCAGCCGGCGATCTGTTGGTGGCGCATATGTAGCTTTCTCACCATATCTAACTTCTGGTGCAGATCAATCCCCTCGATGGCCGGATGTACAACAGTACTCCAAGGCCATGCTGAAGGCTGTCCCCAAGGAGGACAAGGAGGCCATCCCCGAGATTCATACATTCAATGTTGACCGCATCCTAGCTATGTTGTCTGAGGTACACTAGTTTATTTACTTTTTTTCAAGTGTATTGCCGGTTCTAACACCATTTGTGTTTATAGAGACGATGCTGCAAGTAGAGGGGCTAAAAGGTCGTATGCCCGGAAGCAGGAGTAGGTAAGGTGAGCCAAAAAGGATGCATCTAGTACCACTGACGTTGCTCAATATCAAATAATAATTCATGACCTTGAGACTAAAGTTGAGCTCTTGTCACAGGCGGACTCCATCAAGCAGTCCAAGGCTGCCCTCAATGAGGCTAGCCTAAAGGCCTCAAACCTGGAGGCGGAGCGCGATAATGCTGAGTTGGAGCTAAAAAATGCTCAAGCGGGTCTCAAGTCCTTGGAGGAGACCAAGAAGGAGAACGCCACTCTCAAAGCAGACGTCGACCGTCTGTAGAAGGAGATGGCCGCCTCCTAGGGCAACTTCAAGGCCACTCTAGAGGCTGAGCAGAACCGGCTCATTGAGGAGAATGAGTAGAACTGCGAAGACCAGATGAGGATGGCTTGGGAACTGGTGTATCCGGGGGCTGAGTACAACGTCTGGGACCTAGCCTACAGATACTCAGATCTTGTTCTCTTAGCAAGGGCTAGAGGGGAGCCGGAACTTGAGCCTTTCCAAGAGTGGGTCAAGAAGGAGCTTGCAGCCTGCGAGGAGGATGATGATGACGACGTAGAGGAGGAAAAGAAGGAAGAGCACCAGGAGGCTAAGGTTAAAGCCCAAGTGAACTCTGCCCCAACTCCGCCTACTAAGGATACTCCCTCGGCTCCGCCACAGTAGTATCAGCTTATGGTTGCTGCCTGTACTTCCGCTCTGCATGTCGTGTATTTCTTGTATTTATTCAACTTCTTTTTCCTGGATGTAGATCCGGTTAACAGTTACTCTCCTTGCCTTTTGGTCGGTTTTTTATAATATAATTTGTCGACTGTGTCGGTTTTCCAAATTTGCTTCAATTTTTCAGTTTTTACAATTCTTCAATATACACGTATTTTGCTAAGTAACCTAATACATGTGTCGGATGCACAAGACTTATTTGCCCCTGGACGGATGTGCGCTTAGTGTTGCTTCAACCCAAGCAGACAGTCGTCCACTAAACATCCGGATTGAACGTCAGATGGTCGTTGACCGCATTTAAATCAATTTTTAGGATTTAATTCTAGGTTAGAATGACATGCGAATACCGGCTGGTGTCAATAAGGCATGCGGTGTTTGCTATGGCGTCTAGGTTCCTTCTTAGTTTATTCAGGTCAACTGGCTGTAATTTAATCCCTCTGGGATTAATCAGTCTTTGTCGGTTGATTTCTATGACGAATTTAGTCGCCGGATGTCTTGCTCTTGATGGAGCAGAAGGGTTATCGTTTAGTAGCAGGCAGCTATTGGTCGTGTGTAGTTTCTTTAAACAAGGAATTTAGCTGCTAAGGTTTTGACTTAGCTTAGATCTGCAATTGTAACCGTTTGTAGTGCTTCTGAGCAACAACCGGTTATATCCAACCAAGAACAGGCGGTAATCAAAGTTATCCGGGTCTCAATTGATCATTCAAACGATTGCGAGTTATCTTAATCCAGACAATTAGTAAGGCCGTTTGTTTTTAAGTTTATAGAACAATGTGCCACCCAAATGGGAGATGCTCTCTGCGAAAAATTCACCCGGATGGGCGTCGCCGGTTGCCTACTCATGTTGGAGCAGGCGACGGTTTTAAGATTATCTAGCCAATGGCCTCATCAATAGCTGCTAAGTATTGGACTTAGCTTAGGTCTACTCATGTTGGAGCAGACGTAAAATTTTTATGAGTACGTTTGTACATTGCATAGACAGTATTCATACAGAAAACAATAAATATGTGAAAATAAAGCATCTTTTCATTGATAAACTTTATTTACAAAAAAAATTTGAAGTGTTAGAAGTAGTACTTTTTCAAGTTGTCTACATTCCAAGTTCTGGCTAGCTGTCTACCATCTGGAGTTTTCAGGCGGTAGGTGTCGCCTCTTACTTCTTCATAGATCCGGTAGGGACCTTCCCAATTGGGCGTCAACTTTCCTTGCTCATTGGCCCTACCGGTTGCCTCCATTTTCCGTAACACGAAGTCCCCCACTTTCAAGGGCCGTCTGTGTACTATTTTGTTGTAGGATCTTGTCATTCTCAGACGGTAGATCTCATGACGCAAGGCGACATTGCCCCTGCGCTCTGGGAGTGAGTCCAATGCTAGCCGCATGGCCTCCCAATTAGCCTCTTCGTCATAAAGCATGACTCGAAGAGTTGGCTCATAGTGCTCAATAGGCAAGACGACTTCTGCGCCGTATGTCATGAGAAACGGGGTTTCACGGTTGCCCCTTTTTAGGTTATTCTGATGGCCTATAGGATATGAGGCAATTCATCTGCCCATAGACCGCCAGCCCTTTCAATTTTCTTCTTGATGTCGTCTGAGATGAGCTTGTTGAAGGCTTCAACCTGACCGTTTGCTTGGGGATGGCCGAATGATGCAAAGAAATGTGAGATCCCTTGATCTCCCAACCAGTTCTTGAGGGTAGGCGTCTCACACTGAGGGCCATTGTCAAAGACCATAGACATAAGTACCCCAAATCGAGTGATAATATTTCTCCAAATGAAGGAGATGACATCCTTTGTCTTTATGCCTTTGACCGCCTCTGCTTCTACCCATTTGGTGAAGTAGTCAACAACAACTAGAACATATCGTTGTCCGCCTGTAGCAGGCGTATATGGACCCAGGATATCCAAGCCCCATTTGGGGAATGGCACTGGGCTGTGAATAGCCGTCAGATTAGTAGCCGGACGGTGTGTGAGTTTGCCAAATCTTTGACACTTGTCACACTTCTTCACCATTCCCATGGCATCTGCCTCAAGAGTGGGCCAAAAGTAGCCTTGCCGCTTGGTTCTTTTTGCTAGAGTCCTGCCGCCTATATGTGATGCACAAAAACCCGAGTGCAGATCCTCTATAACCTCTTTCCCCCTTTCTAGGGTAACACATTTCAATAACAGCTGTAGATAACCCTTTTTGAAAAGTTCTCCCTTATGAATCTCAAAGCTTGCGGCACATTATTTCATTGCAGCCGCTTCTGAGTATGCATCCGGCTGAGTGTCGTCTGCTAGATAAGCCCGGATGCCATCCATCTAGGTTAAGCTTCGGTCTAGAATTCCAATGGGATCTTGTTCAATACTTCTTTTTTCCATAACTTCCCAAAAGACTGATCTAGGCGTATCACAAGAGGCGGATGATGCCAGCTTAGAGAGAGCATCCGCCTGATTGTTTTCTGACCTGGGCACTTGGCTTAGATGGAATTCATCAAGTGTCCCGGCCTCATCTTTAACCGCCTACAGGTATTTGATCATAGCCGGATGGGTGGCCTCATAGTCATCATGGTATTGGATTACAATCAGTTGTGAATCAGAGCAGGCGTTAACTTTTCTTGCCCCTGCCGCCTTACACAAACGGATACCGACTAGTAGGGCTTCATATTCCGCCTCATTATTTGAGGCTTGAAACCGTAATGCATATTCATACTTGTCCCTTTTAGGAGACTGACATATAACGCCCGCACCACAGCCGTTCATAGTAGAGCTCCCATCCACATAGACTTTCCAAACCTGGTCAAGATTTTCTGGCTCAGCCGACCTTATCATTTCGACAATGAAGTCGACAAATGTCTGACCTTTCACTGCCTTCCTTGGTTCGAAAGATATCTCAAGGCTTTGCATTTCAATAGCCCATTTGAGCATCCTACCGGATGACTCTAAGGCTGTCATTAGCCGCTTGAGGGGTTGGTCTGTGTAGACCACAACCGGATGTGCCAAGAAGTAAGGTTTAAACTTCTTGACTGCCATGAAAAGAGCAAGGCCAAATTTTTCAACCATTGGGTACCGTAGTTCTGCATTTCGTAGAACATGGCTGATGAAATATACCGGGAGCTGGCTGCCGTATCTCTCAACAAGGAGAACAGCACTGAGAGCATGGTCAGAGACGGCTAAGTACATGTAGAGCACCTCCTTTGGCAGAGGGCTAACAAGCCTTGGCAATGAATGCAAGTGTTCTTTCAATTTTTGAAAGGCCGCCTCAGCATCCTCTTCCCATTCAAACATAGTCTTCTTTTTTATAGCTTGGAAAAATTAGAGGCACTTGTCACCTGGCCGGCTAAGGAATCTCCCCAACGCCGCCAGACAACCAGTTAATTTTTGAACTTCCTTGACAGTGCGGGGTGACTTCATGTCAATGACCGCCTGTATCTTTTCTAGGTTGGCCTCTATCCCCCTTTGATCAATCAGAAATCCGAGAAACTTCCCAGACTTAACACCAAAGACACACTTTTTGGGATTAGCATGACCTTATGCCGCCCGAGGGTGGTGAAGGTTTCTCGGAGGTCACCAAGGTGATCTGTCTGTAGCTTGGATTTGACTATCATGTCATCAATGTACGCCTTTACATTCCTCCCAATTTGATTAATGAAGATTGTATTAATCATTTGTTGGAAAGTAGCAGGCGCATTTTTCAACCTAAACGACATCATAGTATAACAGAATAACCCTTGATCAGTGACGAATGCCATCTTCTCTTGATCTTTCTTCCACAAGGGTATCTGATGAAAGCCTGAGTAGGCGTCCATAAAGCTCATCAAGGCATGACCGGCTGTAGAGTCGACCAAACTGTCGATATTTGGAAGGGGATAACTATCCTTCGGACATGCCTTGTTCAAGTTTGTGTAGTCAACACACATGCGCCAGGTACCATTCGGCTTTTTTACAAGAACAACATTTGCAACCCAATCTGGGAAGTAACATTGCCGAATGAACCGAGCATCCAACAACTTCTTTACCTTGGCGGCTGCCGTCTGAGATCTCTCCTCGCCGTGATTTCTTTTCTTTTGCCTCACAGGCTTCTTTTTTAGATCCACCGCGAGCTTGTGGACAGCGAGATCTGGGCTGATGCCTGGCATCTCTTCCACTTCAAAGGCAAAAATATCCTTGAATTCTTTTAGCAGATGGTGCAAGTCTGCACCCAGCTTTGCAAATGTAACCGTTCCAACCTTAACAGTTCGCTCTGGACATGTGTCGTCCAGAACGATGTCAATGTATTCACCAGCCGGTTGGGGACGAAGATCATCTGACCGTTCCCCGGCCAGTGATTGCTATTGCTTCTCTTTTTTAACGGCCACCAACTGGTCCGCCTTTCTTTTTTTGCCGGCTGCTTTTGGAGCAAGAGCGGCTTCGTTGATTTCATCAAGGTCAATGGGCTCTTTACCTTGGCCAGATGCGGCCACAGTGGGCTTGACGTCTGAGAGGTAACACTCTCGTGCCGTCTTCTGATCCCTATTCAGTGAACCCACTGACCCATCATCCCTCTCAAATTTCAGCAGCATGAGGGATGGAATGATAACAACCTTGGATTCATTGAGGGTTGGACGACCCAATATTAGATTATAGGCGGTCAACTCTTCAACAACCAAGAACTTGACGACCATGTGGCGTCCTTCCCCCTTGTCTCCTAGCCGGATGGGTAGGTCAATCCTCCCCACCGGATGCACTACTCTACCCCCAAAACCAACTAAGGGGTGAGAAACTTTGTGCATACTACTAGGCTTGTACTTGAGCTTTGCCAAGCACTTGTAGGTGATAAGGTCAGACGAGCTCCCAGTGTCGATAAGGATCCGACCTACTCTTTGTTTGGCCACCTTGCATTCAATGACTATGGGGTCATCATGTGGCCGTCTGACCTTGCCGTTATCCTTCTCAGTGATAATGACCTCAGGAAAGGTATCTTTTAACGCCTGACCCTCATCAATTGGCTTGACATCCAGCTTCCTGATGTAGTCCTTGGTGCCTCGGATGGTTGGACCCCCTCCAACAAAGCCGTCTTCTATTGTATAGATCGACTCTTCATCACTATCCGAACTAATAGCAAGTTGGGCTGCCTTTTTGGACAACTATCCACTGTTTGTTTTTAGGGTCACCTTGGACTTCAGGATGTAGGACTTCAGCACCCCTTTATTAGCCAGACGGTCCAACAACCGTTTGAGGCTATAAAAGTCGTTGGTGTCATGGCCTATGTCCTTATGGAAATGACAATATTTGTTCTTGTTCCGATTTTTTACGGGACCTTTCATTGCAGCCGGTTTCTCAATTGTCACCTGGTCTTTAATCTCCATGAGGATGGAGTAGCAGTCCTTGTTAAACTCGTACTTGGGGACGTACGGTTTTAACTTTTTCTTCTTCTTCCGAGATGGCTGATCAGAGTTATCTGTCATCCAGACTTCTTTTCTTTTCTTGCTCTCTTCCTTTTTAGCCGGCTAGGATTGTCGACTTTCTTTTTTGTCAGACTTCTTAGAGTCTGACAGCTTGCTGATGGAGTAGAGTTCGGTCGCCTGTATATAGACTTCCGCCTCCATCAAAGCTTCTTGGAGGGTAGCAACCCTCTTTCTGACGAGGTCGAACTTAAAGGTCGACCCGTCTTTCAGACCCTTAAAGAAGTCTGCGTAGGCCACTTCGTCAGATAGCCCTTGAAGCTGAATTCTCATCAGATTGAACCGCCTGACATATAACCTTAGCCCTTTTCTATCTCCTTGCTGTATTGCACCCAAGTCGAGACTTGTTTTCTTTGCAGGGATATTCATAGAGAAGTTGGAAGCAAACAAGTACGCAAGCGTCTTGAAGCTATTGATACATCCGGCTGGCAGGTTGCCAAACCATCGTTGGGCAACGCCCTTCAATGTATCCGGGAAGCAACGACACCAGGTGGCGTCATCCAACCCCTGAAAATACATGAGGTGTAAGCCATGAGGTAATCCTCAAGGTTGGTGGTACCATCCTAAGTACCTACCATAACATTTTTAACCTTGGCTGGCTGGGCCGCCTCGGTTATTTCCTTAGAGAACGCAGAAGGTTGTTCCCCAAGTTTTAGCAGACAGAGCTGCCAGTCTAAAGGTTGGACGTTTTGTGCCGCCTAACCCCCAAAAAGGGTCGGTTTCGTGTATGGTTGTCCATACGGCATGTATGGCTGTTGAGGCACATACGGAGCCGAGTGGATTATCTGAGGTCCAGAGTGGACGGACAAGCCGCCTGACTGACCCTATCTGTTTGATTGCGAATACCTCATTGAGGTATTCTGAAAACTATCTGAATAAGTCGATGTTGAAGTCGACTCGGACAGTTGTTGACTTTTCTTCTGCTAGATTAACATTTGGGCATCAGAATAAGTCTTCTTTGATCCATCTGGCTGAATATGCCGGATGACCTTTCTCTTCCCTAATTCAGGGAATTGGAGTTTGGAGAGATCAATCAAGGGTCGGTTCCCCTCCTTCGGTTTAGGATGCAGAGTAGGAACATGTTCCTTGAATGACTTTTTCTTCTCTGAGGGAGAAGGTTTCTTGGTCGATTGACCCCTGCTGAAGCAAGCCGTCTTCTTCTTAATCAGATCCTTGATTTCCCCTTTAAAACTTGTCATGAATTTCATGAGCTCGTCTCTTGTAACCGGGGCTGCGCCTTCTGCTGCCTGGGGTTCAGACGGCTTTTTGATTGGCCCACTTGGACCAGCTTGATCAGTGCCCCGTTCCTTGATTTCCAAGGGATGGGTGCGCCTGATTCTGAGTGACCTGTCTGGGGCCATATAAGTTTCGACATCAAAGTCGTCACCACTGTTTGTGTCTGAATAGACCTCAAAGTCGGCCGTAGGCCATTTCTTATTAGGAGGCGGTACAGACTCATGTGAAGCCATCTCAGAAGTACTCTCCCCACAGACGGCGCCAAATGTTTCGGGGTTTTATGTGTCCTTCGGGAGAGTTACAATTCCAAGACTGGATTCTGGGCGCCTGTACCTGCAAAACAACGGAGAGTCCGGTTGGGTGAAGTTCCGTCTCCGACGATCAAGTTAGAACATGTTCGGAAGATGTAAAGAGTGCGGAAAGTAAAGTATCTTCTCGGATTCCGAGAGAATATCTGTAATTAATGTGTGCTCTGTTTTCTGAATATATCTAAATGAATTTCCCAGGTGGGAATGTCTCCCTATTTATAGGGTCTTGGGATGCGTGTCGCCATCCTAGGTTACGGAAACCTAGGAATGGTAGGCTATCCCGGGAATTGGGCCTTGAGGGCCGCCTTTTTCCCAATGATTGGGGATGACACGTGTCAGCAGAGGATTGGTTCATTTTGAACCTTTCTTAAGGTGACACGTGTCACTATTTTATTGGGCCACGTGGCCTTGGGTATTTTTACCAAAAACAATACTAATTTAAATTCTTGAATAATTAGTGACCACATAGCTTTTAATAGTTGAACCCTTTTTAATCTACCTCGGTGTCAAAGACACCTTAAACGCATAATGCGCCGCAAATCCTATCCCTCGGTGTTAGAAACACCTTAAGTGCACATAGGCACCGCAATATAATTTATTCTTGTGTACTAAGACACTTGATAGCTCAATTCCCATGCTTAAAGCATCAATAAAAATTATATGAACCATAATAAAATTTCCTTTTCATATTCCAAACCAAATTAAACACTTAGTTTAATTAAAGATGCTCTCAATCATGCCAATAATAAAAGTGTGGTTCATATTTCAACATGCCAATATAATTAATTTCAATCACCAATTCATCATAAATAATTCATACATCACAAATCAGTCACCAACATCAATCCAATCAATTGTTCCAACCAATACCTATCATGATACTAACTTGGAATTAATTAAACAAGTCCTAGCATGCTTCTACACACTTAAAAAATTACCAAGTACGCGAATGTACCTTGAATATGATCTCAAAATCGCCACGACTAAATAAAATCACTCACTTGGAAATCTCCTACAAACAAAAATTACAAAGAGGCATTAATACCTATTCCACACAAATTTCTAGCAATATATACACTCCTTAAATCACTCATAAACCCTCTAAAACAAGCTAAAATTTAATTTAAAACCCTTACTTTTATTCCCAATTAATGGGTAATTAAAAATTCTTTCAAGAAACATAATTATAGCTTATATATAAAAATTCTAGTTTTATTAAATCATTTAAAATTGCTGTAATTATGTTTTAAAACACTTATTTCAATAATTTAAATCACCCATAAACAATTTCCATCAATATTCATCAACTTAAAAACCTAGGGTTTATAATTTGGGGCTTTTTAATTCAAAACCTAATCTGAAAATTTATATAGAAAATACTTATCATCAAACATCATAAAATCATCACAAAACCCAAAAAATAATAATTAGATTAAGGGTAGATTTAATTATAAATAAAAAAGAATAATTTTTTTTTCTTTTTTTTTTGGTTCGAACACCGGCGCAAAGCACCACCACGGCAAGCTGCTGCTGCGCCCGCCTGGTGGCTGCTGCTGCTGGCGAGTGCTGGTGCGGGTGGCCATCGGCCGGTGGGAAGCCGTAGTGGTAGCCGGTGGTGGTGGTGGTGTGTGTGGGTGGTGACTGAAACAAAAATAAAATAAAAGGGAAGGGGAACAATTAAGAGAAAAAGAGAGAAAATAAGAGGAGAGAGAAAGAGAGTTACCTTTGGGTATTCTCCACCTTGGGAAAAGTTTAATTAGCCCATGTGATGGGTATTTATACTCTCTCTTCTAAAACCCTCCTAGAATTAAATTTCCTTTTTACCCTTAATGATCCCTTTCCTAGTCAAACTAGTATTTGACTTTCTTTAAAAAAAAACTTATTGACTTTAAAATTTGATTTTATAAAATAATATGCTCCAATACTTCCAAATCATGAAAATAAAATATTTTCAAGATTATTAAATAATTAAAAATAAACTTTTAATTAAAAAAATTCTTTTTAAATTAATGAAACACCATAAATAATTCATTTCGAATTATTAAAATACTTTAAGAAATATTTATTAAAATTAAAATATGTATATAAATACGGGGTATTATATGGGATCATGTGAGAACCACAACTTATGTGAGAATAAATTTAGACTTTTGAATTTTTTAAATCTAAGGGCTTTGATTATTCTCTAAAAAATCAAAACCAAAAGAGTATTTTAAACAAACCCCCTTATTTCATTTCTTTCTTTCTCTCTCCTCACCTTCTCTTTCTCTAAATTATCACTATAAGTACTGAAATTACAGGAGGAGACGAGTGTTCATCAACAAAATGAATCGAATCATTAATTATACGCTAATTTCACTAAACAATTAATAATAATAACCCCTAAAAGAGTACCATTAACTCTGATTAAGAAAAGCAGAGTCATGAATGATGATTAAATCGAACATCACCCAGTAAAAATGACATCAACAAAATAATAAAATGATAAGAAAACCAGAAAAGCTTAATCATACGAGAAGGATTTCTAATTAATTGGAGAAATAAACCCAGAAAACCCATTTGATCGGATTTCACGGACCAGAAACTTGAAACGTCACAGGGGTACGCCAACAAAAAGAGAAACACCATAAAATTAATCACAAAGGAAACAATGGTTGACAAGATGTTGATAACCAACTCATTGAACGACAACCATTGAATGGAAACATACAATGGGAGACGACGAGGGAGATGAGCAATTTTCTGAGATTCTAATATAAGTTTGTTCATTTTCATTTATGCATCTTTATTGTATGTGTTTTTACTCATTTTAACTTATTTTGCTCATTCTAATTTTAGTTTGCTCATTTCTGAAGGATATGAGCAGAACAACATGTATTAAATTAACCTTGTGAACTATCTACTTCAAAAATAGGTAGAAAATGAAGTGCATAATATAAACTAGTATACGGTTGGTCTCTTATGGTCCAACAATTGAATACATTTTCAGATCTAGTAAGTAAGTTTAAGGTTTCATATTAGTTTGAGTATTTTAGAATTGTTGCTCATTTGATAAATGAATAAAGAATAGTTGCTCATTTGATAAATGAGCAAACAAAACAAAGAAATATTATTTGCTCATTTATCAAATGAACAAAAATTATTTGCTCATTTGATAAATGAACAAATAAATGTTGCTCATTTGATAAATGAGAAAAAAAAACAAAAAAAAATATAAATTTTTTTTTTGCTCATTTCATAAATGAACAAAAAATTATTACTCAAAATGTGCCAAAAAAATAATGTAAATTACATTTTTGCCATTACTATGTGAGCAATCTCAACAGTTGGGTCATGAGGTATTCAATGGTTGAGATTTGTACTCATATATAATAGGATTCTCACATATAGACCTATTCTCATTGGAAATGGAGGTTTTGCGGACTCCTAGGCAAAACTTTTAAGGGGCTTTAATGATATGTAAGGGTAAGTAATTAGAATAGTTAAAAAGGAGGGAAATGTTGAGGTCCCAACTTTATGAAAAGTGAAACAAGTGGGAAATTTTTTTGGGTGGGTTTTTTCCCACCTAAATTTTGATGACTTTTTAAAAGTAAGGGACCATTTTTGTTTCCCACCTTTCCCCCCCCCCCTTATTTTTTGCTGAAAATTCAAACATAGTGCCAAATACCCTCAAATTTTTACTATTCATCAAATTTAAATCAAATGCCCCTTATAAAAAGGGGACTCCCCAAATCTGCCATCACAATTCTTTCTTACAAATTACAACCATTTAAAGTTAGTGCATAATTAGCCTAAATTCTAATAGCTGTGTTAATCAAAAGCAGCATCCATATGTACTGAATTTGGGCTCCTTTGAAGACCGTAAAAAAACTCCAGCCGCCACTTCATCACCATCACTATCCTGAAAAAAAAATGGCAAGGGACTCATGGCAGAATTCTTTGAAGAACTCTTTTTTGGTTTGCACCAGCTTTACGATGAAGAACAAGCAATGTCTGCATATCAGCATTCCATAAATGAAGCACAAATGGAATACCAAGATCTAGTTTATCATGAACCGGACATGGAACAACAAGAAGGCAACAACTCAGATGCAGATAATGGTTATGATGCTGATCAGAATGCTCAAGCACATAATTATGGCAGAAACAGTAGGGAAATGACAGTAGAAGAAAAAAGGCAACTTGTTGATGAGATCTTGCTTAACATGGAGGGGGACTCATTACCAAGAGGATTTTTATCTAACTTGGCCAGAAAATGTCATGTTCACAAATCAACAACAACAAGATGGTTCCAGATAATTAAAAATCACATACAAGAGGGAGTTGTTGTTGATGTTAGGACAAAAAAATTAGGCAGAACTAGTCCAAAACCTAAAGAGTACACCAATGAATTTCTCACATCAGTCCCTTTGTACAAGAGAATCACAAAGAGGGGCTATGCTGCAGCTCTTCATATTTCTAAGTCAGCATTGCATAGGTTAAGGACAAAGGGTAAGCTCAGAACACACACTAGCACCAATCACCCAGCACTAATAGATAACCATAAGATAGCTAGAATGAAGTGGGTTCTCAGTCATATAAACCCCATTCCAGCTGAAGGGAACCCCACCTTCATTGATATGCAAAAAGTAATACACATTAATGAGAAGTGATTTTACATAAACCCAGAAACAAGGACTTTCTATCTACTTCCTAAAGAGGAAGATCCATACAGAGCACAATAGTCCAAAAGGTTCAAGATCAAGGCCATGTTTATGGGGATGATAAGCAAGCCATTGTATGATGAAAACAAAATATGTTGCATGATGGGAAGTATGGGCTATTTCTCTTTGTCAAGTATGAGATGGCAAAGAAAAAGAGGCAAAGGCTGTGCAGAGTATAAACAAGGAAGCAATTAGGGACATGTTGCTAAACCATGTGTTGCCTACACTACATGAACAATGGCCCTCACACCTGCCCAAGGATATTACCATCCAGTGGGATAATGCTAGACCACATTAGGTTCCACATGATCCAGAATTCCAAGCAGCCACACAAGCAATTGGTTTCAACATACATTTTATTTTTCAACCAGCACAGTTACCATACATGAATGTTTTAGACTTAGGACTCTTCAATGTCATTCTATCACTCCAATACCAATCATTTCCTAAGAATTTAGATGATCTTATTAAGGAAGTGGACAGAGCATTTGCAGAATTTGATCCTACTCTAAACAAGTACTCATGGATCACACTTCAATCATGCATGGTTGAGGTACTAGCAAGGTAGGGTGGGAACAACTACACACCACCACACATGAAAAAGAGAAGTCTGGACAGACTAGACATACTTTAGATTTACTAGAAATTGACAGGGAACTCATTACAAATGTGGTAAATTATTTGAACACAATATCAGTCCCAACACTAGTCAAGATGAAGCACATATGGAAATGGATGCAGATTAAACATAAGAAAGATGCAGGGGAGCTTTTGGGGAACTCATTGACTGCCACACATAACCAGTAAAACCTATACTTATTTTTTGCTTTGTTTATGTACTAGTTAAGTGTATTTTGGTAAATACTTAGGACACATTCTTAGGCAGTCATGTATGTAAGTTAAGTAGTGTTTTGTAAAAATGACACCATTTTGACATTAATGAAAAAACACATACTTTTGTACACAATATCCATCAGATAAGGTTTTATTTTCATTCAAAGCATCAATGAGTTATGGTACCTCAATAAAAACCTCTCTCAGAGGTAACCAGAGCATCCAACCTACTCAAATAGCTATCAGATGAGTCCCTTCATCAATTGGATGTCACACTGTTAGATGCAATTAGGGGCAGGGGACTTAATGCATCAACTTCATAATAAGAACAGGGGAGTCAAGGCATCACAATAGAATAACCAATAGGCCAGACAACATTTCTGATATTGCACCAACAGAACCTCAAGCGACTCAACCATCAACAACTAAATCATAAAATCAGTCATCAACTTCAACATCATAAATAAAAGGCCAAAACATCATCTTCCTCAACACAAGAAACACAGGGGACTCAACCATCAAGTACTAATTCATAACATAAATCATCAACTTCAAAATCATATTATCAACAAACAACAACAACATGGCCAGTAACATGTTACAAATCCAACAAAAACCACCATTAACATGCAACAATTAGGGTTTCCAAGGCAAACAACAATCCAAACCACAATTAACCAAAATTCAACCAAAAAAAATTAGGGTTTAAGAATTTACGCTGCCCAATTAGTTTGGGGGAATGTAGTACTGGGGGTAGTAGATCTGAAGGTAAGCCATGTACACATCATCTGGCTCCAAATCTTCAGGGATCCCAAATCTAACGCGCTTGCCACCAAAACTTGGCCCAGCAGCACTCCTAGCCCTCCTAGGATGGGACTCAGGTGGCTGGAGCACTTCACCAGCAGTAGTGAGCTCAGGCAAGGTGATGCGTATTTTTGACGGTTTGTATTTAATGGAAGGATTTGAGTGATTTTAATGGTGGAAATTTGAAAGATAGTCTTAGAAGGCAACGACTTCTAAGTTTGATTTTAGGAGCAACGATCCCAAAACCCTAGTTAGCAACTAGTTTGAACCTTAACAAAGTTCTCTTCAAGTAAAAGCTCAATAATCTCAACTTTTAATTCATAAAACGTCCTCCTAAAATAATTGACATACAACTAGTATATATAGGAAAAATAAATCTATCCTACTTGCCCTGCAAGCAAACTAAATAAAAAGCCCTAATAATTAATTAATGAACCAAGAGAGCCCACTAATTAATTAACACAACTTTGGAAGCCCAAGGCCCCATAACTACTACTAAGAAAATAATAAAAACATTATTAAAAACTCACTTGTAAAACCCCTAATTTAAGAGTAAGGTAAAACCAAGAGAGTACCTAAATAAAGCAATAAAAATAGTTACAAGAAAGGGGACTCGATTCACATCACAAGGCAGACTCCCCAGTCTCTGATCAAGCATCTGGGACCCCTACAGCAGGTTCAGCAGCCACCACAGCATCTGAACCACCCTCAGCACCAGGTTTCTAGACCAGATCTACGACGGGAGTTAGTGGATCTCCCTTCTTAGATCCAGAAGCCTTTGAGGGTTTCTCCTCTTCGTCGCTGGAGATATACTCCGTCAGATTAGCCCCACAAATCTTCCTCCTCGTTATAATGGAAGCACTGCGTAATGGTTTCATGATACCAGAACCACAGCGAGGTTTGTGCCTCGTAAAAGATGGACAAGGCGAAGATAGTTTCGTAGCAGAAGAAAGGGACTCGTTTTGGGTTTTCTTAGTCAAAAGAAGCCATGGAGAGAGAGAGGAACAAGTAAAGACAGGGGAAAATCCAGAAATTGAAGAGAGAGAGAGGAGAAAACCCAAAAATTGAAGAGAGAGAAAGAGAGCGTTTTGGAGAGAGGGTAGTTGGGGTATATGAAGATCTAGGGTTGGGGGTGGGTTTTCTAGAAAAAGTTCCAGAATTCAATGCACTCAACCATCTTCAAGATGAATTGAATGCAGATGCATTCAATGAAGGTGGTTGGGAGATGGGAGAATTTAAAAGGTTGGGGGTAATTTTGGTGGGAATGGTTAGGATAAGTAATCTAATGTTAAAGATGATGAAATTAGATTAGGAGTAGTAATAAGGTGTTATTAATAAAATTATAGTTTGGCAGGCAAAAACTTACTAAATGAGGAAAAAAAAATTTAGTTGAAATTTACGAATATTTTTGTCAATTAGGTTAATTTTTTTGTTTGGATGTGAATATATCAATGTGAATTTAGGTTATTTTGTCTGTTTGATGTGATTATATTGCTATTATTTCAAGAATTTGTTGCTGCATATATCTGTATTTATTGTTGGAAAACTGTGAATTGGTAATTGTTTTCGTTCTATTGATCCTCGGATGAATATTAAATTCCATCTTTATAGGTTTGTTTTTGAAATTAAAAGTTCATGTATGAAATTGATTTCATGCTATTCAAGAAGCGTGATTCATCTTTGATTGTTCAGTTAGACGAATGTATAAACATGATGTATCTTTGATTGTTCAGTTAGCGTGATTCATCTTTGATTGGTCGTAATTTATGGGTTTCTGCTATAAGCCTAGCCTATTTTAGTGATGGTTGGTCAAGCCTTGAGCAGGTTTTTGACCTGCGATTATGGATGGTTGCAATTCTAGCAAAAGTCGTAGATTGTGGAAACATACTTCGTATTATATTGCGGTGTCATGTAAATCATTGCGTTTGAGTTGAACTCTACAATCAACATTAGTCATTAAGGTTAGCTTTAACCCATTACGACCTTGTATCAGACATCAGTCATATGGGCCAATCCTTTTGAACTTGGGATGTCTGATTAAGTATGATGAATAAAATCTTGATCTGGAGGAGTGATTGGGTTATATAGCGTGGTGGTGACTTTTGGAAAGTCACTACATACCATCAAATTACGCTTATGCTCAAGCTTAGAACAGGATTGGTGGGGGATTTAGATATCTGTAGTCTTACTGGTGGTTACCCTGTTCCTACATCATAAATAAACTATTAGCAGTATATAACCTTTTATCTGCTAGGTAACTGAACAAATGGCTTACTACTATGACTTCACATCTTATAACATGAAAGGAGTTCTAAGCTTTCAGTGAGGTCTCAGGTTCTTTTTAGCTGACACAACTTGTGGCTTATTAAGTTGTTCAACATCGTCATTCCATTTAAAGTCTGGTTTGCTAGAGTCTCCTGGATTGATCTTTGATTGTATGTATCAGTGACTGGAAAAGTTGACTGGTTCTTGTCAAAGAATGTGTACAAGATGCAGGTTAAGGATTGTGATATATTCACAAGTTAGCGCTGGACGAAGGCATTGATAAGTTAGTGGTTGAAACTGGAAAGTGATTGCTTGGGTTTAATTCAAAATATGCGTGCTCAATCCAGTGGCTTAAGTTCATTTCATTTAATTATTGATGATATTTTAGAATATGTTCTATGGTTGGAGGTTACCATCAAAATTAATATAGTTATCTTATCTTTGTATATAGTGACCTTTATGTAAATGTGGTCAAAATTGATATAGTTATCCTACTTTTGTATATAGTGACTTTTATGAGAATATGATCAAAATTGATATAGTTACCCTATTTTTGTATATAGTGACCTTAATGTAAATATTGTAAAAATTGATATAATTACCTTAAGTTTAGATACAGTGACCTTTATGTAACTAATGTCAAATTGATATAATTACCTTATTTTTGTATATAGTGACGTTTGTGTAAATGTTGTCAAATTTATATATTTACCTTAATTTTATATATAGTGACCTTAATGAAATGTTGTCAAATCAATATAATTACCTTATTTTTGTATATAGTTACCTTTATGTAATGTTACCAAAATCTATATACCTTATCCTATGGGTTGTTTCACACCATCAGATTATCTAGTGAACATTCAATGGCTAAGATTTCTTGTTTTTTGTTTTCACCATAAGCTCTGTTTTCAGCGGAACCTCTCTGTATATATATATATATATATATATATATATATATATAGGTGCAGGTCTTCAGGTTTCATATGATTTTTATTCAAACAAAAATCAAAATCCGAAATTGTGGATCTCAAATATATACCCAAGATTTTCACATAATTTTCAATGGAAAAAATCCGTCGGAAACTGCACCCTTTTTCGCCGGAATATATATCCGCGGAATATAGCGACACTAATTTTCCCTCGCAATTTTACGGCGGAAAATTATTCCGTCGGAATATATACAATTTCCAACAGCATTTTCCGTCGGAAAATATATTATTTACGACGGAATATTCCATCGAAAAAGTTATATTCTGACGGAATTTTATCCGTCGGATTTTTGAGACGGAATTCTACTTTGGTTCAAACCTAACTCCGACAGAATATTTTTCGTCGGAATTAAGCTTTCTGATGGAATTTCCATCGGAAAATGCCAAAATTCCTACAAATAGTTTTCCGACGAAGTGTTCCGATGGAATTCTGTCGAAAAGTTGTTTTCCGACGGAATTTCGAATGTTTCCAACAGATTTTTTTCGTCAAAAAATATTTGTTTTCTTGTAGTGAAAGGTTATTTCTCTTGTAAACCAAACAAGGCCTAAGTCTATAATTCTCGCCTCCAATCATCTCCATCGATAAGTATGGACTACTTCTACGGAATAAAAGACTTGGATAACTATTGTGAATCCTAATGTCGTCAGCCGAGTATGGACCACTTCTAGCTTATATGGGGAGAAGTATTGGCGCATAGGACATATCAATATCAATATATATTATTCAAACTCATGGCAAGACGTGCTATTTGCCATGTGTCACCAATTTTGCCATTTGGCATATGATGTGACGCCACATCACACTAGTTCATTAATGATTGAAAAACTCCATGTATTAACCTCTATATATTATATTTAGTTTAATCTAAAAACTCTTCATACGTATACCACCCTATTTAAATTTCCCTTAAAATGTAACTCCTTGATAATTGCACAATTTGTAAGAAATTAAACATTACTCCATCTTTTTTTTGTGCATCAATTCATAAAATTGTAATTATAGAGTAAAAGATTTGATATATATATATATATATATATATATATATATATATATATATATATATATATATATTACAACTGTAATTATAGAGTAATATTTTTTTTGGGCATTATGGAGTTGTATATATATTGACATCAAATTTATACAGATTTGTTTCATCAATTTTTTTTTTTTCACAACTGATTTATTTATCATTTGCCCTATATTTATAATTGCAAAAAATTATTCTTATAATCAAACCAGCTCATACAAGCAACAGACTACTTAAGCTATCATTTAGCAACAAACCACATGATATATATATATATATATATATATATATATATATATATATAAAACACCCACCACTTAAGCTCTTAGTGACAAACAAGCCAAAATATATATAGTTCGATTAAAGTAATAAATTTATAATGACCCGGGGCATCTCCTGGGCCAATAACTAGTTTGTTTTGAAACAAATAGGATGGTTAAGTTGTAATTATTAACATGAGTATAAATTACCGTTAAATAGGTAAATAGTACCATTAAAAGCTGTGGTGGTATAAATATTTTTCTTATGGTACCAATAAGTATGTAAATTATGAATCAAATATTAATATATTATACCACTGTGAGATATAATAGTACTATTAAGACAACATATACTCTAATGGTATAATATACAAGTATAATAGTACACAAAAAATATCACTGTAACAATAAAAAAAAAAAATTACCTTTACGAATGTTAAAGGAAAAACGGAAACTAATAATCCCACCTTTTCAAAATCTGAAAACAATCTCACTTTTAAACCCCATCAGCTCAAAACGAGCTTTTTTTATCGGTTTGTCAAATTAGTAACCTGTTTAAGAAGGTGACTTGACACGTGTCACCTTCTTATTAGCTTTCGTTTTTTTAAATATTTTTTTTTTTAAAAAAGGATAATAAAAAAAAAATAAAAAAACCCCTTCCCACTTCCCGATCCCTTCCCTTGCCGGACCGACCCACACTTCCTGCTAGACTGACCCACCTCCCTTGCCGGAGCCAACTCCATCACCTTTCCCTTTCCCCTTCCTTGATTCTCTCCCCTGTCGAAATCCCTGCCGGTTTCCCCGTTGATGGGGTGGTCGGGGTAAGCGGTTTCGGGTTGAATGGAGTGGTCGGACTTGAGTGAAGTTTCCGATTCAGATGGGTTTAGGGCTAGGGGTTGGGCGGTATTTCAGGGTGCAGTTTTGGGTGGTTTTCGACCTCGATTTTTGGAGTTTTGGATGGCTGGGCTGGTCTTGTTTAAGAGGTGGGTTTCATGGGTGATTGGGGTGGTCGGGTTTCAAGGCGGCTGGGATGGTCAGGGTTCAGGTTGGTTGGGGTGGTTGACGTTTCAAGGTGGGTGGGGTGGTTGGTGTTAGGGGGCTTTATGGGTGGATGGGGGTGGTCGGGTTTCGGGGTTGCTGGGGTTGTGGTTAGTTGTGGTGGGGTAGTTGAGGTTAGGAGAGAGAAAGAAGGAGGTGGGGTTAGGTGGTGATGTGGTGGTGCTTATGGAAGGATGGTGGTGGCTATGGTGGGTAGCTGAGGTAGGAGATGAGAGATTGAAAAAAATATAGAAAAAAAAATGGTAAAAAAAAAAATAAAAAAAAATTGACCTGTTAAATAGGTTGTAGGTTAAAAGGCTCGTTTTGAGCAAATGTGGGTCAAAGGTGGAATTGTTTGCAGATTTCGAAAAGTGGGATTGTTTTGAACATAAAAGCCAAAGGTAAGATTATTAGTTTTCATTTTTCCAATGTTAAATAACGAACTATTTTACCCTATTATGTGTTTTGAAAACCCATAGAACCTATGTGTCAAGATGTACTCGTCATTTATGATAAGATAATTAAAACTCTCCTACACTAATAATTGTAGCCTTGCGGGGACCTCGGCCGAGTATGGACAACTTCTAGCTTATATGCCATTTGTGGTAAGATATTTAAAACGTGCCTACACTAATAATTGTAGCCTTGCGGGGACCTCGGCCGAGTATGCACAGCTTCTAGCTTATATGCCATTTTAGCTAAGAAATTTAAAACGTGTCTACACTAATAATTGTAGCCTTGCTAAGATATTTAAAACGTGCCTACACTAATAATTGTAGCGTTGCGGGGACCTCAGCCGAGTACGAACCACTTCTACTACGTAGCTTATACTCCGTATGTCATTTAACTCATTTTTGCTAAGATGTTTAAAACGTACCTACACTAACAATTGTAGACTTGTGGGGACCTCGGCCAATAGTGGACCACTTCTAGGCTTCTAGCTAAAACTTTTTCCGTATTTTTATTGTAACACTTAGATTAGATTACTATTCATCATTTTCTTGGACCATATATTATAATTTTCACGTGAGGAAAAATAAAATCATATGCATCTTGTTAGATTCCCTACACGAGTAATACTAGTTCATTTTTTTTTTACTTAATTCAATGACTATAATAATCAAACTATAATGAATCAATTGACACATAGGTATGTTTTGCATTTTTAAATTTATACTAACATCAACTTTATAAGAAATTATTTGTATAAAAATTATATTTATTCAATTGATATTAGTTAAATAATTACGACGGTTTTACTAATTTCAACGACAGTTATAAATTCTGTCGTAAAAATAAGCTTACGATAGCCTATAACTGTCGCAATTTACGACGGTCTGGAAAACTATCGCGAAAAACAATTTTAGCGACAGCCTGTCGTCGCAAAAAATTAAAAAAAAAAAAACCAACCCAACTACAGCAGCCTTCCTTCAATTCACGGCTTCACCTACAATAACCCATAACCACCATCCCCGCCCTTATGAACCACCACCCACTGCCACCACAAACCACCTAAAACCACCAAATTAAACCCAAAAATCACCACCCAAAAACAAAATTTAGATTTGAAATTAAACCCAAAAATTACAAAAAATATGACCATTAAAACCAAGAAAAATCGAAATTAAACGAAAAACAACATAAATCCAAATTAAAATTAAAATAACAAATATAGAAATGAAACGAAAATAACATAAACCAAGAAATTAAAATTAAACGAAAATAACATAAATAAACCAAAATAACAAAAATCGAAATTAATCGTTATTAAACGAAATTAACAAAAATCGAAATCAAAACCAAGAAATATCGAAATTAAACGAAAAATAACAAAATAAAAAACAATTAAAACCCTAATTTAAATAACGAAAATAAACCGACATAATTACAAAAATACACCAAAGAAACAAAACTAAACATAAACTACAACATTAAAAACAAAAATTACACAAAAATCAACATACCTATCTCAAATTTCATCTTCTATGGGCTTACTTGGTCAAATTCGACCAAAAAAACTCCAAATCTGGAATTTTCATGGTCGAAATTGACCTAAAATCCTTAGCTCCAAAAATCGAAACCATGGTCGATTATATGGGGAAATTCACAGCTTAGGTTAAATTTCAAGTTAAATTCATCAACAAAGAAAAAAAAAAAGGAAAACCTTATACCATGAAAAAGCAGAGAATGAAAGAAAAAGGAGATAGGAGAGGGGAGGAGATGGAATTAAGCAAAGAAAGAATAGGAGGAGACGGAAGCAGAGAGAGGAGAGAGAAAGAGACTGGAGACTGAGAGAAAGAGAATGGGAGCAGAGAGAAGAAAGGAGAGCCAGAAAGAGAGAGAAAGAGAAGTGGCGGTTAAAAAAATTTAGGGTTAGGGTGGGAGGAAGGGATGGGTTTTATACCCGTTTTATTTATTTTTTCTTAAATGTTTTTTACGACAGCTTTTGCCGGTTGCTTACGACGGTATTGTAAATTGTCGTAATGTAACATTTTTACGATAGTTTTAAACCGTCGTAGTTATTTTAATTTTTTTTACATTTATTTTAGACACCTTAGCGACAGATAAATGGCCAAAAACCATCACAATTTTGCAATAGAGTAAAAAATTGTAGTAAAGTTACGACAACTAGTAAAAACTGTCGTAAATTTCAAATTTTGCGACAGTTTTATGGGTCGTCGTAATAAAATTGTCGTAGTTTTCCCGGATTCTAATAGTGTATTTAAGAAACAAATCTTTTGCATATAAATATAGCAATATACTTTCTTATTCAATATTCTAGAAGATTTTATATATTTTTCCAAAAAAGCAAATAAACATGTAAATATTGATCACAAATTCTTATATGTGGCTAGTCACATGGTGTGGCCACTTCACATAAACACATATAAGGCAATTAATTAAGTAATAGGGGGTCACGATGATGAGCAAATGAGGTTACCTTAACGTATGTAGGTTATTTAAATGAGAAAAAGGGATTACTCTCTTAAATAAGTGGAATTATTCTTTCATTTTTTAAAACAAAATAATAGGCGTTACTCGAATGAACAAATGGGGTTATTTATTTCTAAATTACTTGATTTTACTCGTAAAATGAATTTGGGTTACTTTTATGGACAAAATGGGGTTACTCGTACATATAAATGAAGATTGCACTTATAAACCAATGTGGCCACACCGCTAGCCACATACAAGACTTACAACACTACAAGAAAACAGGTCATTTCCGACGAAAAAATTCCGTCAAAATCACCCTGAATTCCGTCGGAACAGGTTGTCGGAAGCCCTTTTGTAGGAAAAACGACCTTTTTCGATGGAATTTCCGTCGGAACAATTTTTCCAACGGAATTTTTTCGTCGGAAGAGGTTCTCCGGCACCGAAAAGTCCGTCGGAAGCTGCTAAAAAAAAAAAACTGCACCACCAGCCCCAACCACCCTAACCTACCCTGTCGAGCCACCACTTCCCCACCTAACTAACCCCCTAACCCAAACCATAACCCACCCACCTAGAAAAACGGAAAAAAAACAACCACGCCTAACCACCTCCAACCCACCCACACCAGACACTCCACTCCACACCACCAAGACCAGACCCCCCACCTACCCACCCTAACCAAACCAAACTTCCCCCACCCTAACCCTCACCACCTTAACCCACCTAACCCTAACCCACCAGCCCCACCACCGTAACCCACCTAACCCTAACCCTAACCCACCACCTAACCCTTAACCCAACAGACCCACCACCTTAACCCACCTAACTCTAACCCACCAGAACCCACCAACCGTAAGCCACCTTGCCACCCACCAAAACCCCCACCTAAACCAAATCCCAACCAAATCACCAAACAGATCTAAACCCTTAAAAAAAAAAAAAACACACACAGATCTAAAATCAACACCAAATAGGAAATTTTAAAAAAAAAAATTATACTATACAATTATCTCAAATATTATACATTCAATATACAATCATGTTAAAAAAAAGTTATACACAAAAAATTTGACCAAAATTAAAAGTGGATCTGGTTGTTGATGCGGCGGCTGGTTGTTGATGTTGTTGTTGAGCGGCCGCTGGTTGTTGAAGGTGACGCGAAATGCTGGAGGTGATGCGGTTGTGGTGGAAAGAGGTGACGCGTGGCTACCCGTTGCGGTTGTGGTTGTTGATGTTGTTGTTAAAGGGGAAAGAGGATAGAGAAAGAGAAAGGGGAAAGAGAAAAGCGGAAGAGGCGGTGAGGGAAAGAGAAGAGGAGAGAGAAAGAGAAAGGGGAAAAAGGAGAGAGAAAGAGAAGGGAAGAGACGGAGAGGGAAAGAGAAGAGGAGAAATATAAAGGTCCGGATTTAGGGTTTTAAAAGATTTTGTTTTTAATTATATTCCGTCGGAATTTTCCGACGGACTATAAATCTATCGGAAATTGTAAATTCCGATGCAAAATTCCGTCGACACATATATTCCGACGGATTTGTTAAATTCGTCGAAAATATCTGACAGAACATAAATCCGTCGGAAATTTCGCTTTTTCCGACGGAATTTCGTGTCCGTCGGAATTTGCCTGTTTTCTAGTAGTGCAAAAAAATAGGGGTCGGGATATTAAACCACGGCCGGTATTTGCCAGGTAACGCCCGTATGTTAATATGAACAACATACTTATCTACCCCTTCCTCAAATAACCCTTTCAACTAACCATTATTTTCACTATTAGTTTTCTATCTCTTCACCCCCTACATCTTGAATTTCACCCACCGCCACAATTCATAAATTTAACCACCAACAAGCAAAGCACCAAATTCAACCACCAACAAAATCAACCACCATAATTCAACTACCACCATCGCGTTGAGGCTATAAGGGAGGGGAGGATGTCGGAAAATCACAAAGGCAGGGGAATTAACACCGGCGAGCATGTTAAATTTTTTTTTTTAATTTTCGTTCGTTCGAAAGGAGCTCCTGTAATTTTAGAATCTTCCATAGCACATATTAAAATTTTAGGCGTTCTAGGGGGTAACGCTTGAAATTTTAAAATGTCTACAGGTGGATTCTAATATTCCAGGCATTCATGCCATGGAAGGAAAGTGAGTTAAATTATGCAATATTATTTTTTTAACCTATATATTTTTTTCTCAATGTCTCCTAGACATCTTACCTAACCATTATAAAAGCAATAATCTAAATTTTTGGAGCACAATTACAAGATCACTTTAAACGTTATTTTTTCTAATATCAGAAAATTATACACGTATACAAAATATCAATCCGTCGAATAAAAAGATTGCTAATTAATTTACTATACATGCTAGGGTTGTCCAATTACGGACTTTTCCATCTTTTGATAATTGTTCAAGTTTCTTGAACAACTAAGGGAGATGAAAGAAAAAAAGGCAAAGGAAAGGAGAACACATGTGCAATTCAACATTATTCTTTCTCTCTTTATTTCGTGTTTTAATTTATTTCAGTAGTGGTTTTTTTTCCCCCCAATATTTATGATAGGAAAAATGGAAACTAATAATCCCACCTTTGCCATTTCTGCTCAAAACAATCCAACCTCTCCGAAATCTGAAAACAATCCCACCTTTAATCCGCATCTGCTCAAAATAGTCCTTTTTACAAGTTAAATTTTATTTTTGTTTATAATTTTTTCGTTTAATCTCTCTCCTCCTAGCTCACCTTCCTCATCCATAGCAATCCACCATAACCACCACCACATTACCACGATCTAACCCCCACCCCCACCACCCACGAGCTCACCACTTACCCCGCCTTCTATCCCTCTCCTTTTCTTGCCACCGCACTTCTCCTCTCAACACCGCCAACCACCTCCTCAACACCACCACAACAGCCGCTAAAAGCACCCGCTTACTCTCTCTGTCTCTCTCCACCGTCACCACGCCTAGAAACGAACCTCACCTGATTCTGACCTTACCCGAAAGCCCAAACCCGAGTTAAAAAGGGTTCAAACCTCCTTCACCCAATTCAGACCGGGCAATGTTATAAATTTCGTCGGCGGTGTCGAAGAAAGGCGAATTCAAGACAGAGGGAGGAGATGGGGTGGGGGGAAAGGTTGAGGATGTGGGGGCAGCTACCGCCAAGCGGTGTTCGTCAAGGGGCTGAAATTTGAAGGAGTAGTCGTTGAATGGAGTTTTGAACACCAGGATGGGGGCTGGTTCAGGTGGGATCGGGAAGAGGAAGGGGAAAGGGGATGGTTTTTTTTGTAAAAAAAAAAATTATTATTTTCTCTTATTAATTTTGTATTTTTTTTAAATAAGACTAATCAGAAGGTGACACGTGGGCCACATGGCTAGTCACCTTCTAAAATAGGTTACTAATTTTCACAAACCGATTAAAGGACTGTTTTGAACAGATGGGGGTCAAAGGTGGGATTGTTTCTAGATTTCGAAAAAGTGGGGTTGTTTTGAGCAGAAAAGGTAAAGGTGGGGTTATTACAATAAGGAAAAATGGAAACTAATAATCCCACCTTTGCAACTTTAGCTCAAAACAATCTTACCTTTTCGAAATCTGGAAACAATCCCACCTTCGACCCCATCTGCTCAAAATGATCCTTTTTACCCATAACCTGTTTAGCCAGTTAATATTTTTTTTTTAAAATTTTATTTCTTAAGCTCTCCTCTCTAACCTCTTCAATGGCAGTTCCACCATTATCACCACCCCTTCCATAACCACCACCTCATCAACACCACCACACCACCACCTGACCCAACCTTGCTAAAAGAACCCCCCACCCAACCTCGCCTAGTCCAGCAGCCCTCCCACACAACCCCGAAACACCAGAATTCCACCTGACCTTAGCGACCCCGTGACCCACCTGACCTCCCGCTACAAGAAAAAGGTCCATTTCCGACGGATGTGTTCCGACAGACACGAAAAATCCGTCGGAAAAAACAAAATTTTCGATAGATTTAAATTTCGTCGGAAATTTCCGACGGACTTTCGATGAAAAATCTAAATTCGTCGGAAATTTCCGACAGAATTTAAATCCATCGGAAAATACTTAATTTCCGACGGATTTTCCGTCGAAAAATAATTAATTTCCGACGGAATTTTAGTGACTTTCGATGGATTTCCCACTTTGTAAAAAAAAAAATAAAAACAATAAACCCCCCACCTGCTCTATCATTTCTCTTTTCCGCCTTATTTTTCTGTCATTTATCTTTCTCTTTCCTCTTCTCCTTTTCCCTTCTCCTTTTCTCGTTCTTTCCCCTTCTCCGGAGGATCCTTTTCTCTAGTCCTCTCATTCTCCTTCCCTCTCTTCTTCGGTCTCCTCCTTCTCTCTTCTTCTTCGATCTCCTCCTCTCCTCTTCTTTCCCCTCTTTCTGACTACCTCAAATGGCGACACCACCGCAACAACAACGACACCACCATCGCAAAGCAACAACAACTAACAATTTTTTGTGGTGGTTCTACGGTGGCGCAGCAGCAACAACAACAACATTAAACGCGGCGGCCCGTCACCCACTTTGAAGATTTTTTGTAGATCTAGGTTAAATTGTAGATCTAGGTTAAATTGTAGATCTAGTTTTATTTTTTTAAAAAACAATTCTAATTATAATTAATTTTTGATATAATTGTAATGTTATTTTATTAATTTCAGAAGATAATTGTATATTTATTTGTTTTGTTTGAATTCAATTTTTTTTTTTATTTTTTTCCGAATCTTTGTGAATGTTTATGGTGGTGGTGGGTGGCTAATTTTGTATTCTGATTTTATTTTGGGTGGCTGTTTTTTATTTTGGGGGTTCGGGTTGTGAGGTGGGTGGTGGTGGTTGGTAGATTTGGGCGGCGAGGTGGAGATAAGAGATTATTTGGGTGGTGGGTTGAGGATAGGGGTTAGGTTAGGGTGGTGGGGAAGGATACAGGTTAGGGTGGTGGGAGGGTTTTTCGGGCAGGTGGTTTGGTTGGAAAACGTTGGTGGTGGTGGTTGGTGGATCTGGGTTAATTTTCGGTTAGGGTTTGGTGGTGGTCGTTGGTGAATCTGGGTTAGGGTTCGGTGGTGGTGGCTGATTTGGGTGGGTCTGGGTTAGGGTTTGGTGGTGGTGGTGGATCTGGGTTAGTTTGGGGAGTGGTCTGATGGTGGCCTGGGCTTAGGGTTAGTTAAGGGCTGGTGGTGTTCTGAGGTGGTGATACGCCGTGCCGGTGGTGGTGCGGCGTGTTTTTTTTATTTTATTTTATTATATCAGTTCCGATGGAATTTCCGTCGTAAATTTTCGGCGGATTTGTGTCCGTCAGAAATTTCCGACGGACTTTTCCGGGGCTGGAAAATCTCTTTCGACGAAACAATTCCGTCGAAAAAGGTCGTTGTTTTTCCTACAAAATCTTTTCCGACAACCGGTTTCAACGGAAATTCCGTCAGAAACGGGTATTTTCGACGGAATTTTTCCATCGGAAATGGCCTGTTATCTAGTAGTGTCCACCGAATCAGAAAATTCGGCCACCTGACCCATGCGATATATCTTGAACACCAATTGGGTCTTTCATTAAACCACCTTGCAATTGTTGAAATTTTTCTTCTTCTTTTTCTTGCTATTATTATTATTGCAATTGTTATTGTTGTTGTTGTTGTCACTCTTCTTCTGGGTTTACGACATTTGACATGGTCTACAATTGTGGAGTTTGAGTGGTCTGATGAAATTGCGTGCAAATTGCAATTGGTGGAGTTTGAGTGGTCTATAATTGTGGGTCAGGTGGGATGGGGTATGGTTGAGACTTGGGTGTACTCTGTGTTAGGCTCTGGTAAGGGGAGGGTGTAGTGGTTGGGTCCGGCGGGCGGCTGGTCTGGCAAAAGGAGGGGCTCTGGTAGGGAGGAAGGGGAAAGAGGGATTAATTTTTTTTTTTCCTTTTTTGTTTTTTAAATTAATAAAAAAAAATCAATCAGAAAGTGACACGTGGTAAGTTACCTTCTAAAACAGGTCACCAATTTCACAAACCGGTAAAAGGCTTGTTTTGAGAATATGAGGGTTAAAGGAGGGATTGTTTCCAGATTTTGAAAAGGTGAGATTGTTTTGAGCAGAAATGACAAATGTGTGATTATTAGTTTTCATTTTTCCTTACAATAATAAGACGTTCATTGCATCATTACATCAATTTGTTCACGCTCTATATTTGATGTGTATATTTTGTCAATTTTTTAGTACAACTAAATTTATATTGAATCACTTTTAAATAGACTGTGCATGACACGGGTTCTAAACTAGTTAGATTAAATAAATACCACCATTCAACATTCATATTTAATTGAGGACAAATCTCTATCATGTAAGGGAAGATATGAGAGAGTGGTGTCTGCATACATAATGAAATGTTTATGATACCCTTATACTTTTTTACATTTCGATTGTTAAAGAAAAACAAAACTAAAAATATAATAAGTGATAAACAAGGCAATGAAGACATAATTGTTCATTTTTCTAATGTTAAATATTTTTTTAGTACACTACTAGAAAACAAGCAAATTCTGACGGGCTGGTTCCGACGCACCCGAAATTCCGTTAGAAAAAGCGAAATTTCCGACGGATTTATGTTCGTAGGATATTTTCAACGAATCTAACAATTTCATCGGAAATCCGTCGGAAATTTTGGACGGAAATATAATCCGTCGAAATATATGTGCTTTTCGACGGATTTTTCCGTCATAATTTACAATTTCCGACGGAATATAATAAAAAAAATTAAAGTGTTTTTACAAAACCCTAAAAGGCTAAAACGCAGCCCCTTCCCCTTTCTCTCCTATTTCCGCCACTCTTTTTCTCTCCTCTTCTCCTCTTCCTCATCTCTGCTCTTTCTCCTTCTATCTCTGCTCTTCTCCTTCTTCTTTTCTCTCCCCTTCTCCTTTTCTCCATCTCTGCTCTTTCTCCTTTTCTCTCTCTCTTCTCTTCTCCTTCGTTCTCCCCATATCCTTCTCTTCTCCTTCTCTTTTCTTTCTCGCCGGCATGGGGTTGCAGTGTTCACGATGCCCATTTGTTCTTCTTTCTCGCCGGTGTCGAGCTGCGGTGTTCTCTAGAAATTAATGGTTATTAAGGTCAAATTTAACCATGAAAACTTTACATCTAACATTATTCTAAATTATTTTTTTTCTATTTACGAATTTTAAGTAATCAAATTGATGATTTTAATCTAATATTATTCTAAATTGTTTTTTCTATTTACTAATTTTGGCATTAAAGAAGAGAGAGAAGTGCTCGTTTATATGAAAATATCATTAAGTTTTTACTTAAATTGTATACTAATTTGGCATTAACAAGTTATGCCTATCTTCACCCCGTTTATTTATTTCTTTGTCTAATTTAATTTACGATAGTTATTTATCTTGTGTGATAAACCGTAATAATTATTTGAATTAATCTGTGGTTGCTTCATTGCTTGTATAGTTGTATCGTTGCCAAAATAAATGTCGTGTCGGCAATGTCCCTACACCAACAATTGTATCTCAGCCAAATAATATCTAGAGTGGAGCAACCACAGTCCACACAGTGAATTTAATCTTGTCCAATTCACTCTATAAATAGAACCCACTCCAATATAAAATTTTCCAATACCAAAAAAATATATTCCAAATTTGAAGAAACATGGCAGGATTACCGAGGCTTATCACGTTGATGAGAAGCTCACGTTTCTTCCAATATGAAACAGAAGAAGGGGAATTGCACGCGACCGTGCGAAATACATCTGATACAATAATTAGTGAGAACAACTTCACCTTGTTTGAAGTGAAGAGTTCAAAAGTTCATCAGGGTATGGTCCACATCATAAGTCTCTACAATAACAGGTACTTGCGGCTCAACCCAACCGGAGCGTTTATTTCTGCCACTGCAGACGAGCTCGAGGAAGACCGTGCCGAACGGTCTTGCACTTTGTTCAGGTTTGTCATCTCCGGCAACAAAGTGCGCTTTTTCCACCAGTCCGATAATGTTGAGCGGAATGTGGTAGTTTATCAAGGTGGTATCCTCGGAGTCCAGGGTAGTGTTCTTTTACTTTACTTTGTATTTAGATTGTATCTCGGCTTTCCACTTATTTATTATTATTATTATTATTATTATTATTATTGTGAGCAATAATTAATGAGTTGTGGCATGCATGGATGAATGACACAAAAGCAGGTATCAACATTACATATAACTTGGAATTTACTGACATGACCAACTTTGTAATCTTGCCGAAGCACGTAATGTTCAAAGGGGATGATGGGAATTACTTAAGAGCACGTAAAAATAAAAATCTGGCGTTCGTTGCCAACGACCCCACGGATCCGAGAGTGCACCACATTGCAAGGCTTTCATCACCTCGTGTTGCTCGTTTTAGCCTACTGTCCCCCAGATTCAATCTGTACTGGCAGAGGATGAACGGTGATTGGCTCCAATGCAACTCCAGCGTACCGTTTGCGACGAACACGACCTTCCGTCCAGTGAGGCAGGGTTTTGGTGACCAGAACAGATCCATAGCTCTGTTGAATACGACTAACAACAGGTACTGTGAGAGATGGACCCAAGGGGGGAGCGCTGGTCGTCTTAGAGCTTCCTCCTCGGGCATTGTACGTACTGCGCTGCTGACAGTGGAGGAGGCAATCCGGGATCGAGAAATCTCTGACATCAGGTATCTATGCTACTCTCTCCGTTCCTCAATAACCTTAGATATTACCAGATCCAGGATTTGGGAATGGGGGTATGAAATGAAGTTCAATAAAAAAAAAAAATTACAAAATAATATGTCTATTGCAATAATTTTTTCCTAACTAAATTTTGAGTTAATAAATCATAAATTATTTTACTTTGTATTAGTATTTGCGTGTACGATACACCCCATCCTCCGACAATAAGTCTTATAATTGAGTAAATAAATATTTTTGTGGGCTAAAAAATAGATTATCTAAGAGACTTGTTATTTGTACTACATAATAGTACCTAAGAGACCACCTATTAGATACAGGGGTCTCTTTTCTTATTAGTTTTTTTTTTAAATTTTTTTTTTTTTGGCGGAATGGGGGTACAACTTTCACTTTGTACCCCCTAGATCCGCCTATTAGGTATCTTGACATCAATTGTTTTTATAGTTTTTATTAGGACTTTTTGTCAGAAACTACCTAATAATATCCAAATTTTGTGATAAACTACCTAATATTTTTTTTTTGTGAGAAACTACCTAATCAAGGTAAAATGTTGTAAAAAAACTACCTACGAAAAGGTAAAATATTATAAACTACTATCTATACCGGATTTCCATTGGTGATCGAACTCAAAACACTCTTGAAACCACCGCTTTCATTCTCAAAACTAACACAACTTGCTTGAAATCGGATCGTCTCCACCATGCCTAAACCACCTTCCAACCCCAAAACCACCATCCTGAAGCACTATTCTACCCCGAAAATAATCTTGCCACCTTGAAAACCATCCATCACGGTAGTTTCGGGGGGTATTTTGATGAGGTTGATCAACGTCGTGATTAGGCAGTTTTTTTACAAGATTTTTTTTTATTAGGTCAAAGGTAGTATCTTACAACACTTTACCTTTTATTTGGCAGTTTTTACAATATTTTTTTTATTAGGTAGTTTCTCACAAAATTTAGGTTTTATTAGGTAGTTTCTCACAAAAGCCCTTTTTATTAATATGTAACTAAATATAATAAAAGTCGAAGATGTGCAATGGAGAACAAGCAAAAAACAATTGAGAAATCTATTGATGAAAGGAATAAATAATAATCTGTCTTAATTCCTCAAATTTAACTCCAATAATGTTGTTAGTCTATTTTTACACATAATGATGTGTATTTATTTGGATTATATATGAGTCGAATTTCAGAATCTGATCTGGATCGAACTTTGTTGATCAACTAATAACAATGATCAAATTTAAAGCAAATCTTTGAACAATGAGTTTGCCCTAGTTACTCTCGGTGATAAATAATTTTTGTTTATCATATAACAATTTTGTAAATAAATTAAATCAACATCTCTATCAAATCACCATCAACTGTGGAGCTCACATTAAAGAAAAAATTGTCGATTTATTTATAAAAATGTCATGTGATAAATAGTTTTTATTTATCATCGAGAAAAAGTAATAGTACTTTCTCTCGAGCAATAGAAGTTTAGAATTTTAATTTCAATGGACTGATATTTTTTTAAAAAATACTAAAAGTATCATTTTATGAATATTTTATTTATTCCTTTTCTTATATATTTCCTCTATCGTTTGTTACTTACTTTAATTCTCATTTTACACTATTCACACTTTTTACTAACCATAATATATTTTATTTATGTTGCATCTACTTTTTCTCCCCCACATATCTACTTTTTCACATGGTATTTGGGACTACGTATCTATCTCGCACAAGTCTCAACCTATTTTATTTTCTGAAATTTC
Source organism: Chenopodium quinoa (assembly GCF_001683475.1). Classification (NCBI taxonomy): domain Eukaryota; kingdom Viridiplantae; phylum Streptophyta; class Magnoliopsida; order Caryophyllales; family Amaranthaceae; genus Chenopodium; species Chenopodium quinoa. The sequence goes on along the minus strand of NW_018742205.1, from coordinate 7,367,487 downwards.
TTAAAATGAGAAGAATGAAAAGGATAAAATGTACAAAAGTTTTTCATTAAATATGCATAATTGCTTTTCAAACTGATAAAAATTTAAATTTTCTAGAAAATCAGAAAATGTGTATATTATGTTCAAAACTTGTGCACATCGAATTTGAGTCAAATTATTTATTTGCACATTTGGTTTAAAAAATATGCACATTCAGTACAAAAATTATGCACATAAAATCTTTTTCGTCTTTCTCATTTTAAGGAACTTCTCATATATATATATATATATATATATATATATATATATATATATATATATATATATATATATATATATATATATAGAATAAGAAATTTAGCTATGATACGTTCATTAATTATGATTATCATATTCATGCATTATTTTTTCCATACAATGACTTTTATATAAATTGAATAAGATAGAGTGGATGTCAACTACTTTAAATGATTTTGCCTGATGGAGGCATACCCAAGTTTTGGGATCGAATCATATCTACATCATATAGATGGATAGGTAGTTAAAAAAAAAAAAAAAAAAAAAAAAAAAAAAACCGCATCCCAAATAAAAGTGCTAAAAATGTTGGTACAGGTATCGTCTGGAGGATGCACGCATCTACAATATGATTCCTCTAGAGTCCAGAAGCCAAATTGTGTATAACTATGGCGATAATGAAGAGATACAAAAGGTGTCATTCACCTACAGCGAGGTGATAGAGGAGAAGTTCAGCTCGTCACATTCGTGGAAACTGTCGGCCAAGGCTACCATCAGGGTTAGATTGATCCCAGTGATACTTCAGGGGAAACTGACTACAACTGCAAGCTACGGAGGTAATTTCCCTTTTTAATTTGGGAATTGTCTGACCATTTACTTAGAGGGAGCCCCAATTCCTCATCATGAAGAACGCTTTTGTTCCTCATAATGAAATTTTGGAAAATAATGTGATGTTTTTCACTAGTAAGACCGCCTGTTAAATTTGAGTGGACCTCTCTGCTTTTGACACATAATCCATGAGGAACAAAACTTGTACCTCACATTGAGGAACAGGGAATTACTCATTTACTTTGATCCACATAGTAATAATTTCATCAAAACGTACGACAGGTAGTGTTGAATGGTCCCAAAAGAAAACAATTGAGAGAACAGTGACTGGCTCCACAACCGCTACAGTACCAGCAAGGAAAGCTAGAAGGGTGACCTTGATAGTTGGACAGGGTTTCATGGACGTCCCTTACTCTTACAGACAAAGGGACATCCTTATGGATGGAACCTTCGAGGAAAAGACTATGCACGATGGCCTTTTCTCGGGTCTCAACACATTTGAATTACAGTATATTCTCGGTGAAGCTGAAGACCTTCCTCGTAGTGCTAGGCCGCCAATAGGCCATGGTGACATTGTCATCGTGCCAGGTGAGACCAAGGTCCTCTCTACAATGGCCATCTCGCGTGAAGTCGATGTGGAAGGAAAAGAGGATCCGGAACTAGCTCCAATGGAAGATCAACAAGATCCCCTGCCAAGGCCCTCCAAGCTTTAGTTACTTGCATACACTAGGTCGGTGTTCTATTAATAATGTGTGTTTTCCTATAACACACGTATTGTTTTTGTTATTATGGTTGTACTTTGCTTGTTTTGAGGGTGCATTGTCATTCAATAATTCTACTCCTTTTGTTTAATTTTCTTGTTTCATATCCAACTCTGTATGTTATGTTATTTCCTTTGTTTCTTTCTTACCCCTTTTCATATTAATTAAGTTCCAATAAAGTATGTTTTTTCTCCACTTTCCTTTCTTTGATTTCTAAATTTTAAATTCTTTATTTGATTATTTATATTTGTATAGAGATTAGAGAGCCATAAAGTCTTGGACTCTTGGATACCATGTTGGTTTCAATAACTGTGTTATGTCACACTTTTATATACTCCGTATGTGTAGCTTTTACTGATTTTGCTAGAGATGGGAAGTAAGATTCGTAGCTCTTAAAAAAATAGAGATAAAGAAATAAGATTCGTACTCGGCTGGCCCATTAAATAATCGAGGTCCATACTCGGCCAGGTTCCTGCAAGGCTACAACAATCTAATATTATATCATATTATCATATATCACTAATATATAAAGCCGATTTCGCAGTCAGGGCACGAAACAACGATACTTGATATTCTAATTTTCGTCAAGCGTCGTGTCACGTAGGCGACAAATAGGTATTATTGTGACATATATGATGCTAAGTAAGCAATTTTTGGATAGATTTTTTTAAGATAAAATTGTTGTATAGAGTTTTATTATCACTATACTTCTAATATTTTATATATACAAAATTAATCATAACTTTTAATAAATACCGTATAACTCGATTTTACGGTCTCGCAGTCAGGACACGAAACAACGACACTTGGCATTCCAGTTTTTCGTCAAGTGTCGTGCCACGTAAGTGACAAATAGGTATTAGTGTGACACATATGATGCTAAGTAAGCAATTCTTGGATAGATTTTTTTAAGATAAAATTGTTGTACAAAGTTTTATTATCACTATACTTCTAATATTTCATATATACAAAATTAATCATAACTTTTAATAAATATCATATAACTTGATTTTATTTCCATTATAAAATTCGTTTCAAAAAGTTCTTTAAAATAAGATCCATTTATAATGTATTTAATTTAGTTACAAAAATATTAGGGAATCAGTAAAAATAAGTTTTAATCAGTAAAATTAATTTTAATTTGGTAAAAATACTTCCAGTTCAGTAAAAATAATTTAAGTTCAATAAGAATAATTTCAAGTCAATAACATAGGTATCTATTTACAAACAAAATTACAATAAAGTATTATTATATAAATATAAGACATATGATATAATATGTTTAAATATCCTACATTATCAGAACGAATTATTTGAACGTATTTAACATTAAAGTAAAAATAGTATCTTAAAATTTTATCAACCATCTGGGCATTGTTCGGGCACAAAACTAGTACACATATAAAGGGGAGTTTTTTTCCGAGTTTTTAGAGAGTCACGTAAGATTTAATTTTCTTAGCGCGCCATGTAAGATTATAAATTTTAGTTGTAGCCAATTAAATAAGAGATTATTAATTTCTTTTAGAATTACATACAAGTACTCTGTATAAGCTACAATTTATTTTTATTTTTTTTTCCTCTCTTTTGAAAAGGTAAGAAGAAATAAACATTAGGAAGCGTATAAGCTACAAGTGGTCCATGCTCCGCAAAAGTCCGTATAAGGCTACATTTATTACAAATGTTTACTGTAGGCACGTTTTAAATGCATCACTAGTGTATGGTTTGGGTATTGCACCGAGTTGCTACTTTAAAACATAATGTTAGTAAAAAAAAAAATAAAAAAAAAAAAATAAAAAAAAAAAATAAAGAGGATTTAGATAGAATAATCTTTTATTGTCTTGAAATTGTTAATGCTATTCTCTTTATTCATTTTTTATAGGCTACATACATAATTATTCTTTTATCTGTTGTTGTGCTTTTTTAAAGATATATTTATTTATAAAAAGAATATAAATTACTATGGGCTAAGATGGTAAGTAGTGTGATCTTATATTCATAAACTGTTGCATCCACCATACAGGTTGTCACTACTTTCACTTCTAAGAAGTAATCTGCTTGTGTATTCACGTTTTAAAACAAACTAGTGTGTGACTCGGACTTTGCTCCGGGTGGTACTTTAAATAATTTCATTTTTATATAGATGCTTTACAAGACTTATTAATTTTTTTAACGCGGCAAATTATTAGAATATGATGACAACAATAATTCATTTTGGATTTTTTTTGCTTTTATTGTACATTATAATACTTGTATGTATTTATATATAAATATGGATTAATAGAGCATAATTATATTCTAGCTAAGATAATAATACAAGTGGTTTTCATTTAATGAGGTTTGGAGTTCAATAAAGATGGATCTAGGAACTTTGTATAGGGAGGGTCGTATAAACTACGAAGTATAAGAATTATTGATCTAAAAAAAACACAAAAAAATTGAAAGTAGTGGCATTTGAACCCCTTACGTAGGGGCTCGAGGAAGGGTATTATGACGTACTAACTACTACTCCCTCCGTCCCTTAATTTTTGCCCCATTGCAAAAATATGGGTTAAATTTTTAAAACTTTGACTATGAATTCTCGTTAATCTATAAGTGATAATATATTCATGTGGGATCTTGTTAGAATCATCTCATTGTATAGTTAATTAATATCAAATTATTATAATTTTTACGCGTATCAAAATGAAAATATATGCGTTTGAAAACGCGTTTTAAAGACCGTGAAAAGTCAAATGGGGAAAAAAATATAAGGAACAGAGGGAATAGAAACCAACTCATCTAACTATCTTTTACAAATATATCAATTTTATCTATAAAACTACTACAAAAATCTGGGCATGGGGTGGGCCATGGCCTAGGCAGGCCCGCCCCTAAATTCGTCCTTGGGTTTCAAATCTCTTACTAAGCATTGTTAATTTAGATCATTGAATGATGATGTGGCATGATGCTAAAGGTTGTAGAATAATGATGTTGCATGATACTGGGGTAAGAAAGGATACACATGGCCAGATAGATTTTGTCTAAAAAGTTAATGTACATTCTTTAGAAGATTTCAGCCAGGTTCCTCTTACAAATAGCTTAATAAGCATAATCTCATTACTATAAGCACAAGTATAGATAAAAAAAAGAAAAAAAAATTAATAAAATAAAATAAAAAAAGAAAAAAGAAAGAAAGCTATCATCCATGGTTTTGGATATGCAAAACTTACACCTAAAGAATCAGCAGATAGACAGTGTTAATCACTTGGCCTTAGCAACACGTTCTATAAGCACAAAGAGTCGAAAGACTTGTTTAGTGTTTGCATCCCTACTCCAAGCTCGTCCTTGATGATCCACATAATTCACAATATAAGATGTTAAGAGGCAACTGTTTGGTCTGTGATTGAGGACTTCAAGATTTAGGTATTAACACTGGAAGTTTTCATGCAGTTCGCGGTCACCTGTTTATAAATATAAGTACAATGTCTTCAGAGTGACATTCGAAATTTCAAGCAACAATGGATGATCTGAAACACAAACTGCATTACTTAAAAACATACAATAAAAAAAAAAAAAAAAGATCTGTTTGGGTCCAATTTAGTCAAAATTGGGCCTGAGCACTAAATGATCCAATTAAAAGCCCAAGGTCAAGGTTCAACTCTCCAATTGCTCAAAAGTCAAAAGTCAGCCCACAAAGTAAGCCAGTTGGGCTAAAGCCCAACCTCTCCAAGTATGATGAGGTATAAAAGCCCTCATATTAACACATTCAAAGGAGATCGGACAGAGAACACATACATTATCACATACATTATCTCATACACCGATTATTCCAATTTCATATGCTCATTCTTGCATTGAGAAATACTCCACAAAAGCCTCAAGCTACAAACTCTCTTGCATAGTGTCTTCCTTTTTACACATTGTACTGACTTTAGCATCGGAGGGGCCTTCCTCGGAAACACCCCCGAGGCTAGTTTACGTGTGTTCACTGTGCAGGAAACCTTCGGCCCAACACAGCTTGGATCGAATCCAGTCTTCTCCATTTCAGTGGACCTTCGGCAAGGTCCCATTGTTTTCAACCGAAACAATTTGGCGCCGTCTGTGGGGAAGACTTTCAAAAATCTTTAAGCCAAATTCCTAACCAAGATCATCTTGCAATTATCTTAGCAGCCATGGCTAAGAACCGCAAGAGCAAAAGCCTCCGTCAAGGAGCGGGCGAAAAGCCTAAAACCCCTACACCATCGCCCACGCCGGACCGGAACTCTCCCAAGGGTGCCGGCTCGGGGGGAGGATCACACAAGGAGGATTCCCTATCTCCTATAATGCATGACTCCCAATATAGGCCGGACCACTCTCGGTCTAGCAGGGGTCAGTCTGATCATAGGACATATTCGGTGTCCCGAAGCCAACCATCGGCTGCACGGCCTCATGCCCACACTCGGCCGGGGACCCCTTTGACGGGGCCCAGTTCGGAAGAGGTGGCAAGAGCGCTGGCAGTACTCATGGAGGCAATGAGGGCACAGAATATGCCACCGCCTCGTGATCGAACTCCTCCGCATACCCGGCATCAGCGGAGGAAGTTAGACCATGACGGTGGGAAGCTTCCTTCCTTCCGGGAACTGGAAGAGTGGGAGGAGGATTCTTGGAAAAATGAAAAACAGAGGAAGAAGAACTCTCAATTATTTAAAGGATCCTCATCCTCAAGACCAGCAGCGCATAAGAGCAGCAGCTCAGCTTCTCGGCCAGAATCTACTCGCCGGGAACCTGAGACTGCTTGCAGAGGCGTCCTTGACCGACTCGGCGGCCAGGAACCGAGCGTGCGTAGTCGCCTCACGTTCCCTGCAGCCGAGGCCCAGACTTCCCAGCCAGGGACGAAAACCACTCCTACCTCTCTAAGAGGGCGGAGCGCGGTCCCTTCGGCCAGGAACAAGGGCAAGGCCATTATGCTTCCCGCCAGTTCACCATTCGAGCAATGGATACTGGAAGAGCGCGTACCCACGGTTAAAATACCGTCGCATATCACATATGACGGGACCACGGATCCGAAGGACCACGTGGCCTCGTATGAGACTCATATGCATCTTTGCCCTAGATCCGAGGCGACTTGGTGCAAATATTTCCCAACCACTCTCAAGGGGGTCGCGCAAGCGTGGATCTCCAAGGGAGTAAGGCAAGGCTCCATAACAGGTTGGGATGATCTGTCCTCCAAGTTCAGGAGCAAGTTTTCCACGGCAAACCGCCGAGAGAAGACTACCGCAGAGCTCATGGGTCTGCAACAGGGGGAAACTGAAAGCCTCCGAGACTACCTGACCCGTTTCAGTAACGAGTCATCAAGCGTCTCTCAGCTGGACCAGGGGCTAGCTGTTTTTGCAATGCAGAATGGCCTTCAGCCAGGAAAATTCCTAGACTTCATGGTCATGCATACCCCGCAGACCTTGGAGGAAGCTCTTAGTGCTTCGGATAAGTTCATCCGAGCCGAAGAATGGAATAAAGCAAAAACCCAACCTCAATCCGGGGGAGGGAAACAGAGGCAAATACCCTTGTCTGAAGGCCAAGGCCATAAGGCAAAGGGAAAATCAAAGGCCTCGGAGCCATCTTCGGCCAGCGACCTAAAGAAGGACAGGTTTGCCTCATACACAGGCAGATACGAGTCCTACACTCCGCTCTCTCTTCCACGCGCCAAAATTTACAGTGTGACGAAGGAGGAGCAGAGTTACCGAAAGCCGAGACCACTCCCAGAGTGGTATCAGCGAAAAAATAAAAATCAGTGGTGTGAGTTCCACGAGTCTTCGGGCCACAACACTGAAGAGTGTATCCAGCTGAAGGACCAGATAGAAGACATGGTCCGGAAGGGATACTTGAAAAAATACATCGCGGATCACCGCGAGAAAAAAGAATCCGAAAGGTTAGCAAAGGACCCTCGGCAGGACCTTGATTTCCCTCGGAAAAACAGTAAAAAACCGGAGGGGAAATTCCCTCCGATCAATGTTATCTCGGGAGGAATATACTCTCGGAGGGAGCACAAGCGTCACCTTAGAGCTTTGACTCACCAGGTGAACAACGCTGACATTCAATCTCCCCAGTCGCCGGTGCCGAACATGACGTTCACAGCCGCCGACTGCCGGGGGATTACGTTCCCTCACGAGGATCCGTTGGTGATCATCGCCACGGTGGCCAACCACGACGTCAGTAAGGTCCTTGTTGACGGTGGCAGCGGAGCAAACATTCTGTTCCGAAAGGCCTACAACCAAATTAAGCTGAAGCCCAAGCACCTTACGCCGGTACCCTATCCGGTATCCGGGTTCAATGGGGCTTCAACTTATCCAGATGGGAAGGTGACACTTCCTGTCACCATCGGTTGCGATGAGGCAGCCCGGAACGTCATGATTGAGTTTTTGGTCATCGACGCTCCTTCAGTGTACAACGTGATTTTGGGGAGACCCATAATTCACGAGATCCAAGGGGTCGTCTCAACTTATCATCAGCTGATGATTTACGTCTCAGACGCCGGCTTCCCCGAAAGGATACAGGGCAACCAGAAGGACGCCCGAAGGTGCAACTACCTCAAGCCATCCAGTAGTCGCCCAGATAACGACAAGGATGATGAGGAGAAAGAAAAAGAAAGAGAGCCAAGCACAAAAAAGCCGAAAGGCCTAAGTGCTTCGGCCCAAGGATCAGTGCCCAGAGAAAAAGGTCCCGAAAGGGAAAAGGTTGACTCTTCATCTGAGCCGAAAGACTCAGAGAGCCAGCCGAAGAACACAAAGACTGGGACACCTGCTGACATTGGCAGCAGACCAGATTCTGAAGAGTCCAGTCCATCGGCAATGGACATGGACCAACAGACTGAAACAGCAGAGTTGGCCGAAGGAGATGCTGAGAAATGTGTAACAATCGGGATGGACCTTGATCCTAACACCCGTTGTGAATTTATTCAGCTCCTGCGGGATAACAGAGATGTGTTTGCTTTCTCGGCAGCTGATATGCCCGGGATAAGTTCAGACCTCATCTCCCATAACCGAAGGGTCCATGCAAGGCCTCTCAAAATTGGGGATCTTGTCCTTCGGAATGCTGCTGCAGTTCAGAAAGGCCGAATCCATGGGAAGCTCTCAGCTACATGGGAGGGACCTTACGAAATTTATGATGAGCTTCAGCCAGGGACATACCGACTTCGGCAGTTGGATGGAACTGAGTTGAAGAATCACTGGAATGCTGATGTACTGGAAAAATACCATGTGTAAACCCTTCGGGGCAGAACAATCTTTGTAAGTACATTTTGAACTAATGACAGGCCTTGGAGCCGCCATTTATATAAAATTTACAACTTTTTATCCTTTCAAAATTTTCTTTGTTCTATCTACTCTTTGAGGGTTTTTTATTCAGCCTCGTCTGAAGCCTTCGCCTTCGGGTAACTGGGTTTCAGATTGCTGACAAAACCTGTCTTTTTAAAGAACACCGGTCTTTCAGCTGAAGTCAAACTTCAGTAAGACTTGTTCTCCAAAGACATGAGTCCATGGACAATTCTGGGATATTGCCTTAACTGAGCCTTGTATCCCAGAGAGCCATTATCCGAAACATTGCCTTAAGTTGGCCCTGTGTTTCGGGTATCCATTTTTCAAAGATAGCCAGAAAATCAAGGATAACAGCAACAGTTGAAAATTTTTAAATCAGCCTCGTCTGAAACCTTCGCCTTCGGGTAACTGGGTTTCAGATGGCTTACAAAACTCAGTCTTTTTAAAGAACACTGGTCTTTCAGCTGAAGTCAAACTTCAGTAAGACTTGTTCTCCAAAGACATGAGTCCATGGACAATTCTGGGATATTGCCTTAACTGAGCCTTGTATCCCAGAGGGCCATTATCCGAAACATTGCCTTAAGTTGGCCCTGTGTTTCGGGTATCCATTTTTCAAAGATAGACAGAAAATCAAGGATAACAGCCTTTTTAAATCAGCCTCGTCTGAAACCTTCGCCTTCGGGTAACTGGGTTTCAGATGGCTTACAAAACTCAGTCTTTTTAAAGAACACTGGTCTTTCAGCTGAAATCAAACATCAGTAAGACCTGTTCTCCAAAGACATGAGTCCATGGACAATCCTGGGATATTGCCTTAACTGAGCCTTGTATCCCAGAGAGCCATTATCCGAAACATTGCCTTAAGTTGGCCCTGTGTTTCGGATATGCGTCTTCTTTAAGAACGCTGGTCTTTCAGCTGAAGTCAAATTTCAGTAAGACTTGTTCTAAAGAGGTTAGTCCCAGAAAGCTAATATCCCAAGCATTGCCTTCAGTTGGCCCTGTGTTTCGGATATCCAACTTTCAGACAGTCAATCTTCAGTAAGACTTGTATCCCAGAAGCATTGCCTTCAGTTGGCCCTGTGTTTCGGATATCCATTTTGAAGAAGTTCAGAAATTGCTTATTCAACTAAAGTCATACTTCAATTTCTGTGGGGGCAAGAAGCATGCAGTGCAGCTATGTTCGGCAGAGTTGAAGAAAAGAAACAGTAAAGCATTCAAAAATAAAGCAACTGAAGAAAAAAAAAATTGAGCTACAAGTTCAATAATTCAGTATCGGCAGCCGCCCACAAGCGGAAAATAACAGCTGCCGAAATACGTACATAAGCAAAAAAAATAAAACTGCTGTACGACAAGGCAAGCTGAAGCAAAAAACAAGGCAAAAAACTCAGAAAGCGGCAAGTCTAAAGTTAAGCACATGATGAACCGCAAGATTCTGAAGACGACTGCCCGAGTTCCTATGCTTCAGCCGGCGGATCAGACTGATCAGCGTTGAGTCCCATGGTGGCCTCAGCCCCAGCAGCAGAAGAGGCGGGCTTTGCACTTTGCCGAGCCTCCCTTTCCCTCTGCTCAGCTTCCAACTCCAGTCTTTCAGCTTCCTCTTCGGCTTCCTCAGCCTTAAGAATTTCAGCTTCAGCTGGAGTTGCATACTTCATGTGAGGGTCTTCGGGATTCTGGACCCACTCAGCACATTTAGACCAGTCCAGTTTCGGCTCAGCATGAAGGCAGACTCTTCGGCATACTCGGAATCCGTTTCTGAAACCCATCTCATATTCCTCTTGGGTATAAACACGGACCTTGAGTGAAGCCTCAGCATCAGCCAGCTTCTTCTGGGTCTCCTCCAAGTCTTCCTTGGATTTCTTCAGCTCATCAGCGACTTTGGAGGAGGAACCCTTCAGCTCATTCAGCTCTTGCTGAATTTGGAAAGCCTTTGTCTGAGCCTGGGCCACTTCAACTTTCTGGATCAGCAGTTGATCCTCAGCCTCTTGGAATTTAGCTCTTTGGGCTTCAGCAGCAGCAGCAGCCTCTGAGAGTTGGACGTCTTTGGCCAGGAGCAACTCTTCAGCAGCCATTCGGCTGGCTTCAAGAGCCTCTAGACGCTGCTGCACTTCAGCTTGTGCAGCAGTTCCTTCTTGAATTCGGCTCTCAATAGCAGCCTTGAATTTGGAGACGTCCACTCCCATATGCTCCTGGAGGAATTTTTCCCCTTCCATCAGTGGGGGAAAAACCTCCATCTCCATAGCATCGCAGAAGGTTTTCAGAGCTTCGGCAGCTTTTTTACCGTACTCCTCAACCTCCTGCTGCTTCTCTTCAGCTGCTGCTTGCTTCAGCTTAGCAAGCTTAACTTCCTCTTCAGCCACCTTCCTTTCGTGCACAGCAGCGTCTACCCTATCTTGTAGGGTATCAATCAGCTCTACAGTGAGAGTCTGATTGTGCACGAACTGAAAACAGGAAGACAAAAAAAAAAAAAAAAATAAGTAATAAGAAAAAAAAAAAAATAGAGCTGAATTTCGGAGGAAATGAAGGAAAATTACCTGCATCATCAGCAGTTGGTTAGACCTGGCTGGGTCAGGAACTGATCTACTGGATTCGCCCATCCCAGCAGTGGCCTTCAGCGACCAGATCCTTGCCCTGTCTACTTCGGACATGCCAGCAAAACTGCCGAAGTAGGCTTCAGCTCCTTCTCGGTTTTGACCCCATATGAGGTCCCAGATGTGATCTGGGATTGGAATTCGGGGGGCCGAGAAACCCATTTCTCCAGAATGCAGAGTCTGGAAAGAAGGGAAGGACGACGATGGAGCTTGATTAGCTTTGGTTGTCTCAGCATCATCCTTCTCAGAGGAGTCAAGTACTATGACCTCCTCTTCTTCAGGGGTGAGGACGAAAGCCTCAACCTCTCTGGCGATATCTGCCGTGAAGCCCTCAGCACTGGACATCACGGCATCTTTATTTTCGTGCTCAGCAGCACTCTTCTTGATTTCTTCTTGGACCCCTCCCTTAGGTTCGGGAGTTCTCTGATCCACCTCCATCTCAGGAGGTGGCGGAGGGGTCTTTTGAGGAGATTGGGGTGTTGGCTGGGGAACCCTCGGCGATCCATTGCCTTCCTCAGGTTCCCTTATTGCGACGCCGATGGTCATCGGCCTCTGCTGAAAATCATGAGGGCCGATGATGGCCATCCTTCGGCGCCTTTTCAGAAGGGGCTGCTCGTCCATATCTGAGTCTGAAGACTCTTGTATTTGATCTTCGGGACGAACAGGAGCTTTGCCTTCTCTGTGTCTGTTACTCTCTTCAGACTGTAACAGACAGGGGGGAAGAAGAATGTGAGTAAAAAAAAAAAAAAAAAAGAAAGAAAAAAAAAAAAAAAGAAAAAGAAGAAAAAAAAAAAAAAAAAAAAAAAAAAAAAAAAAAACTGTAACTCACCGAGGTTTTCAGCAAAGCCTCGTCTTCTTCAGCTGCTCTAGCTGCAGCTTCGGCTTCAGCAGCTCTGGAGGACCCTTCTCCTCCTTCACAAGCCTCAAGTACCCGTGCAACCTCTTCGGCTGTGCGGGCAGCTTCAGCTTCTTCGTTCAGCAGCTGAAACCAAGGGTCTCTCTTCTTCCACCAAGGCTTCTGCCTCTGATACAGAGCAACAGCCTCAATTTGGAAGTGGGAAGAGTCCAGATGAACTTCCCTATGCCTCGGCTCAGTGATAGACGGGGCCCGTTCAGTTACAACTCGCTCTCGGTTAACACCAAGACGAGCGTAGTTAATACCAACGTTGGTCTCGTCCCGCTCTGAAAAAAGGAAAGGGAAAAAGTTTAGCTCAGATATGTTGGCACAGCATAAAAAAGCAAAGCGAGAGAAGAAAAAGAGGTAGTTAAAAGCCTCGGCCCCAGCCGAAGAAGCTTACCATCCTTAAACTTTCGGCTGAGGCCAACAGCTGCTAGCATATTCTCTTGGAAAACGTAATGCGTATCGGGGAGCCAAGTCTCCGGGATATGCTGCATTCGACCACTCCCCCCCGGGTTCGGCAGCTTGCCGAAGATATGTTGCTGATCCAGGTTCGGATCCGCCCCGTTATCTGCGGGGGGACCTAGACTTCCCATTTCGGGATCAGGCTCAGCTAAGTACCGGGGAGCGCTGAAGACGCAAGGGTGGCCCGGATCTATGGGTGCCCTAACCCAAATCCATTGACCTCTCCAGTCCTTGTCTGAAGAGTCATTTGGCCACATGGTCAAGTATTGGGGCCGGGACTCAATCCGATACCACCCAGAACCATGGCTTCCGTGCCCACTTTGAATATTTGGCACTAGCCGATGGAGCTTTCTGAAGCAGTGCAGGTTCGGCACGTACTTGAAGAACTTGCAGACCCATAAGTATGTCATCACCCTTCGGATGCTGGTGGGGGTTAGCTGACATAGGGAAATGTTGTAATGGATCAGCAAGTCTCGGACGAAAACGTCCAAAGGGAACCTCAGCCCATACTGAAGCTGTCTCGTGTACACCCCCACATACCCCGGGGGTGGACGATGGATTCTATCGGATGCTGAGGGCATTCGGCACCAATATCCATCAGCTTCAAAAATGCCGTAGTGCAACTCAATTTGCTCAGCAAATCGATATTGATCGGCGTTCTCTACCCACCATGAGTAGGGGCGGTTCTTTATCATGGCCGAAGCGACTTCGGCATTCTCCCACTCTGAAAACCCAGGGAGGATATCCCAAAGGACAGCGGGAATTTCATCGTCCCGTCCAGAAGCACTCGGCTCATCCGTTCTTTGAGGAGGAGCCGAGGAAAGGGGAGTCGCCCTAATCCCTTCAGCAGGGTCAGACTCCGGCCTTTGACCATTCCAGGTCCCAATCCTATTCCTAGGATCGGGAATCGGCCTTGCTCTTCTTGGAGCACGGGCTCTACCTCTAACTCCTCTTGCCATGGATTATTTCGAAGAGAAAAGTCGAAAGAAAAGGGGAAGGAGTTCGAATTCGAAGAAAAATAAACTGAAATCAAAGGAATTTACCTTAATCTGAAGCGAAAGTTGCCGATTTACGAGTTCGTAGTGGCAAGTCTCAGTTTCTAAGCTCAATGCTCGGGGGAATTTGCGAAGTTTTGATGCGGGTTCTTGGTTTCTCTCTCGAAGAATTCTGGGTTTGTGTTGGTGAATAAGTGAGGAGAATGACGCGCCTCTGTTTATATCTCCAGGTACGGGATACGAAGAGTCTGTGCTTTAATTTCTCTTAAGTACCCACTAAGTAACCATTAAACACATGTCTTGTGATTAAACCGCCCATTATCCGTCCAACTTCCGCAAATCATTAACCGTTGTTATCTCATTAATTACGGTTTAAATTCAAATTTTTGGATCAATTAAATCATTTACTTCCCTCCTTTTCTGAGTTAAATCAAACCCGACCCGTCATTCTTCCAAATCGGGTCTGGGGGGCAAGTTGTTTGGGTCCAATTTAGTCAAAATTGGGCCTGAGCACTAAATGATCCAATTAAAAGCCCAAGGTCAAGGTTCAACTCTCCAATTGCTCAAAAGTCAAAAGTCAGCCCACAAAGTAAGCCAATTGGGCTAAAGCCCAACCTCTCCAAGTATGATGAGGTATAAAAGCCCTCATATTAACACATTCAAAGGAGATCGGACAGAGAACACATACATTATCACATACATTATCTCATACACCGATTATTCCAATTTCATATGCTCATTCTTGCATTGAGAAATACTCCACAAAAGCCTCAAGCTACAAACTCTCTTGCATAGTGTCTTCCTTTTTACACATTGTACTGACTTTAGCATCGGAGGGGCCTTCCTCGGAAACACCCCCGAGGCTAGTTTACGTGTGTTCACTGTGCAGGAAACCTTCGGCCCAACACAGCTTGGATCGAATCCAGTCTTCTCCATTTCAGTGGACCTTCGGCAAGGTCCCATTGTTTTCAACCGAAACAAGATCAAAAACTAGGTCTTATGGCATCTAAGGAGATAAAATTACATCACAAAACATAAAAGAACTCATGGACATCTCAATCAGTTAAACAACTTTAATTTTCCAGATCGTTTGTAGAGGCCTTCTCATAAAGGTAGACTGAAGCCACTGTAACAAACTTCTCTAGCTTCTCTGCCAACTCGTCTGTCGTCCATAACGTCTAACACTTGAGCATTGTTCAACAGATATTCTACTAGTTCAAGCTCATCTCGTCGTCCCTTAAATGAATCAAATTTGACGTACTTCAAGCTTAGCTTCAAACAATCAGGAGTATTCTTAGGTGGATTCCTCATGAATTGGTTTTCCAAGGCATTGTCTTCAGCATCACATGCATCCTCCTATACACAAAGACAATAAATTTATCACCACATGACAATTTTAAGTCCCATAAGATTAAGTTGCACATAACACCTAGCACAGCTCACCTTTTGTAATGCATGCAAGAGGCTCTAGTTTAGGTGAGTTACTGAGAAAATTCGCGAGCAATGTCCAATCGAAGGATATACTTGCCCACAGTGTCAAGCTTGTCAATTGGGAAAATGTTGGCCCAGGTAATTTCACTGATAATTTAAGAATCTAATAAACACAAGATAAAAACAATTTCAATGAAAAACAAAAGTAGCTGCAATTATTATTATCATCATAAAAACAATTTCAATGAATAACTAAGACAGAATTTGCTGATAATGATAAGTGTTTGGCTGAAATAATTTTCTTATAAAGTGCAAACAATCGGTTGACATGTACAAGTTCATCTAAATCTTCACCACAACAAACCTCATAATCAACTTTTCTAAGTTTATTTCGGGGCAAAACAAATGAAACTTTTCTAAGTTTGTTGATTTGCAATGGTGAAGAACATGATCCGCCGATCCGTCAAACTTCTTTAACCCTTTCTTTTTGATCCAAGTAAACTCAAGAGTAGTTACTAAAGTCGTCCATAATGTTCTCCATCTCGATGACAAATCACATGTTTTAACTGCATCTTCTATAGGAAGCAAAGCGAGGATATTGCCCAATAAATCATCAGGCAAATCGCTAATCTTGTATATTCCTCCTCCTAGCTTACAGTTCTTGTTATACTATAAGCAATGAAACAGAAATTACTTATCTCTTGATGCGTGAACCAAAACTGACATTAGCCGTGTCGTGGGGAACCACTGACCTAAAAGACGATTCCGCGCTACCTCCAGGTGCAGTAGACAAGAAGCGGTCGCCCTCCAGGATAAGCACGGCGCCAAAGTTTATGTGCACTCACAAACCCGACTGGAATTCAGAATACTTGTCCAGAAAACAGAAAGAATAAGAACTCGTGTTTAGATTATTTTAGAGAAGAGAGAAGACTGTGTATTTCTATGTGTTAATCGAAGAAACAAAGGGTGATTATATAGAGTAACAAAGAGCAACGACCAGCAAGAAAAAAGGAAGAAACGGCCAGATAATTAAGGCCGAAACCTAAGCAACGTTCAACCAAAATCAAGGAAACGGCTGCTCGTTATATTCCACAATCAAAGGAAGAATCTGAAACAGTCAAACAAAATATTGTAACTGATTACAATATTCCAAAACAAGGTGAGCTAAAAAAGGAAATAAACTTTCTCCAAAAAAGTAAGAGGGACCCACGCCCACGCATCGCATTCCCCAAGACCCCAAGTCCCGAGGCCCGAGCCCGACCCGGCTCGGCGGCGCGTGTGTGGTATAACACCCACCTCCAAGTCACTCAACTAAGTAGTGATAACATACTACAGCATATAAACAAGGCAAAATCTCTCCCCCCAACCAATGTGGGACTTTTTCCTTTTCATTTGTGAGTCTTTATCTCTCTTGTTTTCATCCAACATTCTTGTTTCATATCAATAACTTCCAACAATCCCCCACAGGTTCGAAGATATGAAAAAGAAAGGAAGAAAAAAAAAATGATTTTGGGCAAAACAAAACAATTGCATAAGTGTCAATGTCTTGCGACTTGAATTAACACATAGTGGACATCAAGCTATGATCCCTCACCTACCAAGTGACCTTCGTCTTGAACACAATAGGGAGTTAGGGACCCGTCACTTTGAGCCACACAATTGAACATGTATAATATTCTGAAATTCCGCGAATAAAGGTGACGCATTATACTCGCCATACGTCCAAGCCTGGATGCTCATAGGTGCTCTAGAGTATAAGCCCACGAAATACTCATAGGAAGCGGCAACACTTCCACACCTAAGTAGATGAATCCCATCAAGTGTGAGCTACAACACACCTCCAAAAATATGGATATGGGTTCATTAAGAGCCATATGCTCAACCTCTTTCTCATTTGCAGCTGAGCACAAAACAAACATTTAGAGATGGACAAAAAATTAAAACTGTGCTTCCGAATATTATATAATGTTCCCCTTTGAACTCATAGTGAGTAGGAGTTCACTATTTCACAATTCATACAACGGGCTTTAGCCCCATCTCTTCCGATATTTCTAAAACTAGTTTTCTACATAGGCCTTTAGTTAACGGATCCGCAATGTTCTTTTCGGACTTAACATAGTCCAGTTGTATCACCCCTTCAGACAACAAATTTCTGACGGCCTTATGCCTCAGACGAATGTGTCTCTTTTTCCCATTATAGGTATGGTTGTGTGCAACACGCAATCGCAGCTTGCGAATCACAATGTAACACCCCCAATTTACTAGCTAATAATAAATAATAAATAAAGGAAAAATGAACAACCTTTGAATAAAAACAGCGGAAGCATACACCTAAATCGGAGGTATTACCGCCACACTCAACAACTTGTCAAGTGCTAAGGCTTACAAAATCCCAATAATTACAACCCAATAAACTAGGTGAGCTATTTATACAACTTTACAAACTTGTTATAACAGACTACTCAAAACACTTGAGCTCCTTAGCTATGATCACTTGATTAACCTGCTTAGTCAAACTTGACTGCTCACCATTATTAAGGACAAATTCCAAAATAGATCGTCGCAGAGCCACCATAGGAAAAAGACATGGCCGCAAACACAAGTAGCACAACAAACAAACAAACAAACACACATGTGTCAGCAAAAAGCTGAGTAATCACCATATATCATAATATAAAGAATAATGGAATAATTAGCATTACTAACTCAATTAAACAATGTAGTTCTAAACTACATTACACACTGTACTCTGAAAATAACCTTTATCAAATTAAACCCAACCTCGAATAATGATACGAACCTTTACTCAATTAACTTGTTGATCCCACAAGGGTGCCATGTTCTTTGTTTTATACCTAACCTTGGACATGGGTAATTCGAATAACAAACCAACAAATATAAAAACTTGAATACTCTCAATAACCAGCAGAAAACACTTTAAACAATGACCAATATGTGTCAAATCCCACTGTAGGGGACCATAAAAAAAATAAAAATAAAGATTATACCTCATTCTTAACTCATGATTATTATCTCCTTACGAACATACCTAGGATTAAGGTATATAACGCTGAGCCTCAAACCAAGAATTAAATAATAATTCTCAACCTTTTGATCTCATAACCATTCACTAATTAATAAACAATAATATCTCAATAATGACACATGTTCCCAAATAATATAACCATTCGAACTCGATTCAATCATAGTATATCTCAACTCTTATAGGGCAATAATTCTAATACCCAAATATAATTAACTCACAACCCAAAAATGATCATATTAGTAACCCTAAAACCTCGATAACAATACTCCCTAGAGCAACAACATTAAAACCCTAGCATAATCAATTATAAACAACAAAAATAATACGATACTCGTATCCAATTAAATAATATAATGCCATAATAATTAATCATATATATATACAATCTTGATCACACAAATAACAATTATAAAATTTGCACATAATAATATGAAATATAAACATACGACTCCAAAGATTTATGGTGTGTTTACATATAATAATAAGAGTAAGCAAGCAACTCTAAAACGACGAGTGTGATTACCTTGTAGATTAAAGTATTTGATCGCACAACCAAACTTCGTGAACCAAATTGACAGTATTAGCAACATAAATGTTTTCGAAAAATATGGGCGAATAAAAGGAATAAAAGCATAAACCATATATGAATATAAGGATAAAGATGGGTGTGGTTTATAAAACTCACAAATAACAAATAAAAGAAAATGGCAACTTTTTTTTTTTTCCTTAAAAGCAATTGATAACTATATTAGGGTTTAAGATAATTTTTATAGATAACAAAAATAGAGTATAATTATTCATAAAATAATTTAAAATATTAAAATTTAGCCATAAAATATATTTGATAAAATCTTAAAATATTCGGGTATTACACACAATGAAGTGCAACTGAAGGAGCTGGCTTCCCCCATAGTGGAATATCAGCAAGCATGTTCCTCAACCATTCTGCCTCATGACTTGCCAATTCAAGAGCAATAAACTCAGATTTCATAGTAGACATAGTAGTACAAGATTGCTTACAAGATTTCCAGAATACGGCTCCACCCCCAAGGGTGAAGACATAGCCACTGGTGGAGCTAACTTCATTATTGTCGGATACCCAGTTGGCATCACAAAAACCCTCCAAAACTCCAGTAAATTTGGAGTAGTGTAAACCCCAATCCATAGTACCCTTAAGGTACCTAAGAAACCTCCTTAAAGCAATCTAATGATCACTGCTTGGGTTATGAGTGTACCTGCTCAACCTACTAACAGAATAAGCAATGTCAGGTCTAGTGTAATTCATAAGAAACATAACACTACCAATAATTCTAGCATATTCAGACCGATCAACTGGATCGCCATTATTTTTCTTTAGGTGGAAGCTCGGGTCATATGGAGTCTTAACTGGATCGACATTAAATGAGTCAAACTTTTTAAGAAGTTTTTCAACATGGTGTGATTGATTAAGAAATATGCTATTTGGAGTCCTTTTGATTTTTACTCCCAAAATCACATCTGCCTTACCCATGTCTTTCATTTCAAAATTCGAACTCAAAAACTGTTTTGTCTCATTTACTCGATCCAAGTCAGTCCCAAAAATTAACATGCCATCCATATAAAGACAAATAATCACACAACCAAGACTGTCATGCTTAGAATAAACACTAGAGTCACCTTCATTAACATGAAAACCATTACTAGTCATAGTCTTATCGAATTTGTCATGTCATTGCTTTGGAGCTTGCTTAAGCCCATACTATGACTTGACTAACTTACAAACCTTGTTCTCTTGGCCCAGAACAACGAACCCTTCAGGTTGGACCATGTAAATCTCCTCATCCAAGTCACCATTCAAAAATGCAGTTTTGACATCCATTTGGTGAACAACAAGATCAAAAATGCAAGCAAGAGCAATTAAAGTCCTAATGGTTGCAATTTTAGTGACAGGGGAGTAAGTATCAAAATAATCAATGCCAAACTTTTGAGTAAAACCCCTTACCACTATCCTTGCCTTATACTTGTCTATGGATCCATCGGCTTTTAATTTTTTCCTAAAGATCCATTTACAAATAATGGGCTTACAACCTCTAGAAAGTTCAACCAATTCCCAAGTGTTATTATTGAGAATTGATTGCAACTTACTATCAATTGCTTCTTTCCAAAAAACAACATCAACTGACCTCATTGCCTCATCATAGGTTCTTGGATCATCTTCCAAAACAAAGATATGCACAAAATCATCATCAATTAAGGAAGATTCAGATAAAAAGGAAGTAATAAAATCAGGACCAAAACTGTTGTCCTTTCGTGCCCTTTTGCTTCTCCTTGCCTCCAAAACAGAATCATTGTTAGTAATAGGAGCATTAGAAATAGGTAAACTAACAGAACTACTACCAGGTAATTCACTATCATTAGGGGGAGACATTTTCCAAGGAAAAATGTTCTCAAAGAAATTTGCATCTCTTGCCTCAATGATATGGCCACCTGCATAAGAGTTGTTAGTACCTTTAACAAAGAAACGATAAGCTGCACTTTAATAAGCATAGCCAACAAAAGTAGCATCAACCGTTTTAGGACCAATTTTGTCCCTCTTGAAACTAGGTATGCATACTTTTGCTAGGCACCCCCACACTTTCAAGTATTTCAGGTTTGGTACTCGACCTTTCCATATTTCATATGGAGTCTTATCAAGCTTTTTATGAGGAACCCTGTTCAAAACATGACAAGCAGAAAGAATAGCCTCCCCCCACATGTTATTAGGAAGCCCAGAACTAATAAGCATAGAATTCATCATATTCTTTAAAGTTCTATTTTTCCTTTCAACTATACCGTTTTGTTCGGGTGAATAAAGAGTTTTCGTCTCATGTACAATGCCGAGTTGCTCACAAAATGCCTTAAGAGTGTTAGGGTTGTACTCACCACCCCTGTCACTCCTAACCCTCTTAATCTTCTTGTTCAATTGGTTTTCTACCTCAGCTTTATATTTGAGGAACATTTCCTCAACTTCATCTTTAGACCTGAGAAGATAAACCATGCAAAAACGTGAACAATCATCAACAAAGGTAATGTAATAATTTTGACCCCCTCTACTCTCGTGATTATTACAATCACCCGAGTTACTATGAACAATTTCTAGTACTTCAGTCTGTCTATCTACTGATTTAAATGGCTTCTTTGTGAATTTGGCTTCAACACAAATTTGACATTTCGAAAAATCAGTGTTAGAAAAACGTGGAATCAAATTTAAATGTTTAAGCCTTTTAATCGAATCAATCTTAACGTGACCCAATCTAGCATGCCATAAATCAATAGACTTAGCAATATAAGCAGAAGAAGTACTAGCATTCTTATTCATAGTGTCAATTTTAACATCAAGAGTAAAAAGCCCCCCATTACAAAAGCCCTTCCCCACAAATTCCCCATTGCGAGTAAGAAATAATCTATCAGAATCAAAGGAGAGCTTCAGTCCAGCTTTCATGAGCAAACTGCCAGAAATTAAATTCCTACGTATTTCTGGAACATGCAAAACATTAGTGAGAGTAAGCAATTTTCCAGAAGTGAGAGTGAGAACGATCTTCCCTTTGCCTTGGATAGAAGCAAAAGCTGAGTTGCCCATGAAGACATTTTCACCTTCAACCTTGTCATAGGTGGTGAACATGTCCTTGTTGGCACAGATGTGCCTGGTTGCTCCAGTGTCAACAATCCACTCAGCAGCATTACTTGTAAAGTTAGCTTCTAAAACAACAGCAACAATAACGTTAGAATCCTCAATAAGATTCACTTGACTCTGTCCATTCTTCTTCTTCTTGACTCTGCAATCCTTAACCTTGTGACCAGTCAGACCACACTCAAAACAGGTACCCTTAAACTTGTACTTCTCAACCCTCCCTTTAGGCTTAAGAGAACTATTTTTGGCTTTGGACTGGTTGTTTGGTTTGGGTTCAACAAGAATGGCTTTGGCAAAATAAGAAGAAGGGAAAATAGAATGGCCTTTTGATAGGCCGTCGTCGAACCTACCAAAGATAAATCCTATTTTGGTCTCACTAACTAATAGCAAGGGTAAGAAAGGGTCGAACCCAAGAGAGACGTTGAATCAACCACCGAGTACTACCGTTTAAATAAGCTAAATGAAGTCGAAATTAGTTTGGTCTTGAGTAACTTCTACTAGTTCAATTCAACTAAAGCTAAAAGGAGATTAACAATATTTAGAGGAATCTAGGGCTCGGGTTATACCACTCAACTTCATCACAAATCACGATTAGTATGCAACAATCAAGGTAAATTAAGGGGATAAATTAGGGGAAGTCATCTAAGGCACCCAATTACTCTCTCAAGCTAGAGGGATTACTTGAATCATGAATACAACCTAGTCTCATGGTTACAAAGCATAAACACAAGTGTTGAAACATAATCACGATGACATAAACATTCCCTTGACCGGAAATTCCTATTCTCATGGCATTTCAAGTCAATTAAGCATAAGGGAGCTAACTCAAGTTCATCTCTCAATCCTTCGTTGAGAAATATTGGATAGATAGGCTTTACCCAAACCCTAGAAAATAGACTACTCACAATTCATGGTGAAGAACAATCTAACAACAATATCTAAGTTCAACATAAATCTAACAAATTAAGAAAAGTAGTAAGAACAAGGTAGATTGAACATGCAACAACAATTAAGCAAGATTAAGAAGGAAATTAACAATTCAAAGAAATTAAAAACTAAAAATAAAGAGCAAGAGATAGAGGAAGAAATTACTAATGAAGCTTCAAAGTTGAGAAAGTACTAGTGTTGAAATTGAGAATACAAACTTCAATTAAGCTACTTCAATGATTGAAATTGAGAGAAACTAAGCTAATTAATGAGAGTTTTGAGAGCTAACTAAGGGCCTAAGAAGACTCAAAGGAAGAAGCCCCCAAAATGGAAAACAAGGGTCGCTTTTATACTCCCCAAAGTCACATAGAAAATTCCATCAAGAAAACCGGGTCCGCATGCAGGAGCGCCCGCTCCTTAGCTAGGAGTGCCCACTCCTAGCTCTCTTGCATGCCCTCTCCTGGCTGCAGCAAAAGGGCAGATTGTAGAAGCTCAGTGAGGAGCTCTCACTCCTCCTTAGGTGCGCGCCCGCTCCTCACTGCATCAGAGAAGGAAGATTGTTGGAGCTCGATTAGGAGCGCCCGCTCCTTAACTGGTGCACGCCCGCTCCTGGATGGGAGTAGAGGGAGGCAGATTGTGGCGCTTGGGGTAGGAGTGCCCTCTCTTCAGGGGTTGTACGCCCTCTCCTCTTGTGCTTTGCTTCCAATATTAATCTTCAATGTTTTAGTAAGTTTGTCAAGTCTTCTCTTACACCTACAAGCATGAACACACACAAAGAGGTACGGGAACACCAAGAACTACAATTGTATGCAAAAAGGGGTTAGAGAAGCGGTTAAAGAGGGAAAAAAGACTACAAAATCGTGTTAAAAATACCATGATAAGTGGAAAAATAAAACACTTATCACCTTTGTCAGTGATACGGTTTTCCTCCTCAATTTTGAGGTGTCCTAAAAGCTCCTCTAAGGTTAGGTATTTCTTTTTGTGCATCAATTGGTTACGAAAATCCTTCCAAGAAGGAGGGAGTTTCTCAATCAAAACAATAGCAAGGATAATATCACAAATAGACAGACCTTCAGCAGCCATATTAATACACACATTCTCATAAGCATGAATCTGATCAATGATAGGCTTATCATCAACAACTTGAAAACTCAACCACTTACTAACACAATAACGTTTAGTACCAGCATCATCAGTCCCATATTTATTCTGTAAAGCATCCCAAATATCCTTAGCATGGTAAAAACCCATATAAATATCCAACAGATTATTTGAAATATAATGCAGCAACATGCCCTTACATATTCTACCATCTTTAGCAAACTTAACATCAGTTTCAGACAAATCATCCTTATCAACAGGTTCAACAATATCATCAAGCACATATCCAACATCAATTTGTTTCAAATAAAAATGCATCTTAACAGTCCAACGCTTATAATTCTTGCCATCAAGAGGTTTCAACTTAGACATATCAGGAATCAGAAATTTGGAAGCCATAATCGTCTTTTAGATTGTTATACTATAAGCAATAAAACAAAAATTAATTATCTCTTGATGTATGAACCAAAACTGACAGTAGCCGTGTCGTGGCGATCCATTGACCTAAAAGACGATTCCGCGCTATCTCCCGGTGCATTAGACAAGAGGCAGTCGCCCTCCAAGATAAGCACGGCGCCGAAGTTTATGTGCACTCACAAACAGAAAGAATAAGAACTCGTGTTTAGATTATTTTAGAGAAGAGAGAAGACTGTGTATTTCTATGTGTTAATCGAAGAAACAAAGGGTGATTATATAGAGTAATAGAGAGCAACGACCAGCAAGAAAAAAGGAAGAAACGGCCAGATAATTAAGGCCAAAACCTAAGCAACGTTCAGCCAAAATCAAGGAAACGACTGCTCGTTATATTCCACAATCAAAGGAAGAATCTGAAACAGTCAAACAAAATATTGTAACTGAGTACAATATTCCAAAACAAGGTGAGCTAAAAAAGGCAATAAACTTTCTCCAAAAAAGTAAGAGGGACCCACAGCCGCGCATTCCCCAATTCCCAAGTCCCGAGGCCCGCGCCCGAGTGTGTGTGGTACAACACCCACCTCCAAGTCACTCAACTAAGTAGTGCTAACATACTACAACATATAAACAAGGCAAAATCTCTCCCCCTAACCAATGTGGGACTTTTTCCCTTTCATTTGTGAGTCTCTCTCTCTCTTGTTTCTTCCAACACTCTTGTTTCATATCAAGAACTTCCAACAGTTCTTCATCGAGCACCTTAGCTTACGTCGTCTCTTCATGTTGAATCACTGATGTTTCGTTGGTAACTAATAATACCACCATCATAATACAATAGCTTAGAAACATGGATATAAAACCGCAATCTTTATTCGTGCATTCTTTCCATGTATACAGAGAAAAGAGAGTTGAGATGAAGCTTTCATACTCAATACATAAGGAAATACAGTAGGAGTTTGCATTTAATTACAAATAACCAATCACAACTAAGGAAGTTTGATTGAACTACCAACTAGTCTGTATGATGTGATTAGTATAATAACAGCTTCAAAGTAGTGATATAGAAATTTAAGTAGAATAATTATGTTACCAGTGAATTATTAGTGACATACTTCCTCCGTTTCTATTTACTTGACCCATAGCCTTGGGCACAATATTTAAAGAGAGGAGAAAGAAATTGTAGTTTTGTGGCCCTTGTTGCACATGGCTAATTGGCTACCTTATTACCCCAAAAGTTGCCCCCATGTGCACTTTTTGAGGGTAATTTAGATAATTTATCCACTAAAAGCTTACCACATATACTATGGGTCAAGTAATATAACATTTGCATTTAAGAAATGTTAGTCAAGTAAATAGAGACGGCAAAAGTAATATATATAATAAATTAACTTTTTTTTTAAAAAAATAAAATAAAATTATGTACAACGTATTTATGTTCTACAAGGGAATAGCAAGACAATACATGATCTCCCCTAATGCCTATACTTATCAGATCAATTAACCTCCCTATAATAAGATAATGCTCCTATAACTCGAATACCACCTCCAAAACAATACAATTATTAACCTAGTTGATTGCCTCATAGATTTATTTAGGTGATCATAATCCAAAGAAGAAGGATTAGGGAATAAATTAAACAAAATTCTACCAATAACAAAATAAAATTGCAAATATCTGAATAAAAAAAAATACCTCTCTTTAATAATTTTATCCGCAAAATTTGTAAAAAAATATTGTAAATTAAAAGAGATGCACTCATAAAAAGGACTTACAATTTATAATGGTATGAATTTTCTTGGCTTATGTTACATACATGAACGTGTATTTTGGGCGTGTGAGATATCGGAGTAATGGGTTTTTTGCGGGGTTGGTTGGGACTTTATAAATGGAGTTGAGTATCCAGACGATAAAAAATAAAAAGTCCGCGGTTATAAAAAAAAAAAAAAGATAGGGTTTCACGGAGTATTGTTATCTTATCTCTCTGTATTTTATTACCTTCATATGCACTATTTATTTGATCTAGTTTAACGCTATTTAAGCGAATGGATCATACACTTTGGAAGCCCAAGTCATGAAGGGATAAATTGCCAAAGTGAGCTTTTAATTGAAACAATTTCTCAAAGTAGACGCGTGGCAAACTATTTATCAAATTGAGCTTTCAGGGTAAAACGCCAACTAGGATGACGTTTTTATCCCGGACATTTATTTTTTTAAAATTTCAGTCAAGGCAAAAGCACCATCCAGGGTGGCGTTTTAACCCTGACTGAAATTTTTTAAAAATTGGCCAAAGGTAAAAACGCCAGCCTGGTTGGCGTTTTACCGTTGTACCAAAAACGCCAACCAGGCTGGCGTTTTTATATCGGGTATTTCAGGCAAAGCAGAGTTATTATTTCCATTGTTCTTCAAAAAAAAAACACAAAAACCCTCAATTTCCAAGCCCTAACCCGCGCCACATTGCTCGCCCAATCCTCCATATTTGCAGCAAATTCATCACATCTCATTAGATCTTCATCATACTCACTAAAAATTATTCCTCCTTCTTTGTTCAACACTTTTACGCAATACATTGATCGAATTTGAGGTATGTATTGAATTTAACTATTTTACTTGTTTATGATTTTTTTGGGAATTTATGTTTGTAATTTACAATGTATGTACTATATTGTTGTTCAAGTATGCGAAATAAGTATGACTACATAATACATTGTTGTTTAATTATTGAAATAAAGTATATTTATATTTATGTTGTTTAATTGCAAACCATGTATATGAAGCATACATTATTCTTCATACTTAGTGTGTAAATTTCAAGTATGTTTACGAACTACATTGTTGAATTAGGTACATTTAAATATATACTTCATTGTTGATTAACTAGGTAAATAAGTACATTGTTGAACACTAAGTTGTATATACGCTTAGCTTGAGGATTTAATGGAATCATTGTGGTTTTAGTTGTGTTGTGTATTTGTGTCATCTAATATGTGTTCCGATTGTTATGTAGAACATGGCTTCACAATTGATTGTTTTTGAAAGGAATGGTGTCCTTCCAACAAGTGTATTATTCCGATAGAGGGTTCAGAATTATTACAGAGGTAATTCTTCAGTAAGGTCAAGTGATCGGAATGCCTAGGTGGAGGCCGCTTCCGATCAGTAATATCAGGGTACAATTGA
This sequence comes from Chenopodium quinoa, assembly GCF_001683475.1. NCBI lineage: Eukaryota > Viridiplantae > Streptophyta > Magnoliopsida > Caryophyllales > Amaranthaceae > Chenopodium > Chenopodium quinoa. Next base: position 7,339,953 of record NW_018742205.1, on the reverse strand, counting down.
TATTACAACTTAATCTTAACTGAACCCTTCGGGTCGAACCCAATCGAATCTCAGATCCGAGACGTCGAATTAATCCGAAAGGATTTAATGAGTCGACAGAGTTTTACGGATACAGACGTCGGAAATCGAGCCTAGGGTGTCGATACCGAGTGTCGCAAAATCACAATCGACAAGTATGAGCGTAGCCATAGCTAGGCTAGGCTAGCTCATCGCAAACCTAGGTGCACCATGTGTGTGCTAGGCGCACCATGGTGTGCTAGGCACCGTCGCAAGCTAGCATGGGTGCCTAGGTGCGCATGGCAGCCATCGCAGGCCACACAGGCACCAGGCAGCCCATAGCAGCTAGCAAGCATGATAGCGTGGTGCCTGGGTGCATATGGCGCCTATCGCAGGCCATGGCAGCACCAGGCGCACCATCGCAAGCACTAGGTGTTGCGTGCGTGCGTGCCTGGCCTGGCAGCACCATCGCCAGCACCAGGCGCTGGCATGGCTGGCTGCCTGGCAATGGCACGCCATGTGCGTGTGCTTGAGTGCTAGCTTTTGCATGGCAGCACTAAGCATCGCAGCACATGTGAAGGGTTGCGCGCCAGCTCGATGCTAGGCCTGGCACTCGCAGCCTCGCACACTAGCCTCGCACAAGCAGCCTCGCATCACAGGCGCATTGATGCGTGTGGGCTGGCAGTGCGTGGTGCGTGGCGCATGGCTGGTGCGTGTGTGTGCAATGCCTGGCTTGGTGCTAGGTAGCAGCACCACGCATGCGAGTGCGTGAGCGTGTGCGCATGCCTCGCATCAAGCACAAGCAGTGCTAGGCACTGGCTAGTGCTAGCGTAGGCATAATGCCAGTGCGTGTGTGCGATGGGGTATGCGAATGGTGCGAGGGACAGTGTGGCCAGCATGCGTGGCTCGGTAGCAGCACGCATGTTGGCTGTGCTAGCAATGAGGCGCGAAGAGAATGCGAGTGAGTGCGTGGGCTGCTGGGGCTAATGCTAGCACTAGGTGCTAGCAGCGCCCAGCGCCAGCACGTAGCACCAGCACAGCCCAGCAGCAGCGTGCACTGGCTGGCTGGCTGGGTGCTGGGCAGCAAGGCACGCTAGCTGGCAGCCCCAGCTGGCACGCTAGCTGGCAGCCAGCTAGCACACCTAGACCCGGTTTTGGGCATGGTGTGTGGGGACCAATACATGGCCTTGGGGATCAAGGCAATGGTCCCCCCAAGCCTTGGTCTTCACTTGGCTTTCTCTATATTTGTGCCATGTGTCGATTTGTGATTGAGTTGATTAATTATTTAATTTTGGAATTAAATAATTGTCATTTTACCAACTCTCCCACATTGATGGGAGATTGGAAATCAAGGGATCATTTCCCTATAAATACCAAGCTTGGTATTGGGATTTGAAACAACCTTGAGTGGAATTAAAAAGGCAACTCTAGAAAAGAGTAAACCTTTGATTCGTAAAACTCATAGTTATTTTGTCCGGGTCTTGACTAACCTTCAAGACTTAGGACGTTCGGGTCGGGTCGAGGGTACGATCCATCGGAGATCTCGTCTTTTCGGGATTTTGAAGTAAGAGCTCTTTAGGAGCGAAGCACGCGTCAAAGGTATAATTCTTGTCCTTAATCTTGTTTGATTAAGTTTATTATGCTTGTTTAATTGCTTTAATTAAGGGGCGGGTCTTGGTGGGTTTCCTTCCGCGTAGTGTCGGGTCACTACGAAACCCTACAGTTTTGTTATGCCGTTGGGGGGTGAAATTTTGTGTGTCGGATTGAACGTCGAGTATAGAGGAGGAAAAATGGAATCGTTGGCATTGAAACCTTGTATGACTTACAATGATTTGTTGAAGAAGGTTTATACTATAACTGCTTCAAACCCAATGAATGTTGAACTGAACATTAAAATGAGGTTTGAGAGTGTCAGTGGGGTTCAAATCTTACCTGTTTTGAATGACGACCATTTGGAGGTTTTGAGGGGAGTCGTTGCAATGAGGTCTCTTCCCACTGATTTGTAAGTGGAAATGGTGCCTATATGTACTCAACAGACTATTCGCTTGACAGAGCAACAACCTACATATCTTCCCTCATACAATACAAGCTCGTTACAAATGCAGCGAGGGGTCTACCGTATTACAAAGACGCATTCGACAGACTGAGCGAGTCTCAGGTGATAGTTCACTATAAAAACTAATTTAACACCTCGTTCATTGTTTCAATAAGTTAATTATGATGTTAATGACAGCGTGTTAATGCAGATGGCGTGGGATGTGTACGTCCCTGACCTAGTCGATGTCATGCCCCCATATCTTCGTGATCATCAGATGGAGTGGCGTGCCATGACAGTCCTCATCTGTTTTGAGGTAGTGGAGGATCACCTCCCCGATAGATTCATGCGACAGTTCGGCCTTCGTTAGGCCGTCCCCGCCACGTGTGACACGAGTGTCTACTTGCACAGGACAGACCGACGAGGAAAGGGGGACGTGAGCTGGGCAGTTCAGCATGTCCCTTTCATTGACATGTGGGATCAGTGGTTGCAGCACGTCGCGGATGGTGCGCCTTTCCAAGGCCGGATGGAGTATCATGATCCATACATGGTATGGTACAAGAGCATTACCTGGCGTTTCATCAACCCTAACTACACCCCACCCTCAACTCATTATCAACCAGCTTTTGGAGACATTAGTGGATATGTGAGTTTTAGTTGGATTTTTGTTTTTTTATTTTTTTTTATCAATTTGTAACTTCTGGTATTATTAAATTAACTGACTGTTGACTAATGCAGGCGTTTGATATGCTTGCTATACATGATGCACTGAGAGTCTTAAGCATATCATATCCCACCATACCGGAGATAGATGAAATTCAGGCAATGACTCTGAGTAGCTTACAGAGACATGGTCATGGTCATCTTATCCAGGGGCGGGACCAATCACACCAGGGTTCACACCGTGAGGTAGGCGAGAGTAGAAGGGGACAGACTCACACGTCCCCTATAGAGTCCCCGTAATTTTTTGACAATCAGGAGGATTTCACCATACCCATGTCTGCGTCATACTCATCATAGGAGGGACCATCATCCAGCCAACAGACTCCTCCCCAGACTTCTACTCCAGATCCTTTCACAACAGTATCTCAGTACTATCGTCGTAGGAGACCGCGAGTTGATAGACAGCAATACATCGAATAGATGAATCAGGATCTTATAACTTCTTTTGCTAGTTTGTTGTAATCGGATTCTCTAGTACGTTGTATCTAAACAAATATTATCAATTTTACTGACTTTTTTTAATTGAATTTAATTGATTTTCTGTCCATTATCAACTTCACCATACACATTCATTCTTTTCATTGAACTGGTTGTTGTTGTTGTTGCTGCTGATGTTGTTGTTGTTGTTGTGGTGCTTGCTTTTGTTGTGGTTGATGTTGTTGTTGCTGCTGTTGCTGTATTTGTGGCTGGTGTGGTGCCTACAGTTTGCAGGCTGGGTGTTGCAGGTAAAAACGCCAACCAGGCTGGCGCTTTATGGCTGAGAGTAAAACGCCAACCAGGATGACGTTTTTACCTTGACCATCAGTCAGGGTAAAAACGCCACGTTGGATGACGATTTTGCCTTGACTGAATTTTTTTTTAAAAAATGATCAGGATAAAAACGTCATCCTAATTGACGTTTTACACTGAAAGCTTAGTTGGGTAAATAGTTTTGCCACGCATTTACTTTGAAAATTGTTTCCAATAAAGGCATACTTTGGCAATTCTTCCCTCATGAAGTCAATACACTTTGGAAGTCTCTTATTTACCCCGTCATCCAGTCGCTCCGTTCAAGTCATTCACCAACTCTCAACTCCTACATTCAATTTCTACCAGTTCATATCAAATCTGCAAATCTGAAAAAAAATTCATCATCAATTCATCTTTTATTAGGTGAAATTCTTGTTTGATGGTTGAATATTACCAAGATTATTGCTTGAGAGAGCGTGTTGGAAGTGGAGAGAGATTGTTGCTTGTTTTCCCCTAAAAAAATTAAGGCAACAATCTCTCTCCACTACCACCAAGCTCACTATCATCGGGCAAATTTATATCTCAAAGATTAAAGAAGGTTTGCGATTTCAATCTGTCAGTTAAATATTTTGTTTCAATTGATTAATTATTTAAATTAATTCATGTTACCCCAGATCTTTGCTCAAACCCTAATTTGATTGATTTGCTGCTTTACTCATCGATGGATTTGATTGATAATTTCTAATGTATATTGATGAATTGAAACAGGTTATTGTATTTAAGATCTGGGGTTTTTCGTTTTTTTTTTTTTAAATAGATCACGTTTTCTTAGGAAATTTTCGATTTTTGATGCGATCATCGACTTTCGTAGTATTGGGTGATGAGTTGTAATGATTGAAAGTTGTTTGATTTTTGGAATTTTTGTGGGATTATTCAGATTTTAGGTGATTGTTACTAGCAAATTAAATCCTTTGTTTGTTGGCAAGTGAAAATAGGGCTTATTAATATCGGGCGAGAAAGGTTTGTTCAAATTTAAGTATTCTCTTGTTTTAGGTGCTTGTAATTTTGTAAGTAGGTCCATTGATACTACGATATAGAAAGAAAATGAGTTAATTTGAGGGAAATTTGAATAACTCGAGTATGGTACTTGATCACCATATATTGTACCAGTATTTGCTGTGTTTCTGATATTGGATTGAATATGAGGTTTTTTAGGCATCTTTTTGTTCCTGTTGCAAGGACTACATTGACATTTATAAGTTCATGGAAATTATTTTGATCATGTCAGATTGTTTAGACTATTAAACCAAATATATTCGAAAAAAAATGTGAGCTTTCATCTTTATCATGTCTATGTGTTTTTACTTTTCGACCCATATTAAACTTATGTGTAGTGCCTGTAGGCCCTGTACTTAATTTTACCTTGATTTTGAATGAAGTTGAGGTAACTGGCTTCTAGATATTCCTGTCCAAGTTCCATAGCGTTTTTGACAGGGATTGATGATCAATGCAGCGTGATGAAGTTTTCTGCTTTGAATGGCATTGGATGTATTACTCCTAATTATTTTCTGCTGATATTTTGGAGTTCTGACTACCTCCCATGAACATTAATAAAGATCAGAGCTGTGGAATGAACTGGATATCTAAGGATATGTTTGAAGCTCTGGATGGCGGTAAGCTTATAGATTGGCATGGTTTCATTGTGCTCAAATGAACTTGATTGATTTGAAAATTTATAGGTTGAGCAAGAACTTTGTATTTGTTGTCTGTATTTCTTAAACTTTAACTTCCATATTCTTTTGTGCAGATTTTGGAGTTAAGTTTACGTTGTAATGGCTGCAAGACTATGTGGAACAGGTATTTTATCTTAGTGCAATTCATCTCTTGAACTGTTGTACCTATCTTCATTCATTACTCTATTAATATTAGGTTGTACTGTTCATTTTTGGTTCTCTTAACATTTTACGCATAACTTTTCTGATCAAGAAAAGACTTGGGCATTCATTTGTCATGATATATTCCAAAGAAGGGATACTAACTTCTAAATGTGTGTGTGCGCGTGTGCATGTGCTTTGTAAGTACTTCGTAATTGAATTGTATGTTTTCTGCATCTAAAATTTACTTTAAATACAGTACTTAGAACTTTGTAACTAAACAAAGTAGGTTGGATTTTGAGTCTGCCTCTTGTTCTAGGTGGATGGAAAAACCTGCCACATGTTTCTATGTGTTTGTTTTCATGTGTGGGAAAATGTTCAATGCTTTATGTAATTGCAGAAAAAATAATATTCTATGCTCCTAGTCAACTCCAAGAACATTAGAGATATTTTAGGAAGCAATTGATTTAAGAAACATGTTGCTAGAGATCAATGACTTGGAATACTTTGTCTTAACCTATTTGAAGAGATATTAGTGGTCAAAGAAATTGCACAACCATGTTTGCCTTACATTATGTAATAGATGTAGTAGCAAATAAGATAGCTGATGTGAAGTTTCTGTGAAGTTACTAGCCTTGAAAAGTCAAGAAAGCAACTTTTTTCAGTCTAAGTTCAAAACTAAAATATCTGTTGCGAGACTTGTCAACCGCTGAATTGCTGCACAAAATGCTAAGTAAGAAGTATGCATTTACTTTACAAATTTGCATCATCTAATTACAACATGATGACTTATACCTATCCTACAAATACATGTACCATGTGCCTTATCTGTTTCCTAGAGACCTTGAAATTCTTGAGGAGAAACACGATAAGAAAGAACTTTCCTCCACAAAAAAAAAAAAAAAAAAAAAAAAAAAAAAAAAAAAAAAAGAACTGAAGACAAGGGAGGGTATAGTGATGAGGTTAATGAGTTCTGTTCAGCAGATTCCACATGGGGGTGATGGTTTCGAGTTACGTGGAAGTCTTGGGGTTATGCTGATGCTCCTATGTATAATTATCATGTCAATTTCAGTCATATCCATGCTCGTATTTGCGTGTGCCGATGATGGTGAACCTAAAAAACATCGCACTGGAGGTGCAGGGTGTGGGGGTGGTGATTGAGGAGGTGCAGGGTGTGGGTGTGGTGATGGAGGAGGTGCAGGGTGTGGGGGTGGAGGCGGCGGAGGGTGTGGAGGTTAAAAAGTTGTAAAATATCAGTATACCCTCATAGTATATACGTCTATATATGTGTTATGTGAGTGCTCGTGCTGGTGTGCATATATACCCCTGTGAATGATTCTAGAAATTTCTATTGAAATCTAGCGAAAAATAAAACATGTATAGTTTTTCTTGTATAGAAACTACTCATATATAATTTTCCCAGTTTATGTTATACTCGAGTACTTAATAAAAACCCGAGTACTTAATATCTGTAAGCATACATTAATTGCAGTGGGAATTCAACTTACAATATAGAGTATATTTCTGCTAGTGGCTGATGATTGACTGACAAGCTGCAAGCGAGCTAGAGCTCATAAGTACTTGCAATGTATTATGTCAGCGTATGTAATTATCATGTTTCCAAGTTTCCATAGAATAGATGTGTTTTTCAAACTTTATTTTTTAGCCTTTTCCATCCTACAATCTGGCTTAATTTTATACCTCTTATATTCTCCTTATTCTATTTATTAGATGAGTGATGATTTGACAGTGATAGGAGTCCTTCCCTTTTGTAATCTACTTTTTCCTGCGCCTTCATTTGTGATGAGTATCATGTTTCCAAGCTTGTATCTTCTTTACACTAGGAAGGAGTCGTAACTTAATTATCCATGATAATAATGTCTTTTAGAGTAAAATGATCATCGAAGATTTATGCCACAACTAGTTTGGTCTGTCCTTGAGAAATTTTGGTGGTATATGTCTATTTAAAGCGTGAGGAGGAAAAAGTTCATGCAAGGGCAAATAGTTTTAGTTTAGTTTAGTGTAGTGTTTTATTTATTTAATTTTTTTTTTTTTTTGGAGGAAAACAAGAGCAAGTTGATAAGATCATAAGATTGACTTTTTTTATTTTTTTGAAAAGAGTTATTAATCACCATGAGATGTTACAATGAAATTTTAATCAAAGGGATACATAACCAAACCTTCATTTCTGAGATTTTCTGAAGTCTGAACGTCTACAAGAGACTTTGAAGTTAATTTATGTGAAGTTTAGGTCTGAAGCTCTGCTTTTCTGGTAATTATTTCGAGTATTTAGTATTCTGTTGGGTATATTGACGGGCACAGTAGGTTTTGTCATCAGGTAAAATGAACAAGGGGAATATCTGTTAGAGGGAAGTGGGAAGTTGTTAGTCTATTAACAGAGGAGATTAGGGAGAGAAATTATGGAGATTGTCGAGAAGTTGATTTTGTTTTAGTCGGTATTTGGAGTGTCTAGCCACTCAAAAGTTTTGTCATTACAATTCAGCTAGAGGTAGAATGAACAACAAGAAGAGGAAAATCAGTTAGAGGGAAGGTGTTAGGCATAAATAGAGGAGAAGTTGATTTTGTTTTAGTCTGTTATCAAGACTGTCTAGCCACTCAAAAGTTTGGGGGCAAACCCCATTTGATGATTTAATAGCATCGAAGTATAATCTCCAATCAATTTCCCCCAAAATCACTTCCCCATATCTGGCTTTTTCAGTGTGTAATAAACTTTCTATAAAGCCATATAATATTGATTCAGGCTGAATAATTTATACAGCTGGTGCTTCTTGCCAATTCACTTCACAACTTTGATACCAAACTCCAGTTCTTTCGAGATAACTGCAGCCTGCAGGTCTGCCAATACAAACAAAGACAGGATCTTCTGCCAGAAATCAGCAGGAACTTAATTCGAAAAAAAAAATGTTCTGTTGTTTCATCTTTATTTCCATACAAGCAGCATGTTTATTCCAGATTTTCATATTGGCAACCTGTGAAAGATGCATAACCAGTTTTGGCTTTGTGGGACTTCATCAGATTATCTTACACTATATGTTAATTTGGATGATCTGTGTGCCTACCTTATGACAAACCAGAGTATCTGAGCCTTTTCATGTATTGTTTGTTTGTGCTTCAAGGACTGCATGATTGCTGCTGCATCTTACAAGAAGTATAAATTGACCAAATCTAGGTATCTTAGTCCTCGACATTCAGAAGCTCATAGAATTTTTTTGATGATGTTAACTGACTTTGAACCTTTTTTTTTAATCTCTCATCTCTCTTGAATGTCTGATAACATCTTCCCTTTATAAACTTGTGTTTCTGCTTGTAGTTAGTTTTCTTTATATCTTGTAATTTTCTGGTGCTGTGGCCTAAATCTTATAGACCTTAGGGTGATGGACTTCTTATAGTGATTTCCAGGAGTTTCAGATTATGACAGAGATTGAAAATCAATCCGATGCAATGAACTAGTTTGTTTTGAATGGAATTAAAAGTATTTCTCCTTTTTAGAACTTTGCTGATATCAATATCAGAGCTGGGGAAAGAAAACTTCAGATATCTAACGATTTCTTAAGCTGTGTTTCTGGATGATAGGTTAGCATCTACTTCGTATATATTTGCATGACTTACATTTATTTTAGATGAACTTGATTGACTTAAATACTTTTAAATTTGTCTTAGTATATCATTTTATGTATATATGTTGTCTGTATTAAAGCTCAAACTTTAGCTTCCACATACAATGATTTTGTGCTAGTTTAAACTACCTTGCACTGGGTTTTGTGAAAGCTATGGAACAGATTCTCAACTGACTGGAGTTCAATCATTTTCTGACTGTAGCACCTCTTCCTCCAACATTCTATTAGCCTAGCTTATTAAACCTATCTTTTCTTTCACATTCTACAGAGAAACATGCATGCGTATGAAAAGGAAAGGCGGTCTTTGGATGATGGTTTTGATGAGGAGGCATAGTATGCCTGTCTATTTGCAGGTATGTGTTACTGACCAAATTATAATTGACATATTGTTGAAGTATAGCCTTCCCAAACAACACATGTAAGTATCCGACATTTATAAAGGAAGAGACAGTTAAAAACACTTTTAAGACTATATAAAGCTAAGGGGCTACTCCTCTTATTGCCATATGGCTTTGGGAAGGAATCTCCTTAGACTTGTGAAGTGGACTCTCTCTCTCTCTCTCTCTCTCTCTCTCTCTAACTTGATGATAGGTGCGGCCCAAACCCATAATTAACACATAGGAAGTACGGATTGGAAATATAAAAATCCACTTTTGCAGTGTGTTTAAACTGTGTTAAGTGCTTTATAAGTACTGCATGTAGAATGATGCAAGTACACAAAGGAGAATGGATTTAATCGCAGAATAATGCATTTAAATTCTTTTGTTACAAAAAATTCTGTCCTATGTAAAAACCTGTGATGAGCTACCTAATGACATCTTAGGATGGAAGAGCTGCAAAAAAGAATAAAATTTTCAAATTGCTAAAGTTCTGTGTGTTCATGTGTTTATGTGCTTGAGAACGTATGCTTTTGACCACCAATGCACAACACAGCAGCCGAATGCAGATTAGTTGTCAACCTTGAAAAATGATCTGATAAACTTGTGATTTGTCGATATTGTTTGATGTCTGACCAGTCTGATTCTTAATGGATTTTGTGTCATATTTGTTAGTGGCACGGTTTATGCAATTTTCATGTTGAAAGCTCTTTACTGATTACGATAGGGAATTTAGGAACAAAATGAATTTTGAAGCACGATACTGTCCAAAAGCGTAGGACAATCGGTATGGTTTAACTTCAAAACCCACTAAGATAGAGGCTAAGGAGACTTTTTTGGTCCGTCTCAATAATAGTGTCATTTAGGCTTGGAGTAAATGAACAGTAGAGAATATAATAAATTTTTCTTACAAAATTAGTGATTAGGGAGATTTCTTCTGTTAGGAGTAACTTCCTTTGTAAAGTTATCAATCAATATGTACTCAGTCTAGGTATGAAGTCTAACACTAAAAACTAGTTGTGAGACTGGTTCATAAGCTGACTTTATGAGTAGTATGTGTCCTTCAGAAAATAAAAATATAACATGATGACTTCATTGAGATATTTACCTATCCTACAAATACCCTTACCCTGTATCTTTTCATTTCCCAGGGAACCCTGAACTTCTTGAGGGGAAAAACAAAAGTAAGAAAGAAAAGGGTGAAGAGGAGATATTCCAAGTTTATAATAGTGATGCGCAAATAAATTCATCATTATTCTAGATATTTTACCCTACTATCCCCTTAAATTCCCTATCCCAACCTTATTTATAGGTTCCTTGAGCTTCCATGATACTTTTGTGATGTTCATTTCAAGTATATCACATTTATATATTTCGTAGCCCTTGCTAACAGGTTTAAGTGATGAGGCTCTTAAGTTCTTTTAATGGTGAGCATATTCCGTATGGGGGTGGTGGTTTTGAGTTACTTGAAAGCACCCAAGTTATGTTGGTGCTGCTCTGTTTGATGGTTATGTCCATATCAATTATGTCTATGATTGTATTTGCCTGTGCTGATGATGGTGAACCTGGAAGTAATCGCAGTGGTGGACCTGGTGGTGGTGGATTTTTTGCTAGTGGTGGATTGTTTGCTAGTGGCGGCGGAGTAGGAGGCGGAGGATGTGATGGTGGAGGATGTGGTGGTGACTCAGTAGTCTTAAAAAATATTGAGCTGCTGCTACTTGCTGGGTTCCCACTTCTGAATATGAAGATCACAATCAATTCAAACCCTACTCTGAAAAAAATATTAAGCTACGGAGTATAAGCCATAGGATACGGGGATACAGGTGACCCAAACCTTACTGTAAAAAAAAAAAGTTATTGTGTATAATTTAACATTATGTAAATTATAATATATTATCTTTTAGTTCTGTGAGTGATATGCAGTGGTAGATTTAGGATTTTCGAGATGGTGAGTCACCATCATTTATTGATCACATATGAAAATACAAAAAAAATTTGGGTCTAGTTCATAATTGTTTTCAATCCAAAAATTATATTAAAAAAAATGTATTACAACCAAATTGATTTCAATCTAAAAATAGAACATAAAAATCCATACTACCAAATAGTACTTAATAAATCTTACAAGTCAAAGTTACTACAAATAAAATAGTACCCATCCATTATTTTAATAGTAGCAAAAAAAAAAAAAAAAAAAAAAAAGTACAATGACCTTATAGACCGGTTTTTTAATATAACCGGTCTCTTTGACCCATTATTCTAAAGAATAGCAAAAAACCGGTCTCTTTGACCCATTATTCTAAAGAATAGCAAAAAAATGACCTTAGAAAACAACAGGTCTCTTTTAATTACAAAAATAAAGCAGCGAGAATAAAGCAGAAGTAGTTTAGTGGATTCGGCGTTATTACTTAGCATCTAAGAGACCTGTTATTAATAATAACTCTCTTTGATAGATTTTTGTTTAAAAAAAAAAATCAACTTCATTTTTTTTTGGGGGCTACAGGTTCTGGTGCATGTGCACCAGTGTTTACCAATGTAGCTCCGTCCCTGGTGATATGGGAAGATGATTGTTCATTGTTTGACATAGTAAAAGATATAAATTATAAAATTATTGTTGTGAGTTTGTTTTTGAGTTTTAATTAGTTGACATAGTAATGTAATAACGACCTACATTGTATAATATGTTAAAGTTTATAGCTTCTCCGCTTCTTAAAATTCTTCCTACTAACATTATGAGGTCAAAGTTACAAATCTTTAATAACAATAATATGATTGGAAGTAATATATTAATTTGTTATTAAAATATGAAGCATTTTTCAATTTATTATCTTAGTTCTTAAGAAAAATAAAATATATGATTGAAAGCTGATGTGGAAAAGAAAGGTTTACAGAAATCTATCCATCTTTGATAGATGGATTAATACCTATCACCTCTGCACGTCTGGAACGACTAAAATTGCTTGATTAAGAACGTTGATCATTCCTTCTTTATATGTGCTAACCTACTAGGCATAATGATCATGGCTTCTTCAACTGCTTTATATGTTAAGTTGGAAAATATGTGTGTTGTACATAACTTTGATATTTTAGTTTAATTCTACATGGATTACATGACATATAACAGCTGTATCATTGTGCTATTGCCTAAATTTATAAGACCGTATGGTGAATGGCTTCTATAGTAGTGTTGGCCAGGTCTACAGGATCTATAATTAATGACGGGGGGGTTTAAGATCAATGCGATGCAATGAACTAGTGTGTCTTGATACTTGATAAGTTGATAGGAAATTGTAGTATCACTCCTGTTTTGCACATTGCTGACATTGTGGATTTTTATCAACCTTTCTTGGATTTGTAATGGATAATGGGTAAGCCGTAAGCATATTGATTTGGCATGTCTATCATTGACTCATTGTTATAAGATGAACATAACGCTGTAAAGTTGACCTATAGTTATATACGAGTAGCTTTTTTTGTTATTAACTTATAGCTTCTATATATGTATTTAGTACTAATTGAGAATAAGACTTCTTTGCATTAAGTGCTATGACTGCCATGAAATAGACGCTCAACTGAGTGAAGGTCATATTTCCAACTATTGACAATTTGACATAGGAACTTCTGAAGTATGGACTGACAATATAGAAATCCACTTTCATTGTGTGTTTAACTGTGATAAATGTAAAGTGTTGCAGTAGCTGTTATATGTAATGCTACTAATGCATGTTGTAGAATTCTGCAAGTACCCAAAGGAGAATGAATATAAGTTGATTGAACTATATGCAGTTTAAGTAATACGTATTTTGTTCCCGAAATTGCTGTTATGTCCTAACGAAATATGGATGAAATTGCCTGCTATGATCATCTACCTGATAGCATCTTATTAAGTTATGATGGAGGAACAGTGAAAATGAATGAGAATTTCAGATTGCTACATTTGTCCGTGTGTGTTCGCTCACGAGCATCTTATATTTGCTTGAGCATGTATGTGTCTGTAATGCGTGATTGATTTGTCAAATTGTTTTGGGTGTTCTGTTTTTATGTTGTTGTCTGAGTCTTCAATTCTTGAGATTTTTTGCATCATTTTGTTAGGGGTTTGATGCAAATTATTAGAAAATTAAGCTCAAAGTTCTTTTGAGATTGCAATAGGATATATATGAAAATGATTGATAAATTTAGAAGGAAGATACAGTAAAAAAAAACCTAGGATATAACCTGTAAAGTTCAGCATCAAGCCTTCAACTTCAACTTAACGTCTTCTGCTAATTAATGTGCTAGGGAGATTTTTCTTTAGTGTCTAGAAACAAAGAAAAAGGAGATTTATTTTGATGGATATTAATTTTCAACCTTTCTCCGTTTCCAATTTTCTACGCACTCCACTTTTCTTTTAAATTCGTTTCACATGACATTTACTCCATTTAGGCTTGAAACAAATAATTAGAGACATAAAGGGTTTTAATTTTTTACTATCTTTATATTAAACAGTTCGCAATGAGGGAAATTTCTTGCAGTGAACTTGTATGATTCCCTTGAAATTTATTAAGAAAGCGACCTTTTTTCTACATACACTAGATAGGAGTACAATTTATGCGACTGGTCCAAAATAGTATTGCTGACTTCTTCTATAGTTTCCCTTATCCTGTTTCTTTTAATTTGGCAGCTCTCACTACTAAAGTGAAGTGATGAGACTTTTAAGTTCTCTAAATGGTGATCATATTCCGTCCGGGGGTGGTGGTGGTTTCGAGTTGATTGAAAGCGCCCAAGGTGTGTTGGTGTTGCTATGCTTGATGGTTGTGTCCATTTCAATTATATCCATGCTTGTATTTGCATGTGCTGATGATGGTGAACCTAGAAAAAAACGTAGTGGTTATGTTGGTGGTACCTTTACCAGTGGATATGGTGGAGGCAGCGGAGGTGTAGGTGGAGGTTGTGGTTCCGGCGGAGGCGGAGGATGTGGTGGGGGTGGGGGTGGAGGATGTGGAGGTGGCAGTTGCTAAAAGTATTAAACATCAAACTTCAATTCGACTCAACAATAATCGGTTTCTTTTCTATAAACCTTTCTTTGCACTTGTTTTTAGATATATCAATAAGTGCTTTGTTTGGGTTTGTGTGGAAGTGTTTGTAAGGTGGTGGTTGCTACATGCTAAGGCGTCCAAACGTTACTAAGGTTACTTTTTATTTTATTTTATTTGGTGTGCCTCAAGTTTTAGTATGTGAAAAGAATTAATGTGTATAATGATATATATATTGACAATACAAACGTAAACTATAATAAATTTATGTTATAGCTCTATATATGATATGTTTAGATGATAATTTATACTCCGTATTTCTTTTATTCCAAATACTCTGTTGGTGATAATGGTAAAGGATGACTCTCTCAATTATCTACCCTTTCCCTCTTAATATTATTTATTGTTTGGGCATTAACTTGGGCGTTAGAGGCTCGCTCTTAATTCATTTTGATGAAGCCATTTATAACCCGGACTCAAGAACCACAAGCATCCATGCCTTCAACGCGGCATTCTGAAATAATCTGTGGAAAAATCAACCCTGCCTCAGTCTAAGTAGACTTTTATTGCTTAACAACAAAGTATACTTAATTAATTACTTAAGAAATGTAATCATACAAGTTATAATTATTTTATGAATGGTTAATACTTTTCCTATAAATACATGTACCCTTTGCCTGCTAGAGGAGACCCTGAAATTCTTTTAGGAAGAAAAATCAACAGAGAAAAGTGATGAGGCTATTGAGTTCTTTTCAGCATGCCCCGTATGGGGTTGGCGGTTTCGAGCTGCTCGGAAGCGTTGGTGGTATGTTGGCATTGCTCGGTTTGATGGTTATGTCCGTTTCAATTATTTCCATGCTCGTATTTGCGTGTGCTGATGATGGTAACGATACACCAAAAAAACACCGTCGTAAGAGTCATACTAGTGGTGGTGGATTCGTTTTTGGTGGTTATGGAGGTGGAGGTGGGTGTGGGGGCGGAGGTGGAGGCGGCGGCGGCGGTTGTTAATAAACGTACATATTCATGCTAAAATATTGATCTTCGTCACTTTTCATGAGAGTTCTCCTTCTTTGCATTTGTTCCTCCTATATACCTCTTCATTTATACTTTGTACATGTGTAGTAAAACTTGTAATTCGTGACTATTGTGAGGAATAATATTTGTACCGACTAATGAAGCAATTTAAGTCTGTATGTTGTGTAAGTGATTTTGCAGTGTGAAAAAAATTATTGTGTATAAGTCAAGAAAGAATATGTAAATTATAATACTTTTTTCGGTTTTTGTTAGTTGATATATCTTTTTTCCTGATAAATTAATTTATACACCGTAAAAAAATTGATATTTTCAAAAAATATATCAAAGGCAAAACTAACAAAATCTTATATATATGATTATATTTCTTACATATACATAACAAAAGATGATAAAAAGAAAGTGTGAATAGATTATTTTGAAACTTTACCCCAGCAATTTCCTTTTAAAAAACTGGTTATTGATAAAGTCGATAGTTCTTCTAAGAGTTATGCAATGCCATACATAAATATGTGTTTTTTTTTTCTCTTACAAAAAGATATTAAAACAAATTCCTCCACTAAAATTGTTAACTAGTCTTGAAAAGTCAAGATAATCAAAACAAAAAATATATACAAGTATGAAGTATCCGTTTAGAAGCTTGTCAAAAGCCAACATGTATTGATGTGCACGTCGCTAATAAACAAACTATGCTTAAATAATTTTAAAAATAAGTATCATCAATCAACTTGATGAGATTAATTATTAATACTTGTACTTATATATCCTACAAATACTTTGTCCTTTTGCTTTGAGGAGACCCTGAAATTCTTGGAGCGAAAAGTCATAAGAAAAGAGCTTAAGGGAAAGATCGAGAAGAAAGTAAAGTAATGAGGTTAATGAGGTCTGTTCAGCGTATTCCATATGGAGTTGGCGGTTTCGAGCTGCTCGGGAGTCTTGGTGGTATGATGGTGTTGCTTGGCTTAATTGTCATGTCCATTTCAGTTATATCCATGCTCGTATTTTCGTGTGCTGATGATGGTACAGATAAACAGAAAAAACATCGTAAAGGTTATGGTCGTAATCATGGTAGAGGTGGATTCAATTCCGGTGCCTGCGGAGGAGGTGCAGGGTGTGGTGGCGGAGGCGGTGGTTGAAAACAAAAGTTTGCTATCCTTGTATTCTTTCCATATATATAAACCTCTTCATACATCTATCGTAAAACTTGTAACTTGTGAGTAATATGTAGCAACATAATAATGTAAGATATGTGTTGTACAAGTAATTTTGCGTTTTCATAATCACTTGTGTTTTTATAATAATTTATTAGGGTCCAAATTAAACATTACGATAGTTTATACTTCGTATATTTTAATATATCTTGCAATTATCAATGTGAGAGATTATGATTACATACTTTGTATGAATGTGATTATTAGTTGACTTTGAATATTGACCAAATGAAGAAATTTCTCCTACAATTAATCTTTAGGGTGAAATTGTCTAACTTCATGGTTATCGATCGTCAAATGTAACTCCTTATATTTCTATTTTGTGTCCAATATATCATGCCACCAATGTGCTAGCTATGACCCAAAGTTTATGGTATTGTGCATCATGAACTCACAGTTTGTGGTGTTGTGACTTGTACGTACATTGACGGTTGTGGGATGGTGAAGGTGGGCTGCTAGATGTGCTAGCTTGTAGTGTTTGTGTCACTTATCGATGAGGAAGTAAAATTACTGAGGGCGTTGCTATGCTCGAAATTTGGTTAGAGGAACATGGATAAATGTGTTTTTCTGTGATTTTGTTTTTCCCTTAATATTGTTGATTACTTGATGCACATTTCTATTGTAGTAGAAATGATTGTCATCTTCACCATTTCTTCAGATCGCGTTCAAGTGTTCAACACTAAAGACCGCAGAAATGGTGACCTAACCTAACCAATCCCCTGTGAAGGCCAGTAAAGCATGTAGATGTTTCAGAATTCCCTGGCAGTCTCTACGATTTAGCATTTTAGCCTGACCACTTGGTTTTCTACTGGGATGTAGAATGACCCCAGTTTTGCTGCCTATTTCCAGGCAGAGTTTGAGCCATGGTGTGTTCGGGTTTTGGTATTATAGTCTTCACCATCTACCACCTTTGGTGATGATTTCAACAAGACTCAAAAATGAGCAGACTGTCGTGATAAAACATGTGTACTCCTTGCCATTTCAAAAATTCTCAAAGAAATTGGGATATCATTAACTTCTCAATTTTTATATCTCAAAACTTCAAATTTGTCAAAATTTACAACCTGATACAAGAAGTAATAAGTTTATGAAATTGTTAACCTATGCTTGCCTTCCCATGTTTACCTTACTCTGAAATTTTCAATTGTTCAAATCCTTGTACCTCTGGGGTAATTTCTTCCCTTTTTTCGCAAGCAAATAGGCACCATGATCAGTATTCAGAATACAGCTCTCAGAAGCTGGAGTCCAAGAGACCACCAATGTAGTGCCTGGGAGGAACATCCTCAGCAGAGTAAACTCAATTGCCATGGATTAACTTATCCAATGATGATGTATCCAAAGCTCGAAACTCTCTGACAGCTTCATGCACAACAAGAGCAAGTTTCACTGCTGCATCGTTGCTTGGTGCCTACAATAATCCTTCATTTATAAACAGCATATTTAACAATATTAATGGGTGCCTCAAAAAGTAAATATTTTATCTACCTCAATGTTAAGTGGTAGAACAGGATCATGAAGTGAGAGTCGTAACAGAAACCAGCCACCAAAACCAGAAACTCTAACCTGTTCATGAGAGAAAACACAAGTTTGGTAAATATTCCTGTACAGTGAGGGGTATAGAAAAGATTGCTTTGCATAAACCTAAATACTTCTTACTTATTGGACATTAAAGATATTAATGATTTGATTTGTGCATTGGAAAACACGGCTAAGTAAACATATCAGCTAAAAAGAAACGGAGGAAGTAGTACATATAAAAAAAGAAAGAAAAACAAAATAGAATCGAAAAGGATAAACTTGTAAAATCCAGACCATAAGAACCTCCAAAATTTCCTCAGATCATCTGTATCAGACGACATCCAGACAGTACAGAGAAGAAAATAATTTATATGATTCTCTCTGATCCACATTGTAAACTTACTTATACTGTTATATGGATACTGTGTAGGGACATTCAACATTGCATTGGAAGCCTAAAACAGCAATTAATTTGGGTCAAATAAAATAAACTGAATGACAATATAGATTGGGGGAGTAGAAGGCTAGAAGCTAAACTGGGAATATATCTCAATATTAGTTGACGAAGACAGTCCAACCGTATCTATAAAAATACTAGTTGAGACTATTTATTTTTTGTGAAATTCAGCTTTCAAAAGACCATTCCTGATTGCTTATATGAAAAAGTCATCCATGTGATTTCTTTTACTATTCCATGGACAAAAACAAGCACTATGCTCTTGAAAAGTAAAGACTATACACTATACATTGTCAATAGAATTTATTCAAATTTATTTATATATTAGTAGCAGCAAAGGGGAATACTTAAGGATATTACATCCAGCATTTGTCCAACATATGCTATGTGAGCAATTTAATTCATTGTATCCATGGATACAAGTAGTTTATTTTATTTTCAAGCATACATTGCTGGAAACCAACTAGAGGTCTAGAGTGGCATGCTAACATTGCTAAGAAAGAAATAGCATTTGATAGTTACAACTTAAAATGCCACCAGCACAGAGAGATTCAGGAAGAGATAGCATTTGATAGTAAGCGAACTCTCATATGAGGTTAAATTAAAGAAGTGAAGGCAGAAAAAAATACTTGATATGGAGCCTGTTTATGACTAAGATATCATTCATGTGGATGATGCTAGTAGAAAACTTACGCCTTCATAGTTAACTGGGGCCTTTATGAGCTTAGGATCTGAATCCACTACATTTTCCAAGTGCTTCAGCACAGCCTCTCCATAGTCCCGAAAGGATCTGCCCATATGTATTGATAATAGGTCATGACATGAAACCCAATTCAAAGTGAGCAGATGCTAAGCAAGTCAAGGCACCATTGCTCACCCTCCTTTCAGATCTACATGATTCTGATCAATTTTCAATCTCAATTCAGTAGTAACAGCTGCTTCTTGCAGGCCTTCCACCAAATCAGTCAACACTTTGCTGCCCCCTTTAATTCCTGATGCCCTGGCAGAAGCAAGCTTATTTAGGAGCTTAACCTGCAAAAGGCATACTTTACTTACAGAATAAACGAATCCAGAACGAAAAGCAAAAAGGGAAGGCAGTAATAAGAGAAATTGCCTACCATGAGGTAAGCTCCATCATCAAGCCAGTGATTTTCTTTGAGGGCACCATGCCCACTGGTCTCAATGGCCAAATGTGACTCTTCTCCAATAGAGTTCTATCAAGAAGAAACTATAAGTTCAGTATGTATTTATGCTAGAAAAATGATGTTCCATATCTGATCCAATGCCACAAATGAGGAGAACATGGATTGTATTACATGGTTCAAGATCTATACCGACTGAAATGTGTACTAGAATAACTTACAAAGAAAAGGAAATCAAAGTTCAAGCTCTAATATGTAACAAAAACATATGCAATATATGCAAACCTAATGACAGGAATCAAGGAAACATATGGTTTAAAAAAAAAAAAAAAGTTCAACATGGACAAATGAAATGATAAAATATAGTACCATTTTCTATGTATATTTGCTAGCCTCAAAAAACTATCGAATGATAAACATAAATATTACCAGCCGAATAGCTTCATCGATTACGTTTTTATACCCTCTTTTGAACCTGTGATGCTTTCCTCCTATTCATACAAAGTCAATAACAAGTCCTCAGAGTATATACCAATAAAGAAAACCAAATCAAGTCCAATGTGGAACATTAAGTTGATCGATTGTTGGACATGAACTCACCAAGTTTCTTTTCAATAAATAGAGTAAGACCATCTGAAGTCACACTGTCGGTGACAATTGTTGTCCCTGGATGCTAATGTAGGTATATTGTAGGAAAACAAACAAAGTTAGAAGCTCCTTCTACTTAACAATACACTCCGTATAAAACAGAAATTGATACGCGAAAGCAGAAATTCTTACTTCTTCAAGGACTATTGCAGAAATTAGAGCAATCAAACGATTTCGATTGAGCTCGCTGCCAGTAGAATCTACAGCAGCAGACCTATAAAAGGAAAATATCATAAATAAACACAATAAACCGCAAGAACATGTCACAAGAAAACTATTACCTATCCACATCGGTATCGAAAATGATGCCCAAGTCTGCTTCGTTATCAAGAACTGCCTCAGTGATTGCTCTCATTGCAGCCTTATCTTCTGGGTTTGGGATATGATTAGGAAACATACCTAAAGCAAATAAAACTAGTTAGAAAAGCATCAGGAACCTCGCTTGAACAAGTCAGCAATACCATGAATTACCATCTGGCTCCAAGAATTGACTGCCGCTAGTGACAGCACCCAAAGGCTCAAGCACCTTGTCCTAGAAGTAATTCAAAAGAATACCAAGCCTTAATATTAGATATGAAAATCCTATTCAGAGTAGATGTTGCAGAATCAACACATCACATTGACAAAAACATAGCCACTATTACGGTTTATTACCCAGCCCGACTTCATTTCACAAGAAAAGGTCATCGGTATTATTATAGAAAAATTGGAAAATAAAAAAGCTTTCACAACTAATTTTCGTATAATATTCTCTCCTTACTATGATAAATATTAGCAGAAATCATCATTGGGGATCCAACAAATTTTATCATAAGGTAATCCAATAAGAAACTCGTTTCTCATAATTTTTTGATACTTAAGTAAAATCTTCTAAATCTATGATATAAAGGTGTAACATGATTTGTTTCGCCAATATTTTTCAATGATATCGAAAAAAGGAAATAATGTAATTCCAAAAGGTGCACTAGTGTTTTTGAATTTTCAAATTGACAGAGAAGGCGTTTTCATATAAAAGAAAAAGAAATAGTTTCAAAAGATTGCAAATTCGCAATCTGAAATAAACCTCTATAATATAACAAGTACGTGATACTCTGCAACTCTTTATGATTTATCCACATGTTCTACTGAAAAGAATACTTGGAATTTAAAGCCTTGTTTGGTTCCTAGAATCAACTTATGCAAGTTACAAACTATTGAAGTCAAACTTCTTATACAAAACTTGGAATTTCGAATCCATTAACAATGATTAGTTTATAACATTGAAAGTATAATAGATGAAAAAATGCATATAACTACCTCCCTCCTCAAATAATTGTCGTGTATTAATATATACTATTTTGATCAGTCCCCAAATAATTGTGGTGTTACCTTGAATGGAAAATCTTTCTCACCCATTATCTAACCCATATGATTTGGGCTCCACCACCAAGTATCGCACACTCACTCTCTTTCTTCATACCACATGTGATATGAGACCTTCCACTAACCTTTTCCCCCTCAAACAAAATTTTTAAATCTTATTTTTTCACTATCTTCCAAAAAAACCTAGACAAACCAAATATCTACTCTTAATATGCATGCTCAAGCCTAAGAGGACGATGATATAACAACAAAAGAGAGTATTTAGTTAGATAGATATCATGAAATTTCATGTTCCCCATATAGATAATTTCCTATGAGACATGGGATGTTGCTTAGTAGGCGGGGTTAAATCAATGTAAGTTTCCATGAACAATTTATAGCATCAACTTCCATAGAAGGCAATTCTACAAAGCATACATTATTAATGCCTTAAAAATTGATATTCTTGTGGAAGTTTCATTTCCAAAACTTAACAATTTCTATTAAAAGCTGATCTTGTTGAGCCAAACAATGCAACTTACAGAAGAGAAAAAAGAAAATTTGTAAGATAGGGAGGTTAAACTTCTCCTAAAGTTCAATGTGATTCCTTTTTTTTTCCAGGAACTTCCAATTTCCATGACAGCTAACTAAATATGTAGAAAGATAGATGCCAAGTGCCAATACACAAGGTCAATATATCGAATATCCCACACATGAAGACTTAACAAAAGTGGTTTCTCCCTCCTACCTTCCTGTTTCGAGGGGTATTGTCTGGTGGGTCCAATTTACTTTCTCCTCTTACCTCCATTACTGACTTTATGGCTACCGCCCACCAGTGATCATCAGTACAAAGTCGATAACTTGGCTGTTTTGGTCACATCACATTGAAGAACAGTAGCCCCTATGTATGTATTGTTGTGAATGGTCTTTTTTAATACAAAAGTATGTTTATTAATCCAAGACTTAAATCTCAAAAATCTTATAATTGTAAAGACAAAGTGTTGTAGAGCCTAATCCTCCCTGAGACCCACCCATTAACAGGATAGTATCCCATGTAGGATTGTTACAGCATAGTAAAGGCCTTCTGAACCGAATCAGAGTACCAGAGACTATCTAATAAGGGAAGGCAATAACAAAGCTAGCTTCCTAAACTGTATACCAAAGAGCTCCTTATGCTGGCAAGGAAAAGATTGAAGGGAAAGCATTGGTTAAGCCGATGGACCTCAGTCATCTCCAGTGAAAACTAATGGGAAAGGTTACTGAGCAGATGAGTATCAAGAAATCAGGGACACCATGCCTTTTTCAAATTCATTGTTAATTATCAAGATGAATCAAAACAACAACACCGCATCATTTAGATTTATCAAATTGATAGAGAGAAGTTAGAGACTCTGCAGGTTACTGTATTGTGACATGAAGGGAAAAATCAAGCCTCGTTTATAACCCATCTTAATAAGGTAGATCATACAAGCCACGCAAAGATCTTGAGCATTATCGTGAAGAAGAGAGCATATGATACAATAATATGAAGTGGGAAATATTTTTCCAAGCACTGAGCTTGGGAATGATGATAGGTAATTATATCCTCAGATCAAATTCAAAATAAATGAAGGTAAACAGTACAAGTATAGACAATAGAATATAGTTGATGTCACTTGTTAGTCTAACAAAAGAAGAGTACTTTAAAGTTTAAAAAAAGAATAGAAGACAAAGTAAAATTTCTAGAGCACAGACATGTTTCATGTTGTTCCCAGATTTTGACATTAAGATACAAGTAGAGAAGAAGACACAGTTTCAAGTTTCAATATAGACAAATAGATAATGGTCAAAATGGATGTTTAGTCAAGAATGGATACTGCAAAACAAAAGAATACTTACAACAAAAAAGCCTCCAGCTCCATTGCCAGCATCAACAACTATATGAAAGCCCTCTAGAGGCTTCTCTGATATAAGGAATAAAAAGGAATGAGAATAAGCAATTTAAAGAAGAAACAGATGACAGCAGAAAATGACAACATTCATATCTTTGCTGGTCTTATATTAGAATATCAAACATTTCCGAAGAAAAAAAAGAAGTCCAAGGTTCTAACTTATAAGGAGATACTAAGAAGGCAGATATGAGCTCTTTTCACAACAAATCACCTAAAAATAGATATTCTACTCTCTACACTTAAAATAGTTTTGTTATAACACCCATAATTTGGAGTGAAATTGCCATGACCTACTTGATATATAAAAGAAAATGAAGAAATAATTTTAAGGAATTCATCACATGTGCTTAGTTTAATCAGTCGAAGATGTTGATGCTATTGTTGCTCATCTAACTCTAAAAGTTAAGGCTTTAAAACTCTTGGTGGAAAGTGGAATAATTAGTTTTTCTAAAGAAAAAAAAAAAAAAAAAAAAAAAAAAAGTCATAAAATGCGTCACTGTGGCTTGTCTGTAATAAAAATTAATTATTAATAAACAAAAATTTAAAAGGACAATTTTAGGTATACGATACTATCAGTACTGTCCGCGGGCATCATTATGGTTATATTGGTTATCGAGTACCTGACCTGATAACATTATTGTTTTGGGTACCTACCCATGTTCAGCCCTAGTTATTAGATCTGCTCTGCATAAATAACTGATACACACAAACGCAGACACACACACACACAAACTGTACACACACACACATGAAGAATTTGAGACACAGAAGTTGCAAGATCACCTATATTTCCAGCTGCTTTGCGAACGGCATGCACAAGATCAGATGCATAGATAGACATGTAATCTACACTTCTAACAGATGCAGAAGATGTTCCCTGTGATTCTTGGAGACCATCATCAGTTACTTTATTGTATATATCAGAAGCACGCTCCAGAATATCCTTGATGTCTGCTTTACCAAGACCTCCAGCATTGGTAAAAAATTTGAATCCATTTCTGTTGTAAGGAAGATGACTAGCTGATATGATAAGGCACTAGTTCAGTATGCGGCTATAGTAACTGGATCAGTACTACTTCCAACTTTCCAAGTTCCCACACTATACCAGCGAAATTATAAATCATTTATGCCATTAACATAAAAATGATTGACTACCTGTTATCATGATAGCTCCATCAACTGGACACCTAATCTCCTCATTTTCAGTGAGAGTGCTATTAAACATTGCAGGTGTGGAAGCTAGCCTGCATGTAATATCTGAAGTTTGTCAAAAAGGCTCATTACAAATCATTAAACAGAACCAAGTGTGCACATGAGTATGTGAAAAACCTAAATTTCCATACACGGATTCCAATTCAAGAAACAGGAAGGGAAAGAAGATAGCTACCTATCTGATTAATTGGTCAATAAGGATAACATAATGTCTTTATACAATGAGATAAGGATATTTTAAGACTTGCATTATATATGAACTATCATATTCATGGCTTTAACTTATGTCCAAGACCTTTTAAATCTAAGTATACACCCTGAGAAACAAGCAATTGTTTACAACAAACAAAAGTTGTGAGTCATCAATATTATACGAAGTAATTGACTGCTTCATTCCCACATCACCTAATTACAATACAGAGGAGTATATTAACTTCTCAATAGTCTTTTATTTATAAAGACAGGATATCAAAATGATTAATCTATTTCATACAGGGAAAAAGATTAAGGCTACGTTTGGTTGAACGAAAGACATTTTTAACTGAAAACAACTTTTTATGGAATTGGTTTTCCAAGGGAAGATGCAACTGAATATCAGTATTCCTTTGTTTGGTTCCTTTAAAGAAAAGATAGAGAATGGAAAAGGAGGAACACAGGGGAAGGAATGAAAACAAGAAGTAGAGGAAGGTGAGGTTTTTTTTCGAGGAGATTGTGGCATTCCTTCTTTACGAAAGGAAAATCTTTTCCATCCTTGATAAACCAGTTTTTTACCCAACAAAAGCTAAATTTAAAGCTTCACAAACCAACAAGATTACTTAGGTGGAAAATTGTTCGTTGAGCATTGAAACTGATCATATCAGGTAAAAAATAAGTTTAACCAATTTGTAAGAACTATAATTGCCAATGCATTAAACCAGGCTCCTGAATATTTATGTGTTCATCAATTCCTCAATACTCATTGACAGCATGATAACTAAAATAAAAAAAGAAAGAGAACTGTCATTTAACCACTAAAAACTAACATTCCTCCTGCCCACAAATAATCTTCCTATTAGGATTGGGCATGCATAAGGAGTGATGATATGAGAGAGAAAATTAGTGGTGCGGTCCACATCACATGGATTAAGTGTGAACTCTATCCATTTAAAGCAACATGAAGATTTTTTGTGGAAAGGAATACAGGAAGAATATTTGTGGACGGAAGGAGTAACAGTGCTAGACATGTCCAGCTGCATAAAACAGGAATATTACCAATTTTGAAATTAAAAAATAGGTGAGAAGGCAATCTAGTCTAGCATAAACAAATATTGTAATGAAAGCAAAATAAGATGAATAGAGACAGCTTACCCAAAGTGCAAAACATTGACACCAGAACTCATCAGGCCTCGAGACACAGCATCCTAACAATAGAATTTCGATAATTTATTATCAGCTGAAGTGCAAATGGAAGGCTGAAATTGCTCTACAATTTTGTGGAGAGAAAGCCATACTTCATAATATGGGATACAGCATTTAGTATAGGAATACAGGGTTTGTAAGGAAAATTCAACATATTAAAATGCAGCAGGAAGCAACTCAGAAAAATAATGTCGTTAAAGAACAGTATATCATCATTGCTTAAAAAAGACATTTAGGGGGGGGGGGGGTATAAAATGTCAAAGATAACTCACAGGAAACTTATCATTTGAAATCTAAACTGACAAAGATAAGCACATATGTCAGTCACATTAAATTTCTTAAGCAAAAGATGCGTCAAAATTACATTTTTCTGAACAAGGAAGCTGTATCAAATTAAAATTCAGCAAAAACCTGGAGGCCTGTATAGGCTGCATTGAATTGGCAACTAATGATAGAACGAAAGCATGGACTATTACTACTTCACCTGTGTATTTTATGTTCTGATGCAACTTAATCTGTCAACCATTAATTTTGTTTGTGCATAATCTGAGAGTATGGAGTAGTGCTCATCAGCATTTTTATAGACCATTACAATTTAATCAAAAGGCTGAAGGAGAAAAATGGGAAAAATAGGGTAAAAAGGGGGGAAATATGAAAAACGTGAGAAATTATCCTAAATATAAGAAAACATTGTGAAAAATATTGGGATGGGAATTTCACACTTTGGGATCTCCTAGGGATCCCATGGGGTCATGGAGAGCTCGTTTTTCAGGTTTGGGGCTTGTTATGAATTGGGCATGGGGCATTGTGGGATGGTGGTGGTGCTGGTGCATGGGTTATTTGTTTTGGAGATGAGGGGCATTGAATACAACTACACAAGCTTGTGTTTATAAGAAAATTATTTTATTTATAAAATTTTATATTAATTTATGTAATTTATTTGATAAAATAGGTAAAAATAGGGAAAAACAAATGAAATGATTTTCATCCATACTGATTTACCAACCATGAAGTTCCATAATATCCCTTTTTGGATTCTTTTACAAAGACTTAATTATGAACAATGGTAAACAACCAAAATCAACAAAGGTGGGAGGGTGTAATAACCTAGTGATGTATTATCGACACCTTACTAGGATCTCGAATGCCTAGTTGGTGATTATAACAATCTCTTGCAGCTATACCACTATAACAAATATTCGAGATAGCCATATTATTGAACCAAATATCATTATTAAGACAATGTAAACCTAGTGGTAGGATGGTTATGGACCCAAACCAACTTTTATAACCCCATGAGACAACACCCCCCCCCCACCCCCCAAAAAAAAAAAAAAAAAAAACACACACACACATCCGGTAATAAAGTTTTCCTAAATTGTTTGAAAGCATGGATAACATCCTTCAATTTTAAATATTTTTTTACTTTTCAAGGCGAAAAGGAAGGAGGACAAATTTCTTCTCATGGAGCCCACAAAAACTTGTTTGAACTACCTACTCTGAGTCTTTGACTCTTAGCTATCCGTTTAGCCACTTAAGGACAAGCCTCCCATTATAATTTCCCTAAACACTATGCTTTTATGGGAACAACTAGTGGGCAAATATGGTTCCAAACAACATTTTTTGACTTTAGGATGCATACCCCACCATCACTAGAGTTTCTACAACGCCTCTCAAAATCTGCGACATTGTGTCAGATTTTGTGGATTATAGCCTTCAAATTTAGTCTCCGCACAACTTTTTTTTGGACACATGGTTATTCATCGAGGTGCAAAACCTCAGGAGGCCTATATGGTGTTTGGAGCCACCTAATTCATGTCTTGGCCCATGATTATGCAGCACTCATAATCAAGTCTTATGATGTCTTAAGTACGCCTTGCCTTGCCTTGCCTCTTCTCTTCTCTTGCTCTTTTCTTGGCTTGGCTCTACTTCATGTCATGCCTCTCCGAAAATGCCCTTAAGGCGAGGTGTTTTTCTGCGTTGTCCTAGTGCTCATGCTTTTTGCCCATACCCCATGCTCAAGGAGGGGCCCATGTAATTTAGACTTTGCCCACAAACTTAGTAATTGTTTTAGCAACCAAGGCACGCTCCTACCCTTGTTTAGCCAAATATAAGTGTTTATAGGGAATAGGTGGAGGATGAATCGAATACACATATGTTTAAATCTTAGTAGTTAGGAATCAAACTCACTATGACACTAACAATACCCTGTCGCGTATTTAAGGCATCTATAAAAGAAGTCAACCTTCCACTCGATTATATAATTATACTTCTAAGGCAGTTGACTTAGCCTCCGACACATGCTCTTAGGGACCAAAGCCCCTATAATGGGCGCATGCGGCCATGTGCCCACATGGTAGCTTTGCGCCACTAGCTTTACAACCAAATGCGATAACCAACTTTGTGAATCAACAATTCCTCTCATACTAGGTTGATTTATCATGGAGACACTAGTTGGGTAATAAGATTTAAACCAAGCTTATGTTCCCAATTGGTGGGTGAAAAATCCAACAATTAGTGAATTTGGCTTCAGAATAATAGGAAGAGATGACATCGATGGATCAAAAACATCGTTATAGTGGTAAATTTCTAGACACCTCTAGCTTTAAATTCAAAAAATCTAAAGGATGAGGCCACACTATCTCGGTTTCCTTTGGCATTGTAATCCTTATCAAGTAGGACATGATAAAAAATCTAGAACCGGAAATGCGTCCTCCATGAGCCTTTTCCTGGGAGTATGACAACATTTCTCTACTAGTCATTATTAAGGTGGCTTTTGGGGCATAGCTTCACATTCAAGATGATATTTCTATAAACAATTCAAAGACCAATCATAAAATTTAACAATGTTGTCAGGAAAGAGAGTTTCTCTTAAACTTTGACACTCGTTATTATCAAACATACTCAGCAAACTTTTGATACTCATGTGTTGTACCATAATCAAAAGACTCCATACCAATAGAGAGACAAGTAGTCAAATACATTTTGCAAGATTTTCAGCATCTTTTTAAAACAGACAATTGCTTAATTGTTCTTATGAGACTTAAAGAAGGTAATTACAATATATTTATTTAAAAATCCAGTAATTTACCTGAAGCATTGATGCTGAAATTCGAGAATCATGACCAATGGAAACGCTCATGGGTGTAGACGCATCAACTTTCTTTTTATCAGAAAGCCATGCAGCAAATGCAGCAGCTATTGCCTCTGATACTGGGTCTGTAAGTGTAACAGGTTCGCCATCAACACCAGCAACAGCAACCCCTCGGATATCACTGTATCAAAAACGAAAACACATGTACAGAACCAAAATTTTAGTTTTGACGAAAAATTACAAAGTCCCCACTCCGGCAGTAAAATCAAACACATTAGTAAAACAAATGCTGCCATTTTTATAAATAAAAGATGAGTAATGGTTGTTGATTAGCAAACCATAAGTTGGTCATTAATAAAAATGCACCTTTCAAATTAGTTTATATTTTAACCAAAACTAATTCAAGTGACAACATCTACAAAATATATCTCCAGACTCCAAAGCATGATAACCCCAATTCCCTGAAGCAATTGACTGCAATCTATACTTTGATCTTCTACAAACAACCATTTATCTTTCTGGTCCTTGTCTTTTAGTTTTCCATTATGCTGATAAAAGAAAGAAGTGCAGGCAGTACAAGATACAGAAATTTTGTGCTCAGCCAATTCTGTTTACTAGGATAGAGAAGTTATTTGGCAACAAAATGATTACAAAATGCTTTCCTTTAATCACATTTACTATAAAGGAAGATCACGTGCAAATGAGTTTCTTTAACTTCATTGGTCTAATATATCCAGAACAATCAACAATGATCATTGTCTTCGAAGCTTATATTGGAAAAGTACTAGTTCCGAATTACATTACATTGACAAAGAAAAAATTAGAACATCAGATACAGATTACTAAAAGTTAAGACAAGCTGTCCTGCTAGCAACAGGAACAGCTTAGCCCAGTATCCTTGAATTTCCCAAACTAACTGCTAAAAGCCCCGCTACCAAAGCCCACAAAAATGCTAGATAAGTTATTCTATCCCAAAGCATTTTACTAGTTAGCAGAGGTTAGCACAATTCCTGAGAAAAATATAAGCATCCTGCACTTATAAGGGCTAGAGAATCACCATAAAAAGCTTTAGTCCACCACATCTTCTTTTTCATTCTTCTAAAGCCCACAAATCAAAGTGGCATCAATTCAAAATCACAAGAGAGAAACTCCAACACTCCTTATGGACAGGAAAAGGCCACCTCCAAATACTAGGCAGGCATGGGCCTTTATCGGTTCCCGAGGCCTGAATTTAGAAATATGGAGGGAAAACTTCGGGAGGTCGTGACTTTGCTCCTATGTTCCAATCGGGCCGATTTTATTTTATTTGTTCAAATTGGGTGTCCCAACAAGATCTATGCAATGCAAACCCCCTTTGCCCAAGTAAAAATTTGAAAAAGGGCCTCTAATTGGGGAATTGGAATTTTGCCATCTACATCCCAAAGGAAAGGGGTATAATTGTAAATTTATCTATTTTAATTAAGGATACTTATGTCTTCACCAATAAAAAAAAAATTAAGGATACTTATGTAACTGGCCGTCTCCCAAAAATATAAACATAAAAATCGTTAAAAGTCTTAAAATCTATTATGGTTTCAAATATAGGTTATTGTGAGAATATTTAATATACAAATTTACCTTGATGGAATGAGCCTACAACATACACTGATGTTATGCTCTTTTGTATAAGATTGCAGGTGTAATTAGTATGTTGAATAAGACTGCTACAACCTATTAGCTACTATTGTTTCTCTTCAATACTTAGCCTTTACCCTTTTACAAGATTTAGTGTTTGCACTGCTTATATTAATCCTCAAATAATTAAAGATAGACTACTACATCATTGGATAAGCTAATAACAAATTAAGCTAGCATTCAACAATATGCCATATTGTTACAGTATATCTATACTCATTATAACACCAATATTTAACTTCTGATACTATCCACTAACCTCTATTACAGTTCCACAACTTAACATTGTCTCATTTAGTCTCAATTTCCCAATACTTCTATATCTATATAAATAAATGATCAAGATATGAAAGAAAAACCAATTTGACACATAAAAAAATATTAAAGAATATAAAATATAAAAGAACCATCAAGCACTACCTCCCAAAAATGTGAATTTGCAACCAGTTTGTAGGTATGAAATCTAATAGAGTAATATTAAGGGTAACATTGTACCTTGTTGTAAACCCTAATTGTTTATTATATATATAGTGCCAGGGCTAAAGTCTTTCAGTTGCTTGCTTAGAACTAATTGTTAAATCTGGTTTCATCAGGATGTGAAGTATGACATCAAGGTGTGATACCATGATGAATGAAAGGATATTGGACATGAAAAAGTTTAATTCTGGTATAGCTTGTCAAGCTACACGCAAAATGCACCATATATTACAAAAACTCATGCTAGCAAGATAATTATCAATAATTTCTGAATTTGATCAAAAATTGACTATTAAAAAATGTACTTAAAGAAGAAAAAATAAGCTCAAGGGTCCGAACAAGCTACCAGATAAGCATATGAAAGTTTTCTATTTCAAAGTTGTTCACCTTCAAAATATATACAAGGAACCATACACCTCAAATATGCAAAGCCACGAATATAAACAATCACATCATATAAGAAGTTGAAAAGTATAAAATTTCTTAACTGCATTTCAAGTAGACTGATAAGTCGGAAGAATACAGCCCAAATGATGCATAATGTTCTCTTACCTGCCATTTTGAAGTTTGAGAAAGTCACTCTTTCCTAGGGATCGAACTGCTGCGGAAGATGAAGCAGCTGCAAGTGCATAACAACATGTGAATCTAGATGAAGTACAAGTAATTTTAGTCTTCAAAAGCAAGAAAGCAGCCAAAAAAAAATTAGAAAAAAATAATATGGTAATAAAATAGAACAAGTCAAACAATAACAAGAAAAAACACAAAAAACAAAAAAGATTGCCAGAGCGCTATGGTAGCACTAGATAGCAATCTTGGTAATGAGAGTCTAGAACAGACCATTGCAGCAAATACTTCCTCGACTAACAAAATTGTTCTGATACATTGACAAAGTGCGCAACTGCATGGCCAATATACCATTCCATGCTGACTTCCTTCCCTTTAATGGAAGGAAGTTGCGCAAGTTTGAAGTAAAAGAGTCTCTGCTGCATTGGCTATGGAATTGTCTATTTTGTTGGCAGT
Organism: Chenopodium quinoa; assembly: GCF_001683475.1. Classification (NCBI taxonomy): domain Eukaryota; kingdom Viridiplantae; phylum Streptophyta; class Magnoliopsida; order Caryophyllales; family Amaranthaceae; genus Chenopodium; species Chenopodium quinoa. The sequence continues at coordinate 7,307,413 of NW_018742205.1, read as the reverse complement.
GGTGTGCTACAGAAACATTTTGAAAAATCTTCCCTGACACCGCTGCATGAAAATTTACAATTCGTATCAGAATTAGAACTCTAAACCTTTGACAATGACTGTGGCAGGTTCTTTGTTTTCTAAGTTATTCTTAAATAGGTATATGTTATGAGCTTGACATGCCTTGTGGGATTTTGTCTATTATCAGATTGAGCCAGAGATGGTTATAAAACATTACGAATCCAGTAGAAGAGGAGATTGAACAGTTGATTGCTACAAACAAGAAAATTCCCACAAGAATCAAGTGTACCAGATTATACGTTAAAGGTGCCAATTCCGTTAACACCGAAATCAGTTTCCACATTGAATTAATTCCATTCCTGTGCAGTCAAAGTGCAGAGAAATGAACCATAAGCGATTTAGATTTCTGTCTATTATCCTCCTTGTTTTGTTCTCCTCATTTTAGCTAACCATCACAAGCATACTTTTTTCTTATTATAATATGGCAGCAGATAATATAATTAAACTCAATATCAAATCACAAATAAACTCTTATGAGTCCCATCTGACTATATTATAAAAACACCCGCAAGCAAAATACGATTTCCATCCTACACTCAGGTGTAAGTCGTGTAACCGTTCAATTTTACACCCTCTCATATATAAAATCACGGCTGCACGACACATCCAAAACTAGCTCATTTGAAGCACATCAATGACGAAATTAATACTAACCCATCAACATTAACAACACAACTCCCCTAATAAGCTATTAGCCTGGATTCAAAACAAGGTAATTATTTTATCTACTCGGCATTGTCAGACCATTTGATCCAATTATTCTTTTACATATAAAAAAAATAAAAGCATAATTCAATCATCACAAAATTGTAAGCTATAAATTCCACAATGTTAAAATAACAAACACATAATTTGCAATAGCAATAATACTAATATACACTATAACATCACCATTGCAAAAGAATTTGAGAGTAAATTCAAATTAAAAATTAGAAACTACAAATTCCCAAAAAAAAAAAAAAAAAAAATAATAATAATAATAATAATATTGAAAATCAGCAAAATCACCTGCCATGGTGGTGGGAATATATCGAGTGTAGAGAAGATAGAAAATGATAATCACGAAACTATTTCTGAAGATTAATTCTTCGTTTAATTGAATTTACTAAGTTTTTCTATCGCAATCGATTGAAAATTTGGTGAGATGAGGAAGAAGAGAAGGTGGTGGAAGAAAGTGGAGAAAAGAGGAGAGAGAATATTGAGGAGTTGGTGGAGCTTTCTGTGTAAAGTGCACAAATGCGATATCTGAATCATTTGTTTTTTTTTCTTAACATTAAAATTTGCTGGGAACATTGCTCGGTAAATTATCAATTAGGCGTTGGCCAAATGGTTAAGATTGCGGGTTCATTTAGTTCACTTTATTTTTGCTTATTTGATTTGATTTGATCTGATCTGATTTGGTATGATCTAATCTAGTTGTTAAATTTGACCAAATTTTTCCTTATATGTCCGATAATCTATAAAGAACAAGGTAAGAAGCGCACACAATGCGTGCACAAAGTTATAAAAATTGTTTTAAATAGGATATTGTTTGATTGGAAAGTACATCTTTGAGAAACAAAGAAAAAAAATTCATTAACACGATATCTTAGCAGTGATATCCTGATGAATTTTTTTATATTTTTTTATTTTTGGTAACTGTCAATTTTATTGGTGCATTAAAATCAACTGCTTGTTTAACGTGGAATAGTAGTTATGATAGAACAATTATTTTATTAAAATAAAATTTAATTTTTAATTGTGAATAGGAGAGGTAATTGTAAAAATTGAAAAGGGCAATTCGGGGATAGTGAAATTTATCACCCAAAAGGCTCTTTCTCTTATATATTACTACAGATAATGGGATCTTGTTAAATTTATAATAATGTATATTTTATTAATATATAATTTTCATAATTGTTTTCATTATGAAATAAAGATATTAAGCGATAAAGTCACACATAAAACGATAATGTGTGGTGGAACTTATTTTTCCTGAAATAAGTAAAAATAAGATGAACTAAACATGACATGAGTGTACATAAAAAAACATGTTTTATGCTCGCAGCCTCACATTATATTTATAGCTAGCCATATATGCACCCGAATCGTACACAACCTCTGCTACAACTCTGATATTTTTTAGACAATTATTGTTTCATGACTCACACCTCCAGTCCTCCATTGTCTTCTTTATAGCTTTTCAAACATGTTGAAGATTAGAGCTTCTCAGTTATTTGTAATCTCATTTTCTGGAGGTCTTGTATGATATTATATGAAAATTCTTGATTATTCTTTTACATGAGTAATTTTATTAGTGGTATTTGAGCCGATATAACTTTATCTAATCTTATGTAAAATAAACGTTAATATAAGTAAAAAAAAAGTGTATATGAATAGTGTAAAAGTTAATTTGAGGCATTTATATTGAAACATGCAGATTAACGAGTAGAAATCATATAACAATTGATTTAACCTACACTTGTAGTTATTTAAGAGGAAATAATAGTTAGTAATCCTAAGTTGGTATATCAGATTATCAAGGGTATATTGTTGATCATTTCATCAATGCGATATGCGAAGTATGATTTGCATCATAAATAGCAAAATTCATAGTTAATTAAAACCAACCTTGCACAGCATTAAACCTACAACAAATCAATTGCATTAAAAAAACTAGTATAAAGTAACATCCATAGAGATAACCAAAGGATCTGCACATGAGAAAATTCTACCATCACGATAAGCCAAAATAGAAGTAATATACCATCCATTACACAAAATAAGATAAAAGTTTAGAAGTGTTCTAAGCCTTCATATTTGTTACACTTACGAGGATCAACAGCTCAAGACAATTTCTTACCCCAGTTGCTTATAAAATCCATTGAGTCCCCCACATTTCATACACAAAATTATCCATGCTTGAGTGGAAGGAGTTGGCCTCTCCTCAACATACTTAAATGATACTTACCATTCAAATCACTATAAGAACCACATCCATATCATCACGAGTGGCCTTGGTAGCATCACATACCTCTTCCCATTAATCTAATCTTTATCATCCAAAGCAATAAAGGAATCTGTTACCTGAGTAAGTTGTTTTGAGACCATAGACTGACCATTATATGTTCTAATTTTTTGTAGGTTAAACGACTTCCGTGTCCAAAACAGCAATAGTGTATCAGCTGAGTATCCTATCATGGAGCTTCATGCCTTTAACCTGCTTCCTCTAATAGAGTGATCTTTCTGCAAAAGCAACCCAATCCAAAGTTTTTATTATTGTCTTTGGCCTCTTTGCAATTATAAATGTTAAGATCACTACATTCATTTTCAATGGTAAATAAATTTCAGAAATCCAGCAGTGCCTTTATTTATACACCAGTTCATATGCAACTCCAAAAGGCTGGACTCGAATTCAGTATTGCAAAATTCAAACTTTTAATAGTGAAGTTCATGAATTATCCTTTTACAGAAAAAAAAAAAAAAGGACTCAAAAATAACTGCTTAAACAAATTTACAAATCTACAAAAATAAAACTTAGTCACTTTTTTTTTTACTTCAGAATCCTACAAATTCATCATTAACAAATGTCCTATTTAACTACTAATCATATACTCCATAATCCATATGATGTTGTCAGTCTTGTGACCACCCTGTTAGAATTGTCCAGAGTAAGCCTAAATTTTCGATAAACTTAGCAAATGGATCTTACTAAAAACCTCTTACTTTAAAAAGACCCAACAAAAAAAAGTTTATCATGCCCTTGACTTCTTAAGCGACACTTATATCTACTGCTTAGTAGTAGTAATGACCAAGTATTATAAAATAACGAATTTGAGTATATTATACTGGAATGTAACAACTTAAAGGTATTTGAGTGTTCTTGATTCTATTGAATAATAAAACTAGTTGCATGACCAAATGGTAATAAGTAAAAACATCAAACACGTTTTATTTTAAGCAGCTTCCACCCTATGACATGGTGATGTTTGTGAAACGAGTCGATAACTATTGATTGCATGACAAACTGTTAATACTCAGTAATTATTATTGATTTTAAGTCTCCAAGAGCCTAGATGATTAAATATATAGAAAATATAACAAGGGTGGTAACAAGACTCACAACAGCATTAATAAGAGAAGAGACCGACACTGCAGCTTACCATGTTTTTGCAGTTTTGAATATAAATAGGCATCTACAAAAAAGCGACTGTATTTTTAAAACAATGGTAAGAAATATTATTTGAGACGAGAAAAAAACAAATTAAAGCTACATATTATTTAACAATTTATCATACATTCCATATTTAGTCCACAGTAACACATACATCCCATTCATATCAAAATTTACAAACTTAATTAAGGCACCAAATGCATAAAGATCATCACTCCAAGGGCAGAAAAATTATGGACTGATCAAACCAAAAGTTTCTGCAAAATTTACACAGTCTAAATCCTATGACATAGCTATCCTACAATCATAAGAGAACTGATTGCACTATAGAATTAATCAAGATCAACACTACTCAAAAGATGAGCACTGCATTCAATAGACTATATAAGATATAATTCATATCGTACTAATGCTGAAATAAAGTATTCAAAAGCCTAAATACAAGGACTGCACTACTGCTGCCAGGAACTCAATGATAGACACAATAATAAATCAGAGATGATCGCAACATCATTATGTATATGAACAAAATTGCGTACAATAACAGGCCCATTGCAATGTTTTCAAATCCCGTAAAACTACTAAACTATTTAGGCTACTTGGACAGAGTTTCAATGTAAGAGGAAGTCAGAGACTTAGAGGTGCTGCCACTAGAAAAAGAACAGAAGCAGTATACTTATGCACCAACTAACATCAAGCAACACTAGAATTAGATAAAACCTTTAAGATTGGCTTTTGGACATTCTTACATTGAGCGACTCCACTGAAGAACCAGTCAGTTGAGCATAAACTTCATGGACTTCCTCAAATGGTAGAACAAACCTTCTATCCTTAAAAGCCCTTTCTCCTTCAAAATATGTAAGACTCGATGTCTTAGCAATAATCTCTTATTCATGCTATACGTGAATAGAAGAGTCTGCATTGCTAAATAATCGGGCTTGTAACCCAGTTGGTTCATCAGATAAGAAGAAGAAGAAGAAGAAGAAGAAGAAGAAGAAGAAGAAGAAGAAGAAGAAGAAGAAAAAAGAAGAAGAAGAAGAAGAAGAAAGAAGAAGAAGAAGAAGAGAAGAAGAAGAAGAAGAAGAAGAAGAAGAAGAAGAAGAAGAAGAAGAAGAAGAAGAAGAAGAAGAAGAAGAAGAAGAAGAAGAAGAAGAAGAAGAAGAAGAAGAAGAAGAAGAAGAAGAAGAAGAAGAAGAAGAAGAAGAAGAAGAAGAAGAAGAAGAAGAAGAAGAAGAAGAAGAAGAAGAAGAAGAAGAAGAAGAAGAAGAAGAAGAAAGAAGAAGAAGAAGAAGAAGAAGAAGAAGAAGAAGAAGAAGAAGAAGAAGAAGAAGAAGAAGAAGAAGAAGAAGAAGAAGAAAGAAGAAGAAGAAGAAGAAGAAGAAGAAGAAGAAGAAGAAGAAGAAGAAGAAGAAGAAGAAGAAGAAGAAGAAGAAGAAAGAAGAAGAAGAAGAAGAAGAAGAAGAAGAAGAAGAAGAAGAAGAAGAAGAAGAAGAAGAAGAAGAAGAAGAAGAAGAAGAAGAAGAAGAAGAAAGAAGAAGAAGAAGAAGAAGAAGAAGAAGAAGAAAGAAGAAGAAGAAGAAGAAGAAGAAGAAGAAGAAGAAGAAGAAGAAGAAGAAGAAGAAGAAGAAGAAGAAGAAAAGAAGAAGAAGAAGAAGGGTTACCATGATTAGTAAGAGAAGTTGATGTTGAGTAAAACAATGGATGGCGCAGGAAGAAGCAGAGGCTTCGGACGCCATAGGAGCAGCTCCCAAGCTTCAACATTTGCATGTGTGTTTGGTTGGGCAGCCCCTCAAATTCTATTACGGGAGTATTGGGGTAAGGCCGTAAGGGTGCGTTTTTCTCGATTTATTATCCCGGTCAAAGAAGTGCACTTATAAAATAATAATAATAATATAACTTTGTCTGTTTTTGAGATAATAAAAAAAAATAAAAAAAAGTAAAAAATAGAGGCTAACTTCAAACACAAATACTATACCAACAACCTAAACTTGTAATTTAAGAAGCTTAATAGAGCTTAGATCTAGACTAGAAGTATATCAGAGAAAATAAGTACATATCATGGCAACTCTCCAAGATTATTAGGTCATATATTTGCCCACATATGTTAAGTTAAGGTAATGCATTAATGCATGACATTCTCAACTCGGTTAAAGTCAACCTTTGCATTGAAACACATTTCTAATCCAAATTATCATTTCAAAAGCGATTAATTACTATTCTCCTCTCAAATCTCGTGCACTTGAGGAGTGAATAATGAGAATAAATTTATACAAAATATGTAAATTTGTAAGGAACGTACTTCGTATTATGTAAACACTTTATACCCTTAGTAATACTTGCTAACCCTCCCTTTCTTTTCTCAATGAATTTTTATAATCATCCATCACTACTTTAGGTTTTTATACTAGTGACTATGAACATTTATCAAGAAATCACAGTTTTGAAGATAAGATTACATTTCCATAATTGTGATGATATTTAGAAAAAAATCACACTCGAAATTATACTTACAAGCTATTATTACCTCCTACCAAATGGGTTAAATTTCTTTCTCAAAAATGAAATATTAAGATGAACATTAGAAATAACCTAAAGTCAACAATGCATATCAAAGACTAGGGACCTTCAAAGATTTATCAAGAATCTATAGAACTTGACCATGCTGAGAATTAACTTAGGAGTCGACCTTAAACAAAGAAAGAGGTTGAATAGATTTAACAGCCACAAGATGGAAAGACACAGGTCCCAATTGCCAAACATGGTAAAGAAAAATAAAGAGCAAAGTTCATTTCAGATATAAGCCTGTCTTTTTCTTCTTAACACTAGCTTCCCACATTCATAGTATTAATAACAAGCTTTTGGAGAGCCTCCCTGATAAGCACCAGTAGAGATGACCAATACAAGCTCACTTTTACGGTTAAACACCAACATGAGTTAAAATTAGTGTTCATTCCCGTTAATTCACCCTAGAATCCATAACATGTGAATTGGTTATCGAACACACCTCAGCCTCGAAACAAAAAAGCTTTTCGAGTCATCCTCTTCAACTGTGAATCTGTATCATCAATTATGTAGGACTTGCTTCTTGATTAGCTGCATAATCAAAACCCCACACTGGTTGGCATTCAAATCAGCGTCGTCTAACACAATAACATTTCTTAATAACTATACCCATCGATTCTGTAGGAGCTCAGGTGATTCTATAGTTTTACCTTCAAGCTAAGATTAAATTTGTAAAACTATGACAATAATATTCTACCAACATATAAAAACTTAAGTATATAAATGTTTGATACTTTGCATAGCATAAAAATGTGTCAAAATGCAACTTAGAGGCCAACCATAACAATTACTCTGAAAACAATGAAGTTATAATCTAATCCCTTATATATACACCATATGTAGTAATGTAGTATGCCTTAATTACAATTTAACACATCTTCAGTTTTGCCAGCTAGGCGACTAAATTACTCTGTTCATCACAGTCCTTACACCAATTACACTTTGCAGGAGAGAATTTTTAGTGCCACTTAGAAAAAGAAATCTCATTATTTTCCACAATTTTCACAACAATATATAATTGTAAGTAAAACTAAAAATTAACAAATACCTGAGTAAGCAATAGCTAAATCAAACCCGGAAGCCCAACTCTGCTTCCGAAATCAACAAGACTAACACTTTCACACAAAGAGCCGCAATGTGAAGTGTAAGATTCTGTAATGAATTGAGCTTATTGCTAACTTAACTCAGACAAATAATGCTAGGAACCAACAAAGCTGACAGCTCTAACAATGGCAGAAAATTAATAAGAAGATGATGATTATATCGATTAGATGAGAATTACAGAAAATCAAATCATATTAATAGCCTCAGCAACAGTAATCCTAATCCAACTCTTGAGTGGGCCAAAACTGAAAGCGAGCTGCAGCGAGAATTTCATACCAACTGTAATGAACTGAGATTATTGCTAACTTAACTGATGCAAACAACAGGAATATAGAGATGAAAAGATTGATTCACTTGTGTGAGCTATATAATCTGACTTTTTTTGCAAGTTGAGTAAATATGAAGAATTAATAAAGATTAAAGCTTTACTGTTGATTGATAATGGTGGAATAATTACAAATGATGGGGTTAATAGCTTGAGGCTATTACTCTCAAACAGTGAGTTTAGCTCACAACTCTCTAACAATGGCTTGAGGCCATAACTCTCTCTAGGCTACCTTAATAAATTTGAAAATCGTTTTGATGAAAATAACAATATTGACATTGCCTGATACCTTATGCACTGGACTAATATCAAGCAGCATTAGAATGTAACAACACCTTTAAGATTGGCTTTTGCATCTTCCTACATTGAGCGACTCCACAGTAGAACCTGTCAGTTGAGCATAAACTTCATGGACTTCCTCAAATGGCAGAACAAACCTTTTCAAGAACACAGATTCGGACAAGGAAATAGCAGAAGAAAGAAGATAATCCTTCCTTATAGCCCTTTCTCCTTCAAAATCTGTAAGACTCGATGTCTTGGCAATAATCTCTTCTCCATGCTACATATGAATAATTAAGTCTGCATTGCTAAATAATTGGGCTTGTAACCCATTTGGTTCATCAAATAGCCTAGTCTTTCCTTGATCCTCGCCTCTGAACTAGTGAAACACAAAGGATTTAGCCTCATCAATTTAATGATGTCAGACTGAGTCCATCCAAAACTCTTAAATACTCAAGTTAAAATTAGTGTTATCATAACATGTGAATTGGCCATCAAACACACCTCTGGCTCGAAACAAAAAGGCTTTTCAAGTCACCCACTTCAACTGTGCGTCTGTATCAACTTTAGATGCAGGAGTTGCTTCGGCTCAGAAAAAGACAATATCACACATTCAAGATTATGAGTCTTTGTGGCTGTGATGAAAATCAGAACAGCTGCAGCACCAAATCCCATATTAAAAAGTGAGCCAAACAGGCGGGACACCTTTGTAAAAAGATACTCAAGTTGGTGCGCTTAGCCAATTAAATCAAGTCCACAATTAAGCACACCTTTGCTCCCAAGCTTATGATAGAAATTCTGCAGATAGGAACCGTAAAAGTCTTGAGCTGACGTTGGTATGATTACTATGATAGTCATTAAGCAGAAAACATGCGGATTGCTGATTTGACATCAATGTTTTGCTTAACAATAGTACTACAGAGTACAGAAGCATACATCTAAGAAAACAATTTTAAATTTCTAACCCCTAACAATACATCACTGACATGATCAAGAATCAAGACTTGCAACAAACTTAACTCCCAACCTCCCCCTCCCCCCCCCCCCCCCCTAAAAAAGCAATTAAAGTTTTGCCATACATTCCAGAATTTACATAGATTTACCTATTATCATAATTTGCACATATATTGAAAATTAATATAGATTCACCAGTCCATAATCTCACAGAAATGAAGATATAAAACAAAATTATTCCAATAATTTTTATTTATTTGCAATCAATCTATCATAGACAATCTTACAATACAGATTCCAAAACTAACATCAGTAACACAAAGTTCCATAATTAAACTATAGAGTACTTCATATATAAATTCATTTAAATCAAACCAATTTATATACGAAGTAGAATGTTATAGAATGGGATAGGGTGGAAGTTATGTATCCCCACCCCCCTTTTTCACACACACACACACATGACCTATGTGCCCCATTGACTTCCCTACAAGATATTAGGGAGGACTAATACTAGTCACAAATCACGAGACGAACGATGCAACCAATAGGACCTATATATATATATATATATATATATATATATATATATATATATATATATATATATATGTGTGTATATGTGGTACAATCGTTCATTAAGGTTCCGTTTGTTTTGGTGGAAACCATTTTTCTTCTATAAAGAAGGTATGCTACATTTTTTTTTACTCCATACTTCACTATTTTTCTCTCCTCCATTCCTCCCATCCCATTTACTCTCCTTGTATGTTTTAGGAAAACTTTTTTCACAATCATATTTTCCGTTGAAAATTGTTTTTTTTTTAAAATGTTCCCCATCAAAACAAACAGAGGCTAAAAGTCTTTAAAAGCCTACATGTAAAGACTAAGCTACTGCTACCAGAAACTCCAATATATAAATAGCAAATAAAACAGAGTTGGTAACAACATCATTATGTACAAGAAGACACCATACTGCAGTGCAGCATGCCATGTTTCCATTTCTTAAAACTAATTAATTCAGCTACTTCACAGAGTTTCAATATTGACAGGAGTCAAAGGTGCTGCCACTAGAAAGAGAACAAAAGCAGTATAGGATTCACAAGTTGATAAATGCCATTGTCTGCGGTTTCGAGATTTGCTAAGCTGATACACAAAATTTGAATTGGATTCAAATCACACAAAAGTATCTAGAAGAAAGCTATGTTACTCTTTCTTGTAACATCATAGCACTGCAACTAGAGAAAAGTTTTTCGATAAAAGGTATATACTAGTAGGGAAAAGAGAACGGAAAATAAGAAATATCAAATATGTAACTCGTATTAATAATAAATCGACACTAACATCCACCAAGAAATACATATGGGAATATTGAAATACCCATCACAGTCCACATATCATGATATCAAAGAATTTGCTTATAGGGATACATATGGGAATACCAAATACAAAGAGTTCTGTAGTCCAAACCTTCAAAAAATAATTTCTGAATCAAACCCTGTTTTTTTTTTAAAACTTGAAACTTTACTTCTACTCGTTGCAAAGCAACAAAGTAACGGCATTGCAATCAAACCTTCCCAATCACAATGGCCTACAAACTTTCCTAGTTCGTTTCCAAAAGGTATTACATTTACTTCAAACAAGGAAATGATTTTGCGAGAATATTGAAAGTTGTTTTGATGAACATAACAAAATTCACATTGCCTGATACCTTATGCACTGACTAACATCAAGCAGCATTCGAATTTGGTGACACCTTTAAGATTGGCTTTTGGATCTACCTACATTGAGCGAGTCCAATGTAGAACCTATCAGTTGGGCATAAACTTCATGGACTTCCTCAAATGGCAGAACAAACCTTTTTAAGAACACAGACTCAGAGTAGGAAACAGCAGAAGAAAGAAGATAATCCATCCTTATAAGACCTTTCTCCTGCAAAATCTGTAAGACTCGATGTCTTGGCAATAATCTCTTCTCTTTGCTACACATGAATAGTATAGGCTGCGTTGCTAAATAATTGGGCTTGTAACCCATTTGGTTCATCAGATAGCCTAGTCTTTCCTTGATCCTCGCCTCTGAACTAGTGAAACACAAAGGATTTAGCCTGATCAATTTCATGATATCAGACTGAGTCCATCCAAAACTCTTAAATACTTCGCATTTATCCTTGATATTCTTCTCACCACAGGAAAGCAGAAAATTGACACCATAAAAGAACATTGAAGAGTCTCGAGGAATCCCTAACTGCAGTTCCACCTTAATTAAGGTATCTCGAAGTAAATCAGTTTTCACTATAAAAGAATTAGGCCGCCGAAGAATGTGTTTCTGGATTGTGTCACTAGAAATGCCACAATACTTTTGCAATAGTTCAACATTGGGAATGAAATAATTAGCAGTGCATTGAAGGTTCCGAGTTACTTTCTTGAGAATTGTAACAACATTCTCATCACTACCCAAAACATTCTTAAGAGCATGAATTGTAGGACCCAAACGTTGGCGCAATATTATAGGATTTCTAAGAATAGTTTGAATTACATCAGACTCAGACATACCCAGATCATTAAATAGCTGAATTTTAGGTTTTAGGGTTTTATGAGCCCTAGAAACTAAATACCGGGGTTCACAAATAATGATTTTCTGAATATGAGATTGCTGAAACCCAAGTTGTTTAAAGAATTGAATAACAGAATCAGCATTTTCAAAGAAATTGAATTCAGCAGCCTTGTTCGTCTCTCCCGCTTTCCGTGTTTTAGTGAGCTTAGCGGAAATGGAGAGAGATTGTTGATTGGAGAAACCCAGATTATCAACTAAGAAATTCGATAATGAGATAGAGAATGAAGAAGAAGAAGAAGGGTTACCATGATTAGTAAGAGAAGTTGATGTTGAGTAAAACAATGGATGGCGCAGGAAGAAGCAGAGGCTTCGGACGCCATAGGAGCAGCTCCCAAGCTTCAACATTTGCACGTGTTTGGTTGGGCAGCCTCTCAAGGAATAAAGGGTGTGTTGTTTATATGTATCATTTGACTTTTTTTTGTATCATTTGTCTTCCATCCACTTCAATACTAGGATGTTTTTTCAAAGTGAGCCAATTTTGACAAATATTAACCAAAATGGTTGCGTGGCAAAAGTATTTACCAAACTAAGCTTCCAGGCTAAAACGATGTCTCGGTCAGCGTTTTATGCCTGGGTTTTTTTAAAAAAAAATCAACCTAAAAACGCTGTCTGGGACAGCGTCTTTGTTGTTGACCTTTTTTTTTAAATTTTTGTAATTGCCTTTTATTTATAAAAATGGTTTTAAAAAACAAAAACAGTTATACCAAAGACGCTGTCCCAGACAGCGCTTTATGTACAAACTTCCTTGTACCTAAAACGCTGTCTCAGACAGCGTCTTATTTTCAACCTAAAACGCTGTCTGGGACAACGTTTCTCTGCTGGTGTGCAAAACAGCAGCAGAATCAGCCTTTTGCCACTGATCTGCCACTTTCTTCTGCCCCCACCCACCACCCCCTGCCATGATTCTTGCCACCACAATCAACCAACAACCCCCACCATCGACCACCATCTGCCACCACTTTTGACCTCCAACAACACTTCAACCAGCTCCACCACCAACCCCAACCATTCAACAACCGTCGATAACCACCCACCACAACCAACAACACTAAAACCACCATGAACAACCACATTAACCACCACGGGCCATCCTTTCTTCCCCATTTTCGACTATGGATTCCAAATGTCTGTTGTTTAATGTACATTAGCCCTGAAGGATCTATTTTGACTGACATAAATCCGATTTGGATAAATAAGCAAACAAAACTTCAAAACACAAACAGATTCATTCAACCAGCATGTCTTATATTGATAATGCAATCGTTATATACAGCATTCCAGGAAAAAGGACAAAACAATGATACAATACGTTCACTACTCATCAATTTGGTGTAACCCTTCCCTAGCCTCACTGTCGTCCCTTCGTCTTGGACGACGCCGAGTGTAATGGTGAATGGTGGTGAATGGGTTCCGGCGCGGGGGGGGGGGGTGAGCTGGCTGGACGATGCGTCCTCCTGGGTTCTGAAGGGTGCAGAACTGTGGAAGATGTACTCCTCTGCCTCTGTGTGCGACGTAGGATCACCTCCACTGCTACTCTGGCCGGGGTCGAACCGCGAATGGATGGAGTGACCATCATCACCGTCCCGCTGTTGGATGAGATGATCGTGACCATGTCTGCGTAAGGAAGTCGCGGACATATCTCGCATCCGCTGGACCTGGGCTCTGGTGGGTTCGTCTGTAAGGGCGAGGGACAGTGCATCATACATCGCCACCATATCCGCCGCCTGTAGTAATCATCGATCAGTCAAGTACATGATATTTAAAAAAGTTAAAAAATGAGGATGATAAGTATAGTAAAAGAAACTCACATATCCGCTAATGACGTCATGTGTCGGGTGGTAATGGGTGGACGGTGGTGTGTAGCTGGGGTTGATGAAACGGCGTGTGATAAGCCTGTACTACACCATGTACGGATCGTCATGATCCATAACGCCCTGCATGGGATAACCCTGAACGACATGACCCAACCGCTGCTCCCATAGCTGAAGATACTGCCAATGCTCCAGTGCCCAGTTTGTCTCCGTCTTTCCCCGACGGTCAATGTCGTGAAGGCGCACGACAGTGTCACAGTTCTGGGGAATAAGTTGCTGCAGTCCGAACTGTCGCATGACGCGGTCAGGTAGGTGACTCTCCACAACCTCGAAACAGATCAGGGGGACCCGAGCACGCCACTCTCCCTGATGCTCCAGTAGATGTGCAGGCATGACATCTACCAACTCCGGTACATACGGCTCCCATGTGATCTGCAATAACACATCCTAAATAAGTTAGTCCACAATCAGTATACACAGTACCTAAATGATTACAAATGTCTTCAGAGTTTGTACCTGATCCTCAGTGAGTCGATCAAGGGCGTCTCGGTAGTATGGGAGACCCGTCGCTGCATGTGCCTGTGTGAGTCTGGGGACCATCCACCTGGGGCAACAAATTTGGTAAGTATGTTTACAAAATGAAATCGTATATGGGAAAAAAATGACAATTGTTACAAATCTGCAACCGTAAGCCTCATCAGCTGCAGGGCGAGGCAGAGCGATGTACGGCTCATACTGGTCATCCTGGTCCTGCTGCCCCGGACGATGTACAGCAGGCCTACCTGGTCTTCCTACGAGGATGTGCTCCCAAGCCCATAGCTTCAATAGCAAAACACAAAACTATGTTAAATATGACATTACTCATTGCATATTTCGCTTGTGATAATATACGTAGTATACCTGAAGCACAAACAGAGGTCCTCCAATCTCGAGCGCACCACTCCGTAAGGCTCTGCAAAGTTGGTGATACAACACCGCCAAAGAGGCACTACCCCAGCTGTATCCACGGATATGCTCCCAGTCGTGGTCTAACAGCTGTAGGTAAATATGCTGCAAGTGGCTCCAGCTCTTGTTGCCGAACAACACGCCGGATATAAGGAAGAACAAGTACGCTCGAGCGTATCTCTGTACTGTGGCGTCATCGGCGTCCGCAGGCAAGCCCTGGAAAGTATCTCGTAACCAGACCGTCCTCAAGGCGGAGCCCCTAACATCGTTGGGACCCGGCTGCACCCCGAGAACCCGCACAACCAATCCAACGGGATCGACTAGAAATAATCCCGTCACCGCAGTCCCCTGTACTGGAAGGCGCGTCAGTATTGCCACGTCCCGCAATGTCACAATCGCCTCCCCAACTGGTAGGTGGAAGGAGTGCGTCTCCTGCCTCCATCTCTCCACTAACACCGTGACAAGGTGTCGGTCGATCTCCCTGAATCCCAAGCGATGTACACCGCCAAAGCCAGCGTACGTCACGTACTCAAGGCAGCGATCATGGACAACCCAGGGGGTCCTGTAGTGCCTGCACTGTAGTGGCTTCGCTACGTCACCCTGAAAACACAGGAGCATTTATAAGTAACAAAAGATAGTACATCAAATAATCCAAAAACGTTAAAGATGAATCATTACCGTCAGGTTCCATACGTCGACGCTCCGATGGGTGTCCTATAGTGTCAGGACAGAAGGGTCAACAGGTCCGGGTGTCCTATCCTGTACGTCCATGATATCTGTTCATTGAAAACGTTACACACCAAACACTAACACAATATATTGAATACTAATTTCGATTGAAAGGCATAAACAGGAAATCTCGAACATCCAACGTACAAAATAAAATTCATCGAATTGAACACAATAACACATAATGTAGAAAATTATAACTGTTTCATCAAAATAACACCACTACATACTACTATATCAAATAACACATATACACTTAGGTCCTATGTTGGTCTAGATGGACAAGTAGTGCGGTTGTGACCTTGCTGGTGACAACGGCTGCATTTGGTTGGGGGCCAGTTGCTTTCATCCATCTCATTGCGTATGCGCTTCGACTTTGGACGACCTTTTCCACGTATCATTGTGCCGTCCGGAATGAGTTTAGGGCCTACGTACTGTGCCCACTGTGCCCAGGTTGTCTCGCAGGGGATCGGCCAGAACTGTGGTGCATAGGTGTTCATGTAGGCGGCCGACTGCAACAGAGGGTCCACCCAAGGCTGTTCTGATAGTGAGTATGTAGCATAGACTGCTAGCACATGAGAACATGGGAGGTGGAATATCTTCGGTTTGTTGCACGTACACGTTCTCAACTGCCAGTTCACCGTATGCTTGTGGCCTCCTTTATTACCAACTCTCTCTCCCCTCTCTATTGTCACTTGGTAAATATGCAATCGTCGGTTATAGGCATCCGCTCTATGATATGTGGCTTTAGCGGTGTTCTTCTCGAGGATGGCAGTGACCTTTGGGGGGTATGGAAGTCCCTGATCAGACCTAGCCTCAGAAGACTCCCTTCTCAAAGTGAAATACTTGTTAACTCTGTGGAAGGTTAACTCGACAAGGGACATAATCGGTAGAAACCGAGCTCCTTTCAGCACATTGTTGAATGTCTCCGAGAAGTTAGTAGTACATATACCATACCTGCGACCACTGTCGTGAAACAGAGACCACATAGGGAACGAGACTTGAGCAATGTACTCAATGGCCTTGGGACAGGCCTCACCAATGAAACACAGATCAGCTTGAAGTTTTCTTTCTTGCCTTTGGTACGCAGCGGCCTTGAACATGTCTCTCATGTCGTTACTTAGCACGTGAGTCTTCAAGTTAGAGGCTATGTGGCGGACACAAAACCTGTGATACGCTCGGGGCTGGGTGAATCCAACATTAGGATCATTCATTTCTGCAATGATCCCAGGATGCCGATCATAAATAACACAAAGGCCATCCCGTTGCGTGACACGATCTCGAATACAACCTAGGAACCAAGACCAGCTGGAAGTGTTTTCCCCTTCAACCACCGCAAATGCAATAGGAAATACTTGGAAGCTTGCATCAACACTCGTAGCAACCAACAGTGTTCCTTTATACTTCCCGTACAAGTGCGTCCCATCGATACAGATAACAGGCATACAATGTTTAAAGCCATCGATACAAGGACCGAAGGCCCAAAACACTCGTTCAAACACTTCCATGTTGCTGTAGTATACACCATCCACTAAAGCTTTGTGTTTCCATACGACACATGTTCCCGGGTTCGACCGTAGGAGTGCTTGCATGAAGTGGGGAAGTCTGCCATATGAACTCTCCCAATCCCCAAATATCTCAGCTATAGCTTTCTCCTTGGCATACCACGCTCGTCGATACGGGACATCGAAATGAAATTGCTTCGAGATCAGTTCCTGTATGAATTCCACTTTCAACGAAGGATCTTTCCGCACAAAGGACTTCACATACTCGGCTATTACGGACGAATCCAAGTGTGGGTGATCATTAGATAGTACTTCACTGACACATGTCTCCCGATGTGGGCCTTTGTACGTGACTATGGTAAAACCACGTGAGTGCTCACTCGATTTGGTACCCCGTAGCATCAACCACATTTCTTCTTGCATCGCAGATGTAGGACACCATCATTCGAGGTCACTGTGGTGTAGAATTGATTCCTCTGAATAGAATACATCTTCACCATTTCTTGAAGCAGTTTCTTGCTCTCAAAATACATTCCCTTCTCAAATTCTCCCCCGGGAACAAAAGAGGTGTGGCTACCCGATTCGGCCCAATACTGATCAACTTCATAGTTCTCGGGTACCTCACTGAACCAAGGTATGGGAGTTATAACCAACGGCTGACCATCTTCCACCTGTGTAGGTTCATCATCCCCCTCTCCGTTCTCGTCCTCATCATCCATTTCCGCATACACATCATACACCGACAATTCATTATTCACAACATCATCAAAATGATTTGGCTCTTCTCGAAACGGTGAACCATCATCACCTTGCATAGGAGAGTAGCTATGCAGTTGCATCGGCGAAGATGCCACGGTGTTCGATGACGACGGAGTAGGCTGGCCGAACACTGTCACGCGTCCCCCCGCATGTACTGGTGAAGCTATATGAGAACTAAAAGGCAAGTGAAATTGGTCGTCCTGCATCATTCGAGTGAAAGAACCCATCCCATATGCATTCGATGGAATGTGGTTTGCGGGCTCTTGGAAGGACGCGGTGTTGTAATCAGAGACATATGTAGCTTGCTGTTCTGCCCGAGTACTTTGTTGGGTACATATAGGCATTGTTTCTACATATATCTCATTGGGAAAACCCTTCATTCCTACCATGCTTCTCAAACCTTTCAAATGTTTGTTCGTAGAGACAGGTAACACTTGCACCCCATGACCAGTATCACACCTCATTTTAAGGTTCAGTTCAACAATCATAGGGTTTGAACCAATACAATTGTGAACCTCATTTATCAGATCAGTCACAGCCATGTTCGGTTCAAGTGTTATAAGGTCCATATTCCCTCCACTGTACTCCACATTTGATCCATTACACAAAATTTCACCTCCCCATCGACATAACAACGCTACATTTTGTCCAGCCATATTCTACATAACAACCAAAACACATTTTACGTAAAGCCGTTAAATCATCCCTAAATCACCACAATCAAACAAAAAAATTTTACATACTATACAAATTAACTACTAAGAACCCCTAAATCACCATTATTACACAACAATGTAGGTAATTACAATTGTTCAAAACCTAATAATTATCAACCATTGTCAACAATTTTCAACAAAACCAACAACAACAATTCAACATTATCCAAACTATTATCAACACTAACAATATCAACACTACCATTATCAACACTAACAATTCAACAATTACCAACACTAATAATTCAACAATACCAACACTAACAATTCAACATTTTTAACACTAACAACTCAACCTCATCAACATTTTAACCCAATTCCAAAAAAATTAGAAATCACCAACATAAACCCTAGAATTTAAAACACAAAGAAAGTTGAATGAATACCTATTTAAGGGTGAGGGAAGTGTATAGTGGGCTACACGGAGGGCGACGGTGGAGGTGGCGGCGCCGACGGCGGTCTATACGGAGGAGCACAAGTATGAGAGAGGGGGGGATTAAGTTAGAGTTTGGGAAAGAAGGGGTTTGAGAATGAAGGAGGAGGAAATGAAAGGATGAAATACGCTGTTGGAGGGAAAAAAAAAACGACAGAAACGCTGTCTCAGACAGCGTTTCATTAATAACCTTAAACGCTGTCTGAGACAGCGTTTATAGTTCCAGAGTTAAACGCTGTCTGGGACAGCGTCTTTGGTATAACTGTTTTTGTTTTTTAAAAACATTTTTATAAATAAAAGGCAATTACAAAAAAAAAAAAAAAAAAAGGTCAACAACAAAGACGCTGTCCCAGACAGCGTTTTTAGGTTGATTTTTTTTTTTAAAAAAAAACCCAGGCATAAAACGCTGACCGAGACAGCGTTTTAGCCTGGAAGCTTAGTTTGGTAAATACTTTTGCCACACAACCATTTTGGTTAATATTTGCCAAAATTGGCTCACTTTGGAAAAACGTCCTTAATACTAGGGAGTCTCTTTAAGGCAAAAGCCTGGTATAAGCACACACAAAGTTTTGATGAATTGACTATTACCTCCGTTTTTTTTATGTGCAACTTTTGTCATTTTAGTCCGCTCACTATTATGTGCAACTTTCTATTTTCTTTCTATTTTTAGTAAACAAAAACCCTGAAAATTACAAATTTACCCTTACTTAAAAATTCAGATTTTCTTAATGTTACCCTTATCTTATTTTAATCACAATAACTTTTTTGTCTAATTTAAAATCATTAACCTAATTTTACTCACCCATTTACTCATCTACCCACCACCCATTCACCCTTTTCATCTCTGCTTCACCCTTTTCATCTTTTCATCTCTTTCACCTTCACCCTCTTCATCACCCTCCTCCCTCAAGACTCACAACCACCGCCCCTACCACCACCATTCTCTCTCCTCCTTCACAAGAGTCCGGCGTTTTGCTCCCTATGACCACGGCTTTCTGCTCCCTATGACCATCGGCTTTCTTTCTTCATCTTTTTTTTCGTTTTTTTTTGGGTGATTTATATTCGAAATTTCTGGGTTTTTTTTCGATTTTCTGAGTTTCAAATTTCTGGGTTTTGATTTTGATTTTCTAGGTTTGGATTTTGATTTTCTGGTTTTTTATTGGAGATGGTGGAATTGTTTCTGATTTGGTTAGTTGCAGAGGCAGGTGGTGGGTTAGATCGGCGGAGGAAGGTTCCGCCATTGTTGTGGGTTTTGATGAGCTTGAGGTTTGATGGTATGATGTGATCTCGAGGTTCAATGAAAAATAGGGTACTTTTGACTGCTGTGAATTTGATTTTACTGCCAAATGCACCCAAATTTTACCCCCAATTTTTTATTGAATACCAATAAATTCAAATTAGGGCTTGTAAATTTCTGGGTTTTGATTTCGATTTCCTGAGTTTTGATTTTGATTTTCTGGGTTTGGATTTTGATTTTCTGGTTTTTGATTTTCGAGAGGTGGGTTTGGGTGGTGGGGTGGTCTGGGTTAGAGGTGGGTTTGGGTGGTGGGGTGGTTTGGGGGTGGGTTTGGGTGGTGGGGTGGTCTGGGTTAGGGTTGGGTCTTGGTGGCGTGGGTGGTGGGGTGGTCTGGGTAGGGTAGGGTCTTGGTGGCGTGGGTGGTTGGGTCTAGGTGGTCTGGGTTAGATCTGGGTTTTTTGGGTAGGGAGGGAACTGAAAAAAGAGGGAAAGACGTGAGGGTGGTGGTGGTTTCGTGGGGTTGGCTGTGGTGGTGGTTTTGTGGGGGTGGTAGTGGTGGTGGTGAAGCCGGCGACGGTGGTGGCTGGTCTTGGTGGTGGTAGTGGGTGGTTTGATTAATTATCCAAACATTCTCTCTCCACGTTAATTACATACTCCTATAATATATTAATCACCATTATACTTTCTTAATCTTTGCCCTTCAATCTTTTGCCTCGTGAATCGTTTTATGTGCCAAAGTTGCTCATAAAAAAAACGGAGGTAGTATTAGATTGGGTATCCAAAAACAACAATGCATATCAAAGACGAGGAGTTGAGGACCTTTGATGATCTATTAAGAATGTTATGGCTATACAGATTTCAACCATGCTAGTCAATCTTAAGCAAAAAAAAAGACATGCAACAAAATTAACTCCCATATCACAAGAAAATAGTTAAAATACAGACTATAAAAAGTACGAGTGATAAAGTACTACATATATTGCAATCCAAGCATTAAAGGTAAAAATATTGAAATTATTTTTACTGAATTGGAATTATTTTTACAGAAGTTAAATTATTTTTACTTAATTGAAATAAATTTATTGAAATAAAATTAATTTTAGTCTTTCTCTATTTTAATTTTTTTTAGAGTTACTGATTTTTACGGAACTAAAATTATTTTTTAATGAACTGAATTTATATTTACTGAAATGAACTGAAATTTTTTTTTTTTTTATGGTGAACTGAACAGGACCTAAAATTAGTAATTGAAACTATAAAATATTAAAATTTATAGTACAATAATTTACAACACTAAAACTTTTCTAAGAAAATATTAAAGTTAGAAAGCTAAAAATACAATCTAAAATCATACTTACAAGATCAATATCTATTCGTAATGGAGCACGATACTTTGTACAAAAAAAATTGATTCTTTGCTGATCTTTTAAGTATGACCTAAGAGTAAATCCCACTAATTCACATGCAAACCCACTAAATGAGCTATCTCTAGTTAAAAATCCATGAACTTACTTACTTCCAATGCACTTTGTTCTTGGAACTTACTCCACCAATTTGGAAGAATTTAGGAGGCGATTCAATAATACATTTACAACGCCTCAAGATTACTAATTCAAGAGCTGATACCAGTCAATTACAGTAACAAATTGAAACATAATTCACCAATTCCCTCGATTTAGAGGTCATACAAACATCCTCCATAACACTTTCTGATTCAAACAAGATAACTCCCAAAATTCAGCTAATTGTCGGACAATTATATTTCCTAATCTCTCAACTTTTAATGATTTCAAGTAATTAAACACACCAATTAATTTACAACATCATTCTCTGACTCTCTGCTACTCTTTCCCATTTCAAGATTACTGATTCAAGAGCTGATACCAGTCAATTACAACTTCAAATTAAAAACATATAGATATATATCACCAATTACCTCAGTTTAGAGGTCATACAAACATCCTCTATAACACTTCTGATTCAAACATAATAACTCCCAAAATTCAGCTAATTTGTCAGACAATCATACTTCCTAATCTCTCAACTTTAAATGATTTCAAGAAATCAAACACAAAAATTAATATAATTATTTGAACACCAACTCCGTCTGCATGCAAACTGATCTTTGAAATAGACTTTGCTGCTTTCTCCATCTTGGAATTCTACCTCATTTCAACGTACTTTTTTTCCTGTCTTCAGCGAATCCTCCACCAGTACGATTTTCAATTTATCTTTCACACTAAAAATTTCCAATAAAATCCTTTGAATCTCTTTCCTCATCTTTGTAATACACTTTCATATCTTGATGATGCAACCCAATTGGTACTGCCAGCATTAAGAGAGAATTTAACTTAAATCATGTCATTCATCTGAAAGTTTTAGCTGAAAGGAAAGCAAATAAACACGTACTCTAGACAGCAGAAAGGAACATATCAAGCACATTGAGCACACCTTTAGACAACACAAACACGTATACTGATCCTATCGAGCACATTGATCACACCTTCCCTCTTTTCCAGAATGTGTTGCGTTCCCAAACAGATACTTTCTTTGCCACATTCCTACTTCAATCTCCTACATAAATCTTATGGGAAAAACAGAAAGCTTCAGGTTAATTATTAGAGGAATCGTAGGGAAAACAGAAAGCTTCAGGCTAAACAACAATATAATACAATAGAGAAGCCCCAAATTCATCAATTTCACAAAATTAAGCTAAGCAACAAAAAATACTAGGGGAAAATGGAAAGCTTCAGGTTAAATAAAAATCTAAAATAATAAATAAATTAAATAAAAATGTTTAAAACATCACACCAATTAAAAAATAATTCTATCAACATTTGTGACCCTAGCAATTATTTCGGCATAATTAACTTCTAAATAGATTTAAATGAATCTCTTCTCTTTTCCACACCAACATAACATCATTTCAAATAATTTACTCTCCTAAATGGCTAATATCAAAACTAACAAAATTGATACCTTAATTTTCTCAAATAGCAGCCTTAGCAAGGAGCTTCTTGATTAGAAGCATAATTAAGCTTAAGCATGCATTTCAGCCAATTGATAAACAGAAGCAAGACTAGCATAAAACTCAATGCCACACAGATTAATTGAACAACTAAAATCATTTTTATCATCTAAAAAACCAGCCTTTTTAACTATTTTCTTCATCAATAACATACAATTCCCAACAACCAAATGGAGACATATATTGAAGATTTAATTCATAAAAAATATTAATTCTCTCTTGAAAGAAGAAAGTTGCCAAGATTGCAACTCCCCATCTTTGGTCAATTTCCTTTCTTGACCTACCAATCCTTGAACCCTTGTCCTTTTGCAACCAAGTAAATGATTATGCCAACAAGAAACAAGTAAATGATTGCAACTCCCCATCTACCCATATGCATTTAAAAGTAATTTTTCAAACACATTTAGAGGATTAGCCTCAAGGAAGTAGCAAATAACAGTAGAGTTTACTTCCTTATCAATATCTTCCACCTCAACTTTAGCTAAATTATCTTATCCTGTGTTCTCAGAAAATTTATGCAAATAAACATCTAAATTCATATTACCACAACAAATTTCAAATCAGCAAAAACAGGAGAAACAGAGTTGTGATCCATCTTATCAACCTGTCAATGAACTGATTTCGTCATCTTTATCGGCTGGGATAGCCATAAAGGCAGCATATTCCACCAATTTGACAGCAAGCCATAGTCGTAATCATAAGGCATACCTCCTTCACAATCATAAGTAGAATCTATTTACACAATAGTTACTTGGGACTAATACCAATCCCAAGATAAACTCTGCAATCAATAGAACTATACAGCATCTATATGGTACCAACATTGTTTTTAAGTCTTCAAAAGCCTACTTATAATGATTGAGGTGCTGCTACGGTGCTACCAGAAACTCTAAGACATAGATAGGAAGTAAAACAGAATCGGTCACAAAATCATTATGCAGAAGAAGACACCGTACTGCAGCCTTCAATGTTATCCAATTGTCAAAAATACTAAATTAATTCTGCTCACAGAATTTCAATACTAGCATGAAGCCAAAGGTGTTGTCACTAGAAAAAAGAACAGAAGTGGTCTAGGTTTTGCAAGATTATTGCCATTGTCAGCAGTTTCAAAATTTGCTAACCTGACTTTCAAAAATTGAATTGCATTTTAATATCCCAAAAGCATAAAGAAGAAAACTACTCTTTCTTGTAACATCACAGTACTGCAACTAGTGCAAAGTTTTTCGCTATAATTTATAATACTGGTAGGAGGGAAAAGAGAGCAGTGAATGAGAGATACGTACCTCGTCTTAATTATAAATCGACACCAACTTCCACCAAGAAATGTCCATCACTCCATCACAGTCCACAGACCATAGTAATCATTTACTGTTAAAATATAGAACCTATTTACATAGGTAATGATCTCAAAGGTTTTGCATAAAGGGGATGCATATGGGAAAAACCAAATACAAAGAATTTCTTAAGTCCAAAGTCCAAACCTTTAAGAACAAAAATCTCTAAGAAAGCCATTTAAATACTTTCTTTGTTCTTTTATAGTTGACACATGTTGAATTTTAACACCATTTACAAACTCTTCTTAAACTAAGTTTGTGATTTATAGTTATGAGGGGTCCTGTTATAACCGTCTCAATGTTTGTCTTTATAATATCAACTTTTAAAAAATTATATTAGTTGATAATTAGAGATATTAATCATTGAAATTGTACATTGGCAAACATGAAAGAAGAAACAGTCAACTTAAAACGAAAGAAGGTAATTATTTAAATATGGAGATTAAATTTAACTTCTACTCATTGCAAAGCAACTAAAATATGGCATTGCAAACCTTCGCAATTACAGTGGTTTACAACCTTTCCTGGTTCATTTTCAACAGGTATGAAGGCCACTCAGGACAAGGAAATGATATTGCACGAATATTAATAACGAAGTTAACATTGCCTGATACCTTATGCACTGACTAACATCAAGCAGCATTAGAATTTGATGACACCTTTAAGATTGGCTTTTGCATCTTCTTACATTGAGCGACTCCACAGTAGAACCTGTCAGTTGAGCATAAACTTCATGGACTTCCTCAAATGGCAGAACAAACCTTCTCAAGAACACAGACTCAGACAAGGAAACAGCAGAAGAAAAAACATAATCCATCCTTAAAAGTCCTTTCTCCTTCAAAATCTGTAAGACTTGATGCCTTGGCAATAATCTCTTCTTCATGCTACACGTGAAGAAATTAGCCCGCATTGCTAAATAATCAGGCTTGTAACCCAGTTGGTTCATCAGATAGCCAAGTCTTTCCTTGATACTCGCCTCTGAACTAGTGAAACACATAGGATTTCCCCTGATCAATTTCATAACATCAGATTGAGTCCATCCAAAACTCATAAATACTTTACATTTATCCTTGATATTCTTCTCACCACAGAAAAGCCAAATATGGACACCATACAAGAACATTGAAGAGTCTCGAGGAATCCCTAACTGCAGTTCCACCTTAATTAAGGTATCTCGAAGTAAATCAGTTTTCACTATAAAAGAATTAGGCTGCCGAAGAATGTGTTTCTGGATTTTATCACTAGAAATGCCACAATACTTTTGCAATAGTTCAACATTGGGAATCAAATAACTAGCAGTGCAGTTAAGGTTCCGAGTTGATTTCTTGAGAATTGTAACAACATTCTCATCACTACCCAAAACATTCTTAAGAGCATGAATTGCAGGACCCCAACGTTGGCGCAATATCATAGGATTTCTAACAATAGTTTGAATTACATCAGACTCAGACATACCCAGATCATTAAAAAGCTGAATTTTAGGTTTTAGGGTTTTATGAACCCTACAAACTAAAACCCGGGGTTCACGACTAATGATTTTCTGAATATGAGATTGCTGAAACCCAATTTGTTTGAAGAATTGAACAACAGAATTAACTTTTTCAAAGAAATTGAAATCAATAGCCTTGCTCGTCTCTCCCGCTTTCCATGATTTAGTGAGCTTAGCGGAAATGGAGAGAGATTGTTGATTGGAGAAACCCAGATTATCAACTAAGAAATTCGCTAATGAGGTAGAGAATGAAGAAGAAGAAGAAGAAGAAGAAGGTTTACCATGATTAGGAAGAGAAGTTGATGTTGAGTAAAACAATGGATGGCGCAGGAAGAAGCAGAGGCTTCGGACGCCATAGGAGCAGCTCCCAAGCTTCAACATTTGCACATCTTTTGGTTGGGCAGCCTCTCAAGGAATAATAAAGGGTGTGTTGTTTAAGTTAAGGTAATGCATTAATGCATGACTTTCTCAACTCTCCAAGATTATAAAGCTATATATTTGCCCACATATGTTAAGTAAGATAATGCATTAATGCATGACATTCTCAACTCGGTTAAAGTCAACATTTGCGTTGAAATACATTTCTAATTCAAATTATCATTTCAAAAGCGATTAATTACTATTCTCCTCTTAAATCTCATGCACTTGAGGAGTGAATAATGAGAATAAATTTATGGGAAATATGTAAAATTGTATGGAATGTACTTTGTATTATGTATACACTTTATACCCTTGGTAATACTCGTACTTGCTAATCCTCCTTTTTTTTTTCTCAATTAATTTTTATAATCATCCATCACTACTTTAGGTTTTTATATTGGTGACTATGAACATTTATCAAGAAATCACAAGTTTGAAAATAAGATTACATTTCCATAATTGTGATGATATTTATAAAAAATCACACTCAAAATCATACTTATAAGCTATTATTGCTATTATTACCTCCTACCAAATGGGTTAAATTTCTTTCTCAAAAATGAGTATTAAGATGAATATTGGAAATAACCTAAAGTCAACAATGCATATCAAATACTAGGGAATTTCAAAGATTTATCAAGAATCTATAGACCTCCATCAAGATGAGAATTAACCCGGAGTCGACCTTAAGCAAAGAAAGAGGTTGAATAGAGTTAACATCCACAAGATGGAAAGACAGAGGTCCCAATTGCCAAGGGATTTGTTAAACATCGCCCGCAAATTACCATATAAAGCCCACAAATATGACTTGGTGTGACTTTATTGCCCTTTTCCTTTTAAAAAAAAAAACACTCTCTACTTCTCTCTAAAAAAAATCAGAAAATCTACCTCTCTTAAAAAAATTAATTACGACAACGTCGAGGCGGCAAGGGAAGGAGGTGGCGGCGGCGACGGCGGAGGAAAGGCGGCGACCTGGTGGCAAGGTAATTATTTAATTATTTTTTTTAAAAAAAAAAAAATAAGACGGTGGCGCGTGGTGGGGCGTCAGTTCCGGCCACCAAAGCCGGTGGGGTGGCGTCTGGCTAGGAAGCCCAGCCACCGGCGCAGGCGTCCAAACCAGAAGCCAGCCCATTGGCTGTGGCGCCCAGATCTGGCGCTTGTGCCAATGGGTGGGCGTCCACTTCAGGCGCCTGCCCACTGGCTACAGCTGCCGGAGCTGGCGCCACCGCCAGTGGGTGGGCGTCCTGGCCAGGCGCCACCGCCAGTGGGTGGGCGTCCTGGCCAGGCGCCCGCCCCTTTTTTTTTCTTTTTTTGTTTTTGTTTTTTTCGGTTTTGTTTTTTTTTTTGTTTTTTTTTTGTTTTTGTTTTTTTTGTTTTTTTTTTTTTATTTTGCAAAATCAGAAATTTAGTTTTATTTAAAATAATTTTGTTTTATGTCTAATTTTTTTTGTTAATGTGTTTTATTTTTTAAAAAATATTTATCAACTTTATGTGTTTTTTTTTATAAATCGTGTATATTTTATTTTTATAAAATCAGATTTTTTTTTTTTGTGTTTATGTTTTATTTTTTTTATGTTTGATGTTTAAACATTTTTTATGCCTTAATTGATGTAGTATGTGGAAATTGTTTGTGTTAATGTGTAATTGTTTTTTTATTTAAAATGTGTAATACATTAGGGTATTATGTGTGTATTTGTGTATGTGTAATATATTTGTTTTTTATTTTTTATGTTTAATTATTTGAAATAATTTTTATTTTTTTTGGAAAATATAAATTTTGTAATATATTAGGGTATTATGTGTGTATTTGTGTATGCCGTATAATATTTTTCTATGTTTAATTAGTTGAAATAATTTGAAATTTTTGTTTTGTGTCCTATTTAGTTATTATGTCTTTGATTTTTTATAATCTTTATTAATTTTATGTTTATAAACATGACGATATGTTGGAAGTGTTGGTATTTTGTATCTGTAGGTAGTTATTTATTTTTCTAAAAAACTTTTGTATGTTTATATATTTTTAAATTTTTTGTAGAATTCACTGGGTCGTCATGGTGCGGGGAAGAATGTAGAGATTCTTAGTAGAAGCTATTCAGTGGAGAGGTCGGGGCATAGACATGTTAGATCCCGTGGTATTTCGGCCTCGGCTCGTAAAGAACGGATCCACCGTCGGGATGAGGATGACGATGACGATGATGATGCTGAGGAGGGTGACCAGGAGGAGGAGCAGGAGGAGGGCGCATATGAGGATGAGGATGTGGACGATGGGAGTGGACCGTATGATGATTACGGTCCATTCAGTCAGAGGGTTGATGACATGTACGAGACACATATGGTGGAGGTGCGTAAGGGTAGGGGTGGTAGGTTTGTTAGTAGATCTGGCACATCATCTGCGTCCACTGTATCTGGGGCAAGCAGGAAACGGTCGAGGGCCGTTAATGATTCTTGGGTTGTTAGGAGTGAGGTGCCCGGTGGGCCTGTTGACGGGAGTGTGATTCCTAGCTTTCTAGGACACATAGCTGCCCGTATTTGGGAGGACCAGGAGAGGCCTTCAGTTACGGGGTTGTTGAAATGTCATACCCGGGAAAAGACTTGTAGCTTTTTGCGTACATGGGCTGAGGCTTGGCCGACGGAGAGCGAGATGTTCGAGCGACTGGAGGGCACTGGGGTGAATCACGTTCCTGCCACCATGCACGATAAGATTGACAGTACGCTGATCACGGCTTTCGTTGAGCGATGGCAGCCGGATACAAACTCTTTCCACCTTCAGTTCGGTGAGATGACGATCATGTTACATGACGTCGAGGCCATTCTGGGGATTCGTGTTGAGGGTAAACGACTTTGTGCTGTGGCTGATGCGGATCAGGCAGATTTGCTGGCAGAGTTGTTGGCGGTGGACAGGGCTGCACTGTACACCGAGGCGACCTCGAGTTGAAATAATTTGAAATTTTTATTTTGTGTCCTATGACGATGTCCGACCACGAGCACGACCACGACCAAGACCACAGATATACTCAAACGCACTCCTGTTCCGCCGTTGCCGACCTCGAGGACGGTCAACTCCTTCGGATTCCTCAAAATCTAAGGTAGACGTGTGGAACATGTCATGAAGTACATGAGTAGCGTCACGAATAATAGAAGGATGGCTGGAGGACACTCGGTCGTACATCGAACGAAACTGCTCCAACTCCTCCTGTTCACGGTCGGCCGTTTGAGTATCTGCATGCTCACCAATAACGAGCGTCCGCCAGAATGAATGAACCTGATCAACATGTAACGACGCCCTTTCTTCTGTAATAACGCGGTGAATGGTGCATGCGCAAGGTAATCCATGAGTTACTGAAATAGCACACCCGCACCGAGCATACACTTCGTCAGCCAAGTCCCTCATCCTGTTCAGCTCAGTGAGAATCAACCCCAAGCAGTAGTGCGACACACGACCATGGAGAATCTTAAATATGAAATGGCTATACATCGTACCATGTCGTCGTCTGGAGTCCTCTAGAGAGTTCCTAATGTCGTTCTTCTGAGTTTCAATTGACTTGTTAAGTCTATCGAACAGTGTATCCAAAGCAGCGGTCGATGAATCAATCCAGTCCTTGGTAGCTCTATGAGCGCTCTCAACTCTACATGTTATAGTGTTCCCGAAATGAAGTACCTGGTTTGTCCAATATTTGACAAACTTTTCCCTGTGAGGGACCCATTGCTGCATCACATAGTCCACCAGTGCCGGACACCACTGGTACGAATCCCTGAAGTTAGCTAATTCTCGCTCGTACGCTTCCTCTGTGGTAGCCTGTAGGATCTTCCGCCACTTACCATTCACCAATCTCTCTGCCATTTCCAAATTCTTGTTGAAAAGGTTGTAGGCTTTCACTTTCACGCAGTTGTTGATGTTCCATGTGCACAATAAGTGCTTCGGTTCTGGAAACAGCTCTGCTATAGGGGCAAATAGACCTCCTGCACAGTCGCTGACGATGGCTGCTGGATGAACATTAGGCCCGATGTAGTTTCTCAGCTTCTCCAAGACTCAATAATAACTTGGAGCCGTCTCATCCTTGATGATTGGATGACCAATCAGAAAGTTCTGGTTCGTTGGAGTCATCCCCATGATCTCAACCAGTGGGAACTTGTACTTGTTTGTCTTGTACGTTGAGTCGATCAAAATCACAAATGGCCAAGACTTGATCATATCAGCACAATCAGGATGCACAAGGAAAAGATGAGTCACCTCCGCTGTATCTTCATCAGAATCAAACCAGAACAGGTAACCACGTGATTGTGCCTGGTGTAGCAGCTGCTGTATAGGGTTCCTTCCCTCTGACCGTTCAAACCTGAGTTGCTGTCTGACGTTGTAGATGTGTCTTCGGTTTGGATGGTCTTCTGGAAATTTTTCTAACACAGATGCTAATATTTTAGCAGGCTTGACTTGAGCATCACTCATTTCTTTCACAACTAGTTTCGCAGCAGGACTTAAGCCGCTCAGCTGTCGATGACCCTCTTCATATACTATCATCTCATGGTTGTGATACCCCCATTTAGAGTAACCAATCACTTCCCAACCGTCACGAATCCGTAGTTGTCGGACCTTTACTCTGAACTCACACCCACAACCTTTCCGCTTTGTATTAAACCGAGTGGCTGTACGAAAATCTCTTTCTTCTCTTTTGCGATAACGGTCACATCTCAAAATGCGATCCATTCTACCATCCTGTTGAGATTTATGAGTTACTACTACCAAGAAAAATCCAGCTGCAATTGCAACCTGTTTTGCCCAATCAATCGCTTGTTGAGCTTCTTCGAATGGACCATCATGTCCAAATATCCCACTGTAATCATTTCCGTCTCCACCATAATCCTGCATCAATTATATATTATAATAACTACATTTAACGCATAATACATTTAATTTCTATATTTACACAAAATTAACACAAAAAAAAACATAGTTATGTATAATATTATTCATACACATACACATACAAATTTTAAACACAATCATTTATAAAAGTCACATAAACAATTAAATATTTTGGTATACATTAACACAAATCTACTCACTACATACATAAACACATTAAATAATTAAACATAATTTAAAAAAAAACACCGTTTTGAATTTTCAATTTGAAATAAATTAAAAACAAAAAAAAAAAAAAAACCATTTCCAATTTTTTTTAATACAATTTCGAATTGTCAAACTTAATTTAAAAAAAAAAACCTTTCTCAACAATCAAACTTAATTTTTAAAAAAACCCAATTCGAATTTTCAAACTAAATTTAAAAAAATATCATTTCGAATTTTCAAACTTAATTTAAAAAAAACCTATTTCGAATTTTCAAAATTAATTTTAAAAAAAGCCATTTCGAATTTTTTAAAAAAATCATTTTCGATTTATTTTTTTTTTAAAAAAAAAAAAATAGGCACAACAACAAAATCAAAAAAGGAAAAAAAAAAGAAAAAAAAAAATATATAGGTGGCGTCTGCTAGGGCCGCCACTGCCACTGGACTGGCGCCTGGCAGGGCCGCCTCAGCCAGTGGAGTGGCGCCTGGCCAGGACACCAGTCTGGTGGTCTGGGCTGGACGCCGGTGTGGTGGTTCTGGCGTCTGGCTTGGACGTCCATGCTACGGTTAGGGCGTCCATCCTAGGCGTCGGAGCCACCCCTACGGTAAACCGTGAATTTTAACGGTGACTTACCTCGTTTTCCGTCGACGACGACGTACCTCCGGCGTCCCCCGCATCTTCGGCCTGCCCTCCGGTCTCCCCCGGCGAGCCAGTACGGCTCCACATTTTTTAAATCGAGATTTGTTCAATTTTAGAAAATGGGCATAATTGTCACACCAAGTCATATTTGTGGGCTTTATATGGTAATTTGCGGGCGATGTTTAGCGATTCACATTGCCAAACATGGTAAGGAAAAATAAAGAGCAAAGTTCATTTCACATATAAGTCTTTCTTTTTCTTCTTAACACTAGCTTCACACTTTCATAGTAATAACAAGCTTTTGGAGAGCCTCCCTGATAAGCACCAGTAGAGATGACCAATACAAGCTCACTTTTACGGCTAAGCACCAACATGAGTTAAAATTAGTGTTAATTCCCGCTAAATCACTCTAGAAACCATAACATGTGAATTGGTCATCGAACACACCTCAGGCTTGAAACAAAAAAGCTTTTCGAGTCATCCTCTTCAACTGTGAATCTGTATTATCAATTATGCAGGTTTTGCTTTAGCTCAGAGCCTCAGAAAAAGAAATCATAACACAATCAAGAGATCATGAGCCTTTACGAGTGTGATGAAAATCAGAACAGGTGCAGCACCAAATCCCATCTTTAAGAGTGAGGCAAACAGGCAGTCCACCTTTGTAAAATAATATTCAAGTTGGTGCGCTTAGCCTATTAAAAATGAGTCCACAATCAAACTCACCTCTGTTGCCAAGCTTATGACAAAAATTGCAGATAGGAACAATATTAGTGTTGAGCTGGCATTGGTGAGTCGGCCCCCATTGATCTTCATGATCAATATAGCAAACAAATCAATATGGCATAAATGTAAATACTGTGAACAGGAAATGTCCACATATCCACTTACGTGAATGTGGGCAATTACTCAGCTGCTGACTCATCTAACTTCCGTTATCAATGAGGCTTCACCGTCAAGTTGCAATAGTGAATGAGTTGTCTTGTTCAGAGCCATATATAATGTTCTTCTTTTATGAGTAAATTCAAAAATCCATACTTCTCATCCAACTTTTATGATGTTCATCTTTTATGGGAAGTGAATTCGCAACGACGGTTGAGTGTGATTGATTTTGGTATATTATCAATTGGAATGTTGGGTAAGTCAAATACAAACTATTAAATTCAATTTTTTTTTAGCATCATTGCATTGTGTTTTTTGTTTTTCATCGCATATATGGAGTATAATTTTATTTGTTTATTACTGATTATTGAAATGTATGGATTGTTGAAGTAGATGTTGGTGTGAAGTATTCGAATGAGTATATAATCAAGTGTTACAATACTCGTTCGATTAGTTGGACATTGATAGCATTTGTTTGTGTTTGTGTATGTGTTAGAATTGTAAGTCCTCTAAACTAGCCATGGAGAACTGTAATGATTCGCCCGTAGTTGGTGGGTGCATTGGTAGTGTTTTACAAGATAAGGGGAGCGGTGTTAGGTGCAGTGAGGAGCCTTGTCTGGAAGATGATGCAAATCGGATTTGTGAAATCGGAGATGAAGTTCTACCTTATGTAGAGGGGGATTTCCCTCCATCTACCTGTTCTGTATCACCAAGGCCAAATGATGTAACCCATAACTACATTTCATACTCAGTTACCCAATATCAAATTATCAATTATTCTAATCTGGGATTAATGATAACAACAACCGAATTTTTCGTTTTTTAATGGTCTAATTATTTTTTTAAATGAAATGCAATACCAATGACTAATGCCTAATTGGGAAATCTGTCAATTAATTACGTATCATTACAAAGTGATATAATATATAGATGGTATTAAAACATATTATACTGAAGTTAAAACTAATTAGAACAAAGTAAATATCAATACATATTTTTTTTGAACATTCAATACATTAATTGTGAAAAATTATAAATAGTCAGTGTTTATAAGGGGTAGTTGCATGACATACATAAATGAAAAAAAAATAAAACAAAAAACATTCAAATGGGTGCATTTATGACACATGTACAAGCAAGTGAATTAACGGCAAAATTGTGCCGTAACGACCAATGTCACCATCATTCACACGTCAAATGCATAAGTGGCAAAGAGGATGAGTCACACCATGGGATATTACCATATTGTCCCCGGTTTAATGATGGAAAAGTCTATTTTACCCCCTTGATTGACAAACTTTTGAAAAAGGTTGCAAACCTTAAAAACAAGCTTACTATAATTTTCAACTATACATCACTAAAATGATCTAAATCAAGACAGCAAGCTAATGTAAGGACATAAATAAGCTGCAGAAAAAGAAGCTTCATAGATTGGAAACACATCTGGCATTTCTTCACCCTCCAAAAGATTAATGAATAGGTTGCCCCCAGAAAGCAATATACCGAATTATCAACCTCCTCTTTCATCTTAGGTTCAGCATTTTGGGCAAGAGTAGCTACTTGGCCTACTTCCAACAGCTAGGTCAAGGGATAAAAAAAAAACTAACTCAACCGAAAGGACTGCATCTTTATTTAAATTTCAGATACTAAAGGCACATATCTAATAGAGAGATCTTTCTGCATAAGCAACCCAATCCAAAGTTTTCATTCTTATCTTTGCAATTATAAATTTTAAGATCACTAAATTCATTTGGGCAATTCTACATGGTGGCCTCAAGGGTCCATGTTTTCTATATGGAAAACACACTTTTTTTCAAGTCTCTAAAGTGGCACCAAAGTTTTGAAAAATTAACCATAGTGTCCATTTTTAAGTTTATGGCTAACCTTTTTAGTTGATTAATCATAGTGATTTATAAATAAATAAATAATAATAAAAAAAACAGCAAACCACCTACCAAAATGCCGAACCCCACTGCCACCAC
This sequence comes from Chenopodium quinoa, assembly GCF_001683475.1. Classification (NCBI taxonomy): domain Eukaryota; kingdom Viridiplantae; phylum Streptophyta; class Magnoliopsida; order Caryophyllales; family Amaranthaceae; genus Chenopodium; species Chenopodium quinoa. The sequence goes on along the minus strand of NW_018742205.1, from coordinate 7,272,394 downwards.
CACCTCGCCAGCCGGAGCCCTAATCCCACAGCCTTGTTGCCGGCAACTCCCTTTCCCTTCCCCGGCCAGCCACTCCCTTACCTTTTCCCCTCCCCCGATTTGACCCCCTCCCTTACCTGAATTGTAGAAGGAACTCCCAAAACCCCCAACCCAAACCCAAACCCCAAATCTTAACGAATTGGGGGTAGTGTAGGCTATGGGGTTTCGGGTTTGGGTTAAGGGTTTTAGTTTTGGGGCCGCTGGCTAGCGGTGGAGGAAGGGGATGTCGAATTGGGGGAGGGGCTTGAATTGGAGGAGGGGCTCACGGTTGTGTGGTTGGCTAGGGAAGGGAAATGGAGTGGTTGGGGTTGGGCTGATCAGCCGGTTGGCGAGAGGGGCGGCTGGGCCGTGCGGTTAGAGTTCCGGTGAGGTGGTGGTGATTGGGTTGATAATTGGGTTTTATTTTTTATTTTTTTTATAAATTTTATTGTTTATAAAATAATTTTTTAATAAAAAAATCAAAGGTTAACCATTTTTATTGTAAAGGTTAGCCAAAAACCTAAAGAAAAGACACTGGTTAATTTTCCAAAACTTGGATGCCACATAAGAGACTTATAAAAAAGTATGTCTTCTATATAGAAAACATGAACTCTTGAGACCACCATGTAGAATTATCTGATTTATTTTCAACAATAAATAAGTTTCAGAAATGCGACAGTGACTTTGTTTATATAACACTTCATATACAACTCGAAATGGCTGGACTCAAATTCAGTATTTCAAAATTCAAACTATTAATAGTGAAGTTCATGAATTATCCTTTTAAAGAGAAAAATTGACTCACAAAAAATTTACTTTTTCAAAATTGCAAATCTGCAAAAGACCGAAAGTTAGTCACCTTTTCTAAAAGCTAATCATTACTCCTAATCCATATGATGTTGTTAGTCTTGAGAATTGTCCAGAGTAACAAAACAAAATTTTCAATAAACTTTACAAATGGATTTTACTAAAATCTCTTACTTTAAAAAATAAAATGTCCATGACTTTTTAAGACACTTATATCCACTGCTCAGTAGTAGTAATGACCAAGTATTATAAACAAAGGATTTGAGAAGATATTATACTGGAATGTAACTATTGAGTGTTCTTGATTCTATTGAATAATCAAACTAATTGCATGACCAAATGGTAAAAAGTAAAAACATGAACATATTCTTATTCTGAGCAGCTTTTCCCCTATTGGTGATGGTTGTGAAACAAGTCAAAAATTATTAATGACATGACAAATTGTTAATACTCCGTAAATTGATTTTAAGTCTTCTAGATCCTAGATAATATAATGTATAGAAAATACAAGTATATAACAAGGGTGGTCACAAGACTCACAACATCATTTAGTAAGAGAAGAGGCAAGCACTGCAGCTTACCATGTTTTCGCAGTTTTGAATATAAATAGGCATCTACAAGAAAGCGACTCTGTACCTTTAAAATAATGGTAAGAAATAATATTTGAGACAAGAAAGATAAAAAACCAAATTAAAGCTACACATTATTTAACAATTTATCATACATTTCATATCTAGTATAGAGTAACACAATAACTGCGCTACTGCTGCCAGAAACTCAAAGATGATACACACAACACTAAAATCAGAGATGATCGCAACATCATTATGTATAAGAACAATAATTTTGTACAAGAACAGGCCATACTGAAGCTTGCAATGTTTTCAATTTTCACAAAACTACTTAACTATTTCAGCTACTTGACAGAGTTTCAATGTCAACAGGAAGTCAAAGACTTAGAGGTGCTGCCACTAGAAAAGGAACAGAATCAGTATAAGCCTTACCTGTTGATAAATATTACTGTCACTCTTTCTTATAATGTAACATCAGAGCGCTGCAATTAGTTCATTTCCAGCAGGAACGCATGGTAAATATATCAAAATTAAATATCATCTAACACCTTGCACTCTTATCTAGAAGCAACAGAATCCGATGTCATCTTTGGAATTCCTGCAACAGTGAGAGACCCTACTGTACAACCTGTCAGCTGAGTGTAAACTTCATGAACTTCCTCAAATGGAAGAACAAACTTTTTCAAAAACAAAGACTCATTCAAGATGGCAGCACTTGGATGAGAGTAATTCAAAACACCTTTCTCCTTCAAAACCTGTAAGACCAGAACCTCTTCTCAATGCTACAAATAACCTCTTCTCAATGCTACAAGTGAATAAACAAATATTGTATACCAGAAAGTCGGGCTTAAAACTTAGCTGGTCCAAAAGCTTAAGAAAATTTCTTATTACGCAAGTAGGCTGAATAGTTTATAAAAGCCATAGAGTCCTCTAGCATTTCATACACAAATATTTTACGTGCTAAGAATGAGGAGTCGACCTCTCCTCAACATTACTTATCATTTACCTCACTATAAGAACCAAAGGGAACCATGTCCACATCATCACGAATTCACGAGTCGACCTGTGACTACTGTTGTGAGAGGTTACGGCCTGTTAGGGCCATTCTCCTTACCAACAAAAATAAAAATAAAAGTTCACCGACTCCCCTCACAACAAACATCAAGGCTATTGATATCAAAGTCGATAGTCTAGCGTTTTACAACTTGGCTCCATAAATTTATAAAATAAGAAGAAAAAATATTTAAGAGAATAAAAAAAAAAGGTCCCATTGAGAGTTTTATCTCTGTTTTCACATACAATTAGATGATTAGCCCCAAGGACATAACAAATAGCAGAGAGCTGGAAATTAACTTCCTTTTCATTATCCTCAACCTCAACTTTGGCTAAATTATCTAATCCTGTGTTTGCGTTATCATAAATTTTATGCAAGTTAACATCTACATTCATATTACCACATCAAATTTCAAATCAGAAAAAACAGGGAAATTAGAGTTGTTACCCCTCTTGTGATCCATCTTTTCACCTCATCAATGAACTGATTCCACCATCTTTATCTGGGAAAGCCATTCATGCAGCACATTCCACCAATTAGACAGCAAGCCAGTCAAAATCATATGGCATAGCTCCCTCACAGTCACAAGAGAACCAATTTGCACAATAGTCACTTGGGAATAATACCAATCACAAGAACTATACTGCAATCAAAAGGATTATATAGTATCTATATGGTACTGACATGGATCTTAAGCCTTCAAAAGCCTAAATGTAAAGACTGAGCTACTGCTACCACTTTACCAGAAACCCTAAGATATGTAGCAAACAAAACAAAGTTTGTCACGTCATTATGTAATGTAAAGAAGACACCATGTTTTGCGTTGCTCAAAACTAATTAAGTAATTTTGTTACGTCACAGAGTTTCAATATTAACAGGAAGTCAAAGACTCAAAGGTGCTGGCACTGGAAAAAGAACAGAAGCAGTATAGGTTTCACAAGTTAATAAATGCCACTGCCAGCAACTTCAAGATTTGCTAAGCCAATACTTTTAAATTGCATCTAAATCACACAAAAGCTAGAAGTAACATTATAGCACTGCAACTAGTGCCTAAATTTTCCCTAAAAGTTATAATACTAGTATGGTATAGAAAACAGTGAATAAGAGATATATGTACCTCATATCAATAATAAATCAACACCAACTTCCATCAAGAATCACAGTCCACAAACCATAATAATTATCTGTTGTTTATACTTAGAACCCGTTGCTTGGAGTTCCTAAGTCCAAACCTTACAGAAAAAATCTCTAATCAAGCTTTTAATTTAAAGCAATAAAGCATACATTACACTTAACTTCTACTCATTGCAAAACAACAAAAAATGGCATTGCAATGAAACCAATGGTTTACAGCCTTTCCTAGTTCATTTCCAACAGATATGAAGGCTACTCAGGACAAGGAAACGATATTGCGAGAAGATTGAAAGTTATTCTGATGAAAATGACAAGGTTATCATTGCCTGATGCCATATGCACTCACTAACATACAGCAGCACTAGAATTTGATGACACCTTTAAGATTGGCTTTTAAATGTTACCACATTAAGCGTCCCTACTGTAGAGCTTGTCAGCTGAGCATAAACTTCATTGACTTCCTCAAATAGAAGAACAAGCCTTTTCAAGAACACAGACTCATTCAAGATGGCAGCACTTGGAAGAGAGTAATTCATTTGTATAAGACCTTTCTGTAGTCTGAAGATTCTGAAGTCAATACTCTTTCGTATAAGTAAGAGTTGTAACATCAGAGCACTGCAATCAGTTCATTTCCAGCAAGAATGCGTGGTAAATATATCAAAATTAAATATCACCTAATACCTTGCACTCTTATCTAGAAGCAATGGGATTCGATGTCATCTTTGGAAATCCTCTTCCAGTGAGTGACCCTACTGTAGAACCTGTCATCAGAGCGTAAACTTCATGCACTTCCTCAAACGGAAGAACAAGCCTTTTCACGAAGGCAGACTCATTCAATTTAACAGCACTTGGAAGAGAGTAATTCATTTGTATAAGACCTTTTTCCTTCAAAACCTGTAAGACTCTATGCCTAGGCAATAACCTCTTCTCAATGCTACAAGTGAATAAACAAATATTGGATACCATAAAGTCAGGCTTAAAACCCAGCTGGTTCATCAAAAAATCCAATCTTGCCTTGATCTTTGCCTCAGCCGCTGTCAAGCACATAGGATTTCGTCTGATCAATTTATTAACATCAGATTGAGTCCATCCAAAGCTCTTAAATATTTCGCACTTATCCTCAATTCTCTTATCACTTAAGCCACTTATCAATTGGAGGCCATAGTTGAACATTGAAGAGTCTCGAGAAATCCCAATTTTTTCAACCCGAGTCAAGTTATCTTGAAACAAATCAGTCCTCAATAAATAAGGTTTAGGCTGACGACAAATCTCTTTCCGGATTTTGTCAATAGGAATGCTGCAATAATTTTGCAACAATTCAATATTGGGAATCAAAGACTTAGCAGAGATTCCAAAATAGATTCCATTGCATCGCTTGAGAATAGTACTTAAATTATCATCACTACCCAGAACAGTCCTAAAAGCATGAATTGCAGGACCAAACTGTGTGTTTAAAATTGATGGGTTTATAACAATGGTTTGAACTAGATTAGACCCAGAAATACCAAAGTCATTAAGAAGCTTAATTCTGGGATTTAGGGTTTTCTCAACCCTAGCAACTAAAATCCGTGGAAATCGACAAACAATTTTCCTAATATCAGATTGTTGAAACCCAAGTTGTTTAAAGAATTGTATTACAGAATCAGCGTTTTCAACAGTATCAAATTCACTCACCCTCGTCGCCCCTACAGCTTGCCGCTCCACTGCGAGCTTAGCGGAAGTAGAGTGAGATTGTTGGGGAGAAAAGCCCAGAGAACTGACCAATAAAGTGGGCAAAGTAGAAGAGAGAGAAGGGTTACCTTCCTTGGTTGATGTTGAGTACAACAATGGAAGCCGCCAGAAACCAGGCAGGTAGGAGTACAACCCTTGGACGCCATTGTTGATGCTTCTGCAACTGCACCCAATTTTTATCATTTTACGAGTATTTTGTGGGAATTTGCTTTGAAATACAAAAGTTGGGTTCGAAACTGAGAATAATATAATCTTATACCCTTTTTCATTCTCCTTATTATACACTTTATTCTATTTATTAGATGTGTGATGCATTGATAGTGATACTAATATAGCCATATAAACACCTTGTGGGATGGGATAGATGACTTGATAGTGACACAGAGCTAGCCATGTAAACACCTTGTGGGATGAGATATAATTACCACAATCAAAAACTTTATTTTGGCATCATAGATGGCTTTCAAAGACCTTGTGCTTTCGTATGCAAGTAATGATCCTCCGTTACATGTTCAAGTTATTGTGTTGTGAGTGAAATGTGGGATAATAAACTAGGGTGGAAGCTTAACTCGTTTGCGGATCCATGCCTGCGAATATTCTAAGGGAGAGTGTTGCTCACCAAGTGAATAATGAGAAGGAGATCATTGAGGTATTTTGGAATGGCTCCTTATCTGATATTTTCACAATTAGGTCAGTCATTGCGACAATTCAAAGTGAGGATGGGGCATCTCTTGAAATTGCTCGAGAATGAAATGATTTGTGGATTGTGGAGGATGCTTGTTCCACAAAGAATAAGATTCTTCTTTTGCTGGCGATTAAAGACTAATGAAAATAGTTATGTTTGCTCTCTTACCAATTGTTTCGGGGTTTTCTGATGTCCTGCGGGAGAGTTACAATTCCGAGACTGGAACCGGACGCCTGTACCTGCAAAATAACGGAGACTCCTGTGAGCTCCGCCTCCAACGGTCAAGTTAGTACCTGATTAAGGAGTAATTAATGCGGAAATTAAAGTAATAAGGTCTCTCTAGGTGAGAGTGTTTAATGTAGGTAATCTGCTTTGTTAGCGAGATCAGCCGGTTATTAGTGTGTTCCGTAATGTTTTTCGCGTGTCCCCTTAATGAGGATTAAGGGAGGTATTTATAACCTTGGGAAACGTGTCCATCCTAGGTTTAGGTAAACCTAGGGCTGATTGGGCTTCCCTCGGAAGTTGGGCCTGGGTGGCCGGGTTCTCCATTAGGCATGGAGTATGCCACATGTCGTGACATAACAGGTCCAAGGTGGACGAATAAGCGCGTGCCACGTGGCAAGTCCTGACAGTTCCAACTAGGAGACACTTGGCAGGACCTGATTGGTCCACTTGGCGCATTCCGATTGGTGGGAGCAAAATCCCCTAATCATTTGCCCCTCACAGGTGGCACGTGACTGGTCACGTGTTACCTGTGACAGGTGTCGCACAGTAACGGGCGACGACCTGCTACAGGTGTTAGTCGGCGAAAGGACGAGAGATTTTCCCGCCCAAATTTTGAATTCTGGAAGTGACCCTTCGCCTTCTCACTTCGCCTATATAAGGGAGAGTTGCCTTGAGTCATTTTCACACTTTGAGAACTATTTGAGAACATTCGGACCCCTGAACTTGCTCTGACATTTTGGACTTTTTCTGCCTACCGCCTGTTCTGACAAGCCGACTACACAGGATTTTCAGAACTTCATCAACCGTCACTCGTTCAGGTAACTCAGTTCTCTTACTCTTAATTTTCTTTTTATTTTCTGAAATGGCACCACGGAAGCACACGACACGACCTAGGTTAGTGATCAGCCGGTCACCGGGGACGGCTGAATCTAGGACTAGGAGTGCCGCCTGCCCTTTTCCGGACCCATCTTTGCCCTTTATACAAAGTCCGACTGTATCTGTGTCTATGCAGAGCAGGATGGCCAGAACGAAAAAGACAGCTAGGATCTCAAATTCAGACGGCTCCTCCCACAGGGTGCCGATTAGTGAAACATCTGACCAGGCGCCAGATGTTGAAGTGAGACAAGGCGGCCTGGATGCCGGCAATTCTGTGGGGGGAGTCATAGTGACCCCTTCCAATTTAACAGTTAACAAATCTGCTCCTTTTCAAAGAGAGGAGGCGGGCCCCTCCGGGAGAGGGGAGGAGTCGTCCTCTTCAGACTCGTCCGAGGACGATTCCTCGTCAAGCTCTTCTGGCCATGCTTCTTTGGGTACAGAAGAGAAAAACAGCCGCCTGCAAGAGGCGAGACTTTCTCACACAGTTGAGAAGGGGGACAATTGGGCGGAACCATCCGCCTCTTACCGAGAGCTAAATACCCCCTACTACTGCACGGTACCTCGGGGCCGAATCACAGCCATGCAAGAGAAAGTGGAGAGCTTTATTGCCAACCACACCATGGGCCCTGATTTTCTAGTGTTTGTGCCGGATCCAGAAGACACAGTCGTCTGGCCGGCTGGTTCTAGTTACGAAAGCTCCTGCTTTGGCTGCTACGAGGCGGCCATCAAGGCAGGGCTTCGCTTCCCATTACATCCGGCTGTTCAGCGGATTTTGGATGGGTATGAGTTGGGGTTATGGCAGTTAGCCCCAAACTCCTGGGTCAACGTACTCGGCTATGTGGCCGGGTGCGAACTGCACGGGGTGGAGCCGAGCTTCGAGGCTTTCGCCCACATGAACTATCTCAGCCGGACCCCTAAGTCAGGCGGTACCGGCTGGTATCAATTGACAAGCCACAGGGGCTACCTCATGACGAGAGGTAAAGCAAACAAGTGGAAGGACTGGCGGAGCACCTTCCTCATCATTGAGAGTTCTGACATTGAGCAGAACAAGCGCTTCAATAGGTGGAACAGGAATCCGCCCCTTCTTGCACGCGGCCGTAGCATGCCGCCTGTTCCCCCCAAGGCTAAGAAAGAGATCCTTGACAAAGGACTCTTTAAAGTAGAGTCGAGGGTCGACTCTACTTCAGGGGTACGAGAGCAAGTACCCCTGCACTGCGTCCCGAGCTTCAAGTGGCTCTATGACGAGTACTTTTTGGCCGCCTGTGGCCTCAGCAGTCGGTGCTCAAGAGGTAGTCGGCCTGTCGAATACTCTGTTGTTTCATACATTTGTTGTTTATCTTTTATTAACTTTGCCGTTTGTTTTTGCAGCTGACGCCATGAGCAAAATCACCGCCTCCAAGACTGCGGCGGCCATGTTGCGGGCCTCTATTATGCAACAAGCTTCAACCGACTCCCCCAAGAAGGGGGCACCCTTGGTGAGCTCCGAACCTTTCACCCTCTTTTTGGAGTGTTTATGCATATACTGACTTTTTTCTTCTGTTTTAGACGGGTGCTCCAAGAGCTTCATCTTCCCAACAGCCGGACCCCAAGGCCCGGAAGACGACTGTTGGGAGCTCTCCTGGTTCTGCCAGGAAACAGGTGGCGGCTGAGAAACAGCCAACCACTTCTTCTAAAGCTCCAACTGGGCCGCCTAGAGGTATGAAGTTGTCCTTGTAAATTTTAGACTTGCTCCTTTTTTACCAAGTCTAATCCGTTTGTTTATGCTTGATGCAGCCGGCCCCCAGGGGCCTGACTTGGTAGAAATGGCCAAGTCTATGATCAGGGCAGTTCCTCCGGCTGAAAGGGAGGCGGTCAGGGGTGTCGGCACCCTTGACCTTGACGGGATTGCAGGGGTCCTTGTTGAGGTATACTTAGCATATTTTTGAGTATTTGAATTTTCTGGACGCCTGTTTTCTTTTTTGTTTGGAAACTGACGCCCTTTTTTTTTTTGTTTTTTACTTAGGCCCTGCTCCGAGTTAACGGCCTTCGCAAGCCGCTTGATCGGAAAAACAAAGAGGTAAAGGCTGCAAAAGCTATGGCCGCCTCTGACTGTGATAAGGCAATGTTTCAAATTGCCCAAAATGAAGTACTGACCATTGATATTCTTTATTATCAGGCGCAGGCTACCGCCGCTGTTCGGGCTCAGTTAGAGGCGGCCCAGAAGAAGAATGACGAGCTGGAGGCGACCATCACAAATCTCAAGGCCGAGCTGAAACCTCTTCACCTGAAAATGTACTCTTACGAAGCCACGGAGAAATCCTTGGCCAGCGTAAAGGAACGCCTGGTGACCCGGGAGAAGAGTCTTACCCAAGAGCTCTCGGAAAAGGCCGAGCAAGAGAAGAAAGAGCTGGTCCGGGAGATGATGGAAGACTCCGCTCAAATCCAGCGCATGACCTGGGGCCGCCTCTTCCCCAGTGCCGACTTTGCCTCTTGGGAAAGAACGTACCGCCAGTGTTCGGATACATATAATCAAGAGATCCTGGCGGCTGCTGAAGAAGAGGCGTTGGGGAAAGCGTTGGAGGAGGAGGAGCCGGTAGTGGCGCTTGTGCCGCTTGGGGGTAAGGCATCAAAAAAGGATGCAGCTGAAGCCGAGTCCAGCAAGAAGAGTGCTGACCAGGCGGCAGCTGCTAATACTGAACTGCCCCCTTCTTAAGCTTTATGTATTCTTTCCACGGCTTGCGTGCCGTTTGCTTTGTATTTACCCGGATAGGGGGCCGGGGCTTTGAATATTTTGCTGGTCTTCAATGACCGACTTATTTTTAATGAATTTTTGTTTTGCTTCAAATTTGTCTAAGTATACCATATCTAATATCCAATTGTTTACTAGACCGACTGTTTTACATGGCCGAACGTTGCAGACAGGTACAGATAGTTAGTACGCCGCCTATGCCCCTGGACGACTGGTTGTCTGTTTCCAGGATAGACGATCAGTCGGCCATTTATCCAATCGGTATTCGAACTATTTTGTCTGGATCCTTTTTAGGCAGGCGGGCCTGTCTTTTTGTAATTTTAACCAAGTAGGAAAGTGGTCTGACCAAGTAAATAAAGTATTACCTAGTCGTCAAGGAATTGGGTAGTAGAGAAAATAAGCGGCGGGCACCGGTTGTTTCCCTTTATTGCCAATGTTGTTGGCTTTTAACTCATAATTTTTTAACCTAGCAAGAGTAGTGATTGAGGGCCTCTGCTTGTTAAAACAGGCGGACGACTCATACCTTTTAGGCTCCATACTAAGTTTGAGTGACTATTAAGTTAACATAGGAGTTACTTAGTATTCGTCACAATCTAGATTGAGTAGTAGAGGTACCAGGCGGCGGAGGACGGCTGATCCCCTTGATTTGCCAATGTTTGTTGGCTATTAACTCAATAGGTTACCTAGTAGGAATAGGGGTTTGAGTGCCCCTGTTTGTTAAAAACAGGCGGACGACTCAAACCTTTCAGGTTCCATACCAAATTTGAGAGAGTGACTTATGAGATAACGTTGGAGTTACTCAGTCGCCGTCACTTTTGTTTGAGAAGTAGAGGTACCAGGCGGCGAAGGCCGGCTAGACCCCTTGATTCGCCAATGTTTGTTGGCTATTAACTCAATAGGTACCCCCTGTATTTATCCCAAGTAATACAGGCGGTCATCTGACTCAGATGTCAACTGCTACCACTGGTTTGGTTAGTGATAGAGTTATCCTTGTCTCAAAACGGCTACGTGGTTGCCCTTGGGGACAGTCGTATAGGTGCCGTGTAATTAGTTTATAGAACAATGTTCCACCCAAAAGGGAGCTGCTCTCTGCGACGAATTTCATCCGAATGGATGCCGTCGGACGCCTGCTATGATGTTGGGACAAGTCGTATTAGTTTTGTAGATTTGATCAGTTGGCTTGGCGCCTGGTCTGATCATTCGGCCTGTGGCCTTGGTAAGTTCTTGGTGAACGTAGGTGCTAAGTAAAAGGAGGGTAGCCGCCTGTTAGGCGCAGGGTCGGCCAGGCCCTAATCTTTTTAGGCAAGTATTGTGAGTAAAATACTCAATGGAGAGTAGCCGACTGTAAAGGTACAGACGACATGCCCCTCTGAAGATAGAGTGAAAAACTCAATGGAGAGTAGCCGACTGTTTGTTAGTAAGCGTGCCCCTCTTAGTACAAATTGAATAGCAAGTGCACTTTTATTAAGTAGCTCTTGACTATTTACATCATTCAAAAGAAATATTTCTTAAGATTATCTATATTCCAAGTTCGAGGCAACGGTTGTCCGTCTGGTGTCTCCAGACGGTAGGTACCGTTCCTGACTTCCTCATAGATTCGGTAGGGTCCTTCCCAGTTGGGAGTTAGTTTGCCAGACTCATTAGCCCTACCAACTGCTTCCATTTTTCTAAGTACAAAGTCCCCTACTTTGAGTGGACGCCTGTGTACTTTTTTGTTGTATGATCTAGTCATTCTCAGGCGATAGATCTCATGGCGCAAGACAGCATTGCCCCTCTTTTCTGGAAGTGAGTCTAATGTCAGGCGCATGGCTTCCCAGTTTGCCTCTTCGTCATATAGCATCACTCAAAGAGTCGGCTCGTAGTGTTCTATTGGAAGAACAGCTTCCGCACCGTAAGTTAGGAGGAATGGAGTTTCTCCAGTCGCCCCTTTTTCAGTCGTCCTAATGGCCCAGAGAACATGTGGTAGTTCATCCGCCCATAGGCCGCCTGCTCGTTCAATCTTTTTCTTGAGACCGTCTGAGATGATTTTATTAAAGGCTTCTACCTGGCCGTTTGCTTGTGGACGGCCGACAGATGCAAAGTAGTTTGCAATTCCTTGATCACCCAACCAACTTTTGAGAACATGCGTCTCAAATTGGGGACCATTATCAAAAACCATAGACATGGGAACCCCGAACCGAGTGATGACGTTTTTCCAAATGAATGAAATTACATCTTTCGTCTTGATTCCCTTTACAGCCTCCGCCTCTACCCATTTAGTGAAGTAGTCGACGGCAACAAGTATGTACCTCCTTCCGCCTGTAGCAGGCGTATATGGACCCAGAATGTCCATGCCCCACTTAGCAAACGGTAGTGGGCTGTGAATGGTAGTGAGATCAGTAGCCGGACGGTGAATTAGTTTGCCAAACCTTTGGCACTTGTCACATTTTTTCACCATCTCCATTGCATCTGCTTCCAAAGTAGGCCAAAAGTAGCCCTGCCGCCTTGCCCTTTGAGCAAGCATCCTACCACCTATATGAGAAGCACAGTAACCAGAGTGAAGATCATCTAGTATCTCTCGTCCCTTTTCTGGAGTAACACACTTTAAGAAGGGTTAAAGGTACCCCCTCTTGTGAAGTTCTCCCTTTATCATTTCAAAACAGGTGGCTCGTTTTTCAGTGCTGCCGCCTGTTGAGGATCATCCGGCAGTGTACCGTTTGTCAGATATGCCCTGATTGAATCCATCCAGGTTGAGCTTCTGTCTAGGATTCCAATAGGGTTTTCCTCGATGCTTCTCTTCTCCATTACTTCCCAAAAAACAGTTCGAGGAGTATCAGAGGAGGCGGATGATGCTAATTTTGACAGTGCATCCGCCTGGTTGTTTTCTGATCTCGGCACTTGGATCAGATGGAAATCCTCAAGGGAGCCGACTGCTTGTCGGACCGCCTGTAAATACTTGATCATGGCCGGATGGGTTGCTTCGTATTCGCCATTGTACTGACTCACTATCAATTGTGAATCGGAACAGGCGTCTATTTTTCTTGCCCCTGCCGCCTTGCACATGCGGATCCCGGCTAGTAAAGCTTCATATTCTGCCTCATTGTTTGAAGCCTGAAAACTGAAGCGTAGAGCATACTCGAACCTGTCGCCCTCTGGCGACTGACATATGACGCCTACTCCACAACCATTTGAAGTAGAGCTTCCGTCCACATATACCTTCCATACTTGGTCTGGAACTTGAGAGTCAGGAGGACGAGTCATCTCTACAATAAAGTCAGCAAAGGCTTGCCCCTTCACTGCTTTTCTAGGCTCGAAAGTAACTTCGAGGCTCTGTATTTCTATGGCCCATTTGATCATTCGGCCTGACGACTCCATGATGGTCAGCGGCCGCTTGATAGGTTGGTCTGTATACACGACGACTGTATGTGCCAAAAAGTAGGGCTTCAATTTTTTAACAGCCATGAAGAGTGCAAGACCAAATTTCTCCACTAGGGGATACCTCAACTCGGCTTTTTTCAGTACGTGACTGACAAAGTAGACCGGGAGCTGACAGCCGTCCCTTTCAGCAAGGAGAACAGCGCTTAACGCATGATTAGAGACGGCCAGGTACATGTAGAGAACCTCTTTGGGCAAAGGGCTGACTAGCCTCGGCAAGGAATGCAAGTGAACTTTTAATTTCTGGAAGGCGGCCTCAGCATCCAGCCCCCATTCAAACCTTGCCTTTTTCTTAATTGCCTGGAAAAAGTATAGGCATTTGTCGCCTGATCGGCTTAGAAATCTTCCCAAGGCCGCCAGACAACCTGTTAACTTCTGAACCTCTCGGATGGTACGAGGCGACTGCATGTCAATGACCGCCTGCACCTTCTCAGGGTTCGCTTCTATTCCTCTCTGATTGATAAGGAATCCGAGAAATTTCCCAGACTCAACTCCAAATACACATTTCTTGGGATTGAGCATGACATGGTGCCGCCTGAGTGTGGCGAAAGTTTCTCGGAGGTCCGACATATGATCTTTCTGAAGTTTAGTCTTGACAATCATATCATCAATATATGCCTCGACGTTTCTCCCAATCTGATCAAAGAACACAGTGTTTATCATTCGTTGGAAGGTAGCCGGGGCATTCTTAAGACCAAACGGCATGACCGTGTAACAGTATAACCCCTGATCAGTGACGAAGGCCGTCTTCTCCTGATCTTTCTTCCATAAGGGAATTTGATGGAAACCAGAATAGGCGTCCATGAAACTCATCAAGGCATGGTCGGCTGTTGAGTCGACCAGGTTATCAATTTTAGGCAGAGGGTAACTGTCTTTGGGGCACGCCTTGTTTAAGTCTGTGTAGTCTACACACATTCGCCAGGTGCCATTCGGCTTTTTAACAAGCACCACATTTGCAACCCAGTCTGGGAAGTAACATTGCCGAATGAACCCTGCATCAAGTAATTTTTTAACCTCGGCGGCTGCCGCCTGACTTCTTTCTTTGCCATGGTTCCGCTTCTTTTGCCGTACCGACTTCTTTTTCGGATCCACGGCGAGTTTATGTACCGCCAGATCAGGACTAATGCCTGGCATTTCATGGACTTCAAATGCAAAGATGTCCTTGTATTCTTTCAATAGGTTGTGAAAGTCGTCACCAAGGTTTCTCAGAGCAGTCGTCCCAACTTTGACTGTTCGGTCAGGACGTGAGTCGTCTAAGATCAGGTCCGCATGCTCACCAGCCGGCTGAGGGCGGAACTCATCCGGCCGCTCCTCTGCCAATGATTGCTATTTTCTTGCTTTTCTTGCGGACTCTGTCTGGGACGCCTTTCTCTTTTTGCCGCCTGCTTCTTGAACAGGCGCACTCTCCTTGACAATGTCAAGGTCTGTTTTTTCACCACTTGACCCAGTGGCCATAACAGTGGGCTTGACATCCGAGAGATAGCACTCTTGGGCCATCCTCTGATCTCCCCTTAGGGAGCCGACTGTTCCAATATCCCTCTCAAACTTGAGCAACATAAGAGACGGGATTATAACAGCCTTGGAATTATTCAGGGTTGGTCGACCCAGAATCATGTTGTAGGCCGAGAGTTCCTCTACTACTAGGAACCGGACTACCATGTGTCGTCCTTCCCCTTTTTTGCCCAGGCGAATGGGTAAATCTACTCGTCCCAGTGGGTGGACGACTCCTCCTCCAAACCCTACTAAAGGGTGGGAGGCCGGATGTATGCAGTCAGTCTGATATTTCAGTTTCGACAAACATTTGCTGCTGATGAGATCTGAGGAGCTCTCGGTATCTATGAGGATTCGGCCAACTCTCTGGTTGGCCACTTTACATTCAATAACGAGAGGGTCGTCATGCGGCCCCCTTACCCCTCCTAGATCCCCTTCAGTGATGACAATCTCAGGAAATGTAAATTTGGACGGCCGTTCTTGGTGAACGGAATTTACATCTAACCGCCTTATATTATCTTTGTTGCCCCTAATAGTGGGGCCGCCTCCTGAGAAGCCGCCTGCAATGGTGTAGACGACTGCATCATCTGTATCGGAGCTGTCGGCCTGTTGATTCTTTTTGGCCGACAGCTTTTTTGAGGAAGTGTTCCCCGTAGATTTCTTGACATAAGTGTCAAGATCACCTTGCTCAGCCAGGCGGTCTAGGTACCGCATAAGACTGATGCAGTCATTGGTGTGATGACCAACGTCATCATGATAAGCACAGATTTTATCTTGGTTCCGGTTGTTTGCAGAACCCTTCATGGGCACCGGCTTCTCAATTGAGATCCGTCCCTTGATTTCTTTTAGGATAAACTGGTTATCCTTGTTAAACGCATACTTTGGGGAGTATGGTTTGAATTCTTTTTTCTTTTTCTAGGCCGGCTGTTTAGAGGAATCAGCCGCCCAGACCTCTTTTCTTTTCTCATCTTTGTTTGACGACTGTTTCTGTCGTCCTTCTCTTTTGTCGAACCTTTTCCCGTCCGACTGTTTTATCGTACAAAGATCAGTCGCCTGTATATAGGCTTCTGCTTCAATCAAGGCCTCTTGAAGAGTCGCCACCCTTTTTCGAACCAAATCAAATTTGAAGGTAGACCCGTCTTTGAGACCTCTAAAAAAGTCGGTATAAGCTACCTCATCCGGTAACCCTTGAATCTGTATTCTCATCAGGTTAAACCGCCTGATGTAAGAACGAAGCCCCTCCTTCTCGCCCTGCTGAATTGTTCCCAAATCAAGGGTCGTTTTCTTCGCAGGGATGTTCATGGCGAAGTTGGAGGCAAATAAGTAAGCAAGCGTCCTGAAGCTATTAACACAACCAGTCGGCAGGTTGCCGAACCATCGCTGTGCGATTCCTTTGAGAGTCGCTGGGAAACACTTGCACCAGGTGGGATCATCCAACCCTTGAAGGTACATCAGGTTGGTGAATGCCATCAGATGGTCTTCTGGGTTAGTAGTGCCGTCATAGGCGCCTACTAGTACATTTTTCACTTTGGCCGGCTGAGCGGCTTCAGTAATTTCCTTGGAGAAGGCCGACGGCTGTTCACCAAGTCTAAGCAACCGTAGCTGCCAGTCCATAGGTTGGACGTTTTTTGCTGTAGGTCCACCAAATGGAGGTGGCTGCATAAAATATTGTTGTTGCGGCACAAATGGTAAGTTTGGTACCGCCTGGGCACTATGAAAGCCGGACTGACGGGAGGTGCCGCCTGACTGACTCTCATGGTACGACTGAGTATGCCTCATCGAGGCATTTCGCAAACTGTCTTGAAAGTTTGAAGTAGAAGCCGACTCTGACAATCGGTCACTCTTCTTCTGCTCTAGCAGTAGCCGAGCATCTGTGAATGTTTGCTTCGACCCGTCCGCCTGAATATGACGAACCGGTTTCCTATTTCCTGTAGGATAACGGAATTTTGTGAAATCAAGGGCAGGTGGCTCCCGCTTCCTAGATTTAGGATGAGGAGTCGCCTCTCGCCCTTGAACTGGTTTCCTCTTCAGTGAAGTGGAGGGTTTCTTGGCCGACTGCTCCTTGACTGGAGCAGTCGACTTCTTGTTGATCAACTCTTGAATCTCTCCCTTGAAGTCCCTCATGAAGATCATGAGTTCGTTCCTTGTGATGGGAGCAGACCCATCAGTCGGCTGTTGCCGAACAGGCGGTGCGCCTGCTGGCTCGCTTCCTGTTTGAAGATGCTCCCGTTCTCTCCTTTCGGTATGACGGGTACGTCGGGCCCTTAGGGTCCCGTCTGAAGCTGTATGAGTTTCAACTTCAAATTCACTTTCGGTGTCATGGTCCGACTGAACTTGAGGGTCGTCTAGGGGACGCCTCTCTTTAGGAGTTGGTACAGACTTGGATGCCATCTCTGAAGTACTCTCCCCACAGACGGCGCCAAATGTTTCGGGGTTTTCTGATGTCCTGCGGGAGAGTTACAATTCCGAGACTGGAACCGGACGCATGTACCTGCAAAATAACGGAGACTCCTGTGAGCTCCGCCTCCAACGGTCAAGTTAGTACCTGATTAAGGAGTAATTAATGCGGAAATTAAAGTAATAAGGTCTCTCTAGGTGAGAGTGTTTAATGTAGGTAATCTGCTTTGTTAGCGAGATCAGCCGGTTATTAGTGTGTTCCGTAATGTTTTTCGCGTGTCCCCTTAATGAGGATTAAGGGAGGTATTTATAACCTTGGGAAACGTGTCCATCCTAGGTTTAGGTAAACCTAGGGCTGATTGGGCTTCCCTCGGAAGCTGGGCCTGGGTGGCCGGGTTCTCCATTAGGCATGGAGTATGCCACATGTCGTGACATAACAGGTCCAAGGTGGACGAATAAGCGCGTGCCACGTGGCAAGTCCTGACAGTTCCAACTAGGAGACACTTGGCAGGACCTGATTGGTCCACTTGGCGCATTCCGATTGGTGGGAGCAAAATCCCCTAATCACCAATGATCCAAGATGCCTAATCTGTGAAAAGGCTGAGGAAAATGTCGAGCATGTATGTACTAAGAGTGTGTCCAATTGTATGCATTGTGGAAAAAGCTGGGTTTAGCTGCTAGTCGACTCGTGAACCTTATATCGTTTATAGCCTGGATTCTTTTGAATAGTAATGAGCTATAGCCCACGTTGGGGGATGAATGGGCTCGAGTGTATGTTGTTCTCAACTTTGAGATGGCGAAATGAGGGTTGCTTCAATACAAATTCAAAAATGTCGATTGATCAAGTGAGCTTCATTTTTGCTCGTGTAGAAACTATTATTAAAAAAAGTAACATCCAACTTCTTCAACATCTTAGTGTGTAAAATAACTTTATCGAACCGTAAAACTGATCAAATTGTCTTTTATTGCATAAAACTAAAAATGGCTTTGGGTCGTGTCGTGGCTTGGCCCACGAGCTTTAAATTATGATTGTTTAGGCCTGGGTCACGGACTAGCCCACTTATAACGGGTCAGGCTCAAATTTTGAAAAATAAGCTCCAAGCATGGTCAGGTATATGGGTATAAGAGGGGATAAGTTGGGCTGACATATGTGCTAGGCGGCCAACCCGTAGGGTGATCCATGAATTGGCCCACAATTTTCTCTAAAAATAGGTTAATATATTGGTGTTTTTGTAGTTTTGTGGTATCCATTATGTTGATTTATCAAGCTTGGTCTAGTGGTAACTATTAACTAGTAAGGTTTGCATCTCACAACTTTGAGGTTGTGGGATCAAACTTAATTAGAGATGCTTCGGGATAAGGATTCCCTCCCCCTCCCCCCTACCACTTCCGAAGGGCCTAGCCCAAAAACTCGGGCCGGGTGGACTTGTGAAAGATTCTAGCCCTCTAAATCATTTATTTATACCTAAGATCAATATAACATCCATGTCAACAATCACTAACAATTCTATAAGTACACGTGGCAAAAGCTAGGTTAAGCTTAGGGTTTATGGCATGTAGATTAGCCAACTTGATGTGCTAGCTCATGGGTCAATAATGTGCAAATAAAACTAAAAAATGGGGTAGAAGACTAGCCACACCAAAAAAATACAGTGATCCTCTGGGGCTGCGTGCATGCACAACCCTAGCGATATTGGGCTTGGTTGGCAGTGGGGTGGCTTAGCCGAACACAAAACCATCTTTTATAAAACCATGTCAAATCTATTTAGTAATTTCAATATGAAAAGGGGATGCATCAAATGATGCTTACTTTACTTAATAACGTTCCTATTTATAATTGTTATGACTTTCAATACCCATATTTAATCCGTAACTATTTTTCATTCTCAACAAAGTTGCCACCACCTCATCTCTCGGGTAACCACTAGATCAATCACCACCAACCTAATGATGTAAACAACGTTCCTATTTATAATTGTTATGACTTTCCATACCATATTGAATATGTAGCTATTTCTCATTCTTAACAAAGTTGCCACCACCTCATCTCTCAGGCAACCACTAGATCAACCACCACCAACCTAATAATGTAAACATGACATTCGACAAAGACTTGAACTCAAGACCAACAATTAATAAGTTACAAGTCTTAACACCTTAGCTATCAATTTGTTGTGTTTTTTTATCCAACAAAATTATAGTTAAATTGGATAAAATGATTAATCTTTAAGTGTAGTATTTGTTCCTATCTATTATGCAATGATCATATGACTTAGCAACTTTAATTTTGAAGTTTTGAAAACTTCATATTGTTTTTCGATGTGATGAAAAATAATAATTTATATTTATGTTATAGTCAATAGTTGTTGAATATATTTAAATCATAATAACATATATACAAAATATTGATGAAGACGATTCTCCTAATACAAATATTTTTCAAATCATAAATTTTTTAGATGATTATCAAAATATTAAGAAAAAAACGACAAGATTATCAAACTGAATAGCAACCTGGGGCATTGCCCGGCCACACACTTATTTAGTTTATTAAATATAATTAGCACAATTTTTTTCTTCTTATGATTACATATGGTTTGACCTGATCAACCTTTCAAAGATTGTTCGTTATCGATACAAATGAGCTTTAACATAAATTAACCAAATGAATTCAATTTGAACTACTATGTGTTTGATTTGTTTAGGCTCGCGAACAAGAGTTGACTTAAGTGGTAAGCCGTTTGATATCGTTTAAGAAAGGTCTTGATTTGAGCCTCACTAAATGCTAAAAGCTTTTGTTGGGAGACTCACCTACCATTAATCATATGTGTGACTTGGGTACCAAGCTCCGTTGAATTTGAACAGGTGGGGCATACTAAAAAATATCACAAGTTAACATATATAAATTAAATATAATATTATAATACATTGTTCACGAGCTCTATTAAATTAAAATTAATAAATTGAACTAAACCTAACCTAATTTTTTTTTTTTTTTTTTTTTTTTGACAAGAACATAATCTAAAGTTAAATTGTTTTGTTCCTCTCAAAAGATTTTCACAAATATATATATATATATATATATATATATATATATATATATATATAAGAGTTCATCTCGAATCCAAGTGACCCTATTGCCACTTTTAGCCTAATAAACACTTGTTTTCGAATTACACTATTCATCCATTTCAGACCTTCTAAATAGTCTGGTTAGATTTCGGAAAACTACTCAAGGTAAAGTGTATGTTATTATTAATCAATATATAGGGTTATAATTATAAGACGTCACTCCCTAACCGTGTTAGAAAAACAAAATATACAAAACATATCCTAAATTTGCGCAAGTATTATGAATAAAATATCTATCAAGTCCGAAACAGCATGATATACAATTAAAGTATATCAAGGTCAAATTTGGTATTATTTGGGATATAAGGATAAAACCACTAACTCCACTAGCGGTTTTACCTTTTTCTCCTAAAACCGCGTTATTTTGTCCTTGGATAACATACACCCCTTCTTAAACAGCGTTATTTTATCCCTGGATAATACCCCTTTTAAAACCGCGTTTTTTATCTCTGGGTAACACCCTTCTAAAACCGCGTCATTTTATCTGTGGATAACACCCTTCTAAAACCGCGTTATTTTATCCGTGGATAACACCCCTCCTAAAACCGCGTTATTTTATCCGTGGATAACACCCCTCCTAAAACCGCATTATTTTATCCTTACAAATTTGTATTTTCCCAGCTCTAAGCTCATCACTCTATTTTGCTATGAAATTTTGCTTTACTTAATGTTTCGGTTGAAAACAATGGGACCTTGCCGAAGGTCCACTAAAATGGAGAAGACTGGATTCGATCCAAGCTGTGTTGGGCCGAAGGTTTCCTGCACAGTGAACACACGTAAACTAGCCTCGGGGGTGTTTCCGAGGAAGGCCCCTCCGATGCTAAAGTCAGTACAATGTGTAAAAAGGAAGACACTATGCAAGAGAGTTTGTAGCTTGAGGCTTTTGTGGAGTATTTCTCAATGCAAGAATGAGCACATGAAATTGGAATAATCGGTGTATGAGATAATGTATGTGATGATGTATGTGTTTGATCTCGTGTCTGATCTCTCCTTGAATGTGTTAATATGAGGGCTTTTATACCTCATCATATTTGGAGAGGTTGGGCTTTAGCCCAATTGGCTTACTTTGTGGGCTGACTTTTGACTTTTGAGCAATTGGAGAGTTGAACCTTGACCTTGGGCTTTTAATTGGATCATTTAGTGCTCAGGCCCAATTTTGACTAAATTGGACCCAAACAACTTGCCCCCCAGACCCGATTCGGAAGAATGACGGGTCGGGTTTGATTTAACTCAGAAAAGGAGGGAAGTAAATGATTTAATTGATCCAAAAATTTGAATTTAAACCGTAATTAATGAGATAACAACGGTTAATGATTTGCGGAAGTTGGACGGATAATGGGCGGTTTAATCACAAGACATGTGTTTAATGGTTACTTAGTGGGTACTTAAGAGAAATTAAAGCACAGACTCTTCGTATCCCGTACCTGGAGATATAAACAGAGGCGCGTCATTCTCCTCACTTATTCACCAACACAAACCCAGAATTCTCCGAGAGAGAAACCAAGAACCCGCATCAAAACTTCGCAAATTCCCCCGAGCATTGAGCTTAGAAACTGAGACTTGCCACTACGAACTCGTAAATCGGCAACTTTCGCTTCAGATTGAGGTAAATTCCTTTGATTTCAGTTTATTTTTCTTCGAATTCGAACTCCTTCCCCTTTTCTTTCGACTTTTCTCTTCGAAATAGTCCATGGCAAGAGGAGTTAGAGGTAGAGCCCGTGCTCCAAGAAGAGCAAGGCCGATTCCCGATCCTAGGAATAGGATTGGGACCTGGAATGGTCGAAGGCCGGAGTCTGACCCTGCTGAAGGGATTAGGGCGACTCCCCTTTCCTCGGCTCCTCCTCAGAGAACGGATGAGCCGAGTGCTTCTGGACGGGATGATGAAATTCCCGCTGTCCTTTGGGATATCCTCCCTGGGTTTTCAGAGTGGGAGAATGCCGAAGTCGCTTCGGCCATGATAAAGAACCGCCCCTACTCATGGTGGGTAGAGAACGCCGATCAATATCGATTTGCTGAGCAAATTGAGTTGCACTACGGCATTTTTGAAGCTGATGGATATTGGTGCCGAATGCCCTCAGCATCCGATAGAATCCATCGTCCACCCCCGGGGTATGTGGGGGTGTACACGAGACAGCTTCAGTATGGGCTGAGGTTCCCTTTGGACGTTTTCGTCCGAGACTTGCTGATCCATTACAACATTTCCCTATGTCAGCTAACCCCCACCAGCATCCGAAGGGTGATGACATACTTATGGGTCTGCAAGTTCTTCAAATACGTGCCGAACCTGCACTGCTTCAGAAAGCTCCATCGGCTAGTGCCAAATATTCAGAGTGGGCACGGAAGCCATGGTTCTGGGTGGTATCGGATTGAGTCCCGGCCCCAATACTTGACCATGTGGCCAAATGACTCTTCAGACAAGGACTGGAGAGGTCAATGGATTTGGGTTAGGGCACCCACAGATCCGGGCCACCCTTGCGTCTTCAGCGCTCCCCGGTACTTAGCTGAGCCTGATCCCGAAATGGGAAGTCTAGGTCCCCCCGCAGATAACGGGGCGGATCCGAACCTGGATCAGCAACATATCTTCGGCAAGCTGCCGAACCCGGGGGGAAGTGGTCGAATGCAGCATATCCCGGAGACTTGGCTCCCCGATACGCATTACGTTTTCCAAGAGAACATGCTAGCAGCTGTTGGCCTCAGCCGAAAGTTTAAGGATGGTAAGCTTCTTCGGCTGGGGCCGAGGCTTTTTAACTACCTCTTTTTCTTCTCTCGCTTTGCTTTTTTATGCTGTGCCAACATATCTGAGCTAAACTTTTTCCCTTTCCTTTTTTCAGAGCGGGACGAGACCAACGTTGGTATTAACTACGCTCGTCTTGGTGTTAACCGAGAGCGAGTTGTAACTGAACGGGCCCCGTCTATCACTGAGCCGAGGCATAGGGAAGTTCATCTGGATTCTTCCCACTTCCAGATTGAGGCTGTTGCTCTGTATCAGAGGCAGAAGCCTTGGTGGAAGAAGAGAGACCCTTGGTTTCAGCTGCTGAACGAAGAAGCTGAAGCTGCCCGCACAGCCGAAGAGGTTGCACGGGTACTTGAGGCTTGTGAAGGAGGAGAAGGGTCCTCCAGAGCTGCTGAAGCCGAAGCTGCAGCTAGAGCAGCTGAAGAAGACGAGGCTTTGCTGAAAACCTCGGTGAGTTACAGTTTTTTTTTTTTTTTTTTTTTTTTTTTTTTTTTTTTTCTTTTTCTTTTTTTTTTTTTTTTTTTTTCTTTTTTTTTTTTTTTTTTTTTTTTACTCACATTCTTCTTCCCCCCTGTCTGTTACAGTCTGAAGAGAGTAACAGACACAGAGAAGGCAAAGCTCCTGTTCGTCCCGAAGATCAAATACAAGAGTCTTCAGACTCAGATATGGACGAGCAGCCCCTTCTGAAAAGGCGCCGAAGGATGGCCATCATCGGCCCTCATGATTTTCAGCAGAGGCCGATGACCATCGGCGTCGCAATAAGGGAACCTGAGGAAGGCAATGGATCGCCGAGGGTTCCCCAGCCAACACCCCAATCTCCTCAAAAGACCCCTCCGCCACCTCCTGAGATGGAGGTGGATCAGAGAACTCCCGAACCTAAGGGAGGGGTCCAAGAAGAAATCAAGAAGAGTGCTGCTGAGCACGAAAATAAAGATGCCGTGATGTCCAGTGCTGAGGGCTTCACGGCAGATATCGCCAGAGAGGTTGAGGCTTTCGTCCTCACCCCTGAAGAAGAGGAGGTCATAGTACTTGACTCCTCTGAGAAGGATGATGCTGAGACAACCAAAGCTAATCAAGCTCCATCGTCGTCCTTCCCTTCTTTCCAGACTCTGCATTCTGGAGAAATGGGTTTCTCGGCCCCCCGAATTCCAATCCCAGATCACATCTGGGACCTCATATGGGGTCAAAACCGAGAAGGAGCTGAAGCCTACTTCGGCAGTTTTGCTGGCATGTCCGAAGTAGACAGGGCAAGGATCTGGTCGCTGAAGGCCACTGCTGGGATGGGCGAATCCAGTAGATCAGTTCCTGACCCAGCCAGGTCTAACCAACTGCTGATGATGCAGGTAATTTTCCTTCATTTCCTCCGAAATTCAGCTCTATTTTTTTCTTATTACTTATTTTTTTGTCTTCCTGTTTTCAGTTCGTGCACAATCAGACTCTCACTGTAGAGCTGATAGATACCCTACAAGATAGGGTAGACGCTGCTGTGCACGAAAGGAAGGTGGCTGAAGAGGAAGTTAAGCTTGCTAAGCTGAAGCAAGCAGCAGCTGAAGAGAAGCAGCAGGAGGTTGAGGAGTACGGTAAAAAAGCTGCCGAAGCTCTGAAAACCTTCTGCGATGCTATGGAGATGGAGGTTTTTCCCCCACTGATGGAAGGGGAAAAATTCCTCCAGGAGCATATGGGAGTGGACGTCTCCAAATTCAAGGCTGCTATTGAGAGCCGAATTCAAGAAGGAACTGCTGCACAAGCTGAAGTGCAGCAGCGTCTAGAGGCTCTTGAAGCCAGCCGAATGGCTGCTGAAGAGTTGCTCCTGGCCAAAGACGTCCAACTCTCAGAGGCTGCTGCTGCTGCTGAAGCCCAAAGAGCTAAATTCCAAGAGGCTGAGGATCAACTGCTGATCCAGAAAGTTGAAGTGGCCCAAGCTCAGACAAAGGCTTTCCAAATTCAGCAAGAGCTGAATGAGCTGAAGGGTTCCTCCTCCAAAGTCGCTGATGAGCTGAAGAAATCCAAGGAAGACTTGGAGGAGACCCAGAAGAAGCTGGCTGATGCTGAGGCTTCACTCAAGGTCCGTGTTTATACCCAAGAGGAATATGAGATGGGTTTCAGAAACGGATTCCGAGTATGCCGAAGACTCTGCCTTCATGCTGAGCCGAAGCTGGACTGGTCTAAATGTGCTGAGTGGGTCCAGAATCCCGAAGACCCTCACATGAAGTATGCAACTCCAGCTGAAGCTGAAATTCTTAAGGCTGAGGAAGCCGAAGAGGAAGCTGAAAGACTGGAGTTGGAAGCTGAGCAGAGGGAAAGGGAGGCTCGGCAAAGTGCAAAGCCCGCCTCTTCTGCTGCTGGGGCTGAGGCCACCATGGGACTCAACGCTGATCAGTCTGATCCGCCGGCTGAAGCATAGGAACTCGGGCAGTCGTCTTCAGAATCTTGCGGTTCATCATGTGCTTAACTTTAGACTTGCCGCTTTCTGAGTTTTTTGCCTTGTTTTTTGCTTCAGCTTGCCTTGTCGTACAGCAGTTTTATTTTTTTTTTGCTTATGTACGTATTTCGGCAGCTGTTATTTTCCGCTTGTGGGCGGCTGCCGATACTGAATTATTGAACTTGTAGCTCAATTTTTTTTTTTTTTTCAGTTGCTTTATTTTTGAATGCTTTACTGTTTCTTTTCTTCAACTCTGCCGAACATAGCTGCACTGCGTGCTTCTTGCCCCCACAGAAATTGAAGTATGACTTTAGTTGAATAAGCAATTTCTGAACTTCTTCAAAATGGATATCCGAAACACAGGGCCAACTGAAGGCAATGCTTCTGGGATACAAGTCTTACTGAAGATTGACTGTCTGAAAGTTGGATATCCGAAACACAGGGCCAACTGAAGGCAATGCTTGGGATATTAGCTTTCTGGGACTAACCTCTTTAGAACAAGTCTTACTGAAATTTGACTTCAGCTGAAAGACCAGCGTTCTTAAAGAAGACGCATATCCGAAACACAGGGCCAACTTAAGGCAATGTTTCGGATAATGGCTCTCTGGGATACAAGGCTCAGTTAAGGCAATATCCCAGGATTGTCCATGGACTCATGTCTTTGGAGAACAGGTCTTACTGATGTTTGATTTCAGCTGAAAGACCAGTGTTCTTTAAAAAGACTGAGTTTTGTAAGCCATCTGAAACCCAGTTACCCGAAGGCGAAGGTTTCAGACGAGGCTGATTTAAAAAGGCTGTTATCCTTGATTTTCTGTCTATTTTTGAAAAATGGATACCCGAAACACAGGGCCAACTTAAGGCAATGTTTCGGATAATGGCTCTCTGGGATACAAGGCTCAGTTAAGGCAATATCCCAGAATTGTCCATGGACTCATGTCTTTGGAGAACAAGTCTTACTGAAGTTTGACTTCAGCTGAAAGACCAGTGTTCTTTAAAAAGACTGAGTTTTGTAAGCCATCTGAAACCCAGTTACCCGAAGGCGAAGGTTTCAGACGAGGCTGATTTAAAAATTTTCAACTGTTGCTGTTATCCTTGATTTTCTGGCTATCTTTGAAAAATGGATACCCGAAACACAGGGCCAACTTAAGGCAATGTTTCGGATAATGGCTCTCTGGGATACAAGGCTCAGTTAAGGCAATATCCCAGAATTGTCCATGGACTCATGTCTTTGGAGAACAAGTCTTACTGAAGTTTGACTTCAGCTGAAAGACCGGTGTTCTTTAAAAAGACAGGTTTTGTCAGCAATCTGAAACCCAGTTACCCGAAGGCGAAGGCTTCAGACGAGGCTGAATAAAAAACCCTCAAAGAGTAGATAGAACAAAGAAAATTTTGAAAGGATAAAAAGTTGTAAATTTTATATAAATGGCGGCTCCAAGGCCTGCCATTAGTTCAAAATGTACTTACAAAGATTGTTCTGCCCCGAAGGGTTTAGACATGGTATTTTTTCAGTACATCAGCATTCCAGTGATTCTTCAACTCAGTTCCATCCAACTGCCGAAGTCGGTATGTCCCTGGCTGAAGCTCATCATAAATTTCATAAGGTCCCTCCCATGTAGCTGAGAGCTTCCCATGGATTCGGCCTTTCTGAACTGCAGCAGCATTCCGAAGGACAAGATCCCCAATTTTGAGAGGCCTTGCATGGACCCTTCGGTTATGGGAGATGAGGTCTGAACTTATCCCGGGCATATCAGCTGCCGAGAAAGCAAACACATCTCTGTTATCCCGCAGGAGCTGAATAAGTTCACAACGGGTGTTAGGATCAAGGTCCATCCCGATTGTTACACATTTCTCAGCATCTCCTTCGGCCAACTCTGCTGTTTCAGTCTGTTGGTCCATGTCCATTGCCGATGGACTGGACTCTTCAGAATCTGGTCTGCTGTCAATGTCAGCAGGTGTCCCAGTCTTTGTGTTCTTCGGCTGGCTCTCTGAGTCTTTCGGCTCAGATGAAGAGTCAACCTTTTCCCTTTCGGGACCTTTTTTCTCTGGGCACTGATCCTTGGGCCGAAGCACTTAGGCCTTTCGGCTTTTTTGTGCTTGGCTCTCTTTCTTTTTCTTTCTCCTCCTCATCCTTGTCGTTATCTGGGCGACTACTGGATGGCTTGAGGTAGTTGCACCTTCGGGCGTCCTTCTGGTTGCCCTGTATTCTTTCGGGGAAGCCGGCGTCTGAGACATAAATCATCAGCTGATGATAAGTTGAGACGACCCCTTGGATCTCGTGAATTATGGGTCTCCCCAAAATCACGTTGTACACTGAAGGAGCGTCGATGACCAAAAACTCAATCATGACGTTCCGGGCTGCCTCATCGCAACCGATGGTGACAGGAAGTGTCACCTTCCCATCTGGATAAGTTGAAGCCCCATTGAACCCGGATACCGGATAGGGTACCGGCGTAAGGTGCTTGGGCTTCAGCTTAATTTGGTTGTAGGCCTTTCGGAACAGAATGTTTGCTCCGCTGCCACCGTCAACAAGGACCTTACTGACGTCGTGGTTGGCCACCGTGGCGATGATCACCATCGGATCCTCGTGAGGGAACGTAATCCCCCGGCAGTCGGCGGCTGTGAACGTCATGTTCGGCACCGGCGACTGGGGAGATTGAATGTCAGCGTTGTTCACCTGGTGAGTCAAAGCTCTAAGGTGACGCTTGTGCTCCCTCCGAGAGTATATTCCTCCCGAGATAACATTGATCGGAGGGAATTTCCCCTCCGGTTTTTTACTGTCTTTCCGAGGGAAATCAAGGTCCTGCCGAGGGTCCTTTGCTAGCCTCTCGGATTCTTTTTTCTCGCGGTGATCCGCGATGTATTTTTTCAAGTATCCCTTCCGGACCATGTCTTCTATCTGGTCCTTCAGCTGGATACACTCCTCAGTGTTGTGGCCCGAAGAATCGTGGAACTCACACCACTGATTTTTATTTTTTCGCTGATACCACTCCGGGAGTGGTCTCGGCTTTCGGTAACTCTGCTCCTCCTTCGTCACACTGTAAATTTTGGCGCGTGGAAGAGAGAGCGGAGTGTAGGACTCGTATCTGCCTGTGTATGAGGCAAACCTGTCCTTCTTTAGGTCGCTGGCCGAAGATGGCTCCGAGGCCTTTGATTTTCCCTTTGCCTTATGGCCTTGGCCTTCAGACAAGGGTATTTGCCTCTGTTTCCCTCCCCCGGATTGAGGTTGGGTTTTTGCTTTATTCCATTCTTCGGCTCGGATGAACTTATCCGAAGCACTAAGAGCTTCCTCCAAGGTCTGCGGGGTATGCATGACCATGAAGTCTAGGAATTTTCCTGGCTGAAGGCCATTCTGCATTGCAAAAACAGCTAGCCCCTGGTCCAGCTGAGAGACGCTTGATGACTCGTTACTGAAACGGGTCAGGTAGTCTCGGAGGCTTTCAGTTTCCCCCTGTTGCAGACCCATGAGCTCTGCGGTAGTCTTCTCTCGGCGGTTTGCCGTGGAAAACTTGCTCCTGAACTTGGAGGACAGATCATCCCAACCTGTTATGGAGCCTTGCCTTACTCCCTTGGAGATCCACGCTTGCGCGACCCCCTTGAGAGTGGTTGGGAAATATTTGCACCAAGTCGCCTCGGATCTGGGGCAAAGATGCATATGAGTCTCATACGAGGCCACGTGGTCCTTCGGATCCGTGGTCCCGTCATATGTGATATGCGACGGTATTTTAACCGTGGGTACGCGCTCTTCCAGTATCCATTGCTCGAATGGTGAACTAGCGGGAAGCATAATGGCCTTGCCCTTGTTCCTGGCCGAAGGGACCGCGCTCCGCCCTCTTAGAGAGGTAGGAGTGGTTTTCGTCCCTGGCTGGGAAGTCTGGGCCTCGGCTGCAGGGAACGAGAGGCGACTACGCACGCTCGGTTCCTGGCCGCCGAGTCGGTCAAGGACGCTTCTGCGAGCAGTCTCGGGTTCCCGGCGAGTAGATTCTGGCCGAGAAGCTGAGCTGCCGCTCTTATGCGCTGCTGGTCTTGAGGATGAGGATCCTTTAAATAATTGAGAGTTCTTCTTCCTCTGTTTTTCATTTTTCCAAGAATCCTCCTCCCACTCTTCCAGCTCCCGGAAGGAAGGAAGCTTCCCACCGTCATGGTCTAACTTCCTCCGCTGATGCCGGGTATGCGGAGGAGTTCGATCACGAGGCGGTGGCATATTCTGTGCCCTCATTGCCTCCATGAGTACTGCCAGCGCTCTTGCCACCTCTTCCGAACTGGGCCCCGTCAAAGGGGTCCCCGGCCGAGTGTGGGCATGAGGCCGTGCAGCCGATGGTTGGCTTCGGGACACTGAATATGTCCTATGATCAGACTGACCCCTGCTAGACCGAGAGTGGTCCGGCCTATATTGAGAGTCATGCATTATAGGAGATAGGGAATCCTCCTTGTGTGATCCTCCCCCCGAGCCGGCACCCTTGGGAGAGTTCCGGTCCGGCGAGGGCGATGGTGTAGGGGTTTTAGGCTTTTCGCCCGCTCCTTGACGGAGGCTTTTGCTCTTGCGGTTCTTAGCCATGGCTGCTAAGATAATTGCAAGATGATCTTGGTTAGGAATTTGGCTTAAAGATTTTTGAAAGTCTTCCCCACAGACGGCGCCAAATTGTTTCGGTTGAAAACAATGGGACCTTGCCGAAGGTCCACTAAAATGGAGAAGACTGGATTCGATCCAAGCTGTGTTGGGCCGAAGGTTTCCTGCACAGTGAACACACGTAAACTAGCCTCGGGGGTGTTTCCGAGGAAGGCCCCTCCGATGCTAAAGTCAGTACAATGTGTAAAAAGGAAGACACTATGCAAGAGAGTTTGTAGCTTGAGGCTTTTGTGGAGTATTTCTCAATGCAAGAATGAGCACATGAAATTGGAATAATCGGTGTATGAGATAATGTATGTGATGATGTATGTGTTTGATCTCGTGTCTGATCTCTCCTTGAATGTGTTAATATGAGGGCTTTTATACCTCATCATATTTGGAGAGGTTGGGCTTTAGCCCAATTGGCTTACTTTGTGGGCTGACTTTTGACTTTTGAGCAATTGGAGAGTTGAACCTTGACCTTGGGCTTTTAATTGGATCATTTAGTGCTCAGGCCCAATTTTGACTAAATTGGACCCAAACACTTAATTTAATGAAATGCTCTAATTTAATTTTCCTACAAAAACAAACATAAATATATATATAAAAAAAGGTCTTTTCCAGGCATTACTTGGCTGAATGTCTATGGTTTTTCAGGCAACATATGTCCAAGGTTTGTGACTTCAATTTCATTGAAAATGCTCATGCAATTATTTAATTTCTTACAAAAATTTCCTGTACAAAATACAAAAATTTCTAACCCCTGAATTTTGTGGTGTAGAATTGATAAAACCCCAACACCTAAGAAGTTTTCTGAAGATGGGATTTTCTGGTTCCGACTATATTGATGTTGTCAACTTTTATCTCCGGCTTTCATACAAAATGAGTGTATCGTCTAGAGATGGCTATGGACAGTGGGCCTTGATCCTAAACTCGAATTTCCTTTTATGAAGATCGAGTGCAATAACTCTTTCAAAAGGTTCAATGAGTTTATGGAAACTACCATGATGTTCGATAGGTATCGTAAGATTCACAAGGTTGACTTGAACTAACAATTTAAAAGTTTCATGAATTCGATAACTAGATTGTGTCTATTTTTTTTTAGTAATTAAGGATGTAGATGAACTTTAATTGGGTTTATTAGTTATCAGTCGTACTCCATACTTGCTTGTCTCTAGAAATTCTCGTGCGAATCAATGGAAAAAATAAGCTTAAATCTTTGCCAAATCTCTCCTACTGCTGTGAATTGGAAATCACTTCAAACAACACAAGATCTCACTCTAAGATAATAGGCATGACAATTTTTTTTTTTCACAAGATCGCTCACCATGCCTCACTAAACATTGATTACATTGGCATGGCAGTTTTTTTTTTGGCATGGTGAGAGATCTTATGAAAGAAATTGTCAAGCCAATTATCCTAGAGTGGGATCTTGTGTCGTTTAAAGTGATTTCCAATTCACAGTAGTAATAGGGGAGACTTGGCAAAGAGTTAAGCTTAATTTTTTCA
Organism: Chenopodium quinoa; assembly: GCF_001683475.1. Taxonomy (NCBI): domain Eukaryota; kingdom Viridiplantae; phylum Streptophyta; class Magnoliopsida; order Caryophyllales; family Amaranthaceae; genus Chenopodium; species Chenopodium quinoa. The sequence continues at coordinate 7,240,859 of NW_018742205.1, read as the reverse complement.
TTGATTCACACGAGAATTTCTAGAGGCAGCAAGTATGGAGTAGGATGATAATAAGGAAATCCAAAGTTTCCTCTACTTGCTTAATTTTTAAAAGAAGAAGACATAATGTAATTGTCGAATTCATAACCTTTTATGTGTGAGTTCAAGACAAACTTGTAAATCTTGTGAGACCTATGAAGCATCATGACTATTTCCAAATCTCGTTAAATCTTTTCAAAGAGTTATCAAACTCGTCATAAAGGAATTCGAGTTTAGTCATTGATGCCCATGTCCATCGCCATCTCTCAGACAATATACTCGTTTTATATGCTAGTCTTCAGATTGTTCCTACAATCCAATTATGAAGAAGATTATGGGTTGTGATTACCATGTCATTAAAATTTTGAAGAAATTGCGAAAAAAAGGAGAATTCATTGTATTTCCAAAAATTTGGTGCCAAATGTAGCTTTGTTGCAGAATTATGGGATCAAAATTCATACTTAGCACATGATTGGAAATTCTATGACTTTTATCAGAATGCTTGTTCTGGCTCCTCCTTTTGTTTGTATGTTTAATTTGTGAGTTGACAAACATTTTTGTTTGTTTATTTGGTGATATAGTTTTATAATAGCTTGTTCTTTGTTGTTCAGTCTTTTGTTATTCTTTTATTCTATCAGCTATGTTATCGTGTTCGATTGCATCCTAGCTCTTATTTACAACGGACTATCTATTTGTGAGCAGCTTTATTTTACTAGCTTCGACTGCTAAGGAGTGAGCTTTCCCAACTCTTTCTCTACTAACTTTCCTAAAAGTACAAGAGGCTAGATTATAGGCTAATTGCTGTAAATTAGCAATGATTGTTTTACACCCCGTTTATGCATCAATTTCTTCTCGTAGGCTCGTAGCATTTATCTGGATTAGGTTGCTGGAATCCGTCTCCACTGCTCTGCTGATAGATCCTCAATGCTTTTGATTGCGTCGAGGGCTGCTATAGCTTCTGCTGGTTTGTAATCGAGGAAATTGCAAAAACCTTGTTAGAGCGTTGTGATAAAACCTGATCCCCTATGAAGCTGATCTTTACCTGCTTTCCATTCCCCGTGTTTGTTTCCCTTCAGGCTTTTCCATGCTCCATCTATTATGGCAAGGATTAAGGACCAACCCTGTTCTTTAGTACTTGAGGATAAAATTCTTTCTGCTTGCTGTTGCTCTTGATTATAGTAGTCCTTAGGATAGTGTTTACACTGCTGTTAATCCTCCTATCTTGCGACCGGCCCATGATTTGCTTGACGCTAGAATGCTTTTGGCTCACATTTATTTCTTCCAAATATGCAGTCATTACGAAGAAGCCAAATGTTCCAAAACAAAGGGACTATGCTACAAACATAGCCGTAATCTAATGGGAGGACGTTGTTTGAGAATTGCTGGTCACTATGGTTTTTAAATAAAGGAAACTAGTTCTACAAGGCATATAAAGCATCAATTCCAACATGTTTTTTTCATTTTTCTATTAGCAGGTAAGAAAAAGCTACACTATCCCTAATTCGAATCATTTTGAGAATGTTTCTCAAAAACAAATTGATCAGAATAGTGTAAACCTTGAGGTAAGACTATTTATTAGAACAGGCATACTACACAAACATAAAGCAGGTTGCAAACATTTGCCTGAAAATAAAACAAGGATGGTATACTAATTAAAGCAATCTGAATAGTGAGAAGTTCAGATATAAAAAGAGATGTATCATGAGCTTTAAGGAGAAACTCACTTACAAGCAAAGAAATTATTCCATTGTACATATATGAGCATAAAGAACTGCAGAGAACAAAAACAACCCTCCCTATTGACCCTATAAACAAAAACCTCTAAATGGAGGATTGTTTTGTGAATTCGTCTTAGTAAAGTAGCATGCATTTCAGTTCGTTTAAAGTTAACAATGTAGGTAACTGATGCCTCATGATAAATCTGCTAGCAACAAACCTTTAAAGATTTACAGTAAAAATAAATCTACTTCAAGCTAAGGGAAACGGTTATGGTAATTTGTGACAATATGAATTCAACTAGCTGACTGGCAACAAAAGCATTGTGCACTTACCCATCATCACCCACTAGCATCGGAACCCTGGTTCATATTTTGATATGGGAATTTACTCTTCCTTGAGTAAGCAGCTTTGCATTAACACCAACATGATTTGCATAAATTCCATGAACCTCCACATATGGTAGTACAAACTTATTCACAAACTGAGACTCATTGAACTTCACAGCAGTACAAAGAGTAATATTCTTCTCAATCAAACCTTTCTCCTTCAAAACCAGCAAGACTTGATGTCTCGGCTTTACTCTCTTCTCCAAACTACAAGTCATGACAGGACTGCTTGACATCAGGTAAGCAGGCTGGTAACCCAGCTCACACATGAAAAAACCCAATTTCTTCTTAGTCATTGCTTCAGAATGTCCTAGGCAACTAGGAATTCTCCTTATTAGCTCCAAGAAATCAGATTGTGTCCATCCAAAGCTCTTATAAACTTGAAATTTAGACTCAATACTCTTCTCACTATGGTGCCTTAGGATTCGGACCGCATACAAGAACATGGTTGAGTACCGAGAAATCCCCAATCTCTGTTCAGCCCTAATCAAATAATTCATAAACAATAGAGGACTAGTAAAAAAGAATTCAGGTTCCTGCATAACATGCTTCCTGATTATATTATCTGAAATGCCATATCTTTTCAACAATTCAACGTTTGGAATCAATTTCTTATGATAACTCCACAAGCTTCCTCGGTGACAGTAATCATTCGACGAGCTAAGAGCCTTACACACATTCTCATCACCGCCCAAAACTTGCCTCAAAGTTTGGATTACAGGATTCAAGCGCAAACCTAACAATTTAGGACTTATGGATATAGTCTTAGATAAAACAGACACAGAAAGTCCAATTCCCTGAAGAAGCTCAAATTTGGGTTTTAGGGTTTTATCAACATTAGACAATAAAATTCGAGGTTGAACAAAGATGATCTTTCTAATCTGGGATTCATCGAAACCATTTTGTTTGAAGAAATTAGAGACTAAATAAGCATTACTAGCCCAATTACACCAATCAGTACTTACATTCTTTGCAGCAAGCCTGGTAGAAATGAAGAGAGATTGTTGGGAGGAAAACCCTAGAACTTCAACCAAGTAATTCGTCAAAGAAGAAGATGGATTAGCTTCAGCTTTGGAAGAAGATGATGTCGAATAGAGTAAAAGGCGCCGGAAACCATGGATGAAGATGCGAGCTTGGACGCCATTAAAGATGTTGCTCCCACATTTCAGTTTCATAATCTTCAGTGTGTAATAGTAACTTTTCCGAACCGTTAACCGATCCGATTGTTTTTAGGCTTTGACCTTGAGCTGAGCTGGGCCAGGCCAGGCCAAGACGTATAGGCTTGCAAACAACTCGTTTATGTGTTCTTCGTATTTGTTTATAACCCGATCAAGCCCTAACATACAAAGTCAGACCATAGAGGTTCAGGTTCAAATCCTACCAAGTGAGGGTACTTGGGGGTATAGATTCACTTATCCTTCCTTCCACCCCTAAATACCTAGCCCGTAAATGCTGGACTAAAAAAACCTTGTGATCTGAAAAAAAACAAATACTTCATTATTTGTATCAGATCTGAAATAAGCAAATACTTTTTCTTTTTGGTGTCTAGAGAGAAACAAGGTCGGGGTGAAAATCAATCTCAGGATAAAGCTCTAACCACTTGAGTTTTCCCTCACTCTCTCATATAAGCAAATACTTAATTATTACGCAATCTTTATAAATTAAAGTCACCTGATTAAAGTTGAACTCAACATAGCCTACAACTTAAATTGCTTCGACCCCTTATATGACAATTCACACAATCGACATATATGGACTTTTAGCAAACATGAGATTTAGTGTTAAGGCCGGGTCTGACCCGATCCAAATTTTTTTATCACCTCCACTCAATTGAAAAGAGCTCAATTTGAATCTAAATGACCGATTGCCACTTTCAGCTCCACTCTATATTGCTGTGAATTTCTGCTTTCTGAAGATTAAAACTGCAGAGTAGCGGGAGAATGCTTAAATTTCGCAGCAGCTTCAATGGCGTCCAATCTCTCAACTTCTCCTATGGTTTTCATCTCCTTCTACGCTATTCAACTTCAGCATCAATTTCTGGAGAAGCCAACCCTAATTTCGCGAATTACTTTGTTGAATGTCTAGGGTTTTCCAGGCAACATGCTCTCTCCACTTCCGCTAAGCTCGCTCGTTATCGACATATCCGAGGTTTCAAGAAGGTTTGTGAGTGTAACTCCAATTTCATTGAAAATGCTAATTCAGTTATTAAATTTCTTAAACAAATTGGTTTGGAACAATCTCATGTACAAGATGTTATAATTTCTAACCCTAGAATTTTGTTTTCTAATGTTGATAAAACCCTTATGCCTAAGAACGAGGTTTTTCTAAAAATGGGGTTTTCTAGGTCCGATGTTATTGATGTAGTCAAAGTTAATCCTTCTATTTTTTTCGCCGGTTCTATTATTGTTCCTTTACTTCAAGCTTTGAGGGAGATTATGAGTTGTGATTCCCATGTCATTGATATTTTGAAGAAATTGCGCGGTATGAGGCTTCATGGTATTTCTAAAAATTTTGTGCCAAATGTAGCTTTGTTGCAGAATTATGGGATCCCCATTGAATCAATCCGGAAATTCATGCTTAGAATGCCATTCACCTTTTCCCGGAAACCCGATATTTTTGAGGATGTAGTGATTAGAGTTGAGAAAGATTTAGGGATTGCTCGAGACTCTCCTAAATTCTTGTTGGGGATACATATGCTAGCCTCTGTTAATAAGGAGACGTTTAACTCGAAAATAGAAATGTTTAAGAGCTTTGGGTGGACTGAGTCTGATGTTTTAGCTCTTTTCAGAAGACAGCCTTCCTGTTTTGGGTTATCTGTTGCAACAATCAAGAAGAAGTTAGCTTTTTTTATGACTGAACTGGGTTATCAGCCTGATTCTTTAATATCGTGGTCCTTGTTGTTAACTTATAATTTGGAGAAGAGAATGGTTCCAAGACATATGGTGATCCTAGCCTTGAAAGAGAAAGGTTTGATACGGATGGATTACCCTTTTCATAGTGCCACGTCCTTGTCTGAGTCTCGGTTCTTGGAGAGGTTTGTGCTTCCATTCAAGGAAGTCCATGAATATTCCAAACATGTAGGTCTTAGCATGGAGGTGCTAACTCAGACACTACTGGAAAATAATCCTGATCGTGCCTGATGAAAGGTAAGTCCACTGGTGCTCAATGTAGCTGCTATATATAATTGGTTACCTTGATAGCACGTACATTTGATAATATATGATGAAACAGTGTTGATGTATCTTTACTTGTTAAAGCTAGATTTTGTGTACCGGCTGCTTTTTGTGTTTGTTGGATGCTCTGCATTGTTGTATTATGTAATGTTTCTATTTGTTAGTCCTTTTTTAGTATGAGATATTATAGCTCTTAGCTATTTGGCACTGGTTTACCTCATCATTAAGTTTATCAATCCCTTCCTTAAATTCTGTCCCAATATATAATGCTGCTAGAAAAAGGAAAAATAGATGAAGTAAAATATAATTTGAAATTTTTTGACAGCATGTTTCTATAGATCTTTAGTTGATCAAACATTCAATGAAGTGTAATTGGACTTTGGCTCTTTTGAGCGCATAGTAGGAAATGACTCATACGCAAGATGTACTGCTTGAAATTCAATATTTCTTCTTGTAAGCACATGATTGGAAGGTTTATGACTTTTATCAGAATGCTTGTTCTGGCACCTCCTTTTGTTTAAATGTTTTATTTGAGAGCTATAGAAATAAAACTTCTGAACAAAACCTTTTTTTTTTTATTTGTCTTGTGTTGTAGAACTTTAATACTCCTTAATGCTTGATCTTTGTTGTTCTTATTCTTTTATTTATTTATTTTTCTCTCTCTTCCCTTCTTTTCCTCTTTGGAGAGAACTTTAATACTTCTTTAAGTCTTTTGTCATTGGAGATATAGGTAAAGGAAGTTTTATCTGTGAACAGTTGAACACTTAGGAGTTGATACACCGTAAGTAACTAAGCTGGAGATCTCAAAATTCCTGCTTTTGTTTCATACACTTATTTTTCGAATTTAACTACAAAATGGAGGCTGCTAAAGCGGATTAGTCTTTTTTATGCTCAATCTTAAGGATCGCTTCAGCTTGTATTTTTAACAGAAGTTTTTGCATGCATCGAACTTAAATACTTAATGTACATTCGGTTATTGTATACCAAAAGCTAGCCATATTATTACAAAAGTTACCCTTAGTCCCACAAAAGTTATCCTCATTACATAGTTACTTTGATTCTCACAAAATTACCCTTAAACTATTAAAAGTTGCCCATATTACCCAGCTACTTTTATTCTCACAAAATTACCCTTAAACTATCAAAAGTTACCCATAAACTATCAAAAGTTACCCATATTTCTTTCGTTTTTTTCCCCGCCACATAGTAAATTATTTTACACCCGATTTTCGAACATTTGTCTCTTTTTTTATCTCTCGGCTTCATTACTTTAGACAACATTTGTCTCTTTCTAACATTTGTCTCTTTCTACTCTGTGACTTTCAAAGATCAAAACTTTATGTGTTTTGCATCTTATTATCTTTCTACTATGTTATCATGCTCATTAAACCACAAGTCTTTATCATTTGACAACGTACTATCTATATATGAGCAGTTTGTGTTCTTATAAGTGTCAAAGTGATCAGTTTAATGGATATAGTTCTTATGGCAGGTATAGTTATGTTTATTGTAATGGATTACTTACTCTCACTCACCCCCTAGGATATGTTATATGTAGGCATGTAGCCTATATGTACAAACGTAGCCGTAATTTAAAGATCTCAGCACACATGTACTATTTATTATTTAACATATCAAATATTATCTTTTGGTAAGTCAATTAAAGTTCAATATTTTGCAAGGAACGGCCCTAGATCTCCATTACGTGGCTTCACATGCAAGAAATAAGTAGTTACTATTTTGTTAAATTGCATTTTCTGTTTAGTTAATTAGTTTATAATTCAATAATTCTGTTATTAAGGGAATCTAAGTTTGTTAGGGGAAGAGTGTAGAATGGAAGTGTGTAGAAGCTCTAAGCAGTATAAATAAAGGTGCATGGGCATAGAGTAGGATATCCAGAAATCAGTATTGTTGAGCTTAGGCTTGTTTTGGGAGACTATCCTTCTCGAATTGAAGGAATCCACCATTGTATTGATCGGTTAATAGCTTTTCAATACAAATATCAAGTTTTATAATCCTTAATCTTCTGATTTTCCAGTAGCTAGAACTAGTTCCTAGCATATTTGTTAAACTTAAAGTTTAAATTCGGGATAATTAAGAATTGTAATTCACAATTCAATTTAATGATCCCATCTGGTGAAGGAGCTCTTAAGCTCATTCAATATCTCAGATACACATGTCCTACTCATCTATATATGGAACATCAATATAACCAGGAAATAAAACCGATATCTGGTAATGGTTCTGTAGGAGAAGATGTTTCCAGTAGTTGTTTGCTTTTCAATCCTTTGCTGTGCAATTGTTCACATTACTTTACATACCATGTGCATTTGATGGTTTCATGCTAACTCGAGCCAAATTTGTGTATGTTAGGTGCTCAAAAGCTCACCTTAATAAGTGAAAGCTGTATGTTCTTTGGTCAAAAGACTCAAAACTTCAGAAGATGAGTTTCAAGGTCTGAAGACTCCGGAAGATGATGATTCCCAGCTATGTCCGTAATGCTCTACATTCCCAGCAACTTGTGAGAATGGTAGCATTGATCGTCAACTTGTATTAATTTTTAATCCATCCAGATGTGATGTTGCTTGTAGTTGTGTCTTTTCATGCAAGGGGTGACCTTGTTTGAGAATTGCTGGTTATTGTGGTTTCCACATTTCATCTGTTGAGGGTGAATAAGAAAGAATATATGGATATTCTTCAAAAAAAACAAGAAAGAATATATGGATAAATTTGAGGGCTTGGAGCCTTGGATGCTGTTGAAGATTTGAGCATCTCAGCAAAAACTCTATGTTTTGCTGTGAAGATTAGTCAGTTTTCAAGGGATAACCTGGAATATTAAAGATGGTTGTTCTCTGGGTAAACATTTTCGTTTTCGTTTAATGTTGTATTAATAACAAATTTTTTAATAAGTGTAAAGATTAATAAGTGAAGGCAAAAGTATTATTATATGGAGTGTTAAAATCTAATTTAATATTCCTCAGAAAAAAAAAAAAAAAAAAAAATACATAAAAATAAAGGTACAATTTCATAAGAAAATTATGCATGATTTGAGTTTTTTAATTAGCATTTACATGTTGTGCCCTTACAAATTTCTAGTTTAACATTCTTCAATATCATCTTTGGGGACATTTATATATAAACTAGTTTTGTGCATCGTGCGCTACCCGGGTTGTTTAAAGAATTAAGACAAAACATTAAATCCAAATTTTTTTTATTATACAAAATATATTTATGTAAATCCTACGCGTTATACTATATCCAATTATTGCCTATGTAACGTGAAACTTGGCGAAAAATTAAAATGCCAAGTGTAAATTAGGTTCATATGATACTTATTGAAAGTTATAATTTAACATTTTTTTTAACACAATTGTAATTTTATTTTTTTACATATGAAATATTGGTATTTTATCGAAAATATAACTCTAAACCAACCATTTTATCCTCCAAAATTTATCCATTTTATTGAGAATAAAAACTCTAAACTAACTTCTTTATCCTATAAAATCTAACTACATCTATCCAATTTTTTATCCTAATAATAAAAAATCGAAAATTTTTTATTCTACAATATACATTCACATAAATCCTACATGTTTAACTATATCCAATCATTGCCTATGTGACACGACACTTGGCGAAAAATTGAAACGCAAGTGTCGCTGTCTCGTGGTTTGCCTAAAAGTTTAGCTTTGTATATTAGTTATATGTATATGATTTGTAAACTAACTTTTGGCCCGAACAATATCACAAGTCGTTATAATATAATTTGACATTACAATCAAGTATTAGTTCTTTCCTTCAAAAAAAAAAATCAAGTACTCCATCCGTTTTTTTTTTTATTTGCATCACTTTTCTTTTATGGATTTTTTTTAAATGCATCACTTTTATATTTAGTAACTTTATAATATATTTTATCATTTCTCTCTCTTACTTTAAACCCTACTCAAATTATTTTATCATTTCTCTCTCTTTCATGGTCCCCACTTAAACAATAAATGTGTATATTTTCTCTCACATACTTTCTCTTTCATGGTCCCCATCTTACTTTTACTATAATAATTTATTCACCCACTCAAAATATTATATTACTCTCCTATAACTTTGTGCATTCCCAAGTGATGCAAATAAAAAAAAAAAAACAGAGGGAGTATTAGTATACTCATTGTGGTTCGATTGATAGTAGTAGATGAGATTATTACGAGACATCAATACCTAAGGGACTGCCTGGAATGGGTGTAATGGGGGGGGGGGGGGGGTAACATAAGTAATAATTTTGGAATTTTTAAAAGTTTGGATCTAGGGTAATTAATCAGTGGGGTAACCTATTTTCCTAAAAAAGAGGTTAATAATTACCCATCTCTCCCCTAGCATAACTATTTCCCCCGTAAAAATAACTCTCCTCTGTTATACTATATCTTCCTTCTCCCTGCTACATACTATCTCCTTCACCTCCATATCCCTCCACCCAATAGAAGATGTTGGCCGCCATTATAGTCGCCCATTGAAAGCTGCTTGCCGCCGACCATAGCTCATCAATTCCGGCGAATTATGAACAGGTATTTTGAATCGCTGCCATTGGTTGAAGAGATGGTTGAACAAAATGTTAGGGCTTTTGATCCTTCAAGTGAGGCAATGCTCGTGGTGGTCTCAAATTTATTAACGACATAGTGGTTGCTGCCGATTACCATGAAGTGGTGGTCTTTGCCCCAAGATTGTTGCCAAACCTTAGAAAATATTATTACTCTCTAAATCATACTCTAGTAGAATCTACCCCATTAGATATCACCCCCTTCATAATTTCTGGAATTCCAGGCATGCCCTATAAGTTATCTCTAATTAGGCACCTCTAAAATAATGAAAACATCACCAGCATTTTAATAGAATATCGCAAAAACGTTAAGCCTTACCTATTGTCTTATAGAATATTTGCCTCATATTTTAAATAGAACAATATTAAGGAAAGTCAAGATTGCAACCATCATAATGAAGCTTTTGAACTGAATTCGTCAAAACTAACAGACCTATGCAAGTCAACTACAGAGGAATTTGCCAACTTGAAGCCTTTACATAAATACTACTCATAGTTCGTACTATGCAAGCATCAGAGAATATTTAGATGAGGAAATAAGTCAGCAACTATCTGAACGACTGAACCTGTACTCGCAAATCCTTTTTTCTATTTTTTTTTTTTTTTTTTTTTGTGTGTTGCCAATCCTTGCCATGCTGAACATCCACAAGCGATTGAGAATGCAGTCATTCATAAAGCCATAGCTATTCTTAGTCCCTTGAGCGCAACTGGACTGGCAAAAGACTTCAGAAACATAAATCTTAAGCAGATCAACAAATTTGCTCAAGTTAGATCTGTCGTACTTTGCTAGTTTGCTCCCCTCTGGATTTCCAGCTAATGTTATTCTGCTCTGCAAAATCTGTTCTAGAATAACTGAAGTCTCTGTCTACTATTAACATTGATAGTTGACATTTACCATGAAAATCTTTTGAATATCCTGTAGAGTGTAGCAAAGTTAGCTTTACTTCTAGAGACAGAGAGAGCAAACACCTATGCTTAACTTCATATAGAACGCAAAAGAACACCAATGTACTGACTACTACAGATTTCATATAAAATTGCAAGGAAATTATATATTGCATCTAATACTAAATAAACTAATAGCACAGGCCGCTAAATTTCTACATTGGTCAATGCAAACCCTACAAGCCAAAATCCAACAAACCAGGATCTAGAACATCTAATAGGTAAATTAATCAAATAACATTGTAAGGCAATGAGTAGGCAGCATCAATTCATTTGATATAGAACGAATTAGATTGGTAATAAGGGAAACGAAACACTTAGTTTCACAAATATAAAACAATTGCTATGTATATAGCCTAAGAGTTGTATCCCATATTACATTACCTCGGGAATAGACTTCAAAAAAGCAACCAAATAAACTTATTGCTCAACGGTATTAACTCTATCTTGATTTAATCGCACACTTTCCATTTACATCCATCCCAAATTAATCGTCCACTTCCTTTTATAGCATGGACTCTCTAATATTTCATTACCTCACTCTTCATGCTACCAAAAGTTAGGGTTCCACACGGCCACACCATTAGATATACGGGCATTATGCTCAATCCAGACGTAACATCAAACGACCATCACTGCAATTCCTCAAAGCAACTTTTTCTCCTTTTCCCAAACAAATCATACAGCAAATCTGTAAACCCAAAGGTCTAATCCAATTACCCAAGCCTCAGACTCCTCGTTTTTACTCAGTGTGTGTAACACCATTAAAATAAGTATGAGAAGAAGCACGAGAATTACTTCTCTCACTATGATGGATTACACATAGCAGTTAGCACACTAGATTTCATCAAAATTTCATCCCATTCCTTTTTTGCCTCCCCCCCTTATCCTTCTCTCCTCTCCACTAGACCAGTAAACAAATAAGCAGAATCCACTAGTCATTTTTTTAAAAGGAGATTAATCCTCATGCTCCTCAAGACTTTTTTCCCAACAAATATTTACAGCCTCAAATGAAGTGCTTTAATAATAATCCTTTCTAATGAAAATCTCCACCTCAATGGACCCCAAGTAGCAGTTTCCTTTTTAATTTTCACCTAATTCGAACTTCCACCTTATACTAGTTTCTTACACTTTCCACCTAAAATAAACAACCATTTCCAAATCTCAGACACTGCGTCCGTAGGTCAGATGTGTTGACAGGCTAAGAAAACTACTCTTGCTACTTTTGTGGTCAGTGATTATTCCAAGTGACCACTTATTTTACACTGTGCTTACAGCACTGCATCTGTACACAAATTCCTGAGACCCATGGCCAATTTTTCGACTGTGCTTCTAGTACATTGTATGTGTGTGTCTACTCATAACTATTAAGGGTTGCCTTCTCTTATATGCAAGTAATGCAACCTAGTTTTTCTCTGAGCAGGGGGATCGGAAGGCAGCAAATGTTCAAGTTCAAGAAGGTATGCTTTACTTGGTGCTTCTTCCTATCAAGTATTCAAGTGAGGAAACTAAGCAATGAAGGATATAAAAATAAGTAAGTTCCTGCTGAGAATACTGTGCCACGGATTAAGGAAGCCGTAAAAGGAAGAGTTCTCCATTATTCCTAAAAGTTGTCGGTTGGTGATGTTAAGTAGTTTGTTCAAATTCCCCCAGGAAACCCCCTGGAGAAGAGGTCAGCATATGAAAGGACAGTAGAAAAAGTGGTAACTGTATAAGAATCACAATTTTAATCAAATTCCTTTTTTTTATATCTAGGCAGGAAATAAATTTCTACTTAGGAAATAGATGGAATAGCTTCAGTTGAGGAAGCAGATGATTTTGAATAGCGTAAAAAGCGCCGAAAACCATGGATGAAGTTGAGAGCTTGGACGCCATTGAAGAAGTTGCTCCCACATTTCAGTTTCATCATCTTCACTGCGGGTGATCTTTATCTTTGCTCGAGGAGCCCCTGTGTCTCATTTAGAGAAACTTCTCAAAAGGGTAAAATTGTAATATTGGTAAAATCACCACTTAAAAACCGGTTATTTTTAGGAGTGAGCAACAAAAATCAGGGTATTCTGAATTGGATTAGAATTTAGTTAGAAATGAACTTCTGGAGGTGAGCAAAAATCAGGGTATCTTGAATCAAAACCACAATTCATTAGAAATCACAGGACATGGTCGGAACCTAAACAAGAGGTTTTGATTCTGGGTACAGTTTTTCGATCTAGAACTTGTAGGATACCTTGAATTGTATCGGGAACAGGACTACAGGTTCCGATTTCTATTATGAGAAACTGGTTGCAACAAGTTATAGTTTTGGTTCCAAAATTTTTTATTAAGATACCGTGATATGTTTAACCCTAGTTAATTTATCTAAACCACTACATGAAGTAGCATTTTTACTAAAATAACATGTAATTATTTATAGTTTTGACATTTAAGAAACAAATTCTCTAAATGAGAAACTTGGAATTTCTCCCTCTGCACCATGCAAGGACATTTATTTATTTATTTTTATACTAATATATAAAAAGGCATTTCTAAGAACGTCAATGTGCCACGTAGACCATTTTTCATTACGCCACGTCACATACTCAAATACCCAACCTTGATATCCCGGCTAAGGCCTTGTTTAGTTCAACTTATTTTTACTTATTTCAGAAAAAATAAGTTCAGATCAGAACATCGTTTTATGTGCGATTTTTTATCGCTAAATATTCTTAATTTCGCAATGAAAAAAATTGTGAAAATTACATATTAATAAACTACACATTATTACGAATCTAACAAGATCCCACTTGATATATTTTTTCCTTATAGATTATCGTACATTTTAGGTCAAAGTTTGGTCAAATCAGACAATCAGATCAGATCAGACCAGATCAGACCAGACTAGATCAAACTAGATCAGACCAGATCAGTAAAAATAAGGTGAACCAAACAAGGCCTAAGTGTCTGATCCCCGTTACCATAGGCTACTTTTGCTTCAAACAGAGAGATTCGGTTGAGCCCAACATCTTGCCTTTTCTCTACTCGGATAAACTCATATTCCTTGTGATTATATAGTGTTTTCCCAATCCATTTGAAGTTAGGCTAGCAAAGCAAAATTTCTCATGTGCTTAAATTCATCACCATTGGTGTATATAAATTTGTAAGAGCTGTGTAATTTATATTCGAGCAGCTAAATCAATTCAAACTACATGTAAGAAACAAAATTGTATGTAACTAAGACTGCAGATGATATCATGGACTATACTTATCTACACACTGATGTCATGTACTACAGAGTTTATCAAAAAGGTTGATTGTTAACAGAAAATAATGGTGTTGTCACAACTCACAAAGATATCGGGATGGATCACTGAGTTCCCACTGCCTCCTATTGGCTATAGCCATAGTCCCTTGGTGGTTTCACAGATTCAACTCTTCGTACACCTTCTTCCCCTTTGGAGAAAGGAGATGTAATTTCCTTGCATTGAAAAATTTGAATTATGAAGTTCAATGATTACTCATCCCTTGAAAAACCTCCCAGTGACAGTGATATTAGCCAGTCAAAGGATATAAGATACATAGTATATAGTTAGGGATAGACTCCATAGTCCATACACTCGAGTTCTAATCGATAACAACCCAACGCTTGTTCTAGACATGTGAGGGCTATTGATACCATTCTAAAGTGTGAAATTTCTGTAGTTCGGTGTCACTTCTGGTCTCGTAAGGCACTTTAAAAAATGGTTCGGTAATGTTTCATCTTATTAATGATACTCATCAAATCATTCCCTTCTCTTCTAAAAACACCCCAAGTTTAGACTACATCCTACATCCAAACAGCCTATATACAGCATCAAAGAGGGAATAATAATTATTTTAAAATATTATATAAAGAAAACAGTAATCATATTTCCTTCAAGATAGTACTATACAGTTGCAGATCATATAGACCATAGTTCATCTATTGGACATTATTCTAACAATCACGATGCTACCTTTTTACGCTTTTTGGCAGTCTTGGCAAGGGCATCACAGGTCTCCCTTCTTCGTTTTGAATTGTTATTATTAATACTATTGACATTGTTGTTATTGTTTTCATTGTTGTCGTTATTGTTGTTGCCACCCAAGCTGCCTTGAGATTGCAGCGCGTCTCTTACAAAGAATTTTAGCCTCCATAGTGTGGATTCACTCTGTGCAACCGAAAGCAATGTCAAAGGACAAACAAAAATTACATGATCTGACAAGATAATAGCCTATACGGCAGACAATATATCCTGACTAAACTGGATAAGGAAAAGAATACCTGAGCATCAATATCAAGGTCCACCTCCTCAGCATTTGCTAAAAACCCAGGATTGCTCTGGGAAACAATCTCTAGAGCTCTACTGAGATCATCAGTGGATAGCCTTGTGAGAGCTGTGCCAAGCAGCCTTTTTTCTTCGGTTGACATTTTCCTGAAATTTAGTGAATCAAATTCAGTTTCAAACATGCAGGGAGCACATAGTCCGGTGTTCAACAAAAAAAATAAAAAATAAAAAAAATAAAAAAAACATTGCCTGCACATAAGACAATCATCATTTACCTGCACTTTTGAACCAGCTGTTCCCTAAGACCATCAAGGTGAAAGTCTGCCTCGAAAAGCTGATAATTTAGTTCAAGGGAAATATATTAGGGTCAAGTACGAATTTAGGTGTGATAATTCAATGAATAGCATTGCATAATGGATTAAAGCATATGCATAAACATTGCCTGAAGGGGAAAATTGTTAAGATATAAAAGCCAGTTACCCTGATAAACTTTCTATGAAAAATGAATTTGTACATCTCTACTTGACAATAAACCAAACACCCATTAGTCTACTCCACAAAAGAAGAGCACGAGAGTAATGAAAATTTCTGATACGTTTTATATGCAGAGTACTATTATTATTATTATTAGACATTGTGAAAGTAAATATGGTGCTTTAAAAATAGGTAGTCGTGTAACCTTCAAAAAGTGGTTGTGGAATTTATTTAGCTGCATCAAGTTTATCATATTTGGAGTATTTTACTAGTGATTTCAGAAGTATTTTGTTAAAAAAAAAAAGACTTTATACCTCAGTGAGCTCAATATCTCATAAATCACGTCTGACAGGATCGTTAATTGCATGACTGCCAAAGATTAAAGTTTCAATGAAACAAAGCCCAATAACTCACAAACCTCATTGCTGACATCCCTTGCCATTTTGGCATAAGTAGCCTCTCGAGCTAGCTGCAGACTAAGCTGTACATGAGCTTCCTCTTCTTCTCGCCTTTTTTCCTGCAACAGCAGCCTGCCTTTTTTAGAACCATGTGAAAAAAAGGATAAAATATGGCAAATCACATATAACAAAGAGCTAACTACTATTCACACAAAAACAAGGGCCTTTTTCACTGGAATCTCACCTCTTCTGCAACTTTAGGCAAAAATTGTAGCCACTTTTCTTCAAACTTTGCCAGCAAAGTTTTTGCCATGACATGGTATTCATTCTTTTCACCATTATATTTCATTGCATTCTTGAAAACCAACCTCACATCTGCACATATCTCCCGTACATGTCTATAGCCACTACCGTCCTTAGCTTCCATTTGTTTCTTTATCGTACTGAAATCCATAGGTTTTTCAATAATCTGGTATAAGCAAAAAATGTTGAGGAATAACTCATAAGGCACACAAAATGACCAGCAAAAGCAGATAAAGCTTGAAACAAATCTAACAATAATATTCCTACAACTTCTAACAAATTATTGGTGAACAATATCAAACATTGACCACAAAAGATCAAAACGAAAGGTGATAGGATGGAGCAGAGTAGTGTTCACACAACTTTTTTTTTTTTTTTTTTTTTTTTTTTTTTTGTGATACAGTGTTAACAGAACATAACGAAACTAAACCAGTGAAAAAAAATGAAATAAGGACTTTATGTTACCTCATAGTAATCATCCAAACCAAGGCCTTTAACATCTACAGGCTCCATAAAAGGCCATGCGCACGGGTGTTTAGTGATCTAAAAAGCAAAGAAAAAAAGGGGAATATCAGGACAATTTAAATAACCCATAAATTTGTGGCAATTGATCAAGACCATAAAAACAAGGAAAACAAATGTACAAATGTACAAAGCCATAGGCAGCTTTTGAAGATGTCCACAGATACAAAGCACAGCAAACATTCAGAACTTTTCCTGAATCAGCATAAAATCAAGTAAAGATGTTTTAGGAGAGGCCTTATTCTTCTTTTATAACTCTAATCCTACAGCAGCCTACAACTTCTTAGCTACCTCAAAGGCATCAGCTTAATTAATTTTTCGATAAGATCATTTCAAAGGTTTAATCTGATAGTGAGGTTGAAAAATGTTTGGCTGGGTCAAAGTAAAACTTCCCAGTTATCCAGCACTACAAGTTTAATCCATGTAACTGAGGACAAGTTGTCCACAAAACAGCCAAAAATAAATAAATAAATAAATAAAGCATATCAAGCCAATTCTATCAAATTTTGTCTTTTAACTAACATTGCTGCATTAATTTCAGGAAAAAAAAAAAAGAGCACCTTAGCCATTGTCCCATGCTCCTATTCTGCTGAAAAATGTACCTAAAGCAGTTCCCTTGAGCATTCACCCAACCCGTTCAAACCAGACACCGAAACCCACAATGTGGACTTTTAGTAGTTTAATCTAGATTGCGGATCTTAGTCCATGAGTATAGACACCAGAACTTAAGTGAAATGAGTTAAATTAGATATGCACACCCCTCCATTAATTGAAAATTTCCCTCCACTTGTTGGTCATTCTGCTCTTAATTACAAATTTTATAGCCATATGAATTCCCCCCCCCCCCCTCCCCCAAGGACAAAGAGGCTAGAATTGAGGGTGTTGTTTTACGGGTTAAACCATTGAGCTGCCGTGCACTTTTACATCCCTCAGGCCTTAGCTAAACATATCTGTTAGAGTCTGCTAATTCCAAGTCATCATGCTCTAAAATTCTCACAAGACTAAATATAATCAATTAGTTCTGACTTCAGTCAAGCACGGGAAGCAAAATCACAAAAGTTCCATGCATTTCCCTAACGTGTACATGAATTCTAGTGTTCTGAATAAATGGGAGAAGAGCAACTATCAGAGGAATTGTATCTCTCCAATGAAAAAAACACATGGATGCAACTAGCTTGGTTGGCTTCAAACTTAGGGGTGGTTCCCACATTTACTAGCTTAGTTGGTTAAAATCTTAGGGATGGTTCCCACATTTACATCATTTGTCCTCTCTCTCTCTCTCTCCATTTCTAGGGGAGTGTTATTGATCTAATCTATCCCAATGAGCAGTCTATCGAACCGTTGCAATTGATGTTCGGTGCCGACGACAAGGAAGAGATTTGCAGAAAGTGGGTTTTTATGATCTGATAAAAGTCAAACTTATTTAATTCAAATTGAATAGCTCACACAAAAATCTTGCATTTCATCTATTGAGCAGTCTAAAATACCCTTTTGTCTCATTTATAATCAATTTGAATTCAGAATTCTGATCTAAATCCTAGTGTTACGACAATGAACAATCTAAAAGGTACTTCGAATTTCCTTTAAAAGAAATGAGAAGAAAAGAAAATGACCTCATGTAATATTTTGCCAAAATGACATATCAGCTCCTGCATTCTCTTTGTGGCATCTGTTTCCTTGCTTGTTGCATCCTGCTGCTGCTTTTTTGTGAGAGCAACATGCCTCTCTTTATCCTTGTCTTTGTCTCTGGAAGCCAAGCCACCTTTCGAGCTGTTAGCTTGCTTTTTACTGCTGTTAAAGTAGAATTGCTCAATCTCATGAACTTTTTGCTCTATCTGCATATATGTATATATAAAATGTTATTCTATCTCATACAAACAATAAAAACAAAAAGATAAAGAAAAACAACACTCCCAGACTGGTCTAGATGACAGTCAACATCAGGAATACCGTTCAAGTGCAAAAATGACTTTCAACAAAGAAAGCATGCTCAATTAAAATTTTTATGAGATAGATAGAATCTTAATGGAACAATCTATAACTGCATGTTACCTCACTAGTTATCTATGTTACATTCAAAAGCCAAAACAAACCGTTTCCTGGTTTCACATTTTATATCAGGAGTTCAGCATAGGACACATACTGCAAATTCAATTGATGTAAACAAAATCCTTAAAAAAAAAAAATTAAAAATTGATGCCAACAAAAATAAAAATGCAAGAAGAAATAAGATGAAACATCACAAGTTTGACTATTTTAGGAGGGAACCTGACCCATATATCAGTAATTTCAGTATCAATTATTTACAACCATTTTTTAGGACTGTAGCATTGTAGCAAGTATGAGGCACATCAATTTGTGCCAATCAATACGCTTACAATCATGAACATATAGTTAAGACATTTCAACAAAGATGGAGTATAAATCATGCAGCCATATGCCTAAGTCTTTCAAGTTTTAGCCAATAAAATTCTTTTACTGAGAAAATACCAACTTTAGACTTCAGATACAACTGTAGTCAAGCCACATATCAATCAACTAGAGGTTGGAATAGGTGTCATACAGAATTATTCAGTGCCTCCATTACATGATTTCATATTAAATCTGTGATTTGTTTAAGCATCATACCATTTCATCAGCTCATTGTCAATCACAAAACTCTCACTAGTAGCTGGAATGCTGAATAGGGGGTTCTATGTGTGCAACCTATATCATGGAACCACAAAAAGGCCTTCTAGCTTTACCTCGTGGCTTGTAAGGTATAAGAGAATAACTTAAAAGAAAGTGTATACGAAATTAAGTATGATTTTACATAAATAATCCCATATGGATATTGAGGTGAGGGCATAAGCGCAACTTCATAGGACACATATGTATATATCTTCATTAATATTCATTATCACTACAAAATCATATGGCGTGCTGGTGCAAATGCAATGTAACAGATATTCACATGGGACATTGTGCGTCAAATTACACATGAATATATTCCTGCTTAGTAGATTTACCTTATACCAAACCAATAGTTAAAGTGAAATGAAACTACATTGAGCATGCTTTTAATGCTAACAATTCTTATTTTACTTTAAGAGACCAAAGCAATCATTATCGAATATCATATGAGCTTGCATAGTTGCATAATTGAAGGGATTTAGGCCTCTAAACTAGCAATCACCAAACAAATATAACCATTAAAATGAGCAATAATTAGGCAAGTTATCACCTAACTCCAATTTCAGAAGCAAACTCACCCTATTGACATGTGACAACACTACGTCGACACGATTCTTGTAATCTTCCATCCCACAATCGCCCATTTCCTGATTTGTCAATTCCCACCCTCCATCTGAAATAGCAATTGCACATTTACACAAACTGTTAAGTACATGACTGATATGAGCAAGTATCCTCAACAACTAGAAGCATACATAAACTATTCAACAAATCTCGTTTCAACAAAAACCCTAAACAAATTCAAATGCTTTCCAAACATTTTGCAGATGCTTTTTCTAGCATAATCAAAATTTCAAACACAATCACACTAATTGAATCATAATTTAAGCCTAAAACAAACATAAGCACAAAGATATATTTCTATATTAGGCGAAAAACAATCACGAAAAGCCAAATTCAACAAAAATTAGAGAGAATCAAAATGCATAAACAAATATATTAGAATAATTAAATATTCAATCAAATAACAGTAATAATGCTTGATTACATGTTTCTCAAAAAAAAAAGAAAAAAAGAAAAAAAAAAAAACTTGATTACATACCAAATTTCAATTATTATATAATCAGAATAATTAAATTTGATTAATTAGCTTCGAATTGAAGAAAGCAGAGACAGAGCAAGAAGTGTGAGACTTGAGAGAGTGTTCGGCGAGAGTATAATCTTCGATTCTTCATGTAAATATGGGCACCGGTCATATGTCGTGTACGCCCACATGTCGTGTTAGTGGTACTTAGCACAAGCTTAAAAATGATTTACAAATTTTTTGGTAAATTGATAAAAAATAAAAAAATAAAAAAATAAAAAAAAAAAGAGAGAGAGAAAAAGAAAAGTGGGTCGATTCATCGTGCTGATGACGGGTTCGTGTCATTGTATATGGTTGGCCACACCGCGTGACAGGGGTTATTTGAGTTACTCGATCAAGGGTTGCTCGGTCAGGAGTTACTTGAGGGGTTCAGTCAAGAGTGTGGCCAACCACACAGAAAAACCCTCATTTTGAAAATGGGCTCATGCAGCGAGTATAACTCGTCACGTGTCGCTTGTGCCGTGTTAGGTTTATAATGATGAGCTTGTGCCGTGATTATTTTTGTATTGGCCCAATCCATTTTCATCTCTATTTTCATGCTCTGAATTTGTAGAATTTTCAAGTTCCAATTGGAACAATTGTTTGAATAATATGATTCATTATAGAACATGTGTTAATTTTAGACATAAATTAGGGTGATGTTTTTGGAGAAAAAAAAATGTAATTTGAGTATTTCGTGCAAATTAAAAATGAGAAAACTCTAGGAAAGTAGGTTACATTGGATTTATAGCTTTAGTGCAAAGTGCATGACTATATATATTTCTAAACCATAAGCTAGCTTGACTAATCCTTTCAAGAGTCTCAAGAGTAGCAACAAAGAATCCCTTTAGATGATTGCAATAACATAAGTAACTTTATTACTTCCCCATTCTTTTTTTAATAGACATGTGTTTTTATATCATGTTTTTCAACCCACAAATTTAATGATTTATTTATGGAAAGCTTATTGTTTAAAATATACATTGAGTTTGAGAATAGTCTAATAAAAATTCACAAACTAATTTGTCATGATTATGTTTTGTCACAACTCAAAAGTCGACGTGTCAACTAAAATAATGGAGTCGTATTACATTTTTTTTTAGACGAGTATACAACAAATAATTAGGTCGAGCACACATGTTCGGATATTCCACTTGGCAACTTTCTCAAACACTAATAAAAACATATATGCCACATCATCCACAATCAACTTTTTTTATTACTAATAAAAAATGATCTTTGTAGTGTTTGAACTCATGACCAACAATAATAGTGCTTGTTTGCTTCAACGTGGGAAACAAATTCCCACATGAAATCATATACCATGGAAGTCTTTTCCTTTGCTAATTGCATAAAAATTATGCAGAAATACATCACGAGAGTTAGTATTTCCTGGGAAATAACTTCCTATGCATTTTAAAATTCACTCACTTAAAAGGGGCTTGGTGAGTTATTTCCTATGCTATGTGGGAATTAATTTACATCCCCCTTGGCAATTTCATTTCTTAGGAAATTTTTAATTAAACACAACATATTTAAGCTATTGTCTAGTAATTTTCATTTCAACGTAAATATCTTTCAACCAAACAAATTTCAGGTCATTTTTAGGATATGTTCTCTTCAGCTTAATTTCAGTTCAGTTCACTTTAGCTCCAATTAGTTCAGTTCCTAATTTCCTTCTCTCGTAAACAATTCATTTCAGCTCTTATTCAGTTCAGTTTAGTTCAATTCAGTTCAGCTCAGTTCAGTAAATTAGAACAGGCTCTTATTTTGGGTTTAGTGCAATTCAGGTCCAATTCAGTTCAATTTAATGTTTTGTAGATCAATAACAATTCATATCACTTTCAATTCAGATAATTATCAAGTTAAAGGTCATTTTCACTTTTTAGTTCAAGTTATTTTAGTTTCAAGCACAGACAGTTTAGTTAACCCAACAATTCCAACCCGAATGGACTCCCCTACTCACCATTGTATACAGGAGACTGTCATTCAAATACATAGTTTGCGTAGAAATGTCACCTCTTTCAAGCTCCACCAAATTATTCCACGTATTGATTATGAGATATATAATTTTAGTCCAATGCATGATTTCTATTCAATGTTGAGTTCATAATAAAGACATTACGCATAATCGGTTTTAGGCGTTCGCTATCAGGATATTGGTACTTGTGTAGCTGCTTACATTTTCAACAGGATCGGGGTTGCTATAGCTAAAGGGGTGGGGGCCCTATTGTATATCGGCTCCCCACTAATTTCTTGTAATTTAGTTGACTTTGTACGTTTTTGCTGCGTACGAAGTGTCAACATGGTCGTAGTTTGGATGATATTGTGGACCCTCCTGATTCGGGGGATGGTATTGTTCGGTTTGTTCTTTATGGTTTTCCTAAACCGCAGGGTCCTTCTTCGGAGATTTCAGGTCTTGTTCCTACTGTGCCTCATGTGACTCAATTCAATAAATCCGTCGGAAATTTCTGACGGAAAATAAGTCCGTCAGAATTTATGTACCTTCCGACGGATTTTTCAGTCGGAAAGTACATAAATTCCGACGGATTTTTATCCCTCGGATTATAATTTTTTTTAAAAAAGAAAAACAAAGCTTTAAAACCCTAACATACCTCCTTCAACAAATCCGTCTCTTTTCTTTCCTTGCCCCCTTCTCTTTCTCTATTTTTTTCCCTTTCTCCTTCTTTCTGTCGTTTCTTCTTCTTCTTCTTCTTCTTCTTCTTCTTCTTCTTCTTCTTCTTCTTCTTCTTCGCCTTCGCCTTCTAACTCCACTTCTTCTTCTTTTTGTTCGTTCTCCTTCTCTCTCCTCTTCTGTTTCCTCTTCTTCTCGTTCTCTTTCTATCTCCTCTTCTCTTTCCTTTCTTCTTCTCCTTCTCTCCTCTTCCTTCTCTCGACTTCTTTTCCCCATCTTCTAACTGCCACCTACTGCTAGCCACTACCACCGCCGCAACAACAACACCAACATTGACATGAACCGCAACACCAACACAAACATGAACATCAACGGCAAAAAACGAAGGTTTTTAGGTGAAATTCGACCTTGAAAACTCTAGATGTAGAGTTTCCATGGTCGAATTTGGCCTCATAAACCCAATTTTGACGTTTTGTTTGGTCAAATTAAGGTATGTATCTCTTTTTTCTTTCTTAATTTTGATTTAAATTAATTTGTTGTTTTCGGTTTTTTTTTAAAATTTATGGTGGTGGTGGTGGTGGTGGTGGTGGACGTTGGAGTTCGAATTTTGGTGGCTGGGTTGGCGAGGTTGTGGTGGGTAGATCTGGGTTGTGGTCAGATTTTTTTGATGTTATTTTGGGTTACGGTGTCGTGGTGGTAGAAAATCGATGTCGGTTCAGTTTGGGTGGGTGGGGTTTAAATAGGGGCTGAAGGGAGGGAGGTTAGTTGGGGTTTAATCAGGCTTGGAGGTTTGGCGAACCGGGCTTGGAGGTTTGTAGTGATGGTCGGTGGGGTCTGTTGGGTTAAGGTGGTGAATTACGGTGGTGGGTCTGGTGGGTTAAGGTTAGGTGGGTTAAGGTGGTGGGTCTTTTGGGTTAAGGCGGGTTAGTTGGTTGCGTAGTGGCGGCTCGGGCTGGTAGCGCTGGTACTGTGGGTTTTTTTTCAGCATATCCGTCGGAACTTTCTGGCGGAATTGTATGCGTCGAAAATTTCCGACGGACTTTTCCGGTGCCGGAAAACCTCTTCCGATGACTGAATTACGTCGAAAATTCCGTCGGAAAAGTGTTTTCTACGGAATTTTCGGTATTCTTGCACTGTTGTGGCCCTTGAGCTTGGACAACCACCCCTTCTCCTTCTCCCTCCCAAAAGCAGAGAATTGGGCAATTTTTTTTAGTGAAGCACCAAACCACGGCTCGTATTCATATACTACCCCTTTCTTTGGAGTTTCTTTTTCTAAAAATTGACATTCAATGTATTGTCCGTGTGGTCCTTTCGCCCACAATAGGTTAATAGTAACAAAAATCAGCAAGACGTTGTTCATATTAAATACTACCATTTCAAGGTTTGTGAATCATATGGAATTTTGATACCCCTAGATAGAGGTTTGTTAGTGCCAACTAGAATTTTTACCCTCAAATATTCATCCCATGCAATTAAGAGGATCCAAGTCATAATACTCTAGAAACCCTCCTAAGTGTTCTTGATTGGAACTTATTAGACCTTATTCAACATATTGAAACTTATTAGACCTTATTAAACTTATTGGATCTTATTGTTACTTATATGAACTAATCTGAATTTATTAGACCAAAAACTTATTTTTAAAAGGTGAAGAGAACAAGCCCTAGATATCAATTAACAAGTTAGTAGTACTTTTTAGCCGTAATGTACAGTTTATATTTAAATGGCTGCAATTGGAAAAATCAAAACTTTAAAAGGCTGTAATTGACAAATTTTTCTTTTCTTGAAGTAGTATTTCAATTCAATTTTTGCAATATTCATCAATTATACCATTTTGAGTGTTTGACCAATTTTTATTCTTAATACAATTACATGAGATCAAATGTAGTTATATAGTCATATACTCCCCCCCCCCCTTTTTAAATGCACAGTTTAATTGGCACAGTTGTCGAGATGTATCTTTTGATTATTAAGAGGAAAATTTGTCAGAAAAAAGCTTTTAAAACAACTTTTATCTTGAAAAACCTTTTAAAAATTTCTTGGCAAAATAAAACCTATTTGTAAATTTTTTTCTGTTGACAACAACCAAACCTTATTTTGCGGCATCGACCCACTCATGTGCATGTCATGTGCTCTTTTATTTACTATTCCCATCCCCTTTCTTCTATTTCCCGTCTAATTCCCTCCTTAACCCCTCTAATTTAAACCCTTCTCTCTCATCTCTTTTTATACTTGGCCATGGTCAAACTTCATTCAATTTGAAGAAGGTAGTTGCTTTTGTTGCAATTGATTTCCAATAAAATTTGACCAAGGTAATTGCTTTAGTTATGCTTAATTTATTACTCTTTTATGTTTACGAAAGTTTTCAAAAAATTAGGGTTTGGTGCCCCCTTTTTAATATTTACGCTAATTACAAAGGCAACTATAGTTTGGGGCAATAATTACAATGGCTTATCTGAATGTGCATTGCCTTACAAGGACTTTAATTCAGACATAGCAATATCTTAATTTAACAAGTACAACAAAATGAAATTGAGTTCAAGCAATTATCAATAACATTCTCATAAAAATACACCAAAAGGAACCTAATCAATTGTTTTAAAGCATGCAACACATAATTTCTCGAGAGAGGGAGGTTAAGGAGGGATTAGAAAAGGGGGAGAAAATAGTAAAAGAAAAAGAAAAAAGAAAAAAGGACACGTGACATGCATATGATGGATCAACACCGGAAAATGACAAGTCAACATCGAAAAGTGGGGTTTGGTTGTTTTCAAAAAAAAAAAATTTCAAACAGGTTTCATATTACCAAGATATTTAAGGTTTTTCTGGAAAAAAATATTTTAAAAAGTCTATTCTAACAAATTTTCCTTTTATTTTTTGGTGCAAAAATAATACTACCCCCGTTACATATTATGTGGAACTTTTGAATATTTTATATCTCACAAATAATACGCACCTAATATATAACAAAAGTAGTAATTTTTTTGGTAAACTTAACCCACTTTCCCGTAACTTGTCAAACCCTAGCCGTCTTCTCCCTCATCTATCCCTCCCCTCAAAGAAGAAAATTATTGGGAGTGTTTGGCGGCTTTTTGCCTAGCTTTTGGCTTTTTAGTTTGGTCAAACAGCAAAAAAAAAATATGTTTGGTAGTTGGTTATTTTGTTGGCTTTTAAGCTGGCTTTTCCGCCAAAAGCTAATAGGAGTAGCTTTTTCTATTGACTTTTGGCTTGTTGGCCCACTTTTATCACTAATAAACAGCTAACAACCATAAATAATTTTAACAAATACTTTTGTAAACAGCTGACTTAAACAACTAACTTAAAAAGTCAATCCATACAACTAATACTTCCAGCAGGTAAGATGGTTTGGAGGTTTACTTCTTAGGAAAGGTAATCCTCTTGTCAGTGTTGTTTCCTTTAACCCATGATTACATTCATTCAATGAAATCTAGGCTTTAGCTCATACAATTTATGATTATGTTTTCTGATTCAACCTAAACTTTTTTCCTATTTTGCTCAATTGAACTGCTTACTCTTTTAGCTCGTACAATTTCATTTTTGCTTACTTAACTCTTGTTGTAGGGATCTTGATGTTTGCTGGAACAAGGTCTGCATCCAATTTAAGAACTACAAGCAAGGTCTACAAATATTAAAAATGTGTTGACTTTACCAAAAAAAATGTGTTGACTTTGATATGATGAACAGATTGGAGATGGAAGGGTGGTTGATTATGAATTGATTTTGAAACACAATTCTTTGAAATCGAATGCCTCTGATGAAGTGCTCGCCTATAAAAACAATTACTACAACCAATCAGCTACAACTCAACCTCTCAACAACCGAGTAACAATGTTTGAGAAAGAATTCAGCACGGTTGTAAGATATAGAATAATTGTGTATTGTATTTACTTGATGTTTACTAAAGAATATACAACCATATAAATAGAGTTACAAGAGTATTAAGATAATTACGAAAGATAATTAGAATAATTATCCCTAATATAAAGGAACTAGGCTAAACAATATTGAGTAAGATAATCACCGAAGATAAGGGAAGCTGTTGAGCAATTCTAGCTTCAATAATTATCATTCTCTAACAATCTTTCATACATGTAGTGCCTGTAGATTCTTTCATACATGAATTAGTATTTATCTTAATTTTAGGATATATATAATAAAATAGTTGTAATTACGACCTGTAGTGCCATTCCATTTTGCTCTATCTTAATTTTGATGTATATATTCTTGTCCATGTTTGAATTCTAATGTGTTTATTATGAACAGAGGGAGTGCTTTCAACTTCTAACTGTCTTATTTATTAGAGAAATTAATTTTTGAATGTTTATTTATATATTTGCAATTTTGTGGATGACTTCCACTACTAGAAAACAGGTCATTTCCGACAGAATTACGATTACATGCACACACAAAACGTTACACCTGAATAATTTTGATTATCTTAATTATAAATATTGCCAATCACTTCTATTACATTTACATGAAGATGACACTCCTTTTCATATTGGCTGGACTCTGGATTATGCAAGCAAAACAGCATTAATTAAACAAAACATTACAGCTTAATAATTAAATAATTTTGATTATCTTAATTATACAAACCAAACCGCAAAAGTACACAGAACATTATAAAGTAATAATGAAATCATTTGGATTATTTTAACTATAAAAATTAAACAACATAAACATTGCACCTTAACTATGAAATAATTTTACGAACATCATGCACGTCTAAAATCTTAAAAGGGATAGACCTCAATAACAGACCTTGACCCTAGATTACGAGATATCTTATAGTCATTCAAACCAGCACTGATAAACAACTTTCTCCATTCCTCTTCAGTTCTTTCCTTGCCCCCAGCGGTAATATTCATCATCTGCAAGTCCAACAAAATCTGCAAATTCAAGTAATTGGGAATGTTATTATCATTATTGTTCTCCACCACCATATCAATGATAATTATCTTGCCACCTCCACTTTTGCTAGGAATAGCCTCTTTGCATCGCTCAAGTATTTTTATGCAATGTTCATCACTCCAATTATGCAATATGCACTGCAAAAGTTGTTTCGATTAGTGCATAGACATGACGACAACTATATTAATTTCTCTATTCCCAGATAAAAGTTTCATTGGCTCAATGTACTTTTATTCAAAAGTAATTAACAAACGATGAAAATTGGGTTTTACTAACTAAAGGAAAATAAAATAAATATAGTAGTAGAGCTTGGTAAATTAAACTGACTTTAGAAAACAAAATTAACAGAAATAAAACTTTTATAATTTTATTTATAAACAAGATAAGACAAGATTGTTGAATGAAATGAAACTTTTATCTTAGAATGGATGGAGTAAAAAAAAGGAGTCAGTTAATAATCTTGTATTAAATCAATTTTCAGTTTTTCACAGTATTTCCTAGTATTGGCATTCCTAAAGATCTTGTATAACGCTGGAATATTATACAAGTAACAGATAAGTTTATACAATGAGCTCTTCTCTAATTATATCTATAGCTACTACAATAAAAGGAAAAAAAATTAAAAAAAAAAAAAGAAAAGAACCAACATAAAGAACAATGCATGATTCTTTATATACGTAGTATATTATTCCATCATAATCCCTCCGTCACAATAGTTGCAAGTTTGCAACACTTAGACTTTCTAGTTTATACTCATACAATAACTTTGATTACATTCTCACAATATATATAAAAATAATCAGATGTTATTGAAAAATACTCCCTCTGTTTCACGTAATTTTTCTCATTCACCAAGGAAAGTAATGTAAGATTCTTAATTTTTTTTGTAAAAAAAAAGAAGTAATGTTAGTTAATACATGTGATTACTTCATGATGTTAGAGAAATAATACAAGCAAGTCAAATTAAGGTAAAATGACATTATTTCCATGTAGAAAAAATCAATAAAGTAAGATTGGGAAAAACCCTACATAAACAAAAAGTAGAAAGAACTTCGTGAGACAGAGGGGGTATGTTGTTAATTAGTCTAAATGTATACTTTTCAAATATCATTTTATTATTGTTTTACAAATAATAATAATTTCATATATTTATGGAGGTGGATTGGCAGGTGTTTCAATCAGTTTTCTAAAACAAGAGTATAACATACCTCTTGAAGTTAGAAATATTAGACCATATATATATCATACAAAAAGTAAGATAATATATAACATGAAGTTGAGTTTAAACCAACGTATATAACCTATTATTTGTATAATAAAGTATTGCTGAGTTATCTAACAAGGAATAGAAAACTTGGAAATTACAATTAGTAATTTTACCTTGAGTAAGACAACTTGAGCAGGAGGAATAGCCTCAAACATATCACCTTCAACATATATTGGGTTTTTGTCATACCATGTTAAGCCCTGAACCACATGTGGGAGATCAAACACGACACACGTTAACTCAGGGAAGAGCTTAGCAATGGCCTTAGCCATGGTTCCATTGCCGCCACCAACATCAACCAACGACTTAATCCCCACCAATAAGCCCCTGAACTCATCATTAGACATCAACAAGCTCACTACAAATTGAGTATCACTGGCCATAGCGTCATTGAAAAGCTTGTTAAAGTCGGGTACACAGGAGATATATGCCCATATACTCTTTCTATGAGCAGTATGAAAAGGATTGTCATCTTCATTTTGAAACCAACAAGAGAATTTATGTGACGATTCAACAAAGATTGGATCAAGTACCATAAGCGCAAAAGGAGCTAGGGTGAGAGGGTGATCCTTCAATAAAAGTTGGGAGTTTACGGTGAGATCATAAGCTTCTTCACTACTTGATAATATTTGATTAGAAAAGAACTTGGAATGAACAAGAAGGCGCATTAACCGACCTAGAGAAAGAGCCTTGTTTGGATGGAGTGACAATGAAATAGCTAACTCCTTAAGAGTCATAGGCTTGCCATGCTTTTGAATGGCATCTGGGATGCCTAGCTGAATTGCACACTTCAATGCCATGGGGCTTATATAAGAGTAAATATGATTCCATATATGAGTTTGTGCACTCAGTAGCTCTTTTGCTGGTTCAATGGAAAAGCTCATGGGATCCATTTGCGCTTCACACACACACACACACACACAAAAAAAAAAAAAAAAAAAAACTATCTAGCTAATGTAACATAAAGTTTTTTAGTTAATTAAATGCCACAGATAAAGTGACAGGCTGCCAGGATTGGTTGATTCATCAATTAATAACAAAACTTTTTATTAGGTGTGCATTAATGGTTAATACAATTCACATAATTCTGTGGGTAGATTGTCAATTTGTGGTGCAGTGATAAGATGGCAGCTGAAGGAAACGTGTCCTCGACTCGTGTAACATGTATGTTGATGAGTAACATATAGTGATACAAAATGGTGGGACAAAAGACTAAGACTCAGTAGTGAGGTTGTCCGATTGCACTCAGAGTCACACATTTTTTTTTCTTCCTTTCTGAAATCAACAAGTGTCTAAAGCATCTTAACAATGAATCCTCCTTAGCATACAAAGATACAAGATTAAAATGCACGCATTGGATCTTGAGCAATCAGTATCAGGATCATATGAGCTTGCATTATTGAAGGGCTCTAGGACTCTAAATTAGCAATTCACCAAACATAATATTTCTAATTATAAGCAATAAAAAAATTTCAATTTTCAGAAACAAACTCACCCTATGACGTCGATAACATTACGCCAACACGATTATTGTAATTTTCCACCTCACAATCAGCCATGTCCAGCATTGTCTTTAAGCCATTTTCCAACCTAAATGGGCTCCATCTGAAATAGCAATTGCACCAAAAACGTGCAGCATATTGTATATGCTGTAAATCTGTAATGATCAAATATCAACCAGCTAAGCAACAAGAAGCGTAGATGAATTATTCAAAATATGACAAATTAACAAAAACCCTAAACAAATTCAAATGCTTTCCTAGCATTTTGCAATTCAGTCCACTTGTCTTATACATAATCAAATTTTCCATAAAATTAAGCACAATTCGCTCTAATTGACTCAAAATTTAAACCAGAACGAACATAAATTCAAGAAATACATCTAAATAAGTGAATAATAATCACGAAAAATCCAAATTCAACAAAAAGAGAGAATCAAAATGCATAAGCAAATTAAATATAATCAAAACAACTAATTTCATTGAATTAAGAAGTAATAGAATATAGTACTTGATTACATACCAATTTCATGATAAAGGTAAATAATTAGCTTCGAATTGAAGAAAGGGGAGAGCAAAGAGTGTTGAAAGTTTTTGGGCAGAGCTTTTAAGTCCGATTTTTTATTTTGTGAGCCTTAGATTATCTCCTTTTGTTTATCAAGGCCAGTTTTGGGTCATTGGGGTAAATCTGTAAAACTGCTAACACCAATGACCCAAAACTGTAAAACTGTTAACACCAATAGCGATTTAAGAGTAAAACAACTACTAGATGTACTTCGTGATGCTCATTTCTATTTATTTATTTATTTTACTTTTGCTTCATTTTAAAATAGTCATGGGTATATAAGTATATTGTAATGCTAGACCTAATTAAGATCATGAGTTGCTAGCTTGCTACTCCATAATTTTTGTTTACTAATTGTTCATTTTGATTCTAAATAGCATGTTATTGACAATTTTATATGATTATAAAAATAAAAAAAAATAAAAAAAAAAAGTATATCTCTACCCTTTCAAAAACCAGAAGCTGTGTTACTGTTTCAAATCTACGATATAGTTCCGGTTTTGCCCTTCGTTTTCTTTTGGGGGGGAAGGGGGGATCACCTTTTGGGGTTTGGGTTGCTGATTCAGCATGTCTCATGTTAGTTTACCATGTTTTTTTTTGGTTCGTTATTAATTATTAGCTAATTTAATATTGATAGTCAATTCTAAGAAGAAGCAGTACATTAGAGCTCCATATTTTAAGGGTTATTAGAGATGTAGCACTGTGTTTGCTTCTTTGACTAGTATGACTACCAATGGTGTTTGAAATTGTGTCTAAAGGCCTGCTTTTAAGTGTACTTTTATTTACCAAAAAAATAGTTATTTATTCATTGTGTGTGCCCTTATATTAGATATATATAGGATTTTTCTTGTTTGTAGTTTGTCTACCAGTTGCATTCTTACATCTGATTTATTCTTTTCGTGCTAAAAACTTACAGTAAAGTGATTAATTCTAAACAAAGAAAGATCAGGTAACTTAAATCTTGTTAATTGCTTGGGATAAATGTGTTTGTTACATATGTTTCTTATTAATTATTACATTGTTATGATCTATACAAGAACTGCCAATAATCTAATGGACCGAGATTTTGATTATCCATGACAAAAGACAATTCCATACACTGCAGGATTGTGACAAGGACATACCAGATATTCATTATAATTTGTATATTGATGGATATATTGTTTATGTTGGTATTTTATTTTTTTTGGTAAATAAATTTTGCATTACCAAAAGAAGCTGCAAATAGCAGCAAAGAATACAGCATGAAGCCAAAAATGTCTAAACAACCCAAACATCAATGCCCAACAGGCAACCAACTACCAGCCAAAGAAACAAAAATCAACGCCCAACAGGCAACCACCAGCATGAAGGGTTCCTAAGATTTTTGTTCAAAACGAAGGCTCTTCTGAACTAAGAGGAGAGGAACTACCCTCTAGGAGGGTCATTCTTGACCAAAGGAACATGACAAAACAACTAAACATAGGGTACAAGGAACGGAGCAAGTTCAAGAATAGCCTAAACAATAACAACAAACAACCCAGAGAAACACCAAACAAGAAAACCAAACAAAAATAAACTAGCTCAACAAGGGGCCCACAAGCAACCACCAGCAAGGAAGATGGCATCTGGCAGCAAGACCAACAAGACCGAGGCCAGCAACTACCCACCAGAAATGACTGGCAAGCAACCAGCAACTAGGGAGCAGCCTTAAGAACAAGAGGCAGCAGCACGCAGACCCCATCAGCAGCAGCAGGAGCTAGCCAAAAGGCAGCAAGCATAACAGAACTTGCAACACTAACCAAGCAGCAGTAGCACAATAACCAGCAGCAGCAAAAGAGAAGTAAGCAACAGCATAAAACACAGAGCAGCAGGCAGAGATTACAAAAGAAGCAGCAGCCCCAACTAAACAGGCCATCAACAAAGCTTCATCACATAACAAGATGATGTCTCTCAGCCTCAGCACACCTACAAGCCACTTTAAACACAATCTCACAAAAGACAACATCAACATTATCACATCAAATGAGCAAATATCAACCAGCTCAGCAACAAGAAGCGTACATGAATTATTCAAAATATGACAAATTAACAAAAACCCTAAACAAATTCAAATGCTTTCCTAGCATTTTGCAATTCGGTCCACTTGTCTTATACATAATCAAATCTTCCATAAAATTAAGCACAAATCGCTCTAATTGACTCAAAAATTAAACCAAAACAAACACAAATTCAAGAAATACATGTAAATAAGTGAATAATAATCACGAAAAATCCAAATTCAACAAAAAGAGAGAATCAAAATGCATAAGCAAATATAATCAAAACAACTAATTTCAATGAATTAAGAAGTAATAGAATATAGTGCTTGATTACATACCAAATTTAATGGTAAAGGTGAATAAGTAGCTTCGAATTGAAGAAATAAAGTCCATAACACCATAATAAAGTTCATACAAGTATAAGTCTGGGCTATAGAATAAAGTAACATAGTTTGCAAATGAAACTATTCAATAATTTCTGTTACAAGTACATGCACACACAAAACATAACACCACAATAATCTGATTATCTCAATTGTACAAAAAAAATAACTTAATTACACGAAACATTACAACTTAATAATGAAAAATTTTTGACTCAAATATACAAGCCAGTCAACATAATACACAAAGCATTACAACTTAATAATGTAATCATTAATTTGGATTATCTTAACAGTGAAATATTTTACGGATATCACACGCATCTAGAAAATTTAAGGTATAGACCTCAATAACAGACCTTGACCCAATATTACGAAATATCTTATAGTCATTCAAACCAGCACTGATAAACAACTTTCTCCATTCCTCTTCAGTTCTTTCCTTGCCCCCAGTGGTAATATTCATCACCTGCAAGACCAACAATAACTGGGAATACAAATAATCGGGAATGTTATTCTCGTTGTTGTTCTCCACCACCATGTTAATAATAATTATCTTGCCTCCTATTTCTTTACTAGGAATTGCCTCTTTGCATCGCTCAAGTATTTTTATGCAATCTTCATCACTCCAATTATGCAATATCCACTGCAAAAGTTGTTTCTATTAGTGCATCAACATGACGACAACTATATTACTCCCTCTATTCCTAGATAAAAAAAAATTCATTTGCTCGATGTAAATTTATTCAAAAGTAATTAAAAAAAGACGAAAATTGGGTATTAATTGATTGAATGAAAATAAGATATATAGTAGAGCATGTAGAATATACTTGGAAATGACAAGTAGTAATTTTACCTTGAGTAAGACAGCTTGAGCAGGAGGAATAGCCTTGAACATACCACCCCCAAAATATATTAAGTTCTTGCCATACCCTGTTAATTCTTGAACCACATGTGGGAGATCAAACACAGCACACCTTAATTCAGGGAAGAGCTTAGCAATGGCCTTAGCCATGGTTCCATTGCCACCACCAACATCAACTAACGATTCGACCCCCTCCCATAAGCCCTTGAACTCATCGCTAGAAATCAACAAGTTCACAACAAATTGAGTATCACTGGCCATAGCATCATTGAAAAGCTTGTTAAACTCAGGTACACAAGAGATACATTCCCATAAACTCTTTCTGTGAGCAGTATGAAAAGGAGTGTCATCATCATTTTGAAACCAGCTAGAGAGATAATGTGAGGATTCAACAAAGATTGGATCAAGTACCATCAACACGAAAGGAACTAGAGAGAAAGGGTGATCCTTCAATAAAAGTTGGGATTTTAAGGTGAGCTCAAAGGCTTCTTCACTGCTTGATAATAATTGCTTGGAAAAGAAGTTGGAATGAACAAGAAGGCGCATTAACTGGCCTAGAGAAAGAGCCTTATTTGGATGGAAAGACAGTGATGTACCTAGCTCCACAAGAGTCATAGGCCTACCATGCTTTTGAATGGCATCTGGTATGCCTAGCTGAATTGCACACTTTAACGCCATGAGGCTTAGATAAGAGTAAATATGATTCCATATATAAGTTTGTGCATCCAGTAGCTCTTTCACTGGTTCAATGGCAATGCTCATGGGATCCATTTGTGCTACTCAACACAAAAAAAAAAAAATATATATATATATATATATATATTCTATCTAGCTAATGTAACATAAAGATATATAATTAAATGCCAAAGATATAGTGACAAACTGCCAGGATTGGTTGATTCATCAACCAATACAGTCAATACAACTCATGTTGTTTCGTGGGTAGATTGTCCGTTTATTGTACACTGAAAAAATAGTAACATATAGTGATACAAAATGGTGGGACAAAAGATTAAGACTCAATAGTGACGTTGTACAATTGCACTTAGAGACTCAGAGTCACATATCTATTTTGTTCTTTCTGAAATATGCAGGTATGAAGTGTCTACAATATCTCAGTAATGAATCCCCCTTTGCGAGTTTCAGCGTTCAAAGATTATGTACGGAAACTATTTCAATAAGTACACCCACAAATAACCCATTTTTTACCACCCACAAATAACCTATTTTTTGAAATTACCACCCAAAATTATTATTTTTGACTTTTATGGGTGGTATATAAAGAGAAGAAAAAAAAAAGATGGTAATTTCAAGTGGGTTATTTGTGGGTGGTAAAATACAAAATTTCCTAATATTAAGGGCATTTTAATTGTAGGTGGACAACAAAATCTGTAAGAGTACCTTATATAAAAGAGATGAGAGGAGTTAATAATTGAGAAGGTTGAAAGAGCTATTGATAATATAGATTGAGAAAGCAAAATATACAATTATAAAAAAAGATCAGTGGAGAAGATAAGACTAGTTAGAAAGCTTGTAAAGGCCCTGTTTGAGAACTTAGGTCCAATCTAAGTCTTGTAAAGGCTCTGTTTGTGAACTTAGGTCCAATCTAATTGTACAATCCATAGGAGAAATGTTTGTCATGAAAAAAAAATTATGTTAGGCATAAAAAAGCAAACTTCCAGAACTTTCAATGTTAATTAAACCAAAAAAGGAAGAGGTCCTAAACTTAAAGATGCAGCTTTAAATCATCAACATTGCATTAGAAAAAGTAACAAAAATTACCAATATGAGTCAAAACTCAAAGATAACAAATTTTTATTCAACCGTTCTTTCATCAGCTAGAAGGATGCATTGGAGTGTTTTTGGTGAAATTACTAATCTCAATAAAATAAATGTTACATGCTGAATTGCAGGCTTACCAAGCATCAAGATGCATTGGAATTTGTTTTCGATGATCCAAGAGTCAGAAACTCCAAACTAATACCTGCGTGTTGGGAATAAATTCCATGGACTTCCTTAAATGGTAACACGAACTTCTTCAAGAACTGAGACTCGGTCACTGAAATGCAAGTTTGAAAGTTGTAATCTGCCTTAATAAATCCTTTCTCCTTCAAGACAATGAGGGTCTTATGCCTAGGCAATATTCTCTTCTCCAGGCTACAAGTTAACAGGTTACACCTCTTTGACAAGTAACTAGGCTCGTAACCCAGCTCGTTCATAAGAAAATCCAATTTTTTCTTGATGGTAGCTTCAGAGAGTGCCAAAAGAAAAGGACTTGATGATGAAAGAGTTGTAATATCAGACTCAGTCCACCCAAAACTTTTAAACACTTCTCGTTTCAACTCAATAGTCTTCTCGCTAACAGAGGTCAGTAACATGATACCGGACAAGAACCGCGGAGACACACTAGAAATCCCCAATTTCTCTCCAACCTTAATCATTGCATTCTCAAAAAAATCGACGTTTCGAAGAAACGGGGATGCATCCCTAAGAAGGCATTTCCGGATTGATTCAATGGAAATTCCATAACTCCGCAACAAAGCTACATTAGGCACCAACACTTTGGGAATACACGAAAGCCTCAAACCATTCGATTTTTTCAGAATTCTAATCACTAGGTGTTCACATCCCATAATTTCTCTCAAAGCTTGGATTGCAGGAACAATATTGGAATCTAAACCCATAAAATATATAGAAGGATTCACCTTTATAAGCTTAGCAAAATCAGACCCAGAGAACCCCAAATCACGAAGAACTTGGGTCTTCGGAGCTAGGATTTTATCAACATTACACAACAAAATTTGGGGTTCAGAAACTACAGCGTTTCGAATATGAGATTGATCCAATCCAATTTGTTTGAAGAATGTAATTACAGAATTAGCATTTTCAATGAAATAGAATTCACTGA
Source organism: Chenopodium quinoa (assembly GCF_001683475.1). Taxonomy (NCBI): domain Eukaryota; kingdom Viridiplantae; phylum Streptophyta; class Magnoliopsida; order Caryophyllales; family Amaranthaceae; genus Chenopodium; species Chenopodium quinoa. Next base: position 7,203,176 of record NW_018742205.1, on the reverse strand, counting down.
CCTTTTTTGCACCTCGACCTAAGCGATTCTGAATGAGCTTAGAGGAAGTTGAAAGAGCTTGTTGCTTGGAAAACCCTAGAAAATCAACCAAGTAATTTGTGAAACCAGAGTTGACTTGAGTAGGTATTGAAGATGAAGTTGAATAGAGTAAAAGATGACGGAATCCATGGATGAAGTTGAGAGCTTGGACGCCATTGAAATTGCTGCGAATTTTAAGCATCCCTTCCAAACTCTGTTTTTGTTCTTAGTATGCTCGTTCTAATATAACACAATTACACTGATACTGATACTGATACTGAGTTGGGGGCTAAGGGTTGGGTTCTGGCCGTCGGGGGTGGCTAGGAAGTGTGAACCGCGTCACTCACGATTAGGGGTGTTCAAAATTTGGTCTGGACCGACCCCAGACCAGACCGGACTGAATCAATTTATTCAGCCCGATCTCCAGGTCGAGAAATTTATTTTTCAGTCTTCAATGCGGTCCGGTCCAAAATCTTATAAAACCGGTCTTGACTCAGACCCGTTTTTTTGCTTTAAATTATACTACGTACATAAAATCTTTAATAATAATTAAGATTATCCTTAACAAGCTTGGTAAACTTTAGTCCTATAAGTTTTTTTATACTAAACATACGAAAAAATGACGGCTTTATTTTTTTTCGAGTTTTCCATAAATTATTTGAAATTTAGGAAATTTTTTTATAAAAATTATAAAATCGGTCCAAACTGGTCTGGTCCGGGTTTTGGACCATTTTTTAGTTAGGTCCTAGCTTAATCGGTCCGGTCTTCGATTCTTAAAATTCAATTTTTCGATCCACTTCGGTCTTGTACCGATGAACAGCCCTATTGTCGTGATTAGATGTGTCAATTTGGATACTCGAGTCGGCTTTATCCTAAATTATTGTGTCTATAAGAATTAAAATCTAAAACAGGTATTTTTCGGATTGGATCAATCTGGTACTTTTTGATACCTCTACTCGTAAATAGTTTGGATTTCAATCGAGTAAAGGTTTTGTTTGGTTTGAATTATTTCAAATTAACAAGTTTGTACTCTTAAACCTTCAAGTTTCAAGCTATAAACGAGTTTGAATTTCAATCAATCAGTCATTAATTCAAGAAAAACCATACAATTCTTTTAAAATTTTATTGAGATATATATAAGTTTTTTTTAAATCTCATGGACTAAATGTCGTACGAGTAGTTGCTAAGAGAAGCAATTCTTATTTTTCCTAACAAGGCTTTTCAATGTTTTTTATAAACTACGGAGTATATGACTATTGACTAGCTATAGTTCAAGCTGAGTAAAATTAGTTAAACTTGATGAGACATGTTAGCAATCAACCTAAAATATAGTACTTCCTATCCCAATTGGATACCCTCACCCTAAACATTAGGGTTGAAATTATAAACAACAATGTTCAAGAAAGCTTTGCAAGTATGACACCAAGATTGAGGAAACAAAAATGACTAAATCTTTTTCACATAAACACGGCGTAGCTAAATATGGCAACACAACTTGCCCATAAGAAATTTCAAGCGTGAAGAAAGGAACACTAAGAGGAAGTAGAAACTCTCTTTAGTATGACGCTTGGTTCCTAATTACGGTTAAAACCAAATACCTATAATGATTGTATGTTTAAGACGTGGCTGAACCATTCAAAGACCTTGAGTGAGCAAGGATGCTGAGGCCACCAACAAGCAAGCTAGGTGGTGAACAAGTGATGAAGTTAGAGTTCAAGCTTGGGAGAGAGTTTATGGGAGAATAATCTTTTAAAAATTACATGCGTTTTATAGAACCTGGATTCAAATTAATAATTTTAAGATTTTAACTATACAAACAAAACAACTTAAAATGAAATTATTTAAATATACTATGCGCATTATCAGAGATAAACCTCAGTAACAGTCATTGATCCTAGTATAAGAAAAAAAAATCTTAGTCATTAAAACCAACACTAATAAACACCTTTCTCCATTTCGCTTTAGTTCTTTCCATACTCCCTAGGGTAAGATTCATCATCTCACATCCAATAAATTTGGGAATTGAAGTAATTGGGAATGTTGTTATCATTGTTGTTCTACACCAACGTATCAATGACAATTACCTTGCCACCTTCATCTTTGCTCGGAATTGCCTATTTGATCATCACTGCAATCATGCTATATCCACTGCATTATTTCACTTAGTGCATGGATACAACGACTAAATACTCCCTCTCTTTTTAAAATAAAAGTCTTTCATATACTCAACGTATGCTGAATTAAGAGAGGTAATAGCAAATTGCGGAGTTTGGTTAATCAAAAGTATGTAACTAACAAAAGTGCTAAATGAGGTTTATTCATTAAAAATAAAAATTAAAAAAAAATTAAAAAAAAATTGATAGATTTATTGATTAAATTGACTAAAATAAAAAAGATTTTGCCTCAGTTTTTGACCGATTTTGTGTCACAAAAAAGTTTCCAAGTAGAAAAAACAATAATAATTTTGTATTATGAAATGCAGGAAGTAGCAGAGAAATAGAACCAGTACAATCTACAATAGATAAGTTTATACAGTGGGCTCCTCTTTCATTATTACTACTCCGAAGTGTTAGGAAATACTATGCAAATTCCCTTTAGAATCATATTAGTGGAAATAAAAAATATATATGAATAATACAAATAAATGAACAAATATTTGTATCTCTAATAATGCTGCAAAATTTATTGAAAAAGATAAATAATCCACAAGTGTTCACAACACGTATTATAACTCACAACCAAATAGACCCTAATCACACCCGAGAATAGAAAATTCTCTTAAAGCTTCTCTCTCTGCTTTATGTTTTCTTTTGTTTTTGGGATGAATATAACAAATCATAACTTAAGTTTATATAGATCCTATATTTCTAAATATGACTTCTTAAATTTAGAAAACTATTTTCTTCTTCACATTTCGTAGGAAATCATTCACGTATTGCTAAGAAATTCTAAGACTTATATTTGTTTTCCTTTTTTAAATTGTGGTGATCTTAACAATCTCCCACTTGAAGACTAATTTTAATTTGTCTTCACATCTTACTTCAGCTCAACTTTCTCGTATGTTACTTATGTAGGCCAACTAAAGTTGAACACAACTTCAGTTTGTCAATAGTCACCGTCTTTGTTAACATATCTGTCGGATTCTCAGTTCCTTTAATTTTCTCCAGTTTTAATACTTCATCTTCTAATAGAGATCTTATGAAATGATAGCGAAGTCCAATATGCTTAGTTCTAGAATGAAATGCTGAATTCTTTGTCAAGTGTATTACACTTTGACTGTCACTCTACAATACATTATTCTCTTGCTTGAATCCCAACTCAGTTAATAAAACTTGAAGCCATATCATCTCCTTACTAGCTTCGGTTACCGCTACATATTCAGCCTCTGTAGTGGATAGAGCGACAATCTTTTGTAGTTGCGACATCCAACTAACCGTTGTATTTCCAACCGTGAATATATAACCTGTGGTGCTTTTACGACGATCGACTTCTACTCCAAAGTCTGCATCTGACATAACCTTGTACTGTTAAGTCACCTTTACCAAAGTACAAGCACTTTTCTGTAGTACCTCGTAGATACCTCGAAATCCACTTCACTGCTTCCCAATGAATTTTTCCTGGAATTGACATAAACCTGCTCACAACTCCCACTGCATGTCCAATATCCGATCTGTACAAACTATTGCATACATCAAACTGCCAATGGCTGAGGCATATGGAACCTTAGCCATATAATCTTTATCTTCCTCTGTCCGAGGAGATTGATCCTTGGATAATCGAAAGTGACTTGTTAAGGGTGAACTAACTAGCTTGGCATCACTCATATTAAATCAAATCTCTATAAAACACGTTTGATGTATTCTGATTAAGATAATTACAAAGTACCTTTATGCTTATCCCTTGTAACTTGCATTCCAAGAATTTTCTTTCCTGGACTCAAGTCCTTCATGTCAAATTCCTTTGACAACTGCTCCTTTAGCCTTCTTTTATCATCCATATTTGAACCTGCTACTAACATATCATCGACATAAAGTAGTAGAATGATATAACTGGATTTATATCTCTTGATGTAGCAACCGTGCATAAAGTTATCAAACTTTTTGTACCACTGCCTCGGGGCTTGTTTTAGGCCATACAAATTTTTCTTAAGTTTGCACACCATATTTTCTTTCCCATTTTCTAAGAAACCTTCTGATTGAAGCATGTACATCTCCTCTTCTTAGATCTCCATGAAGAAATGCAGTCTTCACATTTTATTGCTCAAGATGAAGATTTTCAATGGCAACAATACTCAACACTGTTCTAATGGTATTAAGTTTCACAACAGGTGAAAAAATTTCATTGTAGTCCACTCCTTTTTGTTGGAATCCTTTAACTACTAATCGAGCTTTGTATCTCTTGGAACCATCATGCTCCTTTTTCACTCGATATACCCATTTGTTGTGAAGTGCCTTTTTACCCAAGGGTAACTCGGTCATTCCCATGTCTGGTTTGAAATCAAAGAATTCATCTCATCTTTCATTGTAAGCTCCCACTTCCTAGCATCACTTACCTAACATGCTTCATTATAGCATTCAGGTTCCCCTTTATCAGTCAATAACAGATAATTCACGTATTTTTTATTTGGTACATGTGGACGAGTAGTCCTTCTCAATACTGGTGCTGGACTAGAAGTTTGTGGCATGTTGGATTGTGGTGTAAGGATCTGTCCAACAGATTCTTCTAGTTGAGGTTCTCTTATAGGTGAGTCTTTCACAATACTATCGGGGATATAATCTTCACCTACAAACATCGACCCACTCTGCAAGGAGTCACTAGTTTCAATTGTACATGACTCTTTCATTGAAAATCACATCTCTAGTACGAATCATCTTTTTATTTCCATCATCCCATATGCGGTATCCAAACTCATCCTCGCCATAGCCAATGAAAGTACATTTCTTAGATTTATGGTCAAGTTTATTCCTGCCTTAGATCACTAATATGCACACATATGCTACACAACCAAAAACCTTTAAGTGAGACAAATTTATATCTTTTCCAATCTATACCTCCTCTGGTATTTTATAGTCTAATGGAGTCGATGGTCCTCAGTTCATTAAGTAAGCTGTTGTGTTGACTGCTTCTTCCTAGAAGTGCTTCGGTAAACCTGACTTTATACGAATGCTTCTAGCTCTTTCTATCGACGTTCGGTTCATACGCTCAACTACATTATGTTGTGGTGTCTCCGACTGTTCTCTCCATCTTGATCCCATGCTCAAAAACTTCAGATTTTGGTTTTAGGAAGTAAACCCATACCTTCCGGGAGTGATCATCGATAAAAGTGAGAAAGCAGAGTGAACAAGCTCCAACTTTTCCTTCTTTGGGGTTCTACCACTAATTTGAAAGCTTACCCTCTTCTGCTTTCCAAGTATGCATTCTTCACACAAGTCCATATCAATAGGTTCAAGACTTGTGAATTTCCCTTTAGAATGCATTAGTTTCATCCCTTTCTCACTCATGTGGCCTAGTCTTTAGTGCCACAATTTGGAATTTTCAATTTCTACTGCAACTGAAATTGAACAACACGCCCCTGATGTCATGTAAAGAGTGCCACTCTTTTTACCATGAGCAATTGTCATTGCTCCCTTTGAAATCTTCCAATTGTCATCTTGAAAGTTTGTAGTGTAGCCTTCGGTGGCCAACGGCCAACTGAAATCAAGTTGTTCTTAGGTCGGGAATATGCCTGACATTCTTCAGCTCCCAAACTGACCCATTTACTTTTATCTTCACTACACCTTTACCAACAATATCACAAGGTTGGTCATCTCCAAGGTATACTTTTTCAAGGTTTATGAGGACATGCTTCTCAAAGAATTTTTTTCTTTGAAGTAGCGTGGAATGATGCTCCAGAATCTAACACCCAAGATTCTTCCTTGCTCTCTAAAGAGCATATCAATGCATCATCTCCTTCTACGGTAAAAGTAACATTTGCCTCTGCCTTTACTTCTTGGTTTTTCGATGTACTCCTGCACTGATTTTTATAATGCCCTGTCTTCCCACAATTCCAACACTCAATAGACTTCGAGTTTTGGGAATTATTGGGAGTCCTTGATTTTGATCTCCTATCTCCGGATTTACCTCGATAGCTTGATCTTCCACGTTCGTTTCTTTTGGTTGAATTACTTCCTCTTAACTCTGTATGTAAAACTGAACAGGTTGATGATTCACCCGACTCTCTCCGTCGGATCTCTTCACTAAGAACCAGGTCACGAACATTGTCAAATTTCAATTTATTGCTTCCTAACGAGTTACTCACAGCTGTGACTGTAGCATGCATTCCAGCTATATCAATGCTCGAACTTCATCTTCAAAATCAATTTTGACTGAACTCAATTGGGTTGTGATTGAATTGAGTTCATTAAGATGTTGAGCTACCGAACCGCCATTTGTCATCTGCAAACTGAATAACCGCCTCATTATATGAACTTTATTAGAAGTTGATGGCTTCTCATACATACTAGAGAGAGTTTTTATCGAATCTGCCGGGGTCTTTTCCTTTGCTATATTAAAAGCAACATTGCATGATAAAGTTAGTTGAATAACTCCAAGGGCTTGTCTATCTAGAAGATTCCAATCTTCACCTTTCATAACCTGAGGTCCATAAAGCTTTTTCTGGTATAAATAATCTTCGATCTGCATCTTCCAAAACCCAAAATCTGCACCATCAAATTTTTCGAGTCTTACCTTCCTTCGTCTGCAACCATTGCTCCCACTCAAATCTGACTTCTTAGGATCGTTTCTGACGATTTCTACAGAATATCAACTCGGCTCTAATACCAGTTGTTAGGAAATACTATGCAAATTCCCTTTAGAATCAGATTAGTGGGAATAATAATATATATGAATAATACAAATAAATGAACAAATATTTGTATCTCTAATTATGCTGCAAAATTTATTGAAAAAGATAAATGATACACAAGTATTTACAACACTTATTATAACTCACAACCATATGCACCTCAATCACACCTGAGAATTTTCTCTAAAAAATTCTCTTAAAGCTTCTCTCTCTACTTTATGTTTTCTTTTGTTTTTGGGATTTAGGATGAATATAACAAATCATAACTTAAGTTTATATAGATCCTATATTTCTAAATATGACTTTTTAAATTTAGAAAACTATTCTCCTTCACATTTCGTAGGAAATCATTCACGTATTGCTAGGAAATTCTAAAGCTTATATTTGTTTTCCTTTTTTAAATTGTGGTGATCTTAACACGGAGTACTATGTAGAAATAGGTTGAACAGAAACTACAACGCATAATTACAGAAAACTTGCAGCAATTGGACTTTTCTATTCATACTATAACTCCAATAATGTTTATTTTTCTCAAAGTATAACGTTGTCTTACTCTTACAATTACTATATAAAAATCAAATATTATTGTGCAATACACTATATGTTGTTAATTGGTCTCACCGTAATCTTACAAAAGTTACAATAACATATAATTATGGTTAAACTTATGCAGTAATAGGTGTGTCGATGAAACTAATATAAATATTCTAAAACAAGAGTATAACACATCAGTTAAGGTTAGAAAATTATACTATAACATACAAAACATAAGATCATATAGGATGAAGTTGAGTACAAAACCAACTTATATAACCTATTATTTATATACAGAAGAACTTCGGAGTTATCTAACAAGGAAAGGAAAACTAAATGACAATTAGTGATTTTACCTTGAGTAATACATTTTGAGCAGGAGGAACAGCCTCAAACAGATCTTCTCCAACATATATTAAGTTCTTGCCAAACCCTATTAATTCCTGAACCACATGTGGGAGACTAAGCACAACATACCTTAACTCAGGGAAGAGCTGAGCAATGGCCATAGCCTTGGACCATGGTTCCACTGCCGCCATCAACATCAACTAATGACGCAACCCCTCCAATAAGCCTTTGAACTCATTGTTAGAAATCAACAAACTAGAGATTTTACCTTGAGTAAGACGGCTTGAGCAGGAGGAACAGCCTCAAGCATATCACCTCCAATATATATTAAGTTCTTGCAAACCCTAGTAATCCCTGAACCACATATGGGAGACCAAGCACAACACACCTTAACTCAGAGAAGAGCTGAGTGATGGCCATAGCCATGGTTCCACTACAGCCACCAACATCAACTAATGACTCAAACCTTCCAATAGGCCCTTGAACTCGTTGTTAGACATCAACAAACTCATAACATATTGAGTATCACTTGCCATAGCAGCGTAGAAAATCTTGTTAAACTCGAGAACACAAGAGGTATATTCCTATAGTCTTTCTATTAGCAACAAGAATAGGAGTATCATCTTGATTTTGAAACCAATTAGAGAAATTATGTTCGATTCAACATATATTGGAACAAGAACAATAAGTATGAAAGGAGCTAGCGTGAGAGGGTGTTCCTTCAATAAAAGTTGAGACTGGGGAATTTACGGTAAGATCAAAGGCTTCTTTACTACTCGATAATATTTGCATAAGAAAAAGTTGGAATAAACAAGAAGGCACGTTAATCGACCTAGAGAAAGAGCCTTGTATGGATGGAGAGACATTGAAACAGCTAGCTCCCTAAGAGTCATAGGCTTGCAATGCTTCCGAATGGCATCTAAGAAGCATAGCTGCACATTTTAATGCCATGGGGCTTAGATAAGACAAAATATGATTCCATACATGAGTTTGAGCACCCAGTAGCTCTTTGCTGGTTCGTTGGCTGCTACACAAAACTTTCTGACAAATGTAAAATAAACTTTTTGTTTAAGTTAAATGCTAAAGATAGAGTGATAGGTTGCCAGGCTCACAAAACTTTTATGTGGTGTGCATTAATGGTCAAATTAATTCACAATGTTTCATGGGTTGATTATCTACATATGGTAAAATGAAAATACGGCCATAATTTTGTTCATGAAAAAATATAGTGATACAAAATGGTGGGACAAAAGATTAAGACTCAAGGGCGAGGTTGTACACTTATACTTAGACCCCCATATTTATTTCTTTCTGAAATTTGCAGGTATGCAAGTATTTACACAATCTCAATAATGAATCCACCTTTACATATAAAGAACTAGATCTATATGCACTGGATGCGTATTTCAAAATTCAAAAAATATGTATGACAACCATTTTAAAAGAGTGCATAATATTTACTTCATATTAATTTTTATAGGTGGAGACTAGACTCCTTAGGAGTTAACTCTAATAACAGAGTCACAGACTTCAAAGGAGTTGTTAATCTCAGATGCTAAAGAAATTTTGGGTTTTAGCACATGCAACACAACCTCATCTTTTGTGTCTGTTGGATTCATACACAATACAATGACACAACAACAAGAAAAAGGATTACTGATAACTAAAGTAACAGAAGTCTCCCATAGGAAAAGCTATTGACAAAATAGTTTGAGAGAGAAAAATATAAAATGAAAAACAAAATGAATGGAGAATATAAGACTAGTTAGAGTGTGGGAGTTTATGTCTAATCTAATTCTGATAACCTGTACAATTTGGAGGGAAATGTGTGTCATGAGTTGATATATATATTATGAATCACAAAGCAAGCTTTCAGAAATTCAGCCATTAGAGAGCAATGTTAATATAACCAAAAAAAAAAGCTGAGGTCCAAAAGTTAAGTACAGGTACATTCAGGAAACCATAGCATAAGGATGAAGCTCTAAATCCTATCATAGCAATTTTAACACGATACATTACCAAGAATCACCTAGATGAGTAAGAAAAAAACAAAGTTATTCCATCGATCTTTCAGCAGCTAGGAGGATGTATTAGAGTGTTTTTGGTGAAATTACTGAAATCAATAAATTAAATGTTACATGCTAAATTGCAGGCTTACCAAGCATCAAGCAGCATTGGAATCTGTTTTCGATGATCCTAGGGTCAGCAACTCCAAACTTATACCTGCGTGTTGGGAATAAACTCCATGGACTTCCTTAAATGGTAGTACAAACTTCTTCAAGAACCGAGACTCGGTCATTGAAAGGGAAGATTCAAGAAGGTAATCCATCTTAATAAAACCTTTCTCCTTCAATACAATGAGAGTATTATGTCTAGGCAAAATCCTCTTCCCCAGGCTACAAGTCAACAGGTTACACCTCTTTAACAAGTAACTAGGCTCGTAACCCAGCTCGTTCATAAGAAAATCCAACTTTTTCTTGATGGTAGCTTCAGAGAGTGCCAAAAGAAAAGGAATTGATGATGAAAGAGTTGCAATATCAGACTCAGTCCATCCAAAACTTCTAAACACTTTTCGTTTCGACTCAATAGTCTTCTCACTATTACGGGTCAATAAATAGAGACCGGCATAGAACTGTGGAGACTCTCGAGAAATCCCCAATTCCTCTTCAACCTTAATCACTGCATTCTCGAAAAATTCGACATTCTGAAGAAACGGGGATACATCCCTAAGTAGGTATTTCCGGATTGATTCAATGGAAATTCCATAACTCCGCAACAAAGCTACATTAGGCTGCAACAATTTGGGTACATACGAAAGCCTCAATCGACGCGATTTCTTCAGAAATCTAATCACTAGGTGTTCACATCCAATGATTTCTCTCAAAGCTTGAATTGCCGGAACAATACGGGAATGTGAACCCAGAAAAAATGTAAAAGGATTCACCCTTATAAGCTCACCAAAATCAGACCCAGAAAACCCTATATTATGAAAAGCTTGGATCTTAGGAATTAGGGTTCTATCAACATTACACAACAAAATTTGGGGTTCAGAAACTACGACATTTCGAATATGAGATTGTTCCAATCCAATTTGTTTGAAGAATGTAATAACAGAATTGGCATTTTCAACGAAATAGAATTCACTGCCCTTTTTCCTACCTTGACGTAAGCGCCTTTGAGCGAGCTTAGTGGAAGTGGAAAGAGCTTGTTGCTTGGAAAACCCTAGAAAATCAACCAAGTAATTGGTGAAACCAGAGTTGACTTCTGTTGTGAATGAAGATGAAGATGATGTTGAAGTTGAGTAGAGTAGAAGATGAGGGAATCCATGGATGAAGTTGAGAAATTGGACGCCATTGAAGTTGCTGCGAATTTTGAGCATCCTTTCCAAACTCCCTGTTTAGTTCTAACTATGATCTGTTATTCTTTCGGGGGAGTGTTGAGTGTTGACTAGGGCCTAAGGGCTGGGGTTTCTGGATTGCCCGGAAAGTTGAAACCGAGCTGTTCGTGAATGGTTTGGATTTAAATCAACTACGAGATTAGTGATTGAGTAGCACATTTTATGAGTTCAAGTGCGAGTGTTTGTGAGATTAAATGTGAAATATTACACTTTTAGAGTTAGATTTGGGAGAATTGTTTAACTCGAAAAGACGCCTTAACATATACTGTGTTATTAAGTACCTCGTAATGCAGTATTTGATTTGAGTTGAGTTGCTTCAAATAGACAAGATCGAACTCTATACTATTCGTTCGAGCACTTAATGAGTTTGAATCTGGCTCATGAAGATGTAATTTATGAAAAACAATACATATCTTTTAGATTGTATTGAGATTTTTGCATATGACCGACCTAAACAATCAATTTACTACATAGTTACAAAGAGAAACAATTATAACAAGGCATTGTTATGTTTTTAATAAGCTACATAACTAAGATAGAGTTAAAACCAGGTCAAACAATTTAAACTATTACCTGTATTTAAGAAGAATAAAATTTGTTAAACTTGACGAGACATGATAGAATTCGCCTTGAATTGTTGCTAGCCATGTGTTAATTACTTCAGATGAGGTTAGTTTTACACTTATCAGCTATTCCCTTACCAATGGGCATGTGAAACAAAACAAATTGCTCGGGGTTGGGGTTTTGAGATTGTTTACAATAGATTAGAAATAATCGATAGTTAGGTGGGCATAGAAATCCAATCAAGTTAAGGGAGAAATTAGCTAGATAACTAGATAAGTTTTAGTTAATTCTTCACCAAAGTCCACCTCTACTTTACAAAATTATAAAACATAAAAATTTAGGAACATCACTTGGATCAGATGAGATTGGATTAATATAGATGTTAATTACACTTAAATAGTTAAAACCATTTCCATTACAAAACAAGGCAAATAAGAGACAATTTCCTCTTCTATACAGTTCACTCCTTACAATGGTAAGATTCTTCATCTCCATGAGGAATGATATACTAACTGTCATCTCCACATCCAGCAAAAATGGAAATGTTGTCCTCGCTATTGGTCTCCATCATCATATCTAAAATAATTATCTTGCCTCTTAAGTCGTTGCTACGAATTGCATCGTTGCACCATTGAAGTATCTTTAATCAAGGAATCAATTATCATGACTCGAATCATGCAATCCTTAGCAGCCTTCTCAAAAAGCTTCTTCCTCATTATGATCTACTCCCACAGTCTGACCCCTGACAAAATTTGGATCATAACTGGTCAGTTAGATCATATGTATAAGTTTAATCTGAATAAAAGAGATTAAAGAGAAATCTAACTTTATTAAAGGAGTAACATACAGCATCACACCGAAACAAAAAGAGAAAAGATTCACAAAACCGCAAGTGCAGAAGAAACAACAGTCACAAAAACACTAAGCAGTATTTGCTATGACAATAACAATAAAGCTTAATAAGAGAAAGCTAACAAAGTCAGGGAAGTCCAGCTTCCTTTATGACTGTATTAGCAATTCAGTACCAGGCCTTAAGGAGTCAAACAAAATCTTCAAGTTCTTGATAATTGTGACTTGAAATCTAAATGCAACAAAATCCTCAGCTAAAAAATATTATAATACAGATGGTAAATGGGCAGATATAACAGTGTATTAGAAGTTTAGAACAACACAGCCTGCAAGTAAGAATTCATAGATATCTAGCTTAGGTTTAGGGTCTCAAATAAGAAGAGAAATAAAATTAGTTTATAATCATAAATGAGATTGCTAACAGGAGCAATTCACAAATGAACCTTCTAACAGGAGCAATTCACAAATGAACCCTCTAACAGGAGCAATTCACAAACGAACCAATATTTCCTCAATAAATTCGGATAAGCCTTTGAATTCTCACTTGACTATGATTTATAGCTAGCTAGCTTATTCTATTAAAAACTCTTACTAAGTATACATAATTGATCCTTTTAAAACTGCTACGGAAAACCAGCAAAGGCTCACTCTTTCTAAGAGAAATAGGACAGTGATTCCTCATTCCAATAAGGAATAATAGGCAAGAAAAGCCCAACAAAGCAATCACAGATTACAGTAACCAACATCTGCAAAAATAGGGCAAGATCAACCACAGACCAAAAGTTAATACAGGTACATTCAGGAAACCATAACATAAGGATTAAGCTCTAAATCCCATCATAGCAGTTTTCAACATGATACATTAACAAGAATCACCAAGACGAGTAAAAAAAACAAAGTTATTCCATCAATCTTTCAGCAGCTAGGAGGATGCATTAGAGTGTTTTTGGTGAGATTACTGAACTTAATAAATTAAATGCTACATGCTAAATTGCAGGCTTACCAAGCATCAAGCAGCTTTGGAATTTGTTTTCGATGATCCTAGAGTCAGCAACTCCAAACTAATACCTGCGTGTTGGGAATAAACTCCATGGACTTCCTTAAATGGTAGTACAAACTTCTTCAAGAATCGAGACTCGGTCATTGAAACGGAAGATTCAAGAAGGTAATCCATCTTAATAAAACCTTTCTCCTTCAATACAATGAGAGTCTTATGTCTAGGCAAAATCCTCTTTTCCAGGCTATAAGATAACAGGTTCCACCTCTTTGACAAGAAACTAGGCTCATAACCCAGCTTGTTCATAAAAAAATCCAACTTTTTCTTGATGGTAGCTTCAGAGAGTGCCAAAAGAGAAGGAATTGATGATGAAAGAGTTGCAACATCAGACTCAGTCCACCCAAAACTTCTAAACACTTTTTGTCTCGACTCAATAGTCTTCTCACTATTACAGGTCAATAAATAGACACCGGAAAAGAACTGTGGAGAGAGTCGAGAAATCCCTAATTTCTCTTCAACCTTAATCACTGCATTCTCCAATACCTCAATTCTCCGAAAAAACGGGGATGGTGACCTAACAAGGAATTTCCGGATTGATTCAATGGAAATTCCATAACTCCGCAACAAATTTATATTAGGCACCAACAAATTGGGAACACTAGAAGGCCTCCAACGACACTTTTTCTTCAGAAATCTAATCACTAGGCGTTCACAACCCATAATTTCTCTCAAAGCTTGGATTGCAGGAACAATATTGGAATGTAAACCCATAAAATATATAGAAGGATTCAACCTTAAAAGCTCAGAAAAATCAGACACAGAAAACCCCAAATTACGAAGAACTTGGGTCTTAGGAATTAGGTTTTTATCAACATTACACAGCAAAATTTGGGGTTGAGAAATAACGGCATTTCGAATATGAGATTGTTCCAATCCAATTTGTTTGAAGAATGTGATAACAGAATTGGCATTTTCAACGAAATAGAATTCACTGACCTTTTTCCTACCTTGACGTAAGCGATTTTGAGCGAGCTTAGTGGAAGTGGAAAGAGCTTGTTGCTTGGAAAACCCTAGAAAATCAACCAAGTAAATGGCGAAATCAGAGTTGACTTCTGTTGAGATTGAAGATGAAGATGATGTTGAAGTTGAGTAGAGTAGAATATGACGGAATCCATGGATGAAGTTGAGAGCTTGGTAGCCATTGAAGTTGCTGCGAATTTTGAGCATCCCTTCCTGTGTTTGTTGTAACTGGAGTATTGACTAGGGAGTAGTTCCTAAGGGCTGGAGTTTGGGCTTTGGGACTCTGGAAGTCTGGATTGCTTCGATTACATCCGTTATATGTTACGTGTAACTTTTAAGCAGTATATATATAATATGTAATGAAAGTAGTATGTTATTTTATATACATTCCCGACTTTCTTAAAAAATACTACCTAGGTTTGGGGCGGGATTTAAGAAAAAGCGTAAAAGATGGACTATGTTAAAAGTGTTTATGTCAAAAAAAAAAAAAGACAAATGGGAGATAGAAATGGTGGAATAAAAGTATCATAAAACAGTAAGAGAGGTTGTTATAACATGTGAATAAGGATAAATAGGGAATTTCGTGTGTTAACACGACCAAAAAGTGAAAAAAAAAATACTCCGTCATAAGAAATGGTGTAATTAATATGAAATTTTTCAAAGAGAAAAATGGTACAAATAATATGCAACTTCTAAAAAGGAAAATGATACAATTAAAAAAACGGAGAAAGTATAAAAATGGATGTTAAAAAAGTTCGGATTATTATGAAACGAATTGAATAGTGTTTTACACATCTTCCTAACCAATAAGCATGTCAAACAAAACAAATTGCTAGAAATGTGGTGTTGAGATCATTTACAAGAGATAAGATATTGTTTTGAAATAGTTATGATTTCCCCTAACCGATAGGTATAGTTTTGAAAGAGTCAAAAGTGTAATTAAAAAAAAAAAACAAAGAAAGTACTTCGTATAATTTGCAATACTCATAGTTAAGTTAGGCAAAGAAATCTAATCAAGTTAAAGGAGAAATTTCCTAGACAAGTTTTAGACAATTCTCCGCCAAAGCCCACATCTACTTTACCAAATTCTTCAACATAAAAAATTAGGAGCATCACTTGTTAGGCAAAGAAATCTAATCAAGTTAAAGGTGCATCGTTGCACCATTGAAGTATCTTTAATCAAGGAATCAATGATCACGACTCAATCCTTAGCAGCCTTCTCAAAAAAATTCTTACATATCATGATTTTCTCCCACAGTCTGACCCCTGACGAAATTTGGATTGTAACTGGTCAGTTAGATCATATGCATCAGTTTAATCTGTATACAAGAGATGAAAGAGAAATCTAAGTTAATTGAAGGAGCAACATACAGCATCACACAGAAACAAAAAGAGAGAAGGTTAATAAAACTGAAAGTGCAGAAGAAGCAACAGTCACAAAAACAATAAAGCTTAAAAAGAGAAAGCTAACACAGTCAGAGATTCAGCAATTCAGCACCAGGCCTTAATCAAACAAAATCTTCAAGTTCTTGATAATTGTAACTTGAATTCTAAATGCAACAAAAAATATAAACCCTCAGCTTTAAAATATTAAATACAGATGGTAAATAGGCAGATCTAGCAGTACATTAGAAGTTTAGAACTACACAGGAACACAGCCTGCAAGAAGCAATTAGGCCATTTATAGATAGCTTAGGTTGGAATAGGGTTGCAAATAAGGAGAGAGAAAAATAGGTTCAATTTGCCAATTTCTAATCATAAACGAGATTGCAAACAGGAGCATTTCACAAATGAATTTTCTAACAGGAGAAATTCACAAACGAAACAATATTTCCTCAGTACATTCGGATAAGACTTTGAATCCTCCCTTGACTATGATTTATTGCTAGCTAGCTTATTCTAGCAAAAACTCTTACTAAAAGTATACGTAATTGGTCCTTTTACAAACAACTAGGGAAAACCAGCAAAGGCTCACACTTTCTAATAGAAATAGGACAGTGATACCACATTCCAAAAAGGAAAAATAGGCAAGAAGAGCCCAGCAAAACAGTCACAGATTATAGAAACCAATATCTGCAAAAATAGGCGAGATCAGCCACAGGTCCACAGTGATTTCCAAATCTTTAAGCAAATATCACTAAATTGCAGACATTTCTTTTCCAGGAAAGCAAACCAAACAAAATATGGTGTCTTTGTAAAACGCAATTGAATCACAGCCACCTTGCTGATGAGGCAACTGACTAACAGAATGAATAGAAAGTTAAACATTCCCTCCATCCCTCTATAATAATAGGGCTCATTTGGTTAGTGGAATTATTCAGGAATCGGGTAGTAAGATACAATATTCTTGATTATTCAAGAAGATTTGAGAATAAGCGTATATCTGATTATATTTTGTAATAAACCCAGTACAAGGAGCAGCACTATGAGACAAAACTAATTAAGGAAGCACTAGGGACTTAAGGAGTGTGGCAACATAGGACTGAATTTTGATACTCTTGAACAGTAGGGGACAAACATTATTAATATTAAGTTATTTTGTAGTTTTGCTTGAATATAAAGGGAATTAGCATAGCAGTAGAAAGGTATGAGCCTTGTATTGTGGTCTGTGGAATGAGAGAGAATGGTAACCTCGGGTAACTAAGAGAGTGATAACCTTAAGTTATCAAAGAGAGTAATAATAGCCTAAAGCTATTAACCTATCATTTGTAACCTCTTTTGCCATTATCAATCAAAACTTCAAGCTTTCATCTATATTTATTTGCCTTGTTAAATCAGAAATACAAAGTCAGATAAGCAGTGTATTACATATATCATGCACAGCAGCACAGGAACAGATCTCAGCACTAACACACAAACAGTTTCTGATTATCTTGTAAAAAGACTCAACTTACATTTTCTACAAAATACTAACTGATCATGCCTCTCTTCCATGCTGAAATTTCCGAAAACACATACTTACTAAGAATCAGCAATACCTCTACTAGTATACAACAATCGTATCTTGCCTCTTTTCAAGTAGTTAAACAATACAGCACAAAAAACCTTAAAGCAATCACGTCAGCACACCAAGTAATTTGTTGGGCACTGATCATATGTGAATAGAGTGACGAGAGCCTGGTAGTAAGGATAATATGGGAAAGTTCATAATTTAATCTACTTAGTACGGAAATTTGGCCTATTACTTTGAGAGTTGAGACATACCAAACTGGAAACGTGGCCAGTTAGAAGGAAAAGAGAGTAAGTCGGGTACAATAAAGCAAGCTTCTTTAACAACCCAATTTTCAATTGCATGCAACAGAATATACTTTATGTACCCAGCCAGCTAATACTTAACCCCTCCTCCCCCCCCCCCCCCCCCCCCCCCCCCCACCCCAAACTCACCCACCCACCTCTCAGCCTCATTTGCATCAGGTTTGAATATGGGTTACCAAATTAATTGATCAAAATGCTATACATAACTACATACGTCTGCCAATACTTTCCAAGTAAACACCCCCTTCCCCTGGAAAAAGAAAATATGAAATCAGTAGATAGGTATGTCAATAAAAAAAACGAACTATTATAATAGCCCCGAATCCGGATTAGCCCAAAGAGTGAACCGGTTGGAAACACCAAAAAAGAAATGAAGCACAGGAGAATGTAGCAATTGTAGGCTTGTAGCCAAGACAATGCTATAAAAGATTGTAATTTGAAAGTTCGAGTACTTTTATGAGTACCAACAATTACATCCATATTCAAGAAACACTAGTAATCAGCTATTACAGAGAAATCTAGCATTTGACAACAAAGACTCCTCAACAGAAAAAATCACTACCAAGAACAACTAATTCTATCATCTATTTTTGTAATTTCATCTGCGATAATAAAAAGAAGGTATGGCCCAAATGAAAAATCAATCATACTTCATATATTGTACAATGCTTTTTACCTATCAACCAACAGCAATTGATAGCTGATATCATCTTCAGGGCTTGTCACCTGCTCTTCCTTCATTTGAAGGTTTCACAGAAGAACGAACCTCGGCGAATCACGAGGAATACCCATATATTTTTCAGCCCTAATCAAGAAACCCTTTAACTTTTCAGTCTTCCTCAATAAAGACTGTGATTGATAAAAAAGGCGTTTACGAATTAAGTCAATGGAGACTCCATAACTCCGCAACAAAGCAACATTAGATATCAGATTGTTACTCATACCACTAAGTGACTTCCAAATTCCAATGTGATTTCTTCATAATAGGAATTACATTTTCATCAATTACCCATAACATCCTTCAAAGCTTTAATTGCCTAACAAATTGACAATGACCCTTCAGCAATACACAAAAATTTGATTTTTGGTTGAGGTATATCAAATACCTGGGTGAAAGCCATCATGTCCTTACTATTTTCGGGGTTAACTGGGCAAACCGTTCAAATACAAAACGTCCTCTAGAGTGACGTTCATGTATTGACCACAAACCCTAAAACAGCATATTGTACACTGTACTTAGTAAATTTACAAAACATATAAGTTGCCTCTTAAATTATACAAAGTACTTAGTATGAACAGCAAAAAAAGTCCTTCATCAAATTTTGCACTTTAACCATTGGGTTATCAAGCTGGAGAAATCATTGACATGAGCTTAATAAAAGTTAGGAAAAATACACTTTAATAATCCCAACACTTGGCAATTAACTTCTAATAATCCCAACTAAGGAAATAGTTGCGATAATTAAAATGTATTTTTCCTATATTTGTAGATCAGTTCAAGAAATGTGTTTGATTTAAATTATCTGAAACTCCAAATATGTCATCCTCAGCTTTATAGAAATCGTATGAAACAACTGTTTACCATATGAATTTTGCTAAATGAAGTAAAGGACTTAAAATTGAAAGGGAGTATAACATTTGCAGTGTGATTATTAAGGCCGACTTGACTGACTCAAGAGCTTAGGGTGATCAAGCTAGAAACAAATGAGGGCGAAAAAATCGTAAGAAAACCACATCTCTCTCATAAACTGCAGCATATTGTAGAGGGGTTACACTCAAACTCGATATCTACAAAACCACTATCCTCTAAGGCTATTCATGAGGCATGTGGTAAAGGAGGGGAACACCATATTTATACTGTATAATAAATCATGTATAACTCAAAAAAAAGATAAAACCCAAAAAAAAAAAAAAAAAAAAAAAAAAAACATATGGGACGAAGAAAATGGGGGGAAAATTCAAGATATTAACAATCAGAACCCTTCAACACTAGATCTTCGGAATCCCACTGATGATGATGATTTTCGGGCCTCTTGGCGTTCAATGTCATCCAATGAAAGAAGTGAAGAACAAGCACGAGGAGGAAGTGATAAGGGCAAAGTGAATGGCCTTGTTGGAGAGACGGAAGAGGTGTTGGCCCTGGATGGTGAGGGGTGAGAAAAACTCTGGCGAGATGGTAGACTGGGTGATCGAAACATCTGCTTTCCAGCAACAGTTCCTGGTTCTTGAAGAGGAAACCGGCAGGAATGTTTCATATCTTGTATTGATTTAAGGTTCTCCACTACTTTTCTCATTGTGGGTCTCTCTGAAGGGTCCTTCTGAAGACATTTTTGAGCTATATCAGCAACTGTTTTTGCTGCTTTTATGGGAAATCGCCCTTTCAGCTGAGGGTCCATTATTAAGGAGAGCCTACATTCATCGGCAAGGAATGGCCAACTCCATTTGACCAAGTTCCTCTCCTCTTTGGATCGTCGACTATCCATATTCTTCCGTCCAGTGAGAACTTCTAGGAGAACTATTCCAAAGCTGTAAACATTGCTTTTAGGTGTAAGTAACCCTTTCTCCACAGTCTCCACAGAAAGATTTCCTAGTGCCTGAAAATCAGGTAGCAAAACTTGTTACCGCTTTTAGATGATTGGTTTCGTAAAACAAAAACCACATTCCTCTACACGATGATGGTTCAACCAAACTTAGGGATATTATTTGTGTTCATCCTTAGTACGCAGGGTTATTGAGAGGGCAAGCAGAATATAATAGGTAAAAAATCATCACTATAAAATCTTGATTATGTATTCATTAGGGAGAATAACATCCAAGAGTTGTCGGTTAGGGAGCAAATGATTAGTATATTTAGTATTTTCTCAACTCAATCTCATGGTTCTAGAGACTATTTCAAAATGGTTTGTATAGCATTACGAGACAAACAATAAGTTATTTTTATGTTTATCACTTTCAACGCAAATCTGTAATCATCAACAACAAGATTATGACCTATTATACCAAGAGCAATAGCAGCATTACTCACCGAAGAGGTATTGGAGATATCTGTTTCTGGAAGGAGGCCAACACAGCCATATCCTGACAGCTTTGCACTAAAATCCTTGTCAATCTGAATATTTACTGCAGTAAACTCATTGTACATTGCCTGCAGAAGTAGGAAGATAGTTTTCATCAGGCATACAAGCTTTTACTCTCTTTCACAACTTAGAGCAATTGATTTTGTCAACAATGAGACGATCAGACAAATAGAGACAAATACCCCAAAGGCTGTGCTATACAAAACTTTTCTTTGAAAGTTTCAAAGCATTATTGTCACAAGGCTAGATGTTTTTATGAGTATATAATAAGCTCAAATAGACAGCAAACATTGCTTATTTTCATATAATGCCAGAAAGGCATGGATATAAATAGCAATTACCTGGAATGGACCTTGCTCATGTAAGAAGGTAAGTCCTTGAGCGGCACATAAAGCTACTTTTATTCTGGTATTCCAATCAATCGGAGGGCCATCTGATCTACCATATAATAACCGATCTAAGCTTCCATGGTGTAGCCTTTCATAGACCAATATCCTCTGGTCAGAGCCATCTCGTGCATGATAACCAAGCAGCTTACATAGGTTGGGATGTTGAAGAGATGCAAGTGTGTTCACCTCATTCACAAAATCCCTTAAACCCTATAAGACCCAAACAACAGCATGTATTGTGTTAGTATTAATCCTCAAAATGAACTTGCTGTGTAAAATTTCTCAAAAATATTGACGATTATAGTCTCATTGCATGCATATAATACAATGCAAAAACAAGTTACCTGAGCTGTAGGATAAAACCGGGTAACAGTGGCCTCAATCTTTCTCACACTAGAAGAAGCATCACAGAAGGAAGCCTTAAACATAGTTGAAGAAAGACTCTCGGATGTACAAGTTTCTGATGAAATACTGTGGCAGGCAGATGTAATTTCTTCATAGGAAAAATTTCGAAGTGTTCCTGATGGAGGTAGAGGCAGTGGACCTGAAGTACATAAGGGGCCACTGGAATTTCTCACTTTGAAGCTTCCTGTACCTTTCAGGGAACCAGAAACATGAGGCGAAGGAAGCGGGAGAGGCTGTGGACTAGGCGATCTTTGTTCTTGTGGTAATAGTACATGGGATCTCGGCTCTTCTCTCTCTTCACATTCAATTGATGACAACTCTCTATCTCCATGAAAACTTGATGGCGCAGAAAGTGCACGCATCCTATTACTAGTCAATTTTTCTGTGGGTTGAGCAGGCTGCCCTCTCGTGCGAAAACTTGGAGGGGCTGATTGCAGGGCATGACTGCGGATTTGTGGTTCAGGAAGGGTTGTTGGTGTACTTTCCTGGGGGAGTACACGTTTGATATGTACACTATGATCAGTCTTCTTCTTTTTACCTTTTAACACTGTGAAACAACCCATTTTATTCACAACTCTTCAAGCATGTAACTCAATCTAAAATCCTGTGACACGTGCGATATCAGAAAATGAGCATCAGCCAAAAAAACACCGTTGCTGTATCAGTTACTGAAATCTCACCACACCAAACAACAGCATAATTGAAAGCATTTTTACAGCATACAGGTACAAACAACAATAACATCAAAGCCTTAATCCCTATAGGATGGACAGATGAAGTCGGCTACACAAATGTAAAATAAGAAGTCAAACTGATAATGATGCCTTATCTAATAACCAAAGCTCCTAAACTACTGCCAAGGAACCTAAAGCTAGTGGCATTGCCTCTCACATCTCAATAGACTACTTACATTCAATCAATAATATCACCTATCCTAAAAGACAACAAATTAGAACCAATTAAACATTCCTATGCCTCCAGATGAACCTAAAATTCGAAAAACTCGATCAACCTCATTCGCACCAGCCACTCAACCAGATTAAAACTCCATGTAGGTTCAAATTTATAGTACTAAACTACAACAGAATCCAGAAATAAGTAAGGAGCTTAACACCAAATTATTCCATTATTTCTTAACACCATACTGCCCCACTCACCTCTGATTTAAAGATGAACTGAATGTACAAAAAGCATCCATGAATAGATATTGAAAAGTATCACAAGCAAACAAGTACTCTTTCAAAAAGCATATTAATTCCAAATTAGAATTGTCAAAGAAAGTTTTTATCCATTCAACTGTAACTCCCCCTGAAAATCCGCCAGCAAAAAGTTAAAACGAATCTGAATCACCTGTAGATTATTACAGCAAGTACACTATCAATATTAACACTTAACCCGGTACCCGAGATCGAATCCCGTCTATGTCACTGCCCTTTGCAACTCTATGTACAACCAAAAAAGGGGGAAACTAAGAATACCCAGATCCAAAATACACCCATAAATCATCCTGGAAAACAAGATTAATGACAAAAACCCAAAATTGAATTAATCTACTACAAAACCCCAAATTCAAAGAAAAATAAGAAAAACATGAACTCCCAAAAAAAAAAAAAAAAAAAAAAAAAAAAAAAAAAAAAAAAAAAACCCCAATAAGTATAATGGATCAAACTAACAGCTCAATTTAATTAAATTAGATGTAAGCAAATTGCACAACTTTAATTGAACAAATTAGCCCAAAAAAATACAAGGAAAATTAGAAGAAAAATATACCTGAAATTAGCTAACTTTATACAATCAAAGCTATGATCTTTATTGGTGAGGAAGTAGAAAATGCGATGAAAAATTAAAAACTCAGCAAGTCAAATGAAAGCTGAAGAAGAAATGAGGAAAGGTCATAAAGATTTTTCCAAATGCCAGAAAAAAATAAAGGAAAAATATACAAGTACTAGTAATACTATGAATTGAACAAGTTTCGGAGTGGAGGAAAGATAGAGAGAGAAAGTAGAGAGAGAAAAGGCGGACCCAATGAGGCAGTGGTCAAACCTACCATAAGAACTTGGATTTTTAAATACTTTTTTCAAATTAATTTAATTTATTTTATAAAATTGATTTTTTTTTTTAAGAAATTTTTAAATATTAATTTTGAAGGATTTGTATTGTGTATCTAATAAATTTAGTGTGATGGCATCATTAAATTTGATACTGTAAAAAGAGGGAGGTTGAGTAATCAAAATATTGAAATGAAGCACAACAGATTTTTGTACTTCCCTTTTAGAAATTATAGATTTTAGATGATTTTACCCCTATGTGAAATGACGGTTTTGCCCTTATATTATTGGATTTTGGACTCTACTTTTAGTAACATTCCTAGATCGGTAATAACAAATTAAATCACGTAAAATGATTTTGGGTCACTTGTTATGAGAGCACGGTTTACATCTCTCACAAAGAGGTGTGCCAAAAATAAATTTCCCTAACTTATCAACCTTAAGCTTGAGTGTAATGGCTGGTGTATGAGACGAGTTGGGTAAAATTGAGAGTAGCATAAGCAAAAGTGGATTGTAGGTGATGCACATGAATAACATTGTGACGATAAATTCCAAATACCCTAGCGTTGTTTGGCTCTAATCTCTATTCTTTGTATAGTTGTTGTATTTTATGGAATTTATCATTAATAAATTTGATGATAATAACTAGTAAGTTCCTCTGATTATAATTTGATGGTGTTATTCCTGTCTTTATGGGTTTTATGTACTCATCTCTAGTGTTTTAATTATTTAGTTCATTCAATTCATTATATTTGGAATTGAATTTAAGTTAGATTTGAAAAGCTAAGATCAATATTTGTGCATTCTTTATTTATCTATACAAAAACTAAAATAGATTGTGAAAGTCGCATTCTCTATTTTGACGAAATATGTTAAGCTATCAAGTGTTACAAGCAACAAGATTGAAGTTGAAGATCTAAATTTATGTTCAAATTTAACATATTAGCATATTTAGTTGTTTCGATCGTAATTGTCCCATACATAATGATTAGGGGATTTTGCTCCCACCAATCGGAATGCGCCACGTGGACCAATCAGGTCCTGCCAAGTGTCCCCCAGTTGGAACCGTCAGGGCTTGCCACGTGGCACGCGCTTATTCGTCCACCTTGGACCTATTATGTCATGACATGAGGCATACTCCATGCCTAATGGAGAAACCGGCCACCCAGGCCCAACTTCCGAGGGAAGCCCAACCGGCCCTAGGTTAACCTAAACCTAGGATGGGCACGTTTTCCAAGGTTATAAATACCTCCCTTAATCCTCATTAAGGGGGAGAATAGAAACATTACGGAAAAAAACACATTAATTACACACAGTAATAACCGGCTGATCTCGCTAACAAAGCAGATTACCTACATTAAACACTCTCACCTAGAGAGACCAAATCACTTTAATTTCCGCATTAATTACTCCTTAATCAGGTACTAACTTGACCGTTGGAGGCGGAGCTCCCAGGAGTCTCCGTTATTTTGCAGGTACAGGCGTCCGGTTCCAGTCTCGAAATTGTAACTCTCCCGCAGGACATCAGAAAACCCCGAAACATTTGGCGCCGTCTGTGGGGAGAGTACTTCTGAGATGGCATCCAAGTCTGTACCGACTCCTGAAGAGAGGCGTCCCCTAGACGACCCTCAAGTTCAGTCGGACCATGATACCGAAAGTGAATTTGAAGTTGAAGCTCATACAGCTTCAGACGGGACCCTAAGGGCCCGACGTACCCGTCATACCGACAGGAGGGAACGGGAGCATCTTCAAACAGGAAGCGAGCCAGCAGGTGCACCGCCTGTTCGGCAACAGCCGACTGATGGGTCTGCTCCCATCACAAGGAACGAACTCATGACCTTCATGAGGGACTTCAAGGGAGAGATTCAAGAGTTGATCAACAAGAAGCCGCCTGCTCCAGTCAAGGAGAAGTCGGCCAAGAAACCCTCCACTTCACTGAAGAGGAAGCCAGTTCAAGGGCGAGAGGCGACTCCTCATCCTAAATCTAGGAAGCGGGAGCCACCTGCCCTTAATTTCACAAAATTCCGTTATCCTACAGGAAATAGGAAACATGTTCGTCATATTCAGGCGGACGGGTCGAAGCAAACATTCACAGATAATCGGCTACTGCTAGAGCAGAAGAAGAGTGACCGATTGTTAGAGTCGGCCTCTACTTCAAACTTTCAAGACAGTTTGTGAAATGCCTCGATGAGGCATACTCAGTCGTACCATGAGAGTCAGTCAGGCGGCACCTCCCGTCAGTCCGGCTTTCATAGTGACCAGGCGGTACCAAACTTACCATTTGTGCCGCAACAACAGTATTTTTTGCAGCCACCTCCGTTTGGTGGACCTGCAGCAAAAAACGTCCAACCTATGGACTGGCAGCTACGGTTGCTTAGACTTGGTGAACAGCCGTCGGCCTTCTCCAAGGAAATTACTGAAGCCGCTCAGCCGGCCAAAGTGAAAAATGTACTAGTAGGTGCCTATGACGGCACTACTAACCCAGAAGACCATCTGATGGCATTCACCAACCTGATGTACCTTCAAGGGTTGGATGATCCCACTTGGTGCAAGTGTTTCCCAGCGACTCTCAAAGGAATCGCACAGCAATGGTTCGGCAACCTGCCGACTGGTTGTGTAAATAGCTTCAGGACGCTTGCTTACTTATTTACCTCCAACTTCGCCATAAACATCCCTGCGAAGAAAACGACCCTTGATTTGGGAACAATTCAGCAGGGCGAGAAGGAGGGGCTTCGTTCTTACATCAGGCGGTTTAACCTGATGAGAATACAGATTCAAGGGTTACCGGATGAGGTAGCTTATACTGACTTTTTCAGAGGTCTCAAAGACGGGTCTACCTTCAAATTTGATTTGGTTCGAAAAAGGGTGGCGACTCTTCAAGAGGCCTTGATTGAAGCAGAAGCCTATATACAGGCGACTGATCTTTGTACGATAAAACAGTCGGACGGGAAAAGGTTCGACAAAAGTGAAGGACGACAGAAACAGTCGTCAAACAAAGTTGAGAAAAGAAAAGAGGTCTGGGCGGCTGATTCCTCTAAACAGCCGGCCCAGAAAAAGAAAAAAGAATTCAAACCATACTCCCCAAAGTATGCGTTTAACAAGGATAACCAGTTTATCCTAAAAGAAATCAAGGGACGGATCTCAATTGAGAAGCCGGTCCCCATGAAGGGTTCTGCAAACAATCGGAACCAAGATAAATTCTGTGCTTATCATGATGATGATGGTCATCACACCAATGACTGCATCAGTCTCATGCGGTACCTAGACCGCCTGGCTGAGCAAGGTGATCTTGACACTTATGTCAAGAAATCTACGGGGAACACTTCCTCAAAAAAGCAGTCGGCCAAAAAGAATCAGCAGGCCGACAGCTCTGATACAGATGATGCAGTCGTCTACACCATTGCAGGCGGCTTCTCAGGAGGCGGCCCCACTATTAGGGGCAACAAAGACAATATCAGGCGGTTAAATGTAAATTCCGTTCACCAAGAACGGCCGTCCAAATATTCATTTCCTGAGATTGTCATCACTGAAGAAGATCTAGGAGGGGTAAGGGGGTCGCATGACGACCCTCTCGTTATTGAATGTAATGTGGCCAACCAGAGAGTTGGTCGAATCCTCATAGATACCGGAAGCTCCTCAGATCTCATCAGTAGCAAATGTCTGTCGAAACTAAAATATCAGACTGATTGCATACATCCGGCCTCCCACCCTTTAGTAGGGTTTGGAGGAGGAGTCGTCCACCCACTGGGACGAGTAGATTTACCCATCCGCCTGGGCGAAAAAGGGGAAGGACGACACATGGTAGTCCGGTTCCTGGTAGTAGAGGAACTCTCGGCCTACAACATGATTCTGGGTCGACCTACCCTGAATAATTCCAAGGCTGTTATAATCCCATCTCTTATGTTGCTCAAGTTTGAGAGGGATAATGGAATAGTCGGCTCCCTAAGGGGAGATCAGAGGATGGCCCGAGAGTGCTATCTCTCGGATGTCAAGCCCACTGTTATGGCCACTGGGTCAAGCGGTAAAAAAAACAGACCTTAACAATGTCAAGGAGAGTGCGCCTGTTCAAGAAGCAGGCGGCAAGAAGAGAAAGGCATCCCAAACAGGGGCCGCAAGAAAAGAAAGAAAATATCAATCAGTGGTAGAAGAGCGGTCGGATGAGTTCCGCCCTCAGCCGGCTGGTGAGCATACGGACCTGATCTTAGACGACTCACGTCCTGATCGAACAGTCAAAGTTGGGACGACTGCACTGAGAGACCTTGGTGACGACTTTCATAAACTATTGAAAGAATACAAGGACATCTTTGCATTCGAAGTCCATGAAATGCCAGGCATTAGTCCTGATCTGGCGGTACATAAACTGGCAATGGATCCGAAAAAGAAGCCGGTACGGCAAAAGAAGCGGAACCATGGCGAAGAAAGAAGTCAGGCGGCAGCCGCCGAAGTTAAAAAATTACTTGATGCAGGGTTCATTCGGCAATGTTACTTCCCAGACTGGGTTGCAAATGTGGTGCTTGTTAAAATGCCGAATGGCACCTGGCGAATGTGTGTAGACTACACAGACTTAAACAAGGCGTGCCCCAAAGACAGTTACCCTTTGCCTAAAATTGATAACCTGGTCGACTCAACAGCCGGCCATGCCTTGATGAGTTTTATGGACGCCTATTCTGGTTTCCATCAAATTCCTTTATGGAAGAAAGATCAGGAGAAGACGGCCTTCGTCACTGATCAGGGGTTATACTGTTACACGGTCATGCCGTTTGGTCTTAAGAATGCCCCGGCTACCTTCCAACGAATGATAAACACTGTGTTCTTTGATCAGATTGGGAGAAACGTCGAGGCATACATTGATGATATGATTGTCAAGACTAAACTTCAGAAAGATCATCTGTCGGACCTCCGAGAAACTTTCGCCACACTCAGGCGGCACCATGTCATGCTCAATCCCAAGAAATGTGTATTTGGAGTTGACTCTGGGAAATTTCTCGAATTCCTTATCAATCAGAGAGGAATAGAGGCGAACCCTGAGAAGGTCCAGGCGGTCATTGACATGCAGTCGCCTCGTACCATCCGAGAGGTTCAGAAGTTAACAGGTTGTCTGGCGGCCTTGGGAAGATTTCTAAGCCGATCAGGCGACAAATGCCTATACTTTTTCCAGGCAATTAAGAAAAAGGCAAGGTTTGAATGGGGGCCGGATTCTGAGGTCGCCTTCCAGAAATTAAAAGTTCACTTGCATTCCTTGCCGAGGCTGGTCAGTCCTTTGCCCAAAGAGGTACTCTACATGTACCTGGCCGTCTCTGATCATGCGTTAAGCGCTGTTCTCCTTGCTGAAAGAGACGGCTGTCAGCTCCCGGTCTACTTTGTCAGTCACGTACTGAAAAATGTCGAATTGATAGTGAGTCAGTACAATGGCGAATAAGAAGCAACCCATACGGCCATGATCAAGTATTTACAGGCGGTCCGACAAGCAGTCGGCTCCCTTGAGGATTTCCATCTGATCCAAGTGCCGAGATCAGAAAACAACCAGGCGGATGCACTGTCAAAATTAGCATCATCCGCCTCCTCTGATACTCCTCGAACTGTTTTTTGGGAAGTAATGGAGAAGAGAAGCATCGAGGAAAACCCTATTGGAATCCTAGACAGAAGCTCAACCTGGATGGATTCAATCAGGGCATATCTTACAAACGGTACACTGCCGGATGATCCTCAACAGGCGGCAGCACTGAAAAAAACGAGCCACCTGTTTTGAAATGATAAAGGGAGAACTTCACAAAAAGGGGTACCTTCAACCCTTCTTAAAGTGTGTTACTCCAGAAAAGGGACGAGAGATACTAGACGATCTTCACTCTGGTTACTGTGCTTCTCATATAGGCGGTAGGACGCTTGCTCAAAGTGCAAGGCGGCAGGGCTACTTTTGGCCTACTTTGGAAGCAGATGCAATGGAGATGGTGAAAAAAATGTGACAAGTGCCAAAGGTTTGGCAAACTAATTCACCGTCCGGCTACTGACCTCACTACCATTCACAACCCACTACCGTTTGCTAAGTGGGGCATGGACATTCTGGGTCCATATACGTCTGCTACAGGCGGAAGGAGGTACATACTTGTTGCCGTCGACTACTTCACTAAATGGGTAGAGGCGGAGGCTGTAAAGGGAATCAAGACGAAAGATGTAATTTCATTCATTTGGAAAAAGGTCATCACTCGGTTCGGGGTTCCCATGTCTATGGTTTTTGATAATGGTCCCCAATTTGAGACGCCTGTTCTCAAAAGCTGGTTGGGTGACCAAGGAATTGCAAACTACTTTGCATCTGTCGGCCGTCCACAAGCAAACGGCTAGGTAGAAGTCTTTAATAAAATCATCTCAGACGGTCTCAAGAAAAAGATTGAACGAGCAGGCGGCCTATGGGCGGATGAACTACCACATGTTCTCTGGGCCATTAGGACGACTGAAAAAGGGGCGACTGGAGAAACTTCATTCCTCCTAACTTACGGTGCGGAAGTTGTTCTTCCAATAGAACACTACGAGCCGACTCTTCGAGTAATGCTATATGACGAAGAGGCAAACTGGGAAGCCATGCTGTCTTGCGCCATGAGATCTATCGCCTGAGAATGACTAGATCATACAACAAAAAAGTACACAGGCGTCCACTCAAAGTAGGGGACTTTGTACTTAGAAAAATGGAAGCAGTTGGTAGGGCTAATGAGTCTGGCAAACTAACTCCCAACTGGGAAGGACCCTACCGAATCTATGAGGAAGTCAGGGACGGTACCTACCGTTTGGAAACACCAGACGGACAACCGTTGCCTCGAACTTGGAATGTAGATAATCTTAAGAAATATTTCTTTTGAATGATGTAAATAGTCAAGAGCTACTTAATAAAAGTTTGCACTTACTATTCAATTTCGTACTAAGAGGGGCACGCCTACTAACAAATAGTCGGCTACTCTCCATGTTTAATTTTTATTCTTACTTCAGAGGGGCATGCCGTCTGTACCTTTACAGTTGGCTACTCTCCATTGAGTATTTTTACTCTCTTCAGAGGGGCATGCCGTCTGTACCTTTACAGTCGGCTACTCTCCATTGAGTTTTTCACTCTATCTTCAGAGGGGCATGTCGTCTGTACCTTTACAGTCGGCTACTCTCCATTGAGTATTTTACTCACAATAGGGGCATGTCGTCTGGGCATATAGTCGGCTACTCTCCATAAGAAGATGGCCGACTGGTTCCAAACACATAGTCACCCCCCTAATACTTAGCTAAAAAGATTAGGGTCTGGCCGACCCTGTGTCTAACAGGCGGCTACCCTCCTTTTACTTAGCACCTACGTTCACCAAGAACTTACCAAGGCCACAGGCCGAATGATCAGACCAGGCGCCAAGCCAACTGATCAAATCTACAAAACTAATACGACCTGTCCCAACATCATAGCAGGCGTCCGACGGCATCCCTCCGGATGAAATTCATCGCAGAGAGAAGCTCCCTTTTGGGTGGAACATTGTTCTATAAACTAATTACACGGCACCTATACGACTATCCCCAAGGGCAACCACGTAGCCGTTTTTGAGACAAGGATAACTCTATCACTAACCAAACCAGTGGTAGCAGTTGACATCTGAGTCAGATGACCGCCTGTATTACTTGGGATAAATGCAAGGGTACCTATTGAGTTAATAGCCGACAAACATTGACGAATCAAGGGGTCTAGCCGGCCTACGCCGCCTGGTACCTCTACTTCTCAAGCAAAAGTGACAGCGACTGAGTAACTCCAACGTTAACTCAGTCACTCCCTCAAATTTGGTATGGAACCTAAAAGGTTTGAGTAGACCACCTGTTTTTTGGCAAACAGGGGCACTCAAACCCCTATTCCTACTAGGTAACCTATTGAGTTAATAGCCAACAAACATTGGCAAATCAAGGGGATCAGCCGGCCTACGCCGCCTGGTACCTCTACTACTCAATCTAGATTGTGACGAAGACTAAGTAACTCCTATGTTAACTTATAGTCACTCAAACTTAGTATGGAGCCTAAAAGGTATGAGTCGTCCGCCAGTTTTTAACAAACAGGGGCTCTCAACCACTACTCGTGCTAGGTTAACAAATTATGAGTTAAAAGCCAATAAACATTGGCAATAAAGGGAAACAACCGGTACCCGCCGCTTGTTATCTCTACTACTCAGTTCCTTGGCGACTAGGTAATACTCTATTTACTTGGTCAGACCACTTTCCTACTGGGTTAAATTTACAAATGACAGGACCACCTGCCTAAAAAGGATCCAGACAAAATAGTTCGAATACTGATTGGATAAATGGCCGACTGATCGTCTATCCTGGAAACAGACAACCAGTCGTCCAGGGGCATAGGCGGCGTACTAACTATCCGTACCTGTCTGCAACGTTCGGCCATGTAAAACAGTTGGTCTAGTGAACAATTGGATATTAGATATGGAATACTTAGACAAATTTGAAGCAAAACAAAAATTCATTAAAAATAAGCCGGTCATTAAAGACCAGCAAAATATTCAAAGCCCCGGCCCTCTGGCCGGGTAAATACAAAGCAAACGGCACGCAGGCCGTGGAAAGAATACATAAAGCTTAAGAAGGGGGCAGTTCAGTATTAGCAGCTGCCGCCTGGTCAGCACTCTTCTTGCTGGACTCGGCTTCAGCTGCATCCTTTTTTGATGCCTTACCCCCAAGCGGCACAAGAGCCACTACCGGCTCCTCCTCCTCCAACGCTTACTCCAACGCCTCTTCTTCAGCAGCCGCCAGGATCTCTTGATTATATGTATCCGAACACTGGCGGTACGTTCTTTCCCAAGAGGCAAAGTCGGCACTGGGGAAGAGGCGACCCCAGGTCATGCGCTGGATTTGAGCGGAGTCTTCCATCATCTCCCGGACGAGCTCTTTCTTCTCTTGCTCGGCCTTTTCCGAGAGCTCTTGGGTAAGACTCTTCTCCTAGGTCACCAGGCGTTCCTTTACGCTGGCCAAGGATTTCTCCATGGCTTCGTAAGAGTACATTTTCAGGCGAAGAGGTTTCAGCTCGGCCTTGAGATTTGTGATGGTCGCCTCCAGCTCGTCATTCTTCTTCTGGGCCGCCTCTAACTGAGCCCGAACAGCGGCGGTAGCCTGCGCCTGATAATAAAGAATATCAATGGTCAGAACTTCATTTTGGGCAATTTGAAACATTGCCTTATCACAGTCAGAGGCGGCCATAGCTTTTGCAGCCTTTACCTCTTTGTTCTTCCGATCAAGCGGCTTGCGAAGGCCGTTAACTCGGAGCAGGGCCTAAGTACAAAGAAACAGGCGTCAGTTTCCAAACAAAAAATAAAACAAGCGTCCAGAAATTCAAATACTCAAAAATATGCTAAGTATACCTCAGCAAGGACCCCTGCAATCCCGTCAAGGTCAAGGGTGCCGACACCCCTGACCGCCTCCCTTTCAGCTGGAGGAACTGCCCTGATCATAGACTTGGCCATCTCTACCAAGTCAGGGTCCTGGGGGCCGGCTGCATCAAGCATAAACAAACGGATTAGACTTAGTAAAAAAGGGAGCAAGTCTAAAATTTACAAGGACAACTTCATACCTCTAGGCGGCCCAGTTCGAGTTTTAGAAGAAGTGGCCGGCTGCTTCTCAGCCGCCACCTGTTTCCTGGCAGAACCAGGAGAGCTCCCAACAGTCGTCTTCCGGGCCTTGGGGTCCGGCTGTTGGGAAGATGAAGCTCTTGGAGCACCCGTCTAAAACAGAAGAAAAAAGTCAGTATATGCATAAACACTCCAAAAAGAGGGTGAAAGGTTCGGAGCTCACCAAGGGTGCCCCCTTGTTGGGGGATTCGGTTGAAGACTGTTGCATGATGGAGGCCCGCAACATGGCCGCCGCAGTCTTGGAGGCGGTAATTTTGCTCATGGCGTCCGCTGCAAAAACAAATAGCAAAGTTAATAAAAGTCATAACAAGAAATGCACGGAACAACAGAGTATTCGACAGGTCGGCTACCTCTTGAGCACCAACTGCTGAGGCCACAGGCGGCCAAAAAGTACTCGTCGTAGAGCCATTTGAAGCTCGGGACGCAGTGCAGGGGTACTTGCTCTCGTACCCCTGAAGTAGAGTTCACCTTCGACTCTACTTTGAAGAGTCCTTTATCTAGGATCTCTTTCTTAGCCTTGGGGGGAACAGGCGGCATGCTGCGGCCGCCTGCAAGAAGGGGCGGATTCCTGTTCCACCTGTTGAAGCGCTTGTTCAGCTCTGTGTCTGAACTCTCAATGATAAGGAAGGTGCTCCGCCAGTCCTTCCATTTGTTTGCTTTACCTCTTGTCATGAGGTAGCCCCTGTGGCTCGTCAATTGATACCAGCCGGTACCGCCTGCCTTAGGGGTCCGGCTGAGGTAGTTCATGTGGGCGAAAGCCTCGAAGTTCGACTCCACCCCGTGCAGTTCGCACCCGGCCACATAGCCGAGTACGTTGACCCAGGAGTTTGGGGCTAACTGCCATAACCCCAACTCATACCCATCCAAAATCCGCTGAACAGCCGGATGTAATGGGAAGCGAAGCCCTGCCTTGATGGCCGCCTCATAGCAGCCAAAGCAGGCGCTATCATAACTGGAACCAGCCGGCCAGACGACTGTGTCTTCTGGATCCGGCACAAACACTAGAAAATCGGGGCCCATGGTGTGGTTTGCAATAAAGCTCTCCACTTTCTCTTGCATGGCTGTGATTCGGCCCCGAGGTACCGTGCAGTAGTAGGGGGTATTTAGCTCTCGGTAAGAGACGGATGGTTCCGCCCAATTGTCCCCCTTCTCAACTGCGTGAGAAAGTCTCGCCTCCTGCAGGCGGCTGTTTTTCTCTTCTGTACCCAAAGAAGCATGGCCAGAAGAGCTTGACTCGGAATCGTCCTCCGACGAGTCCGAAGAGGATGACTCCTCCCCTCTCCCGGAGGGGCCCGCCTCCTCTCTTTGAAAAGGAGCAGATTTGTTAACTGTTAAATGGGAAGGGGTCACTATGACTCCCCCCACAGAATTGCCGGCATCCAGGCCGCCTTGTTTCACTTCCACATCTGGCGCCTGGTCAGATGTTTCACTAAGCGGCACCCTGTGGGAGGAGCCGTCTGAATTTGAGATCCTAGCTGTCTTTTTCGTTCTGGCCATCCTGCTCTGCATAGACACAGATACAGTCGGACTTTGTATAAAGGGCAAAGATGGGTCCGGAAAAGGGCAGGCGACACTCCTAGTCCTAGATTCAGCCGTCCCCGGTGACCTGCTGATCACTAACCTAGGTCGTGTCGTGTGCTTCCGTGGTGCCATTTCAGAAAATAAAAAGAAAATTAAGAGTAAGAGAACTGAGTTACCTGAACGAGTGACGGTTGATGAAGTTCTGAAAATCCTGTGCAGTCGGCTTGTCAGAATAGGCGGTAGGCAGAAAAGGTCCAAAATGTCAGAGCAAGTTCAGGGGTCCGAATGTTCTCAAAAAGTTCTCAAAGTGTGAAAATGACTCAAGACAACTCTCCCTTATATAGGCGAAGTGAGAAGGCGAAGGGTCACTTTCAGAATTCAAAATTTGGGCGGGAAAATCTCTCGTCCTTTCGCCGACTGACACCTGTAGCAGGCCGTCGCCTGTTACAGTGCGACACCTGTCACAGGAAACACGTGACCAATCACGTGCCACCTGTGAGGGGCAAATGATTAGGGGATTTCGCTCCCACCAATCGGAATGCGCCACGTGGACCAATCAGGTCCTGCCAAGTGTCCCCCAGTTGGAACTGTCAGGGCTTGCCACGTGGCACGCGCTTATTCGTCCACCTTGGACCTATTATGTCATGACATGTGGCATACTCCATGCCTAATGGAGAAACCGGCCACCCAGGCCCAACTTCCGAGGGAAGCCCAACCGGCCCTAGGTTAACCTAAACCTAGGATGGGCACGTTTTCCAAGGTTATAAATACCTCCCTTAATCCTCATTAAGGGGGAGAATAGAAACATTACGGAAAAAACACATTAATTACACACAGTAATAACCGGCTGATCTCGCTAACAAAGCAGATTACCTACATTAAACACTCTCACCTAGAGAGACCAAATCACTTTAATTTCCGCATTAATTACTCCTTAATCAGATACTAACTTGACCGTTGGAGGCGGAGCTCCCAGGAGTCTCCGTTATTTTGCAGGTACAGGCGTCCGGTTCCAGTCTCGGAATTGTAACTCTCCCGCAGGACATCAGAAAACCCCGAAACACATAATATATGACTTTTTCTTAAAGGGATGATTGTACTTGAGTAACATCCCCATCATCATTTAAGGAGTTATAAGGAGTTTGAAAGGTTAAATGATTTACAACGAGTTGAATAAGTTTCATTTTGAATGGTCTAAAGACATGATTAACATTTGAATGTTAAGATCTATTAGTTCTATTTATTTAAGTTGCTTTCATTATCAAATATTTTCCTTGTCTAGTAATAAATGTAGTCATTTGAAGTATAAATATTGTTGTAATTGGAATGATCAACTCAAACCTTCTCTTTTATTTTTTTGGTATGTAGTTACAAAAACGACTATTCCAAATACTTCCCGATGTTGACTGTTCATCCCCTTCTATTTGAATCCGAATAGTAATCAAATATAACAAGTGTAAATATTATTTAGTCTTATACGGAGTATTTATCAATCATGGAGTACATCAACTTATAATTTCATAATTTGAATAATAAAAGCAGGTGTACATACAAAGATGACAAGTGTTTAGGGTAAAAATACCCTTGACATGTGGACCAATGCCACTGTGACACGTGTCACTCAATGATAGAAGAGGAAAAACGAGCTTCAAAACCATAACCCTAGAAGCCGTAAGACGGTGGGAAGCCTATCTACTTAGGCTAAATAACCTAAAAAGCACATGTCCCAATGCACTATAAATACTGATCATTTACATCAGTTGGGATACAATCAATATCCTCCAAATGCAATGACTCCCAAAAATACTCTCCCTTCTCTACACTTTCTCTCTCTAAAAATACCTTTTTTTCAGGTCACTAATTTGATCGTCGGAGGTGAACCTTCGACACACCGGAGGTTCGTTGTTTTGTAGGTGGCCAGGCCGTTCGAGTATTGCATTGCAGATCTGTCTCTTGCAGGACGTACACACCCTCCTCTCGGGTACGTACAAAAAACCTCGAAACAACAAGTGCATGTAACAATTAGTTTTTACTAGTCTAAATTATTAAAACTTTGTACGTGCCGTTAATTCTTAAATCATATACAAAGTATGTATCATGCCACATGTGACATGCCATACACCTTACAAATAGTTTTTACTAGTCTAAATTTATACAAAATCATGTATTCATACATGAATGTCACTCTCGCCTCACCTTTCATATATTGTTAAATTCAACATAATTTTATTTAATTACGGACTATTACATCATCGTTTTTTCATTACTTTACTTGTTATACTTTTCACAAATGAAATTCACAAAATTTTCCGAGATTTCATTTGACAATTCTAATCAAAGATCTATTCCATACAATTAAAACGTTTACTAATAAAAATTTAGAGCGAGACATAAAAAGAGCTCCGTATTGCATTTAACAATTTTAATTACAAAAATAAAACAATAAATAAAAAAAAAGGGGCTATACAATTAAAGCGGTTACTAATAAAAATTAAGATAGGACTGAAGGAGTATTACCAATGATAATCTAGTAATCATCATAAGGACACGAAGATCATTTTAGACAATCAAAGAAATTGGATGAAATTAGAATAAAATAGTGAGATCGATGGCCAATTATGTCAATTAAGTAGGTGTCTAAATTTTTCAAAGAAAAGCACCTTGATTGAAGTGACAATCCAGTCAAAGGTCGGAGATATAAAAAACTATTTTTTTTTTCTTTTTTTAATAAATAAATAAACTATAGTATGTGAAAAGGCAAATCCAAAATAAATAAAAAATTATAAAAGCATATGTTTTTTATTTCTATTTTCATCACTCATTATCAGTATATTTAGTCAAAGAAACCCATCGAAAGAGGTCTTTGACTCTTAATATCAGCCGCTGAATAAGAAAGATAATCAATCGACGGTCTAAAATAAGTATGATGGACCCACATTTACTAAATTAATGTTTTTATAATGATATTATATGTACCCTCACGCGCGGTAGCACGCGTGCAAGGTATATTCTGATTGTAGACGAAAGTGTTAGTCGGCCCCAATTGAAGTAGTATGATCCTCTTCTAAAAGTGGGACCCACTTCGTGCTAAATTTCAAAATTTGTTTAAGATGTTTTACATAGTCTTTGGATTTTATGTACAACTCACTTGAGCATGACGCCATTGTGAATTTGAGACGGCTTGTAGTTATTCAAATCTTTAGTTACCTTCGGCATTAAAATTAATACTTCTACCGTGTTTTTAAAGCATCTTG
Source organism: Chenopodium quinoa (assembly GCF_001683475.1). Lineage (NCBI taxonomy): Eukaryota > Viridiplantae > Streptophyta > Magnoliopsida > Caryophyllales > Amaranthaceae > Chenopodium > Chenopodium quinoa. The sequence continues at coordinate 7,165,015 of NW_018742205.1, read as the reverse complement.
CTAACAAATGTTCTGGATAATGGGTAGATAACTACTTAATATATTACTTGAAATAATATTAAGTTTGAAATGCATGATAAAATTACGCATTGATTAATGTAATTAATGTTAATTTTACTTTAATATTTTCACTTTTAGTTCTCTTATTTTACGCTCTGAGAACGCTCGTTAGCTTTTGCCTTTTTAAAAATTGACTCTATATTTTTTAGTTGATTTTCACTTTGAATGTGCTCGGTATGACTATGGACTTATTATTCTCTTTAACTTATTATTGCCAAAATTAAATCAAGTTAGCGTAGACAAAAATTATTCAAGGCTTATTGAAATTGGACTTAGCACCTTATTTTAGGCCTTTTTATCATTCACTCTTGAAAGTATATTTTTAGTCCCACAACATTCACTCTCATCAATGTTACCATACATAACGTGATAAAGTGAATATGCTATTATGGGGCATGCAAGAAGGGATGAAGATAGTATCATCTTATTTCCTCCATCTCTTAATGTTTGTTTTATACTCCCTCTATCCCTATTTGTTTGCCCTATAGGCAAAATGTGCTTTATTAAGAAATGAACCAAAAGACTACAAGTAGATTAGGGTGTATATGTCTTTTTCACTTTTTTGAGTTTGTGCAAGTGGGTTTAGTGGTAAATGTGTGTAACTATATTAGTAAAAGGGGCAATCTTTAAGAGACATCTAAAATAAAGTATGAGGCAAAAAAATAAGAATAGAGGGAGTATAATGCATTCATTCCTCAACTTACACTTTTTTAAAAGACTTGTTTTAGATCCTAAGTTCCTACTAGGCAATGTTGAATGTTGATTGTGCCATTCATGAAAAATCTCAAACATATTCGAACACAGAATGACACAGTGTTGTACTTCATAAGCAATAAATAATTTAAGATACTCAAATAAACATGAAGTCGCTTTGGCCGAGTGGTTAAGGCGTGTGCCTGCTAAGTACATGGGGTTTCCCCGCGAGAGTTCGAATCTCTCAGGCGACGACATTTTTTTTCTCTTCTTCTGCTTTAACCAACTTTTGCAAATACAGTTGGGCCTTTTTTAACCTCGAGGACCATGTGGCCTTTTCAATTTACTTGTATAATCCAACTCTTTTGTTTGGGATTGTAGGTGCACACTGCAAACACAACTTGTTAAGACTCTTAGGTCTTAAGAGTAGGCTCGGTAAGATTGATCACTACTTGATATATCCAACCCAACAAGAAATCATTTGACTAGAGATCCAACCTACTTATAATTGACTCGACAATCATAGTGTCTAGTATAATAGTAATCATTTTTAATCCTGAAAGCCATATTGACGCTAGAGTTGAAACCAAAATCAACCCAAACATATCTTATCCTGGCACGACTCAATCCGTTTGGACACTGCTCAAACTCAATAGGTGATGGCTCGAAACCAATAAAAATGACCTAATTGCCACCTCTACGTTGGGAGTCATGATTATATGTCCCTACTTACATTGAATGTATTCCGTCCTGTATCCCTTTTAATTTTGAGACATAGTCAAGACACAAACCTAGGAGTCTAGAACACAGAGTACAATATTATTGCTGAACACAGATGATGGTGTTGGGGGTAAGATAAGAGATAATGAGACATAGTATGAGACAGGTGATCAGCTGATTGATTACAGTACGCTTCAATAGTTCATTAGCTTTTTCTCATAACCAAAAAAAAAAAAAAAAAAAAAAAAAAGAAAAGTTCATTACTCATTAGCTTCAAATCTGACTGGTTATATCACTCAAAAAGGGTCAAAAACATCATCAGTTAATACATTTAAGGTTCACAAATAATTGCTCCATATGCTTGCTAGTTGCTACTTTCAACCAAAAGGTGCTGCAATTGGTTAGTCATTCTTTAAAGCTTTCTCCACAAATCCAAAGTAATCAAGCTCATAACAACTATTGTCTTGTCTGATGACCACATTCATATAATGTAGTTACAAACATTTGGAACCCCAAACTCGTACAAGTCAAGACATTGATGTACCACTTTGGCTGAACCTTTCACTATGACAGATGTGGTCACTGTCATGGCAAGATACTATATTATTGACAGAAGAACTCGACGTGTATGTGCCTTGATATTTAAACCCACGGGGAGAAGATGTCACCCATCCCTTAATCAATTCACTTTGCTGGGCCTTGTTGATATGATTGGAAGGGTCATTAGCAACAGGATAACATTTCAACCCCAATAACATGAATACATCAGTACATATGTGAATATGTGATACGTCGACATACATATGTTAGACGTTAGACTATTAAACCTAACCCGAAGGTAACTTTACCAATCAATTTGAAATTATAAAACCAATTACAGTCTAAATTCTGCGGCAATCCACACCAAAAACTTGACTGCATCATTGGAAAACCAAAAAGAAACTGAACCGAAAAAACACTAGCATTAGTAGTTTGGATGTTTTCGTTGGCTCTGCCAATTTCAACCATGAAGTAAGATTACCAACAATTAATCGACCATAAATAGGCAGTGATATTAAACAGAAATATAGAGTCAAAAGCCTTGAATAAAAGAGCATTGAGCCTTAATAAAATTATGTCTGACATTTGGCTGCAGATAAAGCCTCAACACAAGAATATAGGAGTTTAATATGCAGAAGTTTTCAATGGTGGCCTTGTAGATTAAGAAGACACATAAAGTGACAACGAAAAAGCGATCATAATCTGCAGAAAGAATGCATTTCTTTCTCTGCTTTCTATCATGCTGGAACAGTATCATAATTTTTGCTCCCAAACTCAACCTAATTGTCAGAAATCAGAAAAGACTAAACAGCATAACTTTTGCTGCAAATGAGAAATTTTTTGGCTTTTGGGAAGAAGGGAAGCCGTGTGGTTGGCCAAAATGAAGGCAGAGGAGATAGGCAATCACAAACCATGCTAGCATATGGAGGCAGAGATGGGTTAAGTGGCGCTGTGGTGGTACTATTGGTGAAGAAGCAACGGCGCAAAAGGCAACTCTTGAATTTTGAGGAAGATCCTCAGCTATTCGGCTTGTAGTATCATAATTTCCATGTTGTACTCAGCAATGCAAGCAGGTTCATATCAATATTGTGTCATATATCTTAATGTATTCTCGACTAAGTCCTAGTTATAAGAAAGCGGTGTCTAACCCAAATACCCAATGCTTAACCAACTGGGCAGTGGCCAATTTCTATAGTAGGTCAGTATCAAATGTGGCACACTTGTACCAAACCCCGTTCTCGGACACTCAGGAATTTAACCATCAAACACTAACCCTACCCAAAGGTGATGCAAAGCAATACTCCATTCAGTAATTTTGCAATATTCATCAACCTCAGAAGTCAAATGCAATGTCAATCTTTTCCAGAAAACCTGCCTCAATCTTCCATTAAAATCCTCACTTTAAGTTCATGTTTCCAATTAATTAGCAACAACGATTATCAAAGGATACAAATCATACGATCAATGGAAAAACCATAGTTTAAAAATCATGTATAGCATACATTTCAGATTAAAAAATAAAAACAAAAATCAACAGTCTTTAAGATATTAAAGAATTGAGCTTAAACCCTACTCGAAAATGGTACATTGAAACTTCTCATATACATCACACACTACTCCAAATTCACCAACAATTTAAAGAACAGCATCAAATCATAATCAAACACTAATGAGGATACTACATTGAATTTACAACTAAATTCCAAAAATTATCAAGAAACTCAGAAATCCCACATTCATCAAAATCTAAAAACTTGAGCAAAGGATAACGAAATAAAGATACCAACATTGCAGCAAGCAAAGCGACACACAAACTTTTAACTGGTTGCAATTTGACGCCACTTTTCTGGGAAGAAATTGACGGAATTTTGAACTTCTTTGGCACTACTTGACTGAAAAATCGGAGGAATTTGGATTTAATAGAGGATTTCTGGGAATAATTTTGGGTATTTTTGAACTTCTTTGGTAGTAATTTACTGAAAAATCGGAGAAATTTGTGTTTAATTTTAGGGTTTGTTGAAGAAAAAGATTGATAATCTGAGCAGAGGAAGAGATGGAAATTTGGGAATTTAAGATTAAGGAGGAGAGAAAAAGGAGATTTGTGTGAGTTAAAATTAAGGTTGAAATTCAGAAGAAAATTTTTGGTTTTAATTTTTAATTTCCATGGAATTTTTTGTTGATGAATTTGGTTTTGAGTTTGCAGTTGTTGCATTGTTGCAGTTTCAACAGTTGAGTGAAGTGCGTTGCAAAAATGCATACTTGCAATATTATGCTAACGTTCAGTAGATGGGTAAAAATTCCAAAAAAAAAAAAAAAAAAAAAATACAAATTTTTATTTTTATTTTGTGCATTCATAAGTGTGTTACTCATAGCGCAAGTACTTGGTACTCCGTATACAAATTGGTGTAAGAGTAAGAACGAAAAAAAAGCATCCACATTGGCTCGATTTTTTTTATCAATTGATCACCTCTACTCTGTAACAATTGAGTAATTATTATTTAAATAATAAAGCACTTTAAAAATAAGCTCATTCACTATTATCAATTGTTTCCTAAATAATAAAAAACACCCTAAATCATACAAGTACCACATAACGTGTAAAAAAAAAAATCAACACCTTAAATCATACTACTATCGTTCATCAGAATCATCATCACTAACATCATCAGAATCATCGCTACTATTGTCATCGGAACACCACTAACGTCATTAGAATCATCACTACTATTGTCATCAGAATGTCACTAACGACATTAGAATCATCACTAACGTCATCAGAATCATCATCACTATCGTCATCAGAATCATCACTAACATCATCAGAATCATCATCACTATCGTCGTCAGAATCATCACTAGCGTCGAGTTGAGACAAGTCAAACCGGCAGAATGGGCAAACATAATTTGTATGGAGCCATCTAAGTACACAAGTCTCATGAAACACATGTTTGCAAGGCAACCTCACAAGAGACTTTGTTATAGTACCAACATCAGTAGCAACATTATCATCGACCTTTAGACTTTCATTGTCACCTTCCTTGATCTCCATTATTTTTAAACTTTGTAGACATATAACACACTCCCTTTCCAAGAGCTCGCCATTATTATCATCCTCATGATGAATATCAACCCTTTCCAACCCGTTGATTAATGGTATTTCCTCCTCCTCAACATCGTTTCCATCCGCAATCCACTCCTCGAACTCCTCTTCATTGCAAACTCGCTCAGGACCCAAACGAACCATCCCATGATTCAGAAGTTCAACCACATATATGCCATCGGTTAGTTCCATGCTCGTAGCTAAGTTCCATAACTTTTCGCGTATGTCATTCAACTTTTTCATCACTTGGCTCTTAGGCACGTGTTTATTAGAGACAAACAAATTGTAGGAGAGAGATGCTCTACATGAAGAGCAAAAAGGGTTGTATGTATGACCGTTATTAGGTATTATAGGTATTTTTCTCTTACTCACCAATCGTCGACCGTTTGTACGATAACAAATCATGGGTTCATGACAATAATCAAAGATGAGAATAGCTTCGATGATAATTTTGGAGGGTATGGTATCATTATCATGGTTATTATGGTCACAAGAAATCTTAATGCCATACTTATGGAGCAATTCGAACGACTTATCGACTACTCCTTCCATTATTGATGTTGAATTACGATCAATAATGTTCGATCTCTTTTCTTTTCTTTTTTTTTTTTTTTTTTTTTTTTTTTTTTGCTTTTTGGAATTTGAGAGTTGTACTTCTATTTGTATCTTGTTAAGGGGATTAGAGAAGAGCTTATTTATATAGTAAAAAGGTGAGAATATTGGCTAGCAAGTTAGGAGGAAGTTTATCTTACAAAAAAAAAATTATTACCAAATTTATGATAGATCTTGGTTTCCTAATTATTAGGATGAGATAAGATATCATGCATGATATTGTTTACTAGTCGGTTGAAATATCAGTACGATTCAGTAAATTTATAAGCCTTGATCAACTTATTTTTGTAAATTTCTTGAATCAAAAGCCTCAATTTTATTTTGTGAATTTCTTGAACCGAAAGGCAAGGCAAGAGAGTAATTAAGTTTCTCCAGTAACGGAAAACATTAGAGGGGCCTGAATTTAAATATTTAACCTCTTGCTCAAAACTAATCCCTATATCCCAATATTTTATAAGTAAATATAGGTTACTTTAGTTCATTAACAAAATTAATTACAATAATTTACGGGGGGCTGAGCCCCGAATGGTCCCGGTGGAGGTTTCCCTCTAAGTTTCCTGTTAATAAAAAAATGAGTAATTAAGTTTATCTTATTTTTTTTTGAGGATAATTAAGTTTATCTTACTTGCATATGGAATCAAAAATAAGAAAACAAATAGATTTCTAGTAGAGGTGATCATTGGGCGGGCCGGGCCGGGCTGAAGCTAAAAAATTTGCACATGTCTCAGAGCAGGCCGGGCCAAGCTTCGGGCCGAATTTTTTGTGCTCAAACCCGCCCAAAATGGTCGGGCCGGGCCTAAAAAATCAACTAAATATGCAAAAAAAGCATTCCCAAACCCGCCAAAAAAAAAAAAAAATTCGCGTCGGCCGAACCCGATTTTGGGCCAAAAAATCCACCTAAAATCGGGTCGGGCCGGCCAACTTTGATCACCTCTAATTTATAGCTTTATACCCTTAAAAGTTAAAAAAAAACCGAGGTTTATAATAAACCCTCTTTCTTAACAAAGATTTTAGATATATTTTGTTTTGAGGAAAAGATTTTAAATATATTTTACAACCTACCTAATTTAGGCTTTTTAGCATATCACTCTATAGTTTAGACTTAAAATTAACTAAAATATGTAATTGGGATTGAGAGGTAATCTTGCATTGATTTTAAAATTAAAATCCAGACAAATCTAACAAGATTTCAATTAATTACTTTTACTCTCTTCATTATGTTAGTATTACACTTTTATTGTACAACCTTTTTTTAAGTATTATACGTCCTTTATATTTTAACCGTCCTTCATTAAATACGAAGTATTAATTTTCTATATCCTCTCACAATCATCACTCAAAATCCACTACTACTTCTTGTTAGTTGTTTTCCTTTCACATTTCTCACATTTTTTTAATAAAATATTAACATTACTATCTTTACATATAACCAGGGTGGCCTACGCGCGCATTGCGTGGAGGGGCTAGTTCTTACGAATAAGTTATATTGGCGTGTGTTTACATCTTTGAATTGGGTTGTAGTTTTAGTAAGTACTATTTGGTTTGCTTATGTGGTGGCTTTGTATAAGGGATTGAAAGCCACCAAAGTCTTTTATGACAATTATATTTCAAAACCTTCTAAAGTTTGACAGTGTTATTCCTAAATTATTATTAAATAATATTTAACTAGCTAATTTGCATCATTTCATATCACACTATTATCCCTTCATATATTAAGGGGCAATAGTTAGTACAATTTAGAACACTTAATTGATTTGCATGTTTGAAAAATACTTAGTAATTCGTATAATATTTCTAGCGCGTTTTTTTACATATGATTTTTTTGTGAACTTAGGTCATGCGGAGTAATAATATGTGAAATGTTACAGCTAAAACTTAATAATGTAAGCAATAACCACTTAGTTGCATTTTTCCTCTTAAATTCCTTCATTTTTTTTTTCTCCCATAATTAATACCAATTTTTTTTTTCCATCATCGATTTCCCTTTTTAGGATTTTTTTTTTATCTTGATAACATTTGCTCAAATATCACTATTTAATATGAATCCCATTCATAATTCCATAATGTTGTTTATGTGCTATCTAACAATGTAAATTTCAAAACCTAATCAACCTTAACCAAAAAAAAAAAAAAATGAATTATGAAGTATATAAAGCATTAGAAGTTTTTTTATTTTTTATTTTTTTTTAGGGAAGAAAAAAATATTGAATTAATTGATGATATGTTTTATTAAAAGAAAATATTAAATACATTAATGAGGTAAATACATTAATGAGGTTAAAAATATAAATACACATATTTGTACACATTTTTATACATATTTGTTGAGGGTATAGTTGGTAGCACACTATTCATAAGAGTTATCTTACACTTTTATAACGTATATATATAGGGATACCCCATATATTCTCAAGTACCCTACTTACATCTTTCTCTTGTAACGGAGATAGTATGCTACATAGTACATGCCAACATAACATGCATAATGTATTGTATAATCTTTGGACCTAACCAATTGGCTGTTGGTGCAGTGGAGATTGGGGCTGCATTTGGTAAGGGAGACCGCATGTTCGATCCCCTGTAACAACAATTGAAAGGGGACTAGAAACTAACCACTCAGAATTGAACCTTGAATCCAGATTAGTCCAAAGAATAAACTGGGTGGAATCCTTAAAAAAAAAAAACAACAAAATCTTTGGACCCAAATATTTGACCACAAGCTCAAGTAAGCTGTACAAGTAGCAACACACAAAAAAAGGTTTGAAAACAACTAGGCCCAGCCCAACCCTAAAAAGCCCTGAATAATTTTGGCATAATAAAACCGCAATCAAAATTAGGGTTTTGAAGGAGATCCTTTTACACTGCTGCTTGAGTCTTATTTCGCCTCTGTTTCATCTTCCTCGCTTCTTCAATCTCAAGCGCAGCCATGGTTAGTTCTTCATCTCTTTCCCTCTCCTCACCCTAATTTTTCTGCAAATTTCTATCACCTTATCATTTTCCATTTACTTTCATTGCTGATTTTCTGGTTTTGATTTTTTTTTTCAGATTATCCCAGAGAAGAATCGTAAGGAGATCTGCAAGTACCTCTTTCAAGGTATGTGTTATTATCCTTCTTAAATTTTGTATGGAATTTTATCTAAATTATTCTGTCAATTTGATTTAATTTTAGTCCTGTTATTGCTTAATTTTCTATTAATTTGTATGCTTGTATGTGTTTATAGCTTAATTTTACTTGATTATTTTGTTGTTAATTATTGTTTCTCCGAAAATTTGATGATTATGTATTTAATTGGGATTTGGTTGTAAATGAACTTTGTTCAGGAAATGTGCATATAATTGTTAATTGGCTATAGAATATTTATGTTGCAGTTTGGGTTTAATTTGTATGAATTTGAGCTTAATTGGATTAACTAATAGCAGTTTCGAGATTGAATTTTGTTGCTAGTTGTTTATATACTTGCTTATTGACTTTCTTGGTGGTGTGAATTTTTGGGATACATTTAGGAGTTAATTTCACTATACCCCTAATTGATTTTTGATGCCAATTATGGAGATTTGTGTAATGTAAGAGTTAGAATGGCGATTTCTGTTTCAAAATTAGTGTTATACAAAGTATTATGTGCAAATGATGCTTGATGGTATACATGCCTTGTTGAAATTGCCGCCTTGTAAATTCAGAGGGTGTATGCTTTGCTAAGAAGGACTATAATCTTGCAAAACACCCCGACATCGATGTGCCAAATCTGCAAGTGATTAAGCTCATGCAGAGCTTTAAGTCAAAGGAGTATGTCCGTGAGACCTTTGCCTGGATGCATTACTACTGGTACTTGACAAATGACGGTATTGAGTTCTTGAGGACTTACCTCAACTTGCCATCAGAAATTGTTCCTGCTACCTTGAAGAAGCAGACCAAGCCTGCCGGTCGTCCCATGGGTCCTGGTGGTGATCGCCCACGGTATGATATTACTCGTTGCTTTTCTGTATTATGCCCTTTGCGGGAAAAGGTTTTCATGTTTGATGTGAGTTTTTTTTTTAAGTTAATGGCTTGCTGTCTGTTTTACAGTGGACCACCCAGGTTTGAAGGAGACCGACCAAGATTTGGTGACCGTGAGGGATACCGTTCAGGTCCCCGTGGTCCACCCGGTGAGTTTGGTGGTGAGAAGGGTGGAGCTCCAGCCGATTACCAGCCTTCATTTAGTGTAAGTGTTTTGAAAATATGAAATTGCCTAGCCTTTGGTTGTACTAGATCTACAAGTATTGAATTAGTTTATACTATCTACTACCTCCGTTTCATATTTTTGCTACTTTGGAATATTTTATATCTCACAAATAATACCCAAAGTTGCAAAAAATATGAAACGGAGGTAGTATATTATTTTTGGACCATATGAAGATTAATTATATTGAGTTCAAAATGAAGAGTATATATGATTGGTTTTTACCTCAATGCTCTGACTTGCTGATGCGTCCCTTGCGTAAACCACAAGGAGAAAGAGCTCCCCACATGAAAGAAGGATGAAATGTTGTGAAATTAACAATTGTCATGTGCGGTATACCGAGTATGTTTGTATGATGGATTGAAAGTGTATGCTTCCTTTAAGCTGAACATATTTTGTAGTCCAGAGGATAGCTCTACAAGACATCTGTTTATATTGTCATACTTAACTTCAATCCTTCATGAAACTGTAGCTTGCATTCTTTATACTGTTAGGAAGTTTTCTCTCTAGGTTTAGTTCCATTTTTTTAAATTATGTGTTAAGCCTGACTACACTGACCATCTACTATCGTTGTATATTGACTTGCTTGTATCTGAATCTGCAGGGTGGCAGGAGGCCTGGCTTTGGTCGTGGAGCTGGAGGATTTGGTGGCGGTGCACCTGGTGCTCCCGGTGCTTCAGGTTCTTTTGCTTAGGATCAGGACTAGGCTTACGTATGGCACCCAGGCTGGATTGTTTTAGTGGTTTCTTTATTAGGCTATAAGAGTACAATTTCAAGCGCTTTTAGTGGGCGTGGCCTTTGTTTTGTATCCTTGTCTTTATTTTCAGTGTAACTACAACAAGAGCTAGTAGTAATATTGACTATTGGCATTTGTTTTTTGATTGAAATACCCAAACCCTTCTTCCTACTAAAACAGACTCTATTGCTGTTCAGATCACTGTCTTAAATTTGTTCTAATGCATTGCCTTGTGTTGCGCTCTTACCAAAGAAGTTACTAGTGAACTGTCATGATGGACTAATAGAAAGTATGGGTATGCAATGAACTGGATTGAAAGAAAATGAATCCGTTGCCATCCCTAATCTTGATACATATATAAGCTCTTGGTGGAATGAATGTTTTATTTGGAATGCATTGGTTATGTATTTAACCCACAACCTAAACACGGACCTTGAGATTTGAGCATTTGACCACCCTCAACCAGTCACCCATGCTTAAGCACCTGATGAACTAGCTTGTTGGACGATCTTGTAAACGAAATGAAAATTCTAGGAAATCAGAAATACTTTGTACAGTAATATCTTCCACGTCTTTTATACAGGTCTTAAATTTCGAAAATAGATGATTATGGGTTTATGGCCAATCTCAACTTCGTTGTACTTTCAAACTAAAAAATTATGGCAATTGAGTAAACACACTTATTTTGAAAATACAGTACAGTATAAACAAAAGTGATGCTATGATGCTATCCCAATGCGCGTAATGTCTTTATTAAAAACAAAATCATTTTACAGACTACTTCGTATTAGAAAGTTCATCAAAAAATAGATGGCCATTAGTTAAAGGGACAAAGAACGCTGATTTATTGCAGCCATAAACTTTAGCTACAAATTTGCTAAAACATGATCACCATGTTTAACCTCTTAAGAGTCTTTATTTATATTTTTCAATTTAAACTTTAACAGTTCTAGATTTGCACAAGCCAAAGCTTCTTCACATAATTTAAACACAATCTCAGAAATTCAGCGAAATTGAACAATTTAGCAACGAATAAAGAGCAGGATCCGCCTAATCCAGGGCATTTAGTCAAGTGGGATGAAAGTACATGGGTAAGGTTTAGAAAGACAAGGAAATCAAAGAGTTGTGTAAATCTCGCCTTCAAAAGACCAACAAGTTTCAGAAATCAGAATGGCAGATTGGAGGCAGAGAGGCAAATAAAAACAACATACATAACCAAAAGATTTTTACTTACTACTCCGTATTGATTATTGAACTTGACCAAGTTACAGACAGTGCAACACAACCAAGTTCGACATTGACACCAAAAAGAGATCGATAGACAGTCAATACTCTCAAGTATTTAATCTCGAAGTCTAGACTGATGCCAATTCAAGTCTCTTAAGAATTAAGATCAGCTGCTGCTGTTATGGATGTTGTGCATGCACATCTGCTGCAAATGAAATCTTAGAATATTGCTATGAGTCCGAGTTTCAACATCATATCCTGTGAATCCTTGCAGAGAGTAGCAGCAAAGGTGATCGGGCGGTCCTTAAGACTGAAGCCATAGGTCAGCCGCATAGTTTCAAACAGCAGCATCACAATTGACAAGGTCCCTTGACTGACTTCCTGAACTCCATAATTCCGTTTATTATGCAGGTACCATTTAATTTACTTTGTCCTAATTAAGAAATACACTAGACTTACTAAAATGCTAAATGATCAAGTTACATAACAAATTAAGTATGTACGTAGGTACCTTTGAAATTTATAATTAATTAATTAAAGAAATTTAATTTTTAAGAGTTTTAAGTTTTTTGTTTTTTTTTTTGACAAAGGTTAAAAACATCAAACCAAAATTAAATTACACATTACTATTAAAGCAAATTAAATGAGTTGCTGCTTCTCCTGCAGTATGGTGAGCCATGTGCACGCGTTGTCTATCTGCCTTGTAAATACCGCATTGATGAAAGGACGAACCTTGGTGTTGAATCTTTCTTAAAAGTCACAGGATATTGATGTCGCCACCTCCATCACCTCGTAATAAAGTGACAAGATTACAAGAATTTGAATATACCAAAAGCGAATGGATATTAGCATTTACAGTTGAGTATATAGTATATGACAATTTATTTTGTGTAGTGATTGTTAAATAAAATTGATGTTATTATTAAGAAATAGTAGGTATAAGGTATGCATTGATGATTAAAATGACCTTCACGTAGTCACACGCTTGAGTATAAATGTTAAGATCATTGAAATAACTTTGTGACACGCACTATAAGTGCGTTTCTATCTATTTCACTAAGATTTTCTTTAATTATTAGTGATTGTATTTCTTGCAAGTCTTTGAGGTAGTTTGTATTAATTGTTGATTAGTACGCAAACTAGGGTAAATTCTATCGTAACTAGAATAAAACAATCAAGAGTGGTTTTAAACTCGAGATATGTTACATATCAACATGGTAGACTAGTAGAATAACTCAAAAATAGGGATATCGTTCTTAGCGAATATGCTAATTAAATACAGATTAATTACCCCCAAGAAAAGTACAGAGTAATTATTGGTTAGCTAGAGCAACTAACTCCAATGGTAAACTGATAAGTAAATTAGTTTGTTATGGCATATAATCTTTGTAACTAGTTTGTATCCCAATGGTTAGTTATTAGCTTGTAATTTATCTAAGCCATAATTTCTTAATTAGCTTAAAAATTTAATTTTATATATTAATATATCATCAAGCTCTCTTTTTAGCAAGTTTTTACACAAACAAATTAGCTCGACCAAGCTAATTAATTTCATTTTTTAGCTCTAATGATCAAGCTATTAGCCAGGAAATTAAATTTTCCAAATTACAAACAAGTCTCTAGCTATAACGATTGGAGATACTTTAGCTGAGGAATAATTTAATTGTGTGACCAAGTTTATGGTTTACTATCATTTAAGAAGAAGCTACTCTTGTAAATCTACCTTTTGAAATTTGATGGGATACCTTTGTTTCAAATTATTTTAACGACTTGACATAAAATGTGATGAGAAAATGTCTAATCGTTGCAAATAATTTGAAACGGAGGTAGTATTAGTGATAGTAGATTAAGCAGTGGTGGGAGCCCCAGTTAATCTTCAAAATAAACAAAAATCGTTTATCTAGTGACAATACTGTATAATAAATCAACAAAATATCACAGTCAGCATGACATTTTCGTAAATAAATCAACATTTATGTAGGCCGTATTTAATAAAAGTTGTTAACTTATACAGAAATGCCACTAGATAATACTTTTTGTTTATCATGAAGATCAACTTGTATATGCTCAATAAATTGAGTGATTTCTTGTACGTTTTTTTTTTAAGACTTCTTAATGGATGACCTAAGATGTCAATCAAACTAGCTTAGGATTATAAATTTTATAAATCACATATTCTTCCAATCCATCTCTTATTAATTATTCCCCATGCATAACTTGTTCCATTTCTGTAATGGCATGTTACTTTCTCTCTACTTAATTATGGCAAGTTACTTTCTCTCTACTTTATTTTAGGTCTTTCAACCAATCTTCACTTTCTTTGAAGTTGTTCATTTGTTCATGGGGAAAGAATTAAGACATAACATCCAATTCAATTCGGTATACACCTGATCCAAAAATTTGATAAACTAAATTAGTTGACATCTATCGTCATAATAAACCGTGGCTATAGATAGGACATAAGAGTGACTAATAGTACTAGCATTCTGCCTTCATTAACGTGTACGGGTATCAGATGATCAACTAAGAAATAATTAATGTAGGTCGCACATTTTTATTAAGAAAACTACGTTACTCTATATGAAATGCTTTAAAACGTAAGGTCATTGTCATTGATGCTCCGTGGTATGATTATGTACTGAGATTACTAACTTGGTCAATTAAATGATTCATTTAGCTGGTAGATATGAATTAATAAGAGGTGGTCCATAATATATTTTATTTATTAATGAACGTTCATTTAATTTTTGGACATGAATTACGTGTCCAATTTTGCCTTTTTCACTCGAATTGTATTTATATCAACACGAAAGAATACTTTCCAGTAGCTCCTTGGGTACTTTTCATAGTACTTCTTTCATTTCTGTTTAGCTTGTATTTATTCACCCGATTTTATTTATTTTATATTTTTTGGACTAATTTAAATTTGTTAAAAGTGAAAACTTATACACTGTAGAATTATTCTAAGGAAAAAGCTAACGAACTTCTCGAGAGTATTGGATAAGATAATTAAAAGTAGAATATTAAATTATTTAAAATGAATATTAATTACACCGATTGTCATGTCATTTTAGCATGCATTCCCAAATTAATACTATTTTAGAAAATATTATAAATGCTTATCTAACGCCTCGGGAACGTTCGTTAGCAATATCCTTATTCTAATTGTACGTATACTGTATTAAACTTAGAAACACTAATCAATTAATCCTTACACAAACTTATTTTTCCCTAGTTTATCTTATTTAAAGTTGCAATAATTTATCACGGAATACGAAATAGCTCTTATTTAAATTTATTTTTCCTGAAATAAGTGGAAATAAGAACATTGAAATACTTTTTTTAACACTATTCACATATGAATCTTGCTAATAAACGCCCCGAAGCGTTAGATAAGGGATTAATATATTACTTAAAATAATATTAAGTTCGGAATGCATGACAAAATCACGCATCGATCGGGTGTAATTAATGTTAATTTTACTATAATATTTCCACATTTAGTTCTCTTATCTAACGCCCCCGAGCGCTCATTAGCTTTTGCCTTCACATATTTTACTGTAATATCTTTGAATTTTAATGGTTTATATTTAAGAAAAAAACATATATTTGCCTTTAATGCATGGTTACTCTTCATAATTTTATAATTATAATTAAATTGTTGATAACTAAAGATATCAATAGTTGAAGTCTGGAACTAATATAAAAAGTAGATTTATTTATTATAATATGTAAAAATAGATACAAGTACACTATTTATTTAATTTGGCACTTGATCTTTCTCCTCCGAACAATTGTGAAACCTTGCATCGGCCACACCCATGCTGAATGCTACATTGCCTACATACTATCCAAGCTATAATTAAGTTGAAGTTTTTTGGCATATGAGAAGAAGACACATACATCCATTAATGAAGATGGTGAGATGCATCAAAATCTATGTCTTAAACTTGAGGGTTTTGGAGTTTTATATGTCTAGTATGGGTCATTCATAAGTACACCTCTAAAAATTTAAAATTGACTAAACATGATATCCAATCTGAATTACCCGATCTCAACGTATGTGGCTCTAAATTTAATCCAACTATTATTTGATTAATACAAGTGTATCATAATAGTATAATTAATTTAATAGTTTATCACACGATTAAGAGAATGAGTTTACATCAAACTTGAATGTGACTCAAATGGACAAAAATAAAATAAACTTATCGCTAAAAATTTAGAATTACAAGTTTGCTCCAAATTGGTGTCGAATGACTCATTTGCCATCATAAGAAATTTTAAGAGATAGAATTATTAAATAATTTTTTCTTGAAACAAAAACTATTGAATGATTTTGTTCCTGCAGGTCCATATAATCTCTAAATAAATCAAATTTTGATAGTCGCGTGATAAAATCCTAATTATTACCCATGTGCAACAAATAATTCATTTTAATAACTTGTATAATTTTATAATAAATGTATATAGGTCCTATTTTAATTTGCTCACCTTACATTCATTTATTTCCAGAAAATAAATTCAGATAAAGTTTGATAATTTGAGGAAAAAAGTTCAAAAACTCTTCGGATAATAGAATGAGGTTGTAAAAAAGTTTCACCAATAATGTGGTCGTCTAACAACTATATATAATGTCTTAAATCTTTTGAGGCTAACATGCTAATTTCAGTTGATAATCAGTAACAACTTGGACTTCTTTGTCATCACGTGACTAGGTTAATTAGTTCAAACTTGGATTGTGTCAATTGAACCAATCAAGTCTAAAGTACACTTTATAAGATAGTAAACAATATCAAAGTACAATCAAAATTGAGTAGTAGCAATTGCTAGCGGTAAAATCTACTCGTTCTCATCAATATTACCTCCCCTCAATTGGAACAAATTGCACATCTATCTTGAGCCCTGTCTAAGTCCTTGACGGACAAGATTTTCAAGATCATGCAATAATTACTCGTAATGGCAGTTATCGATGAAATAAACATTTTCTAATCTTCGAGTCGACTAGATTGATCTAACTGTCAAAGCCAGCCCATTGGTGAGGCTAATTGGCTATATGCATGCAAGTGTGCAACAAAATTCTGTTCTTGAATGACATGACTACTAAATTGATTTATAATTTTATTTTTAAAATTATCAGTGTCAAACTACAGATCTACTTTTGTATCCTATATATTCTACAATATACACTAAAAATCCTACAAATGAATATAAAATCATAAAGATCAAAATTTAATAGAGATAAATTGGTGACCACTAGTTTAAACCATATTTCTGTGGGCCAAAAGATGTCAAGTATGTGACAAACTCACAGAAAACTTGCATATTCCAAAGTTGTCAATTGTATCTCCAACTGCCAAATTCAATTATCTCAACAGCTTGGACATGGACCCACTACTATCTAATTACTCCACTAATGTGTATTTAATCAATTATTGTTAGTAGCTCTAACTTAATTAATAACACATCCCAAAAATGAGTAAAACGGAAGAAGTATACTTTGCCTATATATAAAAGTTGTTGAAAAGCTGTATACTCTAATTTTTACGTTTAAGATCAAAATTGTGTAGAATATGCGTGTTGCAATGCTAATTGCTTGTTATGTGTTTGAATTTCAAGTAGGTACAACGCACCCCTTACACCTACAAAGAGTTATATATTGGTTTGTGGTATATTGATTGACTTCCTGTGTTTTCACATAAATATTTCGTACATCATTCAGTATTGAACATAAATTTTTCACTATAAAATTCCCTTTAATATTAAAAACATACTAAAACATAATAATATGAAACTCTTTTAAAATGCGAATTAAAGAACATATACTTCGTATATTTTACGAATACATAATTGTAAACATAAACATGGAAAAAATAATTCATAATATAGAGAAACATTTAGAGATAAAGTGAACATATACTTTAATCAAATGCCTATTGCAAAACTATTCCTTTAGAATATATGAAAAGCCATTATTGTACTTGTACATAATAGAGTGCTTCTCTCACCAGTCACTATCTCACCCAACCCATCTGTATCTATGAAAAGGTTAGTTTTTCAAATGTTCACTTCGAAGTTAAAAGACTAACAAATTGCGTAATTTAATGTATTTTTACCCTCTAATGTGACAACATAACCAAATTATTTAAATAATGGGATACGTTGAGAAAACTACACAAGAAAGAGAAAAATTTATGAATTTTCGTCGGTAAACAAAAATTTGAATATGAATCTCTATATATATAATGGACCCAAATGCAAATATCCAAAACGAGTCAGTTATAACTCTATTAAAGTTTTTTGTGATCGTAATATGTCGGGATGATTCTCTTCTATTATTGAACCATCACATTACCGGATTGTAATTGAAGAGAACTATAATATCTATTTTCAAAAACACCTCTCCAATTATTCTCTCAATAACCTAACAAGAGAATTCTGATTGAGTCATCGACCTACAAAATAAAACTACTATATGAAGTATAGTTATACATACCAATTATTGTACTCCAATCCATACATTGTTTCATGTATTACAACTTTCCATTTTATGTACAAAACAAATTTAGTGTTGCTTATATCAAGCATCCAAAATTCTCAAGGAGTAACAAAGCTAAAAAAAAATAAAACACAAAAGGAAATGAAACACCAAATAGAAGATGAAAGATGATAGTCAAAAGAAGGAAAATGGTTGTACCTTCCAAAATGGCATCTCAACAAAAAAAAGACTGGTGTAATTGATCAATTTGACTTAGCTATCTTAGCTAAGCTTCTCCCTCTTTTTGTAATACATAACAATCTAACTTTCTTTTTACAGGACCACTAATTTTTTCCACCAATACACAAAACATAAACAAAAAAAAATCACAATTAATACTAACTCAACTCCCACCACTCACCTCAACCACCACGTGGTCCTGTCTGTCACTGCTATCGCCACCGTCACGTGGCGGTGGCGCTGGTAGGCCACCCCCTTCGTTTATTATGTCCCCTCCTGCTGCCTTCGACGTAGAGCCAATAGTCTCTAGTAACGAGTGGCGGCAGTTGGGGCACGACGAGTGGGACCCAAGCCACGTGTCAATACACGACACGTGGAACTTATGGTTACACTTAGGGAGCACTCTCACTTTATCCCCATCAATAAACTCCCCTAGACAAATGGGGCACTCTGTGTCATCGCTTGGATCCATACTCATGTTTGATGACCCTCCTTTATTCCCGTCTGCCCCATAGACGGCAACAGGTATTTTCTTTAACGCGCTTTTTTTAAGCCCAGTGGCTGACATCCGTGCGGCAGCCTGTTCCGCGGTCTCCATCCCGAACCGTGGCCCACACCTTAAAACACACCGTACCATAGAGTTCAACCCTAAAGCACATATCAAAGCACACAACAAAGCAGCCAAGATGATCACCATGTTGGTGTCAAAGTTAGCTTGAGTCAGCTGAGTATCCATATTCGATGGTGCTCCCGTCCGGTTATTCGTCGTAGTCGGTGCCGCTACTGCCATCTCCGACAACTTCCGGTGCATCATCATAGCCATATTTAACAAGAGAGAACTTAACAAGGAGAGAAATGGATAAGCTAAGCTAAGCTAAGCAAAGGGAGATAACAATAGAGGTGTAATATAAAAAAGGCCAAAAAAAAAGGGGTTGTATGTGTATTTGTAAGGTAGTATAGTTGAAAGGTTGGTTAATTGTTATCCAAATTGGGGACCAAGAGGCTAGTTTTTGTAGGTATGATTAGATGATTCCCTTAAAATTTGGGGTAGTAGTTCTATTTTCTCTAGAAAGTGAAAATTCTTGAAAAAAATTATAGGAGGAATAATTTAAATTTATAGTATGAGATTTTTTGGTTTACCTACGTTTGTTTGTTTTGATGTCAAGTGGTACGGTTATACTTGTGGTTACTAGAATATTTAAAAGTTGATGAAAGCTAGAATGCTACCAATATTAATTAATTATTGTGAGTAGTAGACAATTGATTTTCTATCTAAAAAACAATTATGATGTATTCAAATTGGAGTATAAAACAGTAGTCCTTTAGGCTGTATATAAGCATTAAATGCATTTCAATAGTTACGCGACGTCTGAAATATGATGACAACACGTATATATTAGTCGGTGTTAATAATACGGAGGATTAATTTTTTCTTTATTTCTATTTTCTTATACATCGTAGTAAGGGATGCTTATACAGAGTGATTTGAGTATTAATCTTTTCTTTATTTCTATTTTCTTATAAAAATTCTATGGTAGTCATCCTTAGAATGACTACCATAATACTTAATTTTTTATTGACTGATATTTGATTTATTTTTATGTTAAAATTAATTATAAATGTTTTTTCTTTTAAAATCAACCATAGAATCATTGATTACTCTTTTTTAATTAAAACAATGGATGTCAATTAATTTTTTATTTTTAACAAAACAATTTATTTATCAAGATGATGAAATTAGTAAAAGACACAAGTAGAGTGTGACCTCCTTTATGCTGGGAAAAGGGCGGGTTAGATGGGGTAATATTACCAAACTTTTGGTCCCTCTTTGTTTTTGTGGAGAAGGTGTGGAGTGATTTAAGCAGTTGAGGACATATGAAGGACGGACTATGCAAGAATAAAGTGAACGTGTGATACAATTTTATTATTTTAATTAAAGCGATACAGTTTAAAGGTTTAGACAATAACAAGTGTATAGGCGTTGATTCTTGTTAGCAAATTAGTAGACATTTTGCGTAAATTTGGCATACAATAATTGTTCTTATGCTTTCAGTTATATACGAAAATGGAATTTAAACTGATATGTTCTTTTACATTCTTTATTGGTGACAAAGTTGACTTATGGCAATACTTAAATAAATAGCTTGTTATTCAATTTCTTGTATCACAAGAGCAAAGCTGAAAAAAGGAGAGAAGAGCGGGAGGAAAAACAAATGTGAAGTTGTGGGTAAAAAAATTTGATTAAGAACATAAAAAATACTTTGAGATTTTTGACACAATTTATCACCAATACTAAGGTTTTTTTTTTTTATAACTTTTTATTTATTTATTTATTTCTTTTTAAATTCGAAGTTATAGGAAATTTGGGATTTATAAAACAATTTAATAGAGTTTGTTTTCTTAATTGATGATAAACCGTCGAACTAATAAAATTCCTGTAAAACTGTGTACTTATATAGTTATATATATGTACGTATATTCTTGTTTGTAACTTTGCTTCGCATGTTAGATTTTTTTTTGACAATAAATTTTTAAGGCCAACTCTTAACAAAATAGAAGTATAATGAGATTTAGATGATTTTTTTTTAGGAGCTGACATTTGTTTTTTTTGTAAAATAATTTTTAATGTTTCATGATAATTTATTTTAAATTCGTGTAGACTATCTCTCCCGTTTGTAGTTGTTGTAATTGAAGCCTATGATTCTAAGAAGGATTTGGAGCTATGTGACAAGATTGACAACATTCAATATTTATAACTCTCCTAATTTTATTTATTTAGTTTTAAAGAAAGAAACTTCCACTTACAAAAATCCAAAGAGTCTTGCTTGATTTTTAGAAGGGAACATCTTGGAAAGTTAAGTGGGGGATATTATTCAATTTTCACAAATTTATTCTGGGTCTCAGATCAGAATTAAAAAGCTTGAATCTACAAGTATTTTATTAGATTATCCCAAAACTTTTTAAGAAATTTTGTAAGAGATTCTTCAACATCTGTTAAGTGTTAACTTTCATAGCTCCATATTGGACCGTATCTATCAACTAAGAAAAATAATGATATAATTGGTTATAAGTATTTTTCTAAGATTATATTTTATATGCTTAGAACGAAGGCACAAAATATTATACAACTTTAGTTACATTTCCAACTTAGAGCTCCAATTCAGTTAAGGTCTTACAAAACTAATTACCATATTTTTTTTTTGAGACAACTAATTACAGTACCATATAATTAACCATAACATGTTATTATATATATGTAATATGTATTGCTCTTTTATAATTAGTTTAAATTTCTTTATGATGTTCATGGGGAGATCATGCAATGAAATTGGGAAGCAACCACTATTATTATATATACAAAGGTTCATTTTCTATATATCGGCGTCGTATTAAAACTAACATAATCTAATACTCTATATTATTAGATACATACTCTAATACTCTATATTATTAGATGGTCAATATTTTCTTCAATAATTTATTAGTGTAGTACGGATTATGTCCTTTCTGTTGATTATTGAGCATTTGAGCTTAGATGAAAATCTTTATATTATCGAATGTACGAAAATGAGGAGATCGTGCTCTCTAGATCTATCATTTGATAAGAACATTTTCCATGTATGAGATATGGATTAAGCATCTTTTTGTTTCGGTTGCTTTCAAACCTAGTCATCGAAATTATACTTTATTTTATTCTAGATTTTAAATACTAGAATACCAAACCTTAACTCCTACCTCTTGGAATTATTGTTCCTCTTGAAGTAACAAGAGTAGAACTTTCTTGTTAGGCTAGCTATAGTAATAAAGTATATAATATAGAAGATAATAATAATAATAATAATGTACAAAAAGAAATACTTAGTGGGAAACTAGGTGAATTAAACCTACCTTAATTATCTCATATTGACTGATTAATTAGTGACTTTTTGCCACATCATTAGAGATGAGTATTACGAGTAGGGACAAATATAAAATATCATCATTAGAAAGTTAATTTTTTTATTATAAGAAAGTTTAAAATTATTGATTACATAAATATCTTCCAAGAACCTTTTTGCTTTAGTTATCATTGTTGAGACTTGAGATCTTTCATAGCAAATTGAAATACGCCAGCAGTATACTTTTTTCCCTTTTAAAGTGAATTTATATTATTGCATAATTTGGTTGGATTTTCTATTGATTTCATAGTACTTATACATTTCGAATAATGAAGTTGCACCGTACCATTTCTCTTTTTTAGAGGTCAAATTTAGAAACTTTGACTGTATATTTAGGTATATATAGTCTTGTGAAAACTTCTCAATATAAATTTTTAAATATCAACTTTATATATATAATCATTATGAAACGGAGGAAATATATCATATACATATATGTATAGTGTAGTAGGTAGGGAGCCATGGATTGGGATCGTCATTATAGTAACTATTTCTAAGCCATGCCAGTACGCATGCCCCTTGCATTCTTTCTTACTACCCAATACTTCAATCTATATGAACTCCTTATGTATTTTTTGTGCGATCAAAAGTAAAGTGGTACAAAGTTTCAGAAGCAGAGTAGCAGAAAAAACAGTAGAGTGAGCACGAAATGTTTACTAATCAAACAATATATATATAGGCAATACGTAATTTACTAATTTATATATTGAGACGAAAAGAGTATATACCATAATGTGTACGGTTTTATAAAGAATTGAATTTGTTTTCATAAGTGATCATTAAGGCTTTCAACGTCAATTCAAATTGGAATTAGCTAGTTGGTCTTATCTTTTGCCAAACAAATATGGAGAATCAATTATGTTAGATACACCACTTCTACCAAAAAATTTAAGTACTAAGTAACGCATTATCATGTGTTTATTTTACACGATCTTAATCATATATAATTTTAAACCAATGCAGTCTAAAAGTTATACGGACTACCTTTCTCCATTATTTTCTATTTAAACTTTTTAATTAGGATTGTCCATTTCTATATGCAATTTAGCTAACTTTTGGGTAAAGCTTAAACACAATTAGACAAATAAAGTTAAAATATACACACATCAAGTAGGTCAAGTAGCTCTAATCAAGCTGAATTAGTTTATGTTCGATCATTATTACAAGATGTGTAATTTCAATATGATGTAAATCCTGTACATAAAAAAAAAAAAAGTAATCGTACCCCAACTATTATTGGCTTGGAGTGAATAATGAGCTCATAAGTACGTTATATCTTGTATGTACTCAAAACAAAATGAAAAGCCTTTTAATTGTAAGTGTATTGGTGTAAGAATTGTGTTATTAATTACGCACTTATATAATATATATATAAGAGAAGAGAGTCAATGCCTTTAATTTCTTGTTTAATTTAATACGAAGTAGTATGTTTAGATTAATAAAGTCTACTTATCTGTACCCAAATACTTAAAGATAATATAATAATTAAGGAACAAAAAGTGTGTCATACAAAAATAGATGAAGAAATCATGGAGTAGAAGAGTACCAAAAACAAGAATCATGAGGCCAATCATAACATATAATTGCATACAAATATAGATGATAAACAATGATGTTGAGAAGATTTAAGAAGGTCCATGTGACATAGGCAAACTAGTTATTACTAAGTTACAAAAATGGTTTAGTCAGTGATAAAAGGGAGAATTCATTGCAATGGGTCCGACCTTTATTAACCCCTACTATTATAAGTCATGTGATCGAGCCATGAGACATAAGACGCATCTGCCCGTGACTCATCAGACCCACGTCCTATAGGGGTTTAATTCCGGCATTGCGCCCTTTCATGTGTGCCTTCGTTTGGTGTAAGAGTACTACGGTGTACTTCCAATAGGTGGTGGCTCCTGGTGGTGTATGTTGTACCCGATAATCAGACTTGACACGTGTTCAATACGGTATCGGACACTTCAAATGATGTGTCCTATATTATTATTTTCAGGATGTTTGTAATATACGTAGTATATTGAGATTTTGAGTGGCTTTGATGCATGATTGGTAAAATTTTGGGGGTTGAATTCAATATTGGCAATTAAATTTCGTTCACATCATATCATATTAGATTTAAAATAATAAAGAGAGAACAAAAAAAAAAAGTAAGTGAAATAAAAAGATACACGTCTACACTATATATCCTTAAAATCGAGAAGACATTGCATAACTCATGGCTATCAACCCATCATCGTTAGTTCGTTATGTATGTAGAAAAACTAATTATTATCCTTAATGTATTGTAAATTTTAAATAAGTTAAATTTTAAAAAATTAAGTGAATATAAAGTTTATGGGATCACATCTTCATATCTTTTTATCTGTTTTAGAACTACTTAGGTTACCATAGTTTTGTACATTTACCTTCAAAACTATAGGATAGTCTACCAGACTACTCGTACTAGCTGTGTCTACCAATTATACAAAGTACAGTATATAGCAAGGTTGACTTAATTACCTGTAATATTTTTCTATAATAGTCGTATTAATTTTTATTGAATTTTCTTAGGGGAGAACGAGAAAGAATGAATCGGCAAATCAATACGTCATCTCTTTTTGATAGACACCTTTAACCATTAATATTTCTTGTTTTGGGCAAATTGGACGTTCTAGAACTTTTCCAAAGAACCCGCGATGAAATTCAGGATTTGAAGGATCAACAACGGCAACTCTTCTAGTAGGTAATTTGATGATGGATGGTATGAGCATCTACAGGTCTTGTCTTGTGGTCACATTGATCCTTAGGCATTAGTGCCAAATAATGTATATTTGAGTGTAATAGGAGGATTGTTTGTGAGATTAATCCGTTTTGACAAGAGAATTACCTCCTTTACCTTTTGTCTCTAACTCTCAAAAGTCAAAAGGGGTATATATGAGTATGCATGACAGCTCCTAGTCCAAATTTAAGTGAACTTAGTTGAAGAAAAGACTTTAACAAGTTAATTATGCAATTCACAAGTGCTATATATATGAGGGAATATTATTGACCTTACCAACTTGTAGTAAAACTAGTCTACTAAAATTGGCAAAATTCAAAGAGCTAGCTACTTTGCATAGGCTGGTTCTTGTGCCGTATGAATTGATCCGCTCTGCAAAGCAAAGCAGCGCCTTAAAGTTCCAGCACATTGAGCACAATGCTGCTGATCACATCTCAAGTGCACATTGATATACCAGCAGCTAGCCTTGTCGCGAATCTCCTCATAATTTCAACTAGTCTGTAGTCAGAAACACGAACACTATGGTAGGTATCCAGCCGTCTATTATTATTGACAAGGCATTGATCTATAAAGAACAAGAGATCAGCCTGAACAGCTTGAGTCCAGAACAATTGTCACGGATAACAAGTGCTACAGAATTATCCACGATGCACCAAATAACTGCAGACTTTGAACCGTTCTAAAGCTTCCTGCACATTGTAAGTTTAACAAAAGCACGCATGAGGCTGAGGAAGGTATAATTAACTGAACTCATTTCAACTTCTTCTAATAGCACAAGCAGGCGGCACACATGAGTATTCCACACTCACTGAGGCTGAGGAAGGTGTAATCAACTGCTGCAGGAACGCATCTGGAGAGGTGCATATACGTATTTATACACCGTGCATCAGTTTCTAGTGATTCAATAAGTTACATCTCTACTACTAAAGGCTTTCACATTACTGAGCATACAGACACAACCAGAGTTAACACAAGAATGGAACCTACTATTTACAATTAACCAAAATATTTACCTTTTATTTTTTCATTCATATTTGTGTGAGCAAAGCAAAGTTTCACCTATAAGGCTAGAAACAATGCAGACCAAGAGTTAACGTGCTTATTATCAAGCATGCGCTACAGGAAAGCACCTAATAAAGTATACATGATAAACTTCATGTATGTAATGAAAGATGCAAGTTCTAACTCGTATTAAGCAAATTCGTTAACTTTCTAGAAATAAAAAGTGCTGGCTTGTTGCATGACCAACTGTCCAACTCATTCACTATGCCAGTACTATGTAACAAAAACATCAAAATTTAAGGTATAAAAAGATCACCCGGTACAAGTATATATGATAGATGTTCAACTAACATAATTACATAACAAAGCATACACCATCATGTAACCATTTAAACATTAATGTGATTCCTAATAAAGAATCAGTTTAAACGCCATTAAATTATAGTTCTTGAATCTCACTTCACAAAGAATAACTCATCAGTAATGCAACAACACTTAACAATGGTTAGCATCAAATGACCATTCGAAAACAACGCCTTCAAGCTTCAAATAAAGTTTCAGTCCTTTAATATAGGATACACCAAAGCTTCCATTGCACTTGATGTAGGGTGGCAATAAGAGTGCATGTGAGATTGTTATGAAATCATTCAATTGGTGTGACAATGTGACACTACTCATATTACTCTTGCTTCCAGCTTCCCTTAAAACCATGTTAAGAAATTGTACAACTTGTAACTAAAGTGCAATTCATGATGGAAATTTGACATTTTTATGACATTAAGCTATGTTTCGATGTTACCAATTGTCTCAAAATGCAATGCACAACTTTAGCTACAAAGCATAGTTTATTGGAAAATTTGTCAAAAATTACCTTTAATTTTATGCTACCTATTTTGTGAGAAATGACCTTTTAAAATAAAGTGGAAAAAAATGACCTTTATGTGATTTTTGTTGTGGGATGAGTGTACAACCTATCACCTAACTATTGATAAAACATTGTAATTATGCTTATGTTATTCTGTTACCAAATAAAGCTACAACCTGTCAACCTACTACAATTAGTTGACTATCGAGTCAATTTTAATGTATATTTTCGAGCATACTTTCAAGAGAGTCAAATTTGGTGGCTAATATGTTGCAAGCTTTTGTTAATGGAACCTTAAATGTTAGGACCCAACCAAGAAAATGGACCTTTACTCCATGAGGTCTGCACCCTGGTCGAGTACCCCTCTTGCCGAAGTCGGGTTGTATCGATGTCGTGCCGAGGAAGTTTCCGACACCGCTAGCGTCAGTGGCGGCGGTGGTACGATGTACTTTCCTCCAAGTATTGAGTTTTACGAGGATTCCGTCCCCTCTGAGAGTGGGTTTGTTTCGAAATGGCGGCTTAAAGACCGAGTAAGATTCCTATTTATATTCCAAGATTAGCTTTGTTTTGGTTGTTGCTTTGATTGATTTATTTAGAGAGAGCCGCAAGGACAATGATGTAGACGGGGTTTGATCTCAAGTGTTGAGTTGCTTTGCTTCTGTTTTTTATTTGATTTTTGGGTGTGAAGAGAGCCGCAAGGACAATGATGTGGACGGGGTTTGATCTTAAGTGTTGAGTAGCTTTGTTTTGGTTGTAATTGCTGCTTCTATCTTGTGTGAAAAATATTATATGTGAATTGGGTAATTGTATAATGTATGAAAATCTGTGAATGTTGATTTTGTATTAATATTGAGTAGAATTTGGGTGTATTTCTTTGAGATTTTAGAAATCTGTTGTTGGTTAATGAGTTTTTGAGCTTTGAATTTCCAAATTAGAGGATTACAAGATATACTCTTATTTGTGTGTGATACTTTTAGGAAGTCCATATATCATATTTGTGGATGGTGAACCTTGCTTGTGTTGAGATTATCTTCGATTAATCAAATTTGTGAAGAGTGAACCTTGTTCGTGTTGAGATTATCTTCAGTTAATCAAATTTGTGAAGAGTGAACATTACTCGTGCTGAGACAATCTTCAATTAATTTTCATTGAGTATGCAATGTGGTACGACTTCTATGTACAATGGAGTGCATAACAGTGCTGTATGGATTTGTGTGAAAAATGATATAAATAAATAAATGGAGAGATGAACTATTTTGAAAACCACAGATTGTTGAATCTTTTAGACTCATTAAATTAAATACTTAAATGTCTATAATTTGCTGTTAAGAAGACAATTATAGAAATTGACTATTTAGCCTAGAAAGAGCTTGGAAATACTCCGAAGTATTTATCATTTGGAAATTGGAAAATTCTCTGGGCTCTCCTGTTGTCTTAGGCACAAATCAGCTTTGGAATTGCGCTCTGGTATTTTTTGTTGGTAAGATAATGTGTCCAGTAGTTCATTCTTCCCTGGTTAGTAGTTTCCTAGGATGCTTGGTTCCATGTATCGCAAAGAGTTGCATTTTTTTGGTCAATTCAACGTAGACTTGAGAGAATGGTTGAAGATTGGAGAAGAGGTGATTTGCTAGTGCTTTAGCCATTGGAAGATATCTTCTGGAAAGCAGACATCATATAGGTGAAGAAACTAATGAGAAAGCTAGATTTTGTGTAATTTGGATATTGGTTGTGTGGATTCAAGTAAACGAAGAGGCAGGATAAGGATGGCTGACCTTAACTGCTGGCTCAGGAATTTATGGACAAGGGGCTTGGCTTGTTTTTATCATTCATAATGGCTTAGGTTTTATGTCAATCTTGAAGTATCAAAATAGAAATTTATGCTCATAATGTGGTTTCTGCTCATTTAGTAATTAGAAATTGATCCTCACTTTGAAATTGATCCTAGTTGCCAATCATCGGGTTGGCTGTTGAATATTTACTCAAACATTACCTTTTTATTATATTTTCAATGTTTTAGGTCTCAGAAATTTCTCAGAAATTGATCTTGAATCAGATATACATGTATATTGGCTTTTGATGCGTACTGCTGTCATTCTTTTTTCTTCTGTCACGACTCTGATTTTTCCTAGGATGAGATTTGGTTGTTCAATGCTTACCACTTAAGTGTTTCTCAGTAGATCCATCTCTTACAATACCAATATATTTTTGCAGACGATGACAGAAATGGCAGCTCTTGTTCTATGTCTAAATATCAATTGTGACCCACCTGACGTTATTAAGATATCTCCATGTGCGAGGTTGGAGTGCTGGATAGGTACGTCTTACTTCTTTCATGTTTATTTAATTGTAACATATGTTACTTAGATTCGGCTAGACTAATTATTGGATTGTGGTCCCGGGTGCACAATGCTCATTGTGCACCTGAAGAACCTTAAGGCTAAATTCCCTTTGTTGATAATGACGATTCAATGGAAATGGAGATGAGATGCTCCTAATGTTTTTGTGTTAAGTTGAACTTATTCTATATAATTTCGCTACTGAAAATTGGGAACTCCTTTAGGGGCAAGCAAGCTTGTTTAGCATCTTTATGGTCAATTTTTATTTTTATTTTTATTAGAAAATAGTCTCCTTGATTATTTGATTAGTATGTAGTTGTAATTTTCTTAGCAACATTACATGATACTAAGTTTAAAATGTTATATTGAAGATGGCATAGTTTTGATTATTTAATCGTAAGTCCTAAATGATAATGGCAGAATGAATATATCTATTGAAATATCTGATGAAGATAATAATAAGTAAAAGATTGTTTGAAAAGTTTGATTGCTGTTAAGTTGCTGCCATTTCTGAATGTCATCAAACTTTGAAAAGGTCGTCTTACTGATGTATGGTGCTTAACCAAAGGAAAAAGAAAACCTTTGAAATCCATGAATGGGGGTATCAATCAATCAATCAATCAAAGCCTTAATTCCATAAGTGGGGTCGGCTATGATGATTTTAAATTATACAATACAACAAGTGCTCATTGTCTTTTGTTAGCAAAGACTAAGAGCTCTGGCAACATAACATAACGACGGAAAATATGTTAACAAATATTTTTAGGGATATAAATGTCCACACGTTATTCTTAAGAGTTAAAAAAAAAAAAGACTATTAACGTCAATGAGGGCAAATAAGTAAATAACGTTAATGAGGGCAAATAAGTAAATATACATTTTAGATGGTATAATTGTCCAAGCACTATTCATAAGAGTTAAATCATTAAATCACACAAGGAAAAGCTTAGAAGCAATGAACATCATATAAATAAACATTTTATGGATATAATTGTTCTCACACTATTGATAAGTGTTTTCTCATACTTTTTAAAAGGTAGGATAAATGATTTGGTTGATTTGTTAACTAAACTAAAACTTTAAAGTAAAAGGAGTTGTATTCATTTTTGTACAAGTCTTAAGGTGTTTGTACCATGCTTGTAGCAATTCTATGGCGTAATTCAGTTAAATTATAAGCTTGGTTCGAAATGTGGTCTCAGTTATAATTGTGGAAATTGTTGCGGTGTCACAAGAACGGATATGATGAGTTGAAAGCAGACCGTGTCACCATTGTATGCTATTGAAATTTATAATAATTGTACTATATTGAGTAATTAGAGTAGATTAGTAGAAGATTAGAGTCATTAATGGTGAGAGATTGGGGAATCTTTCACTGTATCTTTAAATAGGAAGTAACTTTTGACTGAAATACGAGATATAATGTTTGGGTGATATGGGAAACATTTGATTCGGATAAGATCGCGGGTTTTTGAAATACCCTTTGTTGATATGGACAATATTTGCTGGGTTAATAAATTATCCTATACAATGTGAAACAGTGATGCTTTGTTGTTGCACCGTGATTATATTTAAACTATGTAATTGAAGTATTTGTTAATTTTATAGTCTTGTATTAACCCTTACAATTTAACAAATGCCTAAAAAAGGCTCGTGCATGTGTACTTTTTCCTGGTATGCAAAGCTATTTGCGCCTTATGTTTTAAGGTGTCAATAACTTTAGTGCAAGATGATTAGTTTTAAAAACCCATGTGACTTTGCAATGGTGAGTTTTACATTGATACTTGAGGAGAGATAAACCGCTGTATCGAGTGTATCCCCAACTCCATTCGAAGAACCCTAGTTATTGGAAACATGACCCTTTTACCTTTTCCTAAAATTCTTATTTTAGACTTGTGTGTGCCTTCGCCTTGCACTGAGGCTCCAAGGACTTTTGTGCCTTGGTGCACCTCGCACCTTTTTATATAATGCAATTTTCCATGTAGTTAAGCCTTTAGAAATTAGAAATAGTATCATCTTTCAATTTTAATTCTTTTTAGGTAGATATTTAACTCATGTTATTGGCCAATTACATGAATTAAACAAAAAAATACTTCTCAATTATAATTAGTCATGCCCTTATCTACAGATTTGTGATGTTAAAAGTAAAAAGATCATGGTATAAACATGGCTTCTATCACTTAGCTTGAAAGATCAATTCAAGTGTAATCGAATCAAACAAAGCAAAAACAATTATTAAGCAAGAATCCATGAAAGATTGATGGGGGCATTTTTGGTGAATGAATTGTGTTTTCTTGAATCTTGATGACTTTATATTCTTAGTAGGTTCTTCCATATTCTTCCTGATCTCTTCTTCTTTAGTGTGATATTATGCTGTGTTGTTTTGAGGCTTCTATCTCCTCTCTGTTGCTGCTGCTTGTATAATATTTTTTTTACTCATTCTAGCCTGTGTTCTATGGTGTCAGACCCATTGGCCGTGCCACGTCAAAAAGCACTGGAAGCCATTGGAATGGCCCTTAAGTTGCAATATAAAAGATGGCAACCCAAGGTGACTACTATCTATCTTTTCCGTAGCACACTTTTGTTTTTGTTTTTTTTTTTTTTTATCATCATCATATTCATTTCCTCTTCTGGCTGGTTTTCGGAATGATGTTGCTCGATATTAATTTTCTGGTTTCTTCACAGGCTCAGTATAAGTACCAGCTTGATCCGACTGTAGAAGAAGTGAAGAGACTTTGTAATACTTATCGTAGCTTTGCAAAGAAAAAGAGAATTTTGTTTCACTACAATGGACATGGAGTACCAAAACCAACGAGTGATGGTGTAATGTGGCTCTTAAATAGGGTAAATTGGTTCTTGAGTGTCCCACTTCCCTTTTAGCTTTAACTCTTGGAGCTGACTCTTTGCTTCAATTTGCACTTATGCAGAGTTATACGCAATATATCCCCTTGCGAGCCACTGAATTGGATTCCTGGCTAAAATCACCTTCAATCTATGTGTTTGATTGTTCTGCTGCTGGAAATATAGTTAATGCTTTCATAGAGGTATAGTAGTATAGACCTTTTTATTGGTGCTTAAAATTCCCTTTTCCTTATGACCCTAAAGGTAAATTGTTGGTAGATGATATTGTCAGTTCTGATTATTGCCAGCTTATCGATGCTTCTATTTCCTCTGGTGCTGCAAAGGATTGCATCTTGCTTGCAGCTTGTGAAGCTCATGAGACCCTTCCTCAGAGCGCTGAGTTTCCTGCTGATGTTTTCACTTCTTGCCTTACAACACCTTTGCAGATGGCCTTGAGATGGTAATAATCTTTTTTACTTTTTATTTTTATAAGTCAAGGTTGCCAACTACCTACCTGTTTACTTGTTAGAGATATGTGTGATATTTAATTGATTCACTTAAAAAATATCATTTTTGGTTTTGTTAGAAAATGATTTATCTGGCATGCCTCTTTGGCCCTCGTTAACGTTTACATTGGTGAAAGAATATGTCAATCTATTGGGCTCACTCAAGCCATATTTTCCCTTTTGTGATGCATGGATTTGTCATATGACAGTGCAACTTCACCCGGGTGTGGACATGTAATGCTGAGGTCTGGGATGTCTCAGTTAATTCATGTTTTCTGTTTCTAAATTTTGACTTCAGCAAGCAAAATCAATACTATCTTGCATAGTAGAGTTTACTATGGACAACGTAGAACTAAACCTTGAAGGGCTTGAACCATTACTTTGCATGGAAATGGAACGAAACACTGGAGAGAGGCGTACCTCATTGTGGTATCCTTATCGCTGGTGGATGGGTGGTTGTCTGAGAACGATCAGAGAAGTGGTTGATTTTTGGTGGGTGGTGGCGGTAGCTCTGCATCTCTGCTATGTCTATGTAATAATAACAGGGAGGGGTTTCAGTTTTAGATAGGAGAGAATGGCTATCAAGTACATGACTAACTTTTACTAAGTGTTTCTTGCTTCCTGTTTTGCTTTTCTTTGCCTTGAATATCTTTAATTGTTTACTTTCTCTGACACTTTGTTTGGATAGAAAGAAATGGAAGGAAAAGAAGAGAAGAGAAAGGGAAGGGGACAAATTCTCTTGTTTGGGTAAAGGATTGGGGGAAGGAAGGGGAAGGAGAGGGAGGGATCCATTTTCCCTCTCTTTAATAAGCATAATCTCTCCAAAATTGGAGAGATTTGGAGGGAAAATGGAGCTCACCTCCCCCTCTCTTTCTTTTCCCTTCCCTTCCTCCTTTTTCCCTCCCCTTCCTTTCCTTCCTTCTTTTCTATCCAAACACAGCGTAAATAATATGTAGGCTGTCAATCCTGTAAGAACTATTTTCTGAATAAACTTTAAAATAAGATTGATACTGTAAAAGGCAATGGATTAACTTTTAACAGATTTCTTTTTTTTTTTTTTTTTTTACATATAGATTGTCCTCTTTATAAGCACATTCTTAAAATTATGGACGGCTCTTAAACATGTTCATGTGTAATTGAATTTCGAATTTACCGTGTCTGATTCTTAGATACATAATTGAGTCCTAAACCTGAATGTGATCTTGAACATGATATCTTTTCATGCTAATTGAAGCTTTTTATGTTTTTTTTATTTATTTATTTATTTATTTTTTTAAATTTTATTATTTTTTTTAAACTTGGGCTTATGTGTGTGAGAAAAGGGACAGTGCTGGGTATAGGGCAAACTTTTGACTCTTGCTGCACTGAACTGTGTAGAAGCAAGCCGTGTCAATGTCGTCAATCAAATTTGGTGAAGAAAAGACTGCTTATGTAGGGCCAAATAGTAGGATGGATGAAGTTTAGAACATAACTTCATAGTATTTAATAGGTCACCTATGTCTAGATAATCTGGGGTCCAAAAACTTCTCCCTTGTAAACTTCATATGCTTTTAAATGTAGTGCTATATGTATCTCAAATAACTGGGATTATAACAATGCCTATAGAGTTTTTCATGCTTCAATCCTAATAACAATCTTATATTCTTGCTTGTCATGTCACATTTCTGTAGTTACTCATTTGTTTTGTTTGAATTTGCTTATCAGGCTCTGCAAACGATCCTTGCTTCACGAATCTCTTGATCATTCACTCATAGACAATATTCCTGGTCATCTAAGTGATCGTAAAACACTTCTTGGTGAGCTTAATTGGATATTTACAGCAGTAACTGACACAATTGCATGGAATGTTCTCCCACGTGGTAAAAGCTCGGTTTTTTTTTTTTTTTTTTTTTTTTTTTTTTTTTTTTTTTGGGATTTATTTGTGATGTGTGATTGTGTTTTGGTTAAAAATTTAGGATGCTTGGATATGTTTTTCATGTGACAGATCTTTTTCAGAGGTTATTCAGACAAGATCAGTTAGTTGCCAGTCTGTTCCGCAACTTCTTACTAGCAGAGAGAATAATGCGTTCAGCCAACTGCTCTCCATTTTCATACCCAATGTTGCCGCCAACTCATCAGCATCATATGTGGTAAGTATATAAACTTGAGCTTTTTCCAGCACCATTCGTCTGCAAGGAACTGATGTAGCGAAACTAGTCCTTGGAGTGTTTATTTATGCTGTGGTTGTCTTTACAATATAAGATCATCTTACCGCTAAAAATAGATTGTCTAAATGGCATATTGACTGTAGAATAATTGGCAGCTGATGTGATGTGGAAGACTTTTCAGTTTTCACCATCTGTTTTTGATTTGTCAATTTTTTCATGCTGTTTGGAGGAAGTGTTTGCTAGTTGCTACTGTTAGAATTTTCAAGGAATGTAATGGCTTTTGATGCTGAAATACAGTGAGCAATGAGAATTATCAAGATGAAATATGATATTAGTAGTTTTGTTTTACTCTCTTGTACTTGTTGCTTTTCACAGAAATCATCTATTCAATTTGGTGTTGTAGAAATAGAATTATTTTTGCTTAAGGTACTAAGAGTAATGATTCTTAGAGAAACTGTGTTTGGAGTCTCTGTTAGAGCTACTGAATAGATGAGGAGTAGACTTTTGTTATAGTTTAGTGTGTTGAGTCTGTAAAGATATCTCTATTTTAAAGTCTTAACTGTTGTTTGACCTTATTTTTTTTTTATTTGCTAATCAATTACATATTTTAATTGGAAAAAAAATCACTAATCACTAATCTATTAGAAATATTATAGACTTAATAGTCAAGTGGTGTCTTGTTAGACTTCTATACGACTTATATTTTAAAAATATAAAGTTTTTATTATTTTTACGCATAAAAATGTCGGTGTCAACAAACAAAGATGTATCTTGAATACCGTGTAAAGTCAAATGGCGCAATGTAAAGGATGGAGGGAGGAAAATTGTATAAAGTAGTCTCTTCATAAAAACTGGTACCTATCAATCAATCAAAGCCTTAATCCCATAAGTGGGGTTGGCTACATGAAATTATTCCTTATAGTCATCCACAAAATTGTATAAAGCAGTCTTTATGTAAAGACTGGTACCTACTTGGCCTTTTATTGCTTACCTTCTAAACAATTCTGTTTGTTAAAATTGTAAAAATTACAATGGCATTTGTTACGTAATTGCAACCCATGCTCGAGCTATTCTTCCTCGCAACAAGTTTGTTAATGTTTTTCTGTTAAATTGACTGTAGGGATGCATGGGACATGGCTGCTGAAATTTGTCTTTCTCAACTTCCATCACTGATTCATGATCCAACTGTGGAGTTCCAGGTGTGTGCCTTTTGTGCTTGTTGTCCATTTAATATGGATCTCTTACTTTAAGCTGAGATGAACAATGTTTAGTTACATAACCCTAGTATCCTGGAGGACTCTGGGAATCTGTTTTCGAATAAATTTGTCACAAGTTATAATGTGATTATTTATTTCAGCCTAGCCCTTTCTTCACCGAGCAGTTGACAGCAGTTGAAGTATGGCTTGACCATGGATCTGAGCAAAAGAAGCCACCGGAGCAGTTGGCTATTGTTCTTCAGGTGTAGAAAATATGTAACCCTCTCTCTCTCTCTCTCACGAGCATCATCTTTTTTTTTTTTTTTTTTTTTTTTTTTTTTGGGTAAGTGTTGTGTTATAACAGATGTTTGCAGTGGAACGATTTGGGAACTCACCCTCAAACACAATATAGAATAAATAGCAAAATACGATAATAAAAGAGAAAAGTGTTTATGAGGAAATTTAGATTTTCTCCCCTCAACAAAAATATTGTTTTATTAAGTTCCTACAAAATAAGACAATAACCCTCTTGATGATTTTCCTCCTCAACAAACCATCATTGTTTCACCCTCTTGATGATTTTCCTCCTCAATCAATCATCATTGATGATCCATCTTAATTTTCTAGTAAGCCTAACCCCTCTTATATAGGCTAACTAAGAAACCCACTTTAATTAGGATATTTTACTTGCTCCCCAAGCCTAAAAAAGTCCTACATTGATTATACATACCTAAAATCTATCTAGTTTCCTAATTACAACCCTCATCAAACTAGGAAAGCGTAAAAGATAGAAATAAATAAAAGATACAATATATCTTTTCCCAAAACAAATCTCATTGGTATTTGGTAAGTTTAGTTTATTTCCTAACAAACCTTGCCTTAAACTCAACTTACCAAACATCCACATGTACCAACGAAACTTATTCCTCTTATTGGGCTTGCAACCCTAACAAACCTCCCCTCAAGCCCAACATGGCTTCCAACTCGATCAACCCGCGATTGAACGCCTCCCTTGAACTCGAACATTCTTCCATCCATGAAGTGATTTCTCGCGTTCCTTTTTGGAGACTCCAACTAGTGATTTTATGTGCCGGAAAAATCACAAGAAAACCATCCAACTGATCATTAGTTTTTGAGGCCAAAACTATAAACCCTCCGACATGTAATTTTTTAAAGGACAAAACTACAAACCCTCCAACATGTAATTTTTTAAAGGACAAAGCTACAAACCCTCCAATAGTGTCTTCAACCATTGTCCCGACCAATACCTTCACCGTACTTTTCCATAACGAGAAATTCTTCTTCCCGTTAAATAATTCTACTTTGTATTTCCTCCAACAGTGTTTTCAACCATTGTCCCGACCAATACCTTCACTGTACTTTGCCATAACGAGAAATTCATCTTCCCGTTAAATAATTCTACTTTGTATTTGTTCCCAAAATCCTCCATGCCCCAACCTAGGTCTTGATACCAATTTGTTATAATAGATGTTTGCAGTGGAACGATTTGGGAACTCACCCTCAAACACAATATAGAATAAATAGCAAAATACGATAATAAAAGAGACAAGTGTAGATTTCCTCACCTCAACAAAAATATTGTTTTATTAAGTTCCTACAAAATAAGACACTAACCCTCTTGATGATTTTCCTCCTCAACAAACCATCATTGTTTCACCCTCTTGATGATTTTCCTCTTCAATAAACCATCATTGATGATCCATCTTAATTTTCTAGTAAGCCTAACCCCTCTTATACAGGCTAACTAAGAAACCCACATCAATTAGGATATTTTACTTGCTCCCCAAGCCTAAATAATCCTACATTGATTATGCATACCTAAAATCTATCTAGTTTCCTAATTACAACCCTCATCAAACTCGGAAAGCGTAAAAGATAGAAATAAATAAAAGATACAATATATCTTTTCCCAAAACAAATCTCGTTGGTATTTGGTAAGTTTAGTTTATTTCCTAACAAACCTTCCCTTAAACTCAACTTACCAAACATCCACATGTACCAACGAAACTTATTCCTCTTGTTGGGCTTGCAACCCTAACATGTGGGATATGATGTTATTGAGGTGTTTTCAGTTTTGACTTAGTACTCCGAGGTTTACAATGCAAGTGAAGGGACAGAACTGAACGACCTTCTGAGTGAAAGCCCTCTTTTGACTTTATGAAAAGAGATTTTAGGTTTAAATTAACATGTCTATAAATTGAAGATACAACCTAATGTCTCTGCTCTTGGTGCTCTATTTACTGCAGTAAGGACTATTGTTTTTACACTTTTGGATAAGCTTTGACTGCATTGTCAGGAATTTAGTGCAGCTATCTGCTACAAAACCATAATTGTTTTTTCAAAAGCAGTGTTGGGGTCCAACTGACAAGTAAAAGCAAGAATTTGTTTGGATTTAAGTGGTAGCCAGCTTATGCATTATTCTTATGATGTAGGCTTGGGGTTGGTTCAAGGCCAACTATGGATGTTTGAGTGGGTGAATATATTGGTCTTCTTAATTGATGTACTAATGAGTTCAACGAGGCTAATCACTTTTTGACCATGAGATCATATTTTTTTTTCATTAGATAAAGACAATATGGATAGAGTTGATTGCCAAGCCTGTATCTTGATTGCAATATCTGCGTTCGGTCGTGGCTTTCTTGCAATTCTCCATAAGTCCCTCCCCCCTGTCACAGTTTACTAGATATTTTTGCTCGGATTATGGCCATAAAAAAAATGAAGAGGTTTCTTAGATGTGCTAGAGGTGGAGAGTGGAGTCTATTATTTAGATATGTTCTCATTTCTTTCAAGTTAAAACTACTGTACCTTTTTGGTCCTAACCTTATTTATACTTTGACCATCGCATTTGGTTTGACAATAGTGACTAATCTCATTGTTTAATGTAGGCCCTATTTAGTCAATGTCATCGTTTCCGGGCGCTGGAGCTTCTTGCGAGATTCCTTGATATGGGTCCCTGGGCTGTTGACTTGGTAGTTATTCGAGACTAGCACATTTGCTTTTGAATCTCCTTTTACTTATTTATTTTTGGGACCTGTTGCTCCTCTTATGGCTTATGCTCACAGCAAGTTTGGCAATAAGGAGTTTTTGCTTCCTGTAGGCATTGTCTGTTGGTAACTTGCCAACTCTTCTTAAGCTGTTGCCAACTGCAGCGCCTGAACTACAACAAACTCTTGTTTTCATTTGGAGTAAAATTCTTGCTCATGATAAGGTAAATACGAAACATAGTGTCTAATAATCTACTATTCCAGTAGTCCGCTGTCAATTTGCTTTTGTCTTCACACATTTGAAGATGCTGTATGAAGTTATCCATTCATATTGGATTCTTTCTAAAGATATTCTTTTGCTTGAATGTCAGTCATGTCAGGTTGATCTAGTGAAAGTTGGAGGTCATACATATTTTATTAGATTTCTTGACAGCTTGAAAGCCTTTCCTGAGCAGCGTGCTATGGCTGCATTTGTTTTAGCCGTCATTGTTGATGGGCATAAAGAGGGACAAGAGGCTTGTATTGAAGCTGGTTTACTTGATGTGTGCCTTAAGCACTTTCAAGATTCAACTCCGAACAATGCTCAGTCTGAACATTTATTTCTTCAGTGGCTTTGTCTCTGTCTGGGAAAGATGTGGGAGGGCTTTACAGAGGCTCAGTTACTAGGTTTACAGGCAGGTGCTGCTGTGATATCAGCGTCTCTACTGTCTAAGCCCCAATCTGAGGTTTGCCTATCGTACTTCATAGCAATAAATGTGTTTTGTTATAAAAAAATAAAATATTATCTTCTCCCATGTATGAAAGCAAACAATGCCTACTTTTCAGGTTAGAGCCTCTGCTGTATTTGTATTGGGAACTTTTCTTGGTGTTGGATTTGACTCTTCTAGATATGGAGGGGATGAGTGTGATGATGATGAAAAGCTAAAAGCTGAAATTACTATTATCAGAAACCTTTTAAGTGTTGTTTCAGATGGAAGTCCTCTTGTCAGGGCTGAGGTTGCAGTAGGTATGTGGTACACTTCCTCTGTTCATTTTTTAACTGCACAACTTGGAGTTATAACATTTATATCCTTATCACCTATTTGGAAAATTATAAAGAATTTGATACTGTGAAAGTATATATTCCAAAAAAAAAAAAAAAAAAAACTAATGGCATATAATCTTTTTACGTATAATTCACAAATTTTGTGGGGGAGGGGGGGGGGTGAATCGTATAAAAGTCCAAATTGTGCAATCAAAAGAACAGGGGCAATATAAAATATGGAAAATTCTGAATGATGATTACGGGTGTCAAACGGGTTGTGTCGTGTCAAATTAGCATTATAAATGTGCTGAAAACCCTGGACATTAACCTAACCCATTTTGACTAATTGTGTTGATTCTTGAATGTTTAAGTTAAAATCTCAATAATTTATTAACTATAAATTAATTTATTATGCCTGATTTGTTATATCACTATATAAAAGCTATCCCTTAACTTGTATGCCTGATTTGTTATATCACTATATAAAAGCTATCCCTTAATTTGTAACTACATATTTAGTATTCGAAGATTCCATCCAAATTATGCATGCTCATGCCTTTATACTGTGCTAATATATCAAAAATTTCTATATATTTGGTTGGAGTGAGTCGGTTTCCTTGTTCAAAATTTCAACGCCATTGTGTCTGGTTTCTATCATGTAGTTGTATCAGGTTAACTTATGTCAGCTTCAATTGTGACCCTAAATTTTGTACAATATTTAGTAACTAAAAAGTTTTGGAAATCTCAATGGTTGCAAGACTTGCATCTATTGCTATTTATTCTCTGATGTGGCAATTTTTTTAAAAAAAATTAATTTAAGTATTTAACTATTTGGATTGGTGGAAGCTTTACTAACAGCCCCTAAAAATTTTCACTCTTCCATGATTAATCACTACCCATTCCTTTTCTCTTTCAGTGATTGTTCATCGTTTTTTTTTAAATAATCATCATCAAAATTTAGTTTTTTCTCACACCAACAATAATGTATTCAGCATCATTAACCACACGAACAACCAGCAAATGTTGCACTTATAATATGCCCTTCTAAGGTTGCTTCTTGTATCGGAAAATGTATAATTTTTAGGGTAAGAGTGGTACTAACAAACATTAAGTTTGACCCACGGCCCTTCCATGGCTCCTCCGCAAAATAAATAAATAAAATAAAATAAAAAGAGGATAGGATGAATTGTTTTTTTGAGCTATAGTTGGAGGGAAGATCTTTCAATGTTGTATGGAACAATTAACCATGGGCTATTTCGTCATATATTTATTTTGCATCCATGGTTAATATAGTAAACCCCAAATCAACATTATCTATTGTCAACCCGATGTTTAATGGTTCATTAAGGCCACATTGAGTACTGACCAGCATCAGTCCTCATCAGAGTGCTACCACGTGTAATTTGCAAATGTTTTTGGTCCCTATTTCGAATTTCCCTTTATATTGGTG
The DNA here is from genome assembly GCF_001683475.1 of Chenopodium quinoa. NCBI lineage: Eukaryota > Viridiplantae > Streptophyta > Magnoliopsida > Caryophyllales > Amaranthaceae > Chenopodium > Chenopodium quinoa. The sequence goes on along the minus strand of NW_018742205.1, from coordinate 7,123,324 downwards.
GAGTTATTGGTATGATCCATGGAGTTTGGGTGTTCATTTATGCACTGCACATAAAAGAGGTGAAAACAAATGTTTTTATTTTAATGTTAACACCACTGAATCAAACTTTCTACATCTTTTTGGATTGTGAACGTGTTACACCTTCTGAATTTATTGATATTTATTGATATATGAGGTGAAAATTCATTAGCTAGATGTGGTGTAGGTCTGTAGGAAGACTATGTTCTATGACATTTTATATTAGACTATCGTTATTGAAACTAGTCTGTTACGCTAATAATCGAGGAAACATATTTTGATATATCAGGAATTTTCATGTTGCTGAAAGCTGTGTCTACCTTGCCACATGTGCACCCTCATAATATGAATATCTTGTTCCTTTTCAACTTTTATATTGCCTTTAACTGTTTCCCTGTGCTATTTGATCAGCTCTAGCTCGGTTTGCTTTTGGCCATAACAAGCATCTCAAATCTGTTGCTGCAATGTATGGGAAATCACAGCCAAACACTGGGGTCAGTACTCCGGGAAGTATCATTACTTCTCAAATTGGTATGTTGAGGATTGGGGGTGACAGTACTCTAATTGTTCGAGATGGGAGAGTCTCCACAAGTAATCCACTGGCTACTACTGGAATAATGCACGGGTCTCCTCTTTTAGATGATTCATCTCAATATTCTGATTCTGGTGCATCAAATGATGGTGTCGGCAATGGAATAATGAACCATGTTAGACCTAGACCTCTTGATACTAGTGTTTATTTGGATTGCATATTATCCATGTGTACATTAGCAAAGGACCCATCTCCTCGCATTGCAAGACTTGGGCGGAGAGTTCTCTCTATCATTGGCATTGAACAGGTTGCAAGACCCAACATGCCCTCCACTAGCAATGCTCGGCCAAGTGAGCCTATCACTTCTGCTGCTGTGCGGCTTTCTGGACTAGCTCGATCATCATCATGGTTTGATATGAATTCTGGTATGTTGATTGAGATCTGGTATGAATCATCTTATAAGCTGAAAAACATACACCCTGATTAATTTTAATAATGTAATCGACAATATTTGTTGCTGTTGATCGATTGTATCATTGGCTGTTTACTCTGAAGCTACAGTGCAGTTTCTTCCTTGGATATTTTCTGTTGTGCTAACAAACGTACACCCTGATTAATTTTCATAATGTGTTAGCGACAATATTTGGTGCTGTTGATTGATTGTATCATTGGCTGTGTACTCTGAAGCTGCAGTGCAGTGTCTTCTTTGGACAATTTCTGTATTCAGATGTAGTTGGTATTTTGCTAAGATTTTTTATATTGAGCTGACTTTGTGGTGGCTTTACAGGTCATTTTCCATTAACTTTCAGAACTCCACCTATTAGCATTCCTAGAGCGAGTTGCTTGACAAGAATAAGAAGAGTTTCTTCCTCGGAGTTTCGACCACACTTGCTCAACTCTCCAGATTTAGGGTTGGCAGATCCATTAGGTTATGGTGGGTCTGATGCTAATACTGAGTGCAGTCTTCTTCCACGGTCAAACATATATAATTGGAGCTGTGGGCACTTCTCAAAACCTCTTCTTACGCCACCAGATGATGCTGAAGAATTGTTAGCTAAGAGGGAAGCAAAGGAAAGATCAACCTTGGACCTCATAGTGAAATGCCAGAATTATTGTAAGTTGGCTTTGTTTTGTGTTGATTGTGATCTGAACTTCTTCTGATTGTCATTGATTGACATGCTGATCCTATATTTAAAAAATTTGGTTTGCAGCAGTTAGCAAGCTATATAATCAGATTGCAAGCTGGGATACCAAGTTTGAAAATGGTACAAAAACCACCTTATTACAACCTTTCTCTCCTGTTGTGATTGCAGCGGATGAGAAGGAACAGATTAGGTATGATAATGTTTGTTAATTTATTTACTTTCCAATGCCTTAGTTGAATCTTGAGAATTTAGTACACCCTCCGTCCTTTTATTAGAAGCCTATTTGGGTTTTTTCATGGGAATTAAGGAAGTACAAATATGCATGTGGGGTTAGAGAGAGAGAGAGAGAGAGAAGGAAAAAGTGGTTGGGAATTATTGAAGAGATAGAGATAGAAAGTGTTGGGAATTGATGTCAATAGTACAAAAAAGAAAAAGAATGACAAATCATCAAAAAGAGGGACATATTGTCATAAAATACAATCTATAAATAGAAATAGGCTTGTAATTTTGGTTATCCCAAAAAGGAATATAGGCTTCTTATAAAAGGACGGAAGGAGTATTTATTTATGTTTATTATTAAAATGCTTACGGTTAACATCTAGAAGGTTATAATTTGTAGGTTTTTGCATTTAAATATATGCTATTTCAAAGTCTATTTTTTGTTAGGTTCTGGGTACATAGAATGTAAAGTAGTGAAATATCTGATGTTTATTCCATTGCTGAGACTTCTGAATGTGTTTCTCTTTCAAAAGCTCAGCAGAACAAGTGGTAATTTGTGATTAGTTTCCTCATATTGATATTTAATAGTGTAGAGGTTTCTGTGAGGGGGGTTGTTGTGGTTTGCTTCTTATTGTAAATCATTAAATGCACTTCTGGAGTTCTGGCTGTAGGAAAGTTTAATACCGGTTATTTCTGGAAGATATGGACAAAATAGTTGCCAATATCGCAGGGTTAATGTTATTGTGCTATTTTTGTGCACTAAGTGCCCTTGCTGCCCATCTCTGTGTGACACAGTTCTGTATGCACGTAATGTATACATGTGATGCTCTCAATTTAAGTGTACAAGTGACATTTCATACTCCCTCCGTTTTTTTAAGTGTTACACTTATTAATAGCGGCCATAATTTTAAGTGTTAAACTTCCATTTCCATTTTTGAAAAACTATTACACTCTAAATTTTTAATTTTATCTCTTTCCTCTCATGATCTCAATTCTAACCCGCTACAACTGTTTTTTTTTCCCTCTTACATCCCTTCTTTTCAATAAACTTTTAACTCCACTATCTTTTCTTATAATTTTTTAATACCTCAACCCCACTTACATCTTACTTCCTCTGTTTCACAAATATTGCAACAAGGATGAAATTACGAATCCCAAAACACATTTTATATGCTAAATATCTTTAATTATATAAGAGTAAAAATTATAAAAAGTTGATATTGTGAAAGTATTTTACGAGACGAATCTAACAAGACCCGACATGACTATATTTTACTTTACGTATAAATCATAATATGTGGTCAAACAAGCGTGATATATAGTGTAAAATTCCAGTTGTTGCAATATTACTAGAACGGAGAAAGTAATATATTATTATCAATTAAGTTACCTTAAAACTCTATGTTGGTCAAAGTGCAAGACTTAAAAAAAAACGGAGGGCGTATACGAATGGAACAATTGCTTTCTGAAAGTTTTTTTTTGCAAAATGTACCTCCTCTATTTCAGATTGAGTGTATCACTTTGCCTTTTGCACTACTCTTACACTAACTTTGACCATATATATGATGTAATTGTTATTTTGCAAAGTGTTATTAGATTAGTCACAATGCATATTTTCATAATATCAAGTCTTTTTACTCCCTCCATTTCGTAATAATCGCAATACTTTCCCTTTGCATTTATTTTTTAATAATTGCAATATTGGTAAAGACTAACTACTTTTATTATCTCTCTACTACTCACCCTACTTTTACAAATATTTTAATTCGTATTATTTCTCTCTTCTACCAACCCCACTTGCACTACTTTTTTTTTTTTAAATATTATTTCTCTCTTCTACTAGCAATTAAATATATCTGCACTAACTATACTTTATATCTCCCCCTTTGGCCCCCACCCTTAAATTTTTATAAAACTTTGTGCAATGCCTAGTGTTGCGATAATTACGGAATGGAGGGAGTATAATCTTTGGTAATATGCAATTAAAGATGTTAATGGTCAAAATTTTGCATTGGCATGTGTGTCAGTCAAAGTAATGAACTTATTTGAAATAGAGCGAGTATTTCTTAGGTGATTGTTTTTTGGGTTTGTGCTCAATTTTTGATGATTGATGTGTTGGTATTCAATAGTCTATAATATTTGGAGGGTTTTTAGAGCATAAAGTGGGAAACTTAGCTGAACTGTCTTGTAAATGCTGCCTGTTTTGCTTACGTCTGGTATTTAAATGTCAAATACACCATAATACACCTCTGGACACTATGCTTTCAGCAGCCGGCTTATTTTTTAAGCTTGTTCATGGCAATTTTCTTTTCTGCTATTGGTTTGTGTCTTAGTTTGTATCTTTTGGGCTATAGTTATTGCAATTGGTTTGGTCGTCTGCACATATTGTGCAAGTGGGCTTTTAGACATATTGGGCAAAGATTGAGAGGCTTTGCATTTAAAGTTGATGAAAAAACTTTGAACCTGTGTTACCAATTGGCTTTTTTCGCCACACACCTGCTTACCGTGAGCTGACAAAGGCAATTTATACTAGCGAATTGGTAACTTTTGGCTCAATTTAACAAATTAAGTAGTGGAATACAAACTTGTACTGGATCTCATATTAGCAAATTAGGTAACCTTGATTTGAATATTGAAACATAATTATCTTTTTGCATTATTTATATTTATTTTTTTTGGCATGTGGTACCTATTATTATCCTATCAGCTGATTGAAGGCAGCTGATCTTTTACGAAGTGCTCGTTTTATTTGCTCACCTACATGTGTCTTTTCACTATTTGTTTCTGTCAGGGTTTGGAACTACGAGGAACCAGCCCTTTTGAATACTTTTGACAATCATGAATTTCCTGACTCTGGAATTTCTAAGCTCTGCCTTTTGAATGAACTTGATAGCTTGCTTCTTGTTGCTTCTGGTAAATTTTCCTCGTCTATGTTTCTTTACTTTTCACTGAGTCTGAAAATACTCACACATTAAGCAATAAATTCACACCAAAATTATTAGCACCAAGGGTGATTTTAACTCATATCTTCCTCATGAAGGTGATGGAAATGTTCGAATATGGAAAGACTACATGGAAATGGGGAAACAGAAGCTTGTGACTGCCTTCTCTTCTCTGCCTGTTCATGGACCTACTGTTTGTAATTTGAATGCTAATGTGGATTGGCAACAACAATCTGGATACCTAGTAAGCACTTGTTAAGTAAGCCATTTGAACTTTATACAAGTTGATAATTAGTCTAAACTCTAAAATATTTCCATCTACTTTTCTTTAGTTTGTGGCTGGGGATGTACCTTCAATTAAGGTCTGGGATCTTGACAAAGAACAACTTTTGCATTCCATTCCTTCATCCCCTGATAACAGTATATCAGCACTGGTATCTCTTCTAATCCCTACTCCTGCAAAAAACTTTAGTTGCCTGTTGCATTTGTATTGATATTAGGATCTAATCTTTAGTGTTTCGTTTATTCATTCAATTCTTATCTTACTCTGTCTTTTTTTTTTTTTTTTTTTTTTTTTTTTTTTGATGAGAAAAATACACACTTTTATGGTTACACTTCACTAGTTCACTTTTTAAACCAAGAAAAATATTGGAACTGCGAGAGAGTTATGGAAAAATTGGGATTTGGAATGAGAAGCAATGGTGAAAAAGTAAACCTTGTCGACCCGAAAGAGTAAGGATATGTAAAAAAAGGTAAAGTGTAACCATTTTTGGATCATCCAATTGGAATTGTAACCATTAAAATTAACAGGGGAGTATTATTTGCTGAAAAAATGAGTAAGAGAGAAGTCTGTCCTTGAATCAAAATTTTAAATTACAGATTATGCCAGTTTATCATAATTTCTCCAATCAATTAGCTCTTTTATGTCCCTGCAGCCTTAGCCCATAATATGCTAGATAAGTTACTTTGTCCCCGACCAAATCAGAAGATAAAGAAGCTCCTGGGAATTTCGATCCAACCAAACACAGCACAAAGCTGCCATAAAAATGCACTGTGTTCTCCTTGTCCTTAACAAACCCTGAGAATGAATTTGTAGCCAATTCACCTCCATTAAAGGGCAAACCCAGAATTCTTGATACAAAGTATATATATATTCTCCAAAGGTGACTTGCCATTTCATAGTGAAGGAAAACATGTGAATATATGACTCACTAGCACTTTGGCACTTCCCATTGACCGATCCCATAAGAGTACCTGTGGCCAAACATATAGAGTGGCCACTAGGCACTTCAGAGAATTTTACAATAAAAGAAAAAAGGGAAAAAAAAAACACAAAAAAAAAAACCTGCATTAGCATTCTATAAAGTTCTTGGAAATATCTAAGAGTTTAGACTAATTATCAATTTAATAGATGGACCTACTGTTGTAACTACTGGACCTGCTGTTTTTAACTTAAATCTCCTCTCCAAAGAGTACCTGAGACAAAACATATAGAATGGTTGCTCTCCTCTCCAAACCTCTTCCCAAAAACAAATGCGAGAACTATTATCTTGAACCTCATTAAAGGGGAGATTTAAGTAAAACACATGTGAAATAATTTCCCAAAGGCTAAATATCTGTTCTTTGTTTAATCACAAATGCATAGCTGTTTCTTCTTTGTGATTAGCCTACCATACTCTTTATGATTTGCTGCTGTCCTTTTGTTCTTTGTTTGATCAGATTCTATTGTCTGGTTAACACTGTAAAATGGGTTTGCAGGCTGCTTCTCAAGTTCATGGAGGTCAATTTGCTGCTGGGTTCGCTGATGGCTCAGTCAGAATCTTTGACATTAGAACACCTGAAATGTGAGCTAATAGGGGTCTTCTCTTGTCTTTTATTTCTTATGAATTGCATTGTATGTTGTCGAAGCTATACATATTGCTAGCTTGCCTTGTCATACTTGTGCTTTTCTGGAGTTTCAATTGACTTGATTAGTGCATCTGACATGTCAATAGTGTTGCTACTTTGTGGAAGACTTAAATAATACTGATTGCAGTCTTGAAGATTGGCCCTTGAAATTTAGTTTGGATAACTGTATTATGTGTTACTATATTATTTTTTTGAGGAATACTATATTTTTTACTACATGTGTTAAGAACTAAAAAAAGACGTATGAATGACTGAAGGGGTTTTATAGTGGAAAAAACGAGTACATCAAGGTTTAGATATTCACTAGAGCCATGGTAGGGACTGGTTGAATCTTATCTCTATATCGATTATTTCACTAATTTTAAAGCTTTTCCTTGCATACTACACTCATATCTATGATTGACAATGACAAATATTAATGATCAAATCCAATAGATGATTAAATGAAATGTAATATTAGAAGCTAGATACAAATTTCAAGCATGAGAATACTAAACATTTATTTTCTGCTGCTCTTGATATTCTTTACTCTACATATGTTTGGTGAGATTAAGTCTCTCTTCTCCCAAACCTCTTTTCATGGCTAATGTCTAGGGATATATGTAACCTTCTTCGACTTTTTTCTAATTGTTGTTTTTCTCCTTTCTAGGCTTGTTTGTGCTGCCCGCCCGCATATCCAGAGAATTGAAAGAGTTGTGGGAATCGACTTTCAACCAGGGCTAGATGTGGGCAAGGTGAGTACTTGCCAAATAATTGTTTATGTAGCTGCAAATAGAATAAATAAATTAGATAAATGTGAAAATTAGTACTACTTCTATTCCTAATAGTTGCTATTTGCATGTAAAGGTAAGAACTAAGAAGAGAGATTAACGAAGTGGGAAACATGTGACAAAACATAAAAATTTGGCCAATTAATGGCAAGTGATGATTAAGTAGGGTAAGGAAGGATTAATTTTTAAAAAATTATTGCGGAAAAAGGTATTAAGTAGAAGTGTAAAGCACAATATGGAACGGGGGTAGTAATATATACTGTTGTAAATCCGAGTTTATTTTGGGGAAAAAACTCTGTAAATTAGATTAAACAGTGCTGCCTAACCATGTGTTTTTCACTCTTCTTCTTTCCAGATTGTCAGTGCATCTCAGGCTGGTGATATTCAGTTCTTAGATATTAGAAATCACAGCGATGCATACCTCACAATTAATGCCCACAGGGGCACACTCACAGCCTTAGCTGTTCATCGGCATGCTCCAATTATAGCCAGTGCTTCTGCAAAGCAGCTTATTAAAATCTTCAGTTTAGAAGGTGAGCAACTAGGCACCATTCGATGTCATCCAACATTCATGGCTCAGAGGAGTGGATCTATAAGCTGTCTTACTTTCCATCCCTATCAAGTGCTACTTGCTGCTGGAGCTGCCAATCCTTTTGTTTCCTTATATGCCGCTGACAATAATCCCACAAGATGAACATGTGTACAAGACAAAACATGGGGACTTGATTGAAATCTATGTTGAAGATGCTGGTAGTGGTGATGCATTAGTCATGCCACTATGATCTCATACCGAGTATAATGGAGCTGTGGAGGTTGGCTTTTGGAGTTCGGTTTTTCTGCTGCACATTCATTAGCCCCCATGTAAATTTCAAGCCGGATGGAATAGAGTCCATTAATTCCAGGGAGGCTTTGGCTAGTTAATAAGCTTGCTATATAGGCAATGACGGTGTACATATGTAAATGCCTTGTGTCTGTGTCCATCATTTGATATTATGTCTTATTATTTTCACATTTTTCTGTAAAGGGAGGGGTTTTGTAATGTTTTTCTTTCAATTTTTTCAATTTTTTTTAGGACAATGAATATGGGTGACTGATCCACACGATTGAGTCGTTAGAGGGATGTTGTTGCATATACGAGTATATATACATGTAGCTGATTACGAATTTACGATTGCTTTTGTTGTAGAGGGGATGCTTGAAAACCAATACGTAAAATTCTGTTTATAGAAATTGTTTAAATTGTGAATGTAGAATTCTTCTTTATCAGCATATTTGTTTTACCGAGATTTTAATTTAAAGAAAAAAAATATATTGTTCCTTGTTTTCATTGACATTTACTTTGACAGTTCTCAAATAATAACACCCCCTTTGTCACTTTTTTAATCTTTACATTTGGAATTAATTTGTGATCCAAGTGTAAAGATTAAAGTGATGGAGGGAGTACATACTTTGAGCTTAATCTTAACAAGTTAGAGCATCCACATTGGTGGGAATTATGGTTCCTCATTTGAGAAAAAAGGGAACCTTCCCACCAATATTTTTGCCTTCTCATATAATTAATTTAGTTTAATTTAGTTGAGGAGGTAAATAAATAAGAAACCATCCCAAACAGACGGGAACTTCTACCGGGGTCATTTGGGGCCCAACTCCTCGTAAATTATTGTAATTAATTAGTTTATAAACTAAAATACTCCCTCCGCCCCCGAAACTTCGACCCTTTTGGCTTGATTTCGCGGGTATTAAGAAGTTAAATTGGAAGTGTAAGAGTGTATGGGGAAACTAAGAAAAGTACATTGAAAAGGGAAATTTACATTGGAATTGCAAAAAAAGTAGAGAGAAAAAGTAATAAAAGTATATAGAAAAAGCAAAATTTGCATGGGGAAGCTAATTTTGCACAAATATTATTGCAAATTAAAGGGTATTAAAATGCAAATGGGATGAACATTTTGGGACTAAAATTAGGCCATAAGGGTCGAAGTTTCGGGGATGGAGGGAGTACTAATTAATTACTTATAGGCAAAAGCTAACGAATGCCCCCGGAACATTGGATAAGTTACCTAAAAGTAGTAAGATTCATTTGAAATAAGCATTAATTACACCGATTGACGCGTGATTTTGACATGCATTCCCAAATTAACACCATTTTAAAAACTATATTAAAAGGTTATCTAATGCCTCGGTGAGCGTTCGTTAGCAAGATCCTTATAAAATATTTGGGGTATAGTGATTAGTTTTGAGCAAGAGTTTAAATATTTAAATCCCGATCCCTCTAATATTTTCGGCCAAGTTCTGCACTAATTCGAAAACAAGTCAGCAAAAGCAAGGAGTGAGCCCTTGACAGAAGTAAGAGGGAGAAAAGGTGGTGAGGTATGGATAAGTAAGAGATAGAAGCTAATTGGGGAGGTTAATAAATAACGTTATAGAAGAGAAAGATATATGATAAAGTTAGTGGGAAGTAATTAAGACTAATGAGGTGAGGAGAGAGAAGTGAAGGGGAGGTAAATGAATGTAGATGCTCTTAGATCAACATATTTATTAGTGCGAAACTTTGACTTATGAAATCTTTAATTGAAAATTATAAAAATTTAAATTTTAAAAACTATATATCAACATTACAGTAACAAATACCCACGTGGCTATGTTTAATCAAAATTAAGGACTTTAGAGCACTCCCGGCAGTGAGGAAAAAAGCCCTCACGAGTAAAAATAAAGGTGTAAAAAAAATACCCGAGCATTACGTTAGTGAGGGAAAAAACCCTCACCGTTGAGAGCTATGGAAAACACACAAGAGTTGAGGGGAAATACTCGTGAACAGTAACCGGTGGGCCCCACATGTACACGCTGCTTTCCTTTTTTTTTCCTTTCTGGCTTGCAAAACGACGTCGTTTTGCCTTAAAGAAGGGCGAAACGACGCCGTTTTGAGGGGCAAAAAGGGAAAAAAAATAAGGGGGCAGCTGGCCTGACGCGCGTCAGACCCAGCCAATGGGGATGCGACACGCGTCAGGCTTTGTCCTTCCAACCAATCAGATTTTTTTGCTTTTATTACAACGTTTATATTTTTGTAAGGTAAATATAACCGTTGTAATTATAAAAAAAAAAAAAACAAAATTCACCAACGGATAGATTTTTTTTTCTCTATAAATAGACATGCATTTTGATATATTTTGATATACTTTCAAAAAACCCATAAATACTACAAATTTCCTTCTTTTCCCAATTTCTTTGAGTTATTTTCATCATTTTTATTATTATTATTATTCGTAAAAAAAACTTATAAATTGTTATTAAATTATACATTTTTATTAAATTATTTTTAAACGTAATTAAAAAATAAATTATTTTCACATATTTTAATTGTATTGGAAAATTAAATATGTAGTATAAACATTATTTCAAAATAACGATAAAATAAAAAGATGATGTGTATTATGGTGGGGTATAGTAAATAGTGGAGGAAAAAGTGATGAGAGGTTTTTTTTTCTCCTCATTGATGTAGTGAAAAAAACATTTGATGAGAGAAATTGTATGGGAGGAGTGAGAAAGTGGGTAGAGAGAGATTGAGAGGTTTTTTTTTTTTCCTCACTGCTGATAGTGGTCTTAGATAAATGTATTAAAAGAAAAAGAAAAAAAAAAAAGTTAAGATAATGATAAACACTCATTTAAGACAGTAAATTCAAAACCGTAATCCGAAGTATATTATCCATTTCCCGCTTTACCCATTTATTTATTTAATTTCCCCAATAATTTATTTATTTATTTTTTAAAAAACGTTTGACGCCTCTTTACCTTCACTCACACAGACACTCAAAGCTTCCCTCGCAAGCTTAACTCTTCTTCATCCTCTTCCCTTTCTTCATTCTCTCTCCTCTTTCATCTTCACAAATTTTCTCTCTCCTCCATTTTTCTTTACAATATATCTTCGCAATCATGAGACGCAGCACAAGGAGGTCAACAATGGCGGTTTCTATTCACAGTTCTCTCGATTTCGACTCTAACAGAATAAGTACCAGAAGATCTTCCTCCATTCTTCCTCAATCCGAAGAAACCCGTAATCCGGTACACCAGTTCTTCCATTTTATAATGCAGAATATGTTGTTAATTTAATCTTGCATTTTTTTTTGAAGCATTAATTTAATCTTGCATTGTAATTCAGTAATGTGATTTACTGATTTGTTTGTTGCTTCGGGTTTTAATTTCATGGTGTCCTGTTTAGAAATTGGTTTCTGAACTTTGAATTCGGATAAAGGGTAATGATGTAGACGGGATTTGAACACGGGTTTTGAGTTTCTCCCCGGAAGCGGCCTATGAACTTTCACCGAGTAGTAGTTTGTCTTGAATGTTGCTTATTTTTTTTTTTTTTAGAAAAAAATTAATTTGCTGAAATGTAGTAGTTCATGTAACAATGTGATAAACTCAGAATGAGTAAAATTCAAAAAAGTTTTTTCTTTTTGTTAAAAAATAAAGTTATTAGGTACTAAGAAAGGTTATTGAAAGGGGAAATTGTTAAAAAAAAACAAAGGGATTTGTTGCCTTTTACTTAATTTTAAATGGGATATGAGTATGTGAATGATGTTTAGACTTAAAATTACACCTGGGTGTAGGATGAAAATCGGGTTATGTGAAAAGGCTGAGTCAGTTCAATGGTTTGTAGGTCAAAGGATGCATGTCAAAGAAAAAAATAAAAAGGTTTTATTCTTAAGGATTTGTGGGTTTTGTTAAAAAAATAGGAAGAACTCCTAGAAGGTTGGAACAAATAATTTGAGTGTACGGCTATGTTAAACTAGTCTTAGTTATATTATAAGAGGAAATGTGTAGTTTTAAGTACTGAGATAGATTGAGAACTAGAGATTGGATGTGTTGAATTTTTTTTTGTATATTTTTAACAAGATCCTTCTTATTATTGTTGGCAGGTTGGAAACTTTACCACCAAATTTTCAATGTCCTCGTTTGTAAAGAAAGTGGAAGAGCTCACACATGATCAGAGAACTGCTATTGAAAAAGTCGGGTTTGGAAACTTGCTTCGAGTTCCTCATCATACCCTACGAAAAAATCTTTTAGTTGAATGGATGGAGCGCTGGGACTGTGAGAAAAGGGCATTTGTACTTCATGATAAGGAGCTTACCATTACTGATATGGATGCTGCATTGATCTTGGGGTTGCGTACTGTTGGTAACCCTGTAAGTTTGAGTGAAGAAGATCCATTATCTGAAATGGAAAAGGAGTATGGAGCTACCAAAAGTAATCGAAAGATCAGTATGTCTGCAATTGAGGGAAGGTTACAATCCCTTGGTGATGATGCTAGTGAAGATTTTGTAAGGAATTTCTTGCTATTTATGTTTGGGACAATTCTATTCCCAAGTTCAAATGCTAAACTAGACTCGCGCTATCTTTCCTTTCTTCAAGACCTTGGGGGAGTGTCCAAGTATGCTTGGGGTAGGGCTGTTGTTAAGGACCTATTCAATTGGTTATCTAAAAGGAAAGAGGAACAAATAAAAAGCATGGAAGGTTGCCTTATTCTTCTCCAAGTAAGTTCTTGTCATCTTTATGCTGGATAGCCAGCTTGAATTTATATGCTTTTAGTGATATTGCCCTTAAGCTCTAATCATACACGTTATCATATGCTTTACAAACTACTGGACTTTTCAAAGTATGAATTATTTGACTTGCAGTTGCATTTTACATATCGACCACATATACTTTCTGTTCTAATGATAGGATTTGGTTTTCAACTTTCTGATGTAAGCAGATTTGGTCCTACGAACATATAGACATTGGGCGTCCAATTCTGATAAGTTGCTCGGTGGACTTCCCTCGAGCTTGCCATTGGGAAAGTAGTAGGTGTAACAGCCCAAGGCATTGGTTCACTTCCAAGTTCAATGAGGTTGAAGAGAATCAGGTGAGGAAATTCTATTGCCTTTATGCCATTAGTAGTTGTAATATATCTACTATTTAGAAGTTTCAATCTTCCATGAACTAGTACCATCAATATGTTGAGCAATGTGAAAATTTTGGTATTTTACCTTCGATGGCATATTGGTGTTAACATTGTACCTTCAGGTAATATGGAAGCTGCAACCAACAGCAACTGAGAAGAATAATGATTACATACGAGAGTTACTAATGGAAGAAGCTGCGGGAGGAGAAAAGATTCTTTCAACTAGTACAAACATCACAACATCCATGACAAAAGAGGTCCCATCTAAGGTTAGACATAATGAAACTAGCCTGCAACTTAGAGTGGAACTTGATTGGCATGCAAAGCCACATTTTTCTGGCATATTATCTGCTTATGTGTACAAGTAAAGGAAACATACTATCATGTTACTGATCAATACTGACAGGGTATGGGATTAAAGTCATTTCTTTGGACGGAAATTTGATTCTTTTGTCAATTGCTCTGCAGAGTTTTAGCCAGAAGGCTGTATTTAATGAGAAACCAGAGGGAGGGGTGGCAAGAGGCAAGCATGATCAACGAGCAGATATTCCAGAGAATTCTGGAACATCAGAAATATCATCAGAAGAATTCGAGAGAGAAGAGGTTATGAAGACTAGAACAAGAGCCACAACATCTGCGGCTATTCTCCCACCTAAGCATGAGCAGCAAGCTGATATTCCAGAGAATTCTGGAATATCAGAAATATCATTAGAAGAATTCGAGAGAGAAGAGGTTCTATCAACTAGAACAAGAGCCACAGCATCTGCGGCTATTGGGCTCCCACCTGAGCATGATCAGCGAGTTGATATTCCAGAGTATTCTGGAATATCAGAAATATCATCAGAAGAATTCGAGAGAGAAGAGGTTCTGTCAACTAGAGCAAGAGCCACAACTTCTGCGGCTATTGGGCTCCCACCTAAGGTTGTTAAGCATGCACAAACTTCCATGTGTTTGAGAATTGTAGAGAAATTCTGATTTTGGCAGCTAGTGGACAATTGTGATGTTAGGTTCTTAGCTCTACTGAAATGACTTATGTTGCTAAATTTTAATCTTTTATTTGTCTGCTAAATAGAGTTTAAGCCGACATGCTATATTGGATAAACCAGACAAAGGTACGGGAAGAAGCAAGCATGATAATCAAGACTTACCAGAGGATTCTAGGCAGTCAATGGACGTGTCAGTGGTAACCGAAGATTATGCGGAATGTTCCTCATTGTATGGTTTGCAAGAGGACCAGAGTGCAGAGACATCCCATAATGTTAAGGTGATTACTGTTAAGTTGTCGATTTATATATATTGGTACTATGATCTTATTTGTCATCTTTTGAAGGAGTAGGTTAGAGATTGGAAATATGTTTCTAAAAAAGTAAATTTAAAACAAATTAATGTGGTACTTTTCGAACTTCTAGTTGACAATCATAATACTGTACAGGAAGAGTATGTTTTGGAGAATGAGAAATCAGAAGCAAACGATGATGTTATTAAACTCAAGAGAGAAAATGCTGTTATGAGGAAGATAGTAGAAAACCTAAGAAAGGAAAATGCTGAGCTGAAAGAAGATATCCAACGCTTGAGGGCTCCTCCTACACTTGCTGATAATATAGAAAGGCTTATTGATGAATACTTTGATGGAGTTTAGGATGCTTCGGAAGCTGTTTGTTTTCGGTAAGATCATGAAGTCATGCACTTATCAGACTCCCTATCCTTGTGTGTCTAATGTTGAGTCCCAGGCTTTTTTTTTTTTTTTTGATGCCATAACCAGCTAATCTTCATCAATTAGTTAATAGTAGTTCATTATGCTGTGAAACGGATAGATTAGGCACTAAATCAAATAAAAAGCACACAATTAAGGCAACTGATTGTAGAATTGATCAAATCAGGATAATCCAATCAACACAATTCCCTACTCCAAGACGTAGGAAGTCTCTCAGAGGTAGGAAGTCTCTCCCAAATTATACTCACTAAAAGTCTCTCCCAGAGTATTTCCTCTCTATCTTTCTGAATACCTTGTTACACAGACTAAACCACTAAACCACTTCTAATAGTGCTACTAAAGATTCTTCTAGTAAAAAGCATAACAAATTATGAAATCTCCTCCCCTCGCACGACAAACTCCTTAAATCTTCTCCATTTATCAGAAGTAATTTCCTTATTTTCCTTCTCCTTGCATATATGAATACAGCAGAAGGTTTAGGTTGATTGACTTGGTTATATTATAGTGCGATTAAGCATAAAAAAATATTTATGGGAACAAGATAAGATGTGCATTGATATTTAGAACTGCTATGGCGTTATTAATTGATAAAAGTTAGTGTAGTCAGTTTTTTGTCATCTTCTTAGCAATGTGCACCATTTCCCCTCATTATATTATCACTGTGTTTTGGCAGATGAATTCACTTCCTTCACCATAGAAGCGGCATCAGCTGATTGTTTATCATTGGATAAGCGTGCATATATTCAACATCTGATTTCTGCTCTCTGGTATAAGTAATTATGTGTACTGGTATGATTGCATTATATAGTGACTGTAGTCCCATGCTGTAAGTACTAGTTCATAGTTTGATCCAACTTACGAGTGTAACAATTGGAGATTGTTATAGTCCTTATAGGCAATTCCTTTATCCCCACATTATCTATAGTAAAATAAACTTGAGGCATGAAAGTCTGGCAAAACTCTGTTACATACTTACATAGCCTAGTCTGTATAAGCTGCAGTAGCAGAGCGTAGTGTATATAATTTGAAGAAAATTTTCTAATATACATGTGTGTATTTGTAATTGTGTCACCATTTGGGGTCTTTATGGAGAATAATTGGGGCCATTTTTTATATCGGATTTACACTGTTAAGTCTCTTCGCCTCTTTGTTAGTTGAAAAGGACTAGGATGCTTATTTGGTCTTGATAACATGATATGTAGTTTTAGAGTTGAGGAAATCCATTTTTTAAGGCTAAAATCTCACTACATTTTTTTATAAAGTGAAACAATTTCATCAGCTAGGGATTTGGAAGGTTTATTTGTGTGAAGTTGTCAAATTATCATTAAGATTTCATCAAACTGCAATTTATTGATAGGTATAAATTTTACAAACATGACATCCAACTCCAGTACAGAGAAATATAAACTTCACTGCAATGAAACAAGGAGACTCTTTGGTAGAGTCTCATCCGCAAACTTTATTAGTGAACCTATTTCCATCTTTCTTGAAGGTCTAACCTGTTCTGCATTAACATAAGAAAACAAAAGAAATTAGATGTCTTGTACAAGCTAATCAAGCAACAAATTTTAAGAAATCTTTGAGTTTAGAGACATAAAAGCATACACGTTGGTGCAGTCAGTGCTGAGGCTGAAGGTGTAAGACATGCTAACCCCACAATGTGCAGGAAGCTTAGCTGCAAGGTCATAGTTGAGTCCTTTGGTGCTAGCTGCAGTTGATTTCATACACTCACAGAGGGCCCTATGCTAGCCTGTTTGTTGGGCTGTGGCCTTGAGTGACCTTACCCCAGCGCAGCAGTTTTCTGGTGGAGTTGCCTGGGTAGGGCCACTGCTCTTCAGGTGCGGCACGCAGGGTGACAGAGTGTCACTGACACCGCTGCATGATATGGCTGCCTCTGTTGCACATGAGGAGGCTCCCAATACCATACAGATGGCCGCAACAACACGAGCTAGCTTGAGAAGTGAGATAGCTGCCATTTCCTGGTCAGTGTACACATTTTTGCTGTTGGAACTGGTTTAAGGAATTGCTGCTAGAAATGTATGTGTATATATACATCAGCATGAGAAGCGTGAGAAGGAATTGGCTTAGGTTGATATGGTTGGGGACTTGAGGGTTGATCAGATTTAATGCTGAGAAGTATGTTTTTTTTTGTGTGTATCCATTTCGGTGTCCTGTCTGTCAAATACAACTTTTTGGATGAACATTAATGTTGGAAACTTGAGACAACATCTTAAAGTCGGCATTCTCAGCTGATTTCTAGATAAAAAAATACTGAGAAGACGCATCACAAAATTTGAAATGCAAGCTTGGTGTCAAAATCCCTTTAAATCTTTAATGGAAATTTTACAAAATTTCTAATATTGATGGTGTCACCATTTCTGTTTGTTTTCCAATTTCGGTAGTAATTTCTTATTTCAATTAAGTAAAAATTTGTAAAAGTAAAAACTGTAGATTTATGATCCCAAGTGTTGAAACATTGGTATATAGCTATAAAGATAAACACAAGCGTATACTTCTTGTGTTACGTGTGATTTTATTAGATCCGTCTTAATTTTAACTTTCATAACATTAAATGTAAATATGAGAATACATAAACTAAAAAGTAAAGGAAAAAAAGAAAAGAAAAGAGAAGTAATTAAGATTGTTAACCCTGATGAGTAAAAGACATTCAACGTACATAGCACTTATCAAATCTTTACATTTTGTCTTAGGGTCTTGGCCATTTTTTGGAGTCTATGAGTAGACAAAGAGTTAGAAGATTATAGCCGTTGTTAATGAGTATGCCAAAGCACAGGTATGTCGTGATGCATGATCAAAAGCCTCTATGGTGCAGAGGAAGTCCTGTCTAGGAAAAGGATTTGGGTCTAGTGGTCTAGTCCATGGTAAATTAGAGAGTGTGTATTGATGAATATTTTAGGTATATAATCATCTAATTAATGCCATTATAGTCATTAATGAGTATATAGTTTAGGAAGAATTAATTGCAGTTTGCGTGCATGGTTTTGTGTTAATGTTTGGCTAGGAAGGCCGGAGCTCTATATTTGAGTCGATAATATACCTGCCATGATGGTACATCTTGGATGTAGCGTATGTTTCACAGAATAGATTTGAATCACGTCAGTTGTAGCAAAGAGAATCATACAGATGTTAATTGCGTGGTTGCACTGTATCAACTGGTGCATCAAAATATATGGGAGGCTGCAGACCTGCAGTGTATCAGTGTATGTGTATCTGAGACCGGAGGAAAGTTTCTGTGAGGGCCTAAGGGGCATATGCTTTGAACTTTGTAGGGTAATTGTCATAATAACAATGTGATCATGGTTCTCTGATGATGTTATTTTGGCATTATTGTTCTTAGGCATACCCGTCTGTAGCCAACTTTTGCCTCTGTACAGCAGTGCATCAACATAATCTCCGAATTTGATGTGCAACAGAAGTTAAGATTGCAATACAGTCTTTGTCCATCCCACAAGTCGAGTCCCCTTGACAGTGCTACTTAAAGTCATAAGTTGAATTCCCATATTAAACCTAAAATTGAATTATTGTCTTCATGAATATTAAGTACTTCCGTATCTCATATAGTGATACGTGTTCACGTATAATAGTCACTAGAATCATAACTCATGGAGAGGTATTTTGAACCATGTCAATAAGTGAAATATAGCGTCACATATAGGTGAGTTCATAAGGATTTCACAACATTATAACTTATTGAAAATCTTCGCCAAAAAAAAAAAAAAAAAAAAAAAAAAAAGGCTTATTGAAAATACATATAAGCAAGACATGCATCATTCATACATGATTGCATATCTAGAGTAACAACTAGAGCAACACTATGAT
Source organism: Chenopodium quinoa (assembly GCF_001683475.1). Taxonomy (NCBI): domain Eukaryota; kingdom Viridiplantae; phylum Streptophyta; class Magnoliopsida; order Caryophyllales; family Amaranthaceae; genus Chenopodium; species Chenopodium quinoa. The sequence goes on along the minus strand of NW_018742205.1, from coordinate 7,104,301 downwards.
GACTGATGAGACATCTCAGAAAGATGTAACTACATATGATCTGAAGACTGCTTTATTTTTCTTATTCCCGCATAATTCGTTCCTGGTTATACTTCCACAAGGCTTCACTGTATGCTGCAAAACGCCAAAACAAATGGTACATACTCATTAAATTATTTCGCTTTCTTCCGTTATAAAATTAAAGACGTATTGAAATATAAATATTGATTACTCCTTTCGTTAGAAAATAATAAGACGACTTTGATTAGGGGTCATTTTTAAGATATTGATTGAAAACTTAATTAAAGTATCAATCTATGTAGAGTATGTTTAAAATCTCGTTGTATTTTACAATTGTCCACCCTACCTATGACACAAGTAATATCTACTTCATATCATCTAATAGTGTTTATTTTGTTAGATTTTTAAAGTAATATCTGCAAGTTAATTATTTTAATTAGTGTCTATTTTAATGGATTAATATTTGAAATTGAACTACTAGTAAATTGAAATCGATGTAATTCTAAATATAGCTTACTTTACTTTTTAAATATATAATATTCCAATAAAACAATAAGTTGGGTGTACAAATCAAATTGCAAAAAAACAGTAATACGAAGTATATTACCTGTTGCAGTTGATTTTAGGGTTAAAGGAGTAGCTGACGGGAACCCTACACAGAGAAGCAAGTCTAGAAGCAAAGTTATAATTTAGACCTTTAGTCTTAGATGCTGTTGATTTCATACAATTACAAGCCATCCTACGGTCAGCCGTGGTTTGAGCCGCGGCCTTAAGACCTCCAACCCCGGCACAGCACTTAGGCGATGGTACACCCCCAGCCGTGCCCCTCAAGAACGGCATGCATTGTCCTAGGTACTTGGTCACCGCACCACATGTTGTCAAGGCCGCCTCGACTCCATTCGGCATGACAAGGGCTTGCACCACCATGCAAACCACCACGAAACATACTAACTTCTTTAGCATTACACTTGCCATTTTCACAAATCTTTTTTTTTTTTTTTTTAATTTTCTTGTTGATTGTTTTGTATATATATTTATATATATATATATATATTTTTTCTATGAAGTTGTGTAGTATGAGTGTAAATACGTGCATGGTTTTATAGAGTTGATCTAGGTAGTTGGACGTTGCTAAGCTATAATTTAATGCTAAGGGATTATTTTTGCTAAATTAGTGGGCATTTACGTGTCAATTTTTGCAGATTTTATTGTAATTAACGTTGTACACATAACTAATTCTGAATCTATTGCTAACGTATTATGAATGGAAGTTTTGTTTGGATGTTGATAAATTCGGGAGTTGTGAGTTTAATTGTGACCATTCACCATTGATAAGGAGACGTATAGGTCATGTATGGACCGCTATGTTAATACAACCGAGTAGTCAATAAGAGTGTATAGTTTTTTCGAGACCTTCAATCTCGGCACACCAAAGTTTTCATTGCTGAGGCGACAACTTTTCACAAAGGTATTCTTTTGGCCCTTGAGCTTGGGATAAAAAATATTCAAATCGATGGCGATAATCTCCTGGCCATCAACTCTCTCAAGGGCACTTGGTCAATTTCCTGGCAGATTCAGCGCATCATTAAAGACATTTGCACTCTTTTCACCAAATTTGATGATTGGAGCATACGACAAATTTTTCGAGAGGCAAATCGGGTAGCTAATTGGATAGCATGTAGGTCATCTAGTTAGTCATAGTATGGACATTACTCCTTATAATAACTCTAGTCTTTCTACTATTCTCTCCTTTGATGCATTAGGAATTCCCCTCGTGAGGAGGGTCTCCTAATGTCCTCTATTTTTCTTACCTTTATAAAAAAAAATAAAAATTAATAAGAGTGTATAGTTTTGGACAAGCGTCTATGGTTTTGAACGTCTATGATTCTACATAGCCTTTTTGTTTTGTTTTTTTTTTTTCACTCCCCCTGGTTTTTTTTTAAGTGTTACATTTCGACCGGAACATAATTGAAAAAATAGTACAGTAGAGTTAATATTTTATTGAAAAGTTAGGGATATGAGAAGGAAAGAATATAGTTTTTTTTTTTTTTTTTTTTTTTTTTTTTTTTTTTTTTTTACGAAAAAAGAAAAAAGTAATGGATTCTAATGGGGACAACCATGAGAGAATTAACATTAAGGGAGTAAATAAAATAATTGACACGTTTGAATTTTTTTTTTTTTCACTATTCATATACTAACTTTTGGTTATGACTATTCGCTTGAAAGAGAAGGCGAAGAAAACAGGAAAACAAGAGGAGACAAGGATAAGATGGTGGATTATAAGGGATGCAAAAAATAAGGTTTTTACACTAAAAGTAATCAAGGAGGCAGATTAGGATGGAGGGATGGATTCAGACATGACTTGGTTACGAATGAAGAGTTGTTTCTAGAGAGTGGCCAAGGAGGTCGGGGAATTAAGTGAGAGAACTTCGATGCAGAGAGTTACTTCGTGGTGGATTGAAGAGGTGAAAGCAGTAATTAAGCAAAAAAGGGAATGCTATATATCAAGCCTTGGGAAAATGTAGGAGTGACAAAACATTTGCAGCGTATAAGGAGGCTAAGAGTAAGGCAAAGGTAGCTGTACGCAATGGCGGACCATTAGGGGGCCCATATGGGACACGACCCTTGGTACAAGCCCAAAATAAATTAGGGTAGGTGTTAGACAAGCCCAGCAAAAAGAAACACATGTAGCCCAACTTTATAGAGTTTCCCATATTAAAACAATTCTACCGTGCTTTTATAGCCTACAAGTCTAATACCCACCTAGCTTCCTTTAATATTGTTTTATTTTTATATTGAAACGTAGGATGTAGCAAATATGAGGCTTGTAACTTGCAAGTTAAAACTACAATATTTAATTGGATTTTAGTCATTTTACCATCAATTTGGGAATTGAGCTTTTTGGGGAGCTATGAACAATACTTTTGTATCAAAAGATTTTCTCTTTTATCAAGTACTCATAGATAAGTTTTACGAAGTAACGCTTTTATACACACTACAAAATTTAATTGTTTTTTAAGAATGAGATTGTGACACTTGTTTTTTTTAAGGGTTTTGGCTTCGTATTTGGCTTAATTCATTATAATAAATTAGGCAATTTTCTCATTTTTCTTTCAATACTTTCATAAATTAGTTGTGTACTTTTATACATATGTCACATATTAAGTTTTATTCCGCCCCCAAAAGAATTTTTTTCAAGATCTGCCATTGGTTGTTCGCCAAGCGAAAGAAAAGGCTTATCAGGAGGTTTATGAAGAGCTTGACTCCAGGGAGGGAGAAAAGATCATTTATAAGATGGTGAAGAGAAGACAAGAGGTAGGCAAAGAAGGATATTGACACGATAAAGTGTGTCAAAGATAAGAACCAAATTGTTCTATTACAAGGACATCAAGGACAGGTGGAAGGGGTATTTCGATGAATTGTTTAATGGAAGTCATAGAGTTGTGACAGGAGATACCCTTGTGATTGATGAAGAAATCAACGTGGAGTATGTGCAGAGGATTAGAAGAGTAGAGGTGGAGATTACACTGAAGAAGATGAAGCCTAAGAAGGCGGTTGACCCTGATGGTATTTATACTGATAGAGGTGTGGAGGATTTTGGGTAAGATTGGTATTGATTGGTTAATAGACCTCTCTTCACAAGATATGGAGGGTTACAAGGATCTCGCAAGATTGGAGGAAGAGCACTCCCGGTTTATAAAAACAAAGGAGACGCTCAAGATTGTTCTAACATTTACGGAGTAACTCCCTTTGTTCCCAAATAATTGACACGTTTGAATTTTTTTTTTCACTATTCATATACTAACTTTGACCATCGTTTTAGTAACGTATTAAAAATATAAATTCTATCATGAAAAATATATATATTGTAAAAAAATAGAATATATATATATTACTAATTTTTCATAAGTTTGACTGTGTTAATTATTTAGAAACGATTCAAACGAAGGTAGACAGGTAGTATAACAACAAACCACTCTTCTCGCCCCACTTTTCTTTTTCGCTCTCTCCTCTCTCTTCTAGGGTTTTAGTTTTCTTGGTTGTTTAGGCCGGAAATAGTCTAATTTTTTCAATTTAGTTTTTTTGCTTTGTTTTACATTTTAGTTTGTTTTGTTCTCTCCATCTGTGACAGTTTGCCCCAATTTTCTGGGATTTTGATTTCATCCATGGATGAGAATTTTATTTTTAGGGTTCTTATAATAATTGGAAAGGTGATTTGGATTCTTATGGGTTTGGGGTTTGTCATCAACTTTTTGATCAAAATGTCAGCGCAAATTGCGAAGGTCTCTATTTGGAAAGATTGCAAAGACATCGAAAATCATTGCTCGCGTCAAGTTTGAAGCGGTGGAGTATGAGCTATGCCAAATATGCAATTTAGTTATGATTTTTATTGTAAAGTTATGGTATTTTCTTTAGATTTGTGTTTTACAGATCTTTATTATTGTAGATGTCGTATGACTATTATTTAATGAAATTATTACTTCTCATTCAAAAAAAAAAAAAAGTAGACATGTAGTATGTTGCAAAAAAAAAAAAAAAAAAGTGTACCAATAAAAAAGCCACGGCAAAGAAAATTGTAAGACTAAAATGTTTTTAAAAGGTGGGATTATTTTCGAAAGATAGAGCAAAGTGGGATTATTTATTCCCATTTTAAAAGAAAGGAATATTTTTTTTCGTACTGCCGTACAGCCATTGAAGCGGCTTTTGAGCTTTCTCTATTCCATTGATCCAGATTCTGTGGTAAGTTGTTTTTTCACAATCTAGGGTTTAGTTTCATACCATTATTTTATCTAATTGTCAGTTTGTTATCAAAACAAAAAAATATTAGGGTTCATATATATTAGGAGGATTCTTGAACTATCGCTCATTATTACTAAAGCTATGAAATATTATAACCTGCAAATTTGTCGCCGCAATTTTGATGTGTGCAATTACGTTGATATTCTTAAGCTAGAAAATTTTATGTGATATTTCGAGATAATTTGATGATTGAGTCAAATTTGGTTGTTAATGAGTTGCATTTTTCGACCCTAATTGAGCCTACGAGCTTTGAGGAAGATTTTAAGGCTATTCGAGGCTCGTAGAGCTTCAAACTCGAGTCGAGCTGCCTAAAACCCTAAACCTCTCTTAATTGTTTGCATTTTATTTCCTCGTTTACTTTGTTGAATATGATAGTGCACTTACTCACTTAGTATTATGTAGATAACTAGATAATATATATGTTATACTTCTTGTTGAAGTTTGATTTCTTGTTATGTATGATAAGGTTGTCATTCTTGTCAATCACTTGAGATAAATAAATTTGGTTTTGTAAGTTTGTTGTTATTTGTGAATTCTTGTGTCAATGTGTCAATGAAATTACTTTGAAGGAAATGTTCTTTATTTTGTATAAATTTCTAAGGATATGACGCATATGTGCAGGTCATATAATTGGTGTTTAGAGCTTAGAAAATCAATCAACATGACGATGTCTAAGGCTAAGGGTTCGAAGATGCTCCAGAGTATCAATTATCGCATGCGGGTCACTACGGAAGATGGGCGTCAACTCGTCGGGAAACTCATGGCCTTTGATCGTCACATGAACGTTATCCTTGGCGATTGTGAGGAGTTTTGAAAGCTGCCTCCCGCGAAAGATAGCAAAACCAACCCTGACAAAGAGAGAGAAGAACGCCGTACCCTTGGCCTTGTCATCCTTAGAGGTGAAGAGTTGCCATGACTGTTGAAGGTCCTCCTCCTCAAGATTTACGTGCCTAGTGCATGATATGTATCTCTTTGAAATCCACTTCTTAGGTTGAGTAACAAAGTGTTAAACCAATGTACATTTTGATACTTTATTTTGTTGTTTTTGTTAATAAAACTCAAAGCAAAACAACAATTACTACTAGTTTTTGGCTCGAACTATGCATGAGTATACATCAAAAAATGTATGTGATGAGTTGATGACTGGTGTGGTGAATTAGTACTTGGTCTATTTTTGTTTTCTTTTATAAATATTAATTTTGAAAAATTACAATAAGATTAATTTGATGGACAAAATACATGTGTGATTTAGTTTAACTTGTTACTTACCTAGAAAGGGAAAGGAAACTAGTTGAAAAAAGGAACGTGGAAAGACATTGAACTGTAGTGTTGAATGAAAAGGATACATGTAAAGAGCGGACACATGAATTAGTAAGCAAAATAAAACAAAAATAATTTACTTCGATACGAATGAACATTCTTTTCAATGAAGATACATGGATCCATAACCAACATACCTTAACACATTAAATCTTCCCATTATCAATACAAATCATTAAAAGAAACATCATGCATGTTGGAAATGTATATAATTTTTTTTTTAATGATAAGGGAAATCCCTCAAATGAGTCCCATAAGGTTTAAATCCTAGATTTCAGGGATACGAGATGAGAGCGATGCCACTACTCTATCACGTCAACTTAAAAAAAGCGAGATAAGAGAAACTAGAAGGGACACTTATATTGAAATATAGAAATCACAAGAGATCCGGACATACCTAATGATTAGGTAATTATGTGGTGTTTCTAGAAACTATGCTTCAATAAAACACATTTAATATTCTAGTTTAATGAAAGGAAGTTAAAAAAAAAAAAAAAAACCCGGAATTTTAATTTGATGAATACTCTGAGTATTCAATCCCTTTTCCAATAGCATACTCCCTCTGTTTTCAAAATAAATGTCCAGATTGACTGCTATGTATTCCAATGCAAAAATTTGACTAACAATATAGTTAATTATCTATAAAATAATAAAAGATTGATATCCTAAAACAGTACATTGAGACGATTCTAATTAACAAATGCCCACATTATTTTTTTTATTTTTTTTTCCTTATGTTTAAATTACTAACATTGATCAAAGTGGATAATGTATGTAAATAGTGCAAAAAAGTCAAAGTATATGATATTTACTACATACCTCTATTTTTCTATTAGATGGATCACTTTTGAAATTGCGAACTTTTAGGCAACTTTTGGAGTTGAGAGACATAGAGAGAGAGAAAAAAAAAAGGCTCATGTGATATGAGAGAGATAGAGAAAATTTATTGACTAATAGGGAAAATAACGGATCTAAATTGTAACTTCCATATATAAAAAGTGATGCATCTAATAAAAAACGGAGGAAGCATTTATGGAAGGAATAACATTAGTTTGAAACAAATATAGGAATACAATACTCGTAAGAATTATTTTCTGTTTATTCTTTTTTGGTTAATTTCCCTCTATCAAAACTTATCAAGTGTAGGGATAACAAACAAAATGTGCGGGTGCGGATACCCCTCCCCCATACCCATGCCCACCTAAATTTTTTTGAAAAATTTGTTATATATACCCGGGTACACCATACACCCACCTAACCCAAGGTTAATTTTTGCTCTTTACTTGATAATTAAATGAAAAAAAAATCATCAAAATGAGAATAAAATATTCATGGGTGTGCACGGTGTACCCAAGTATATGTAACAATTTCTCTAAATTCTTCATGCCCACCGCTTACCCACTACCTATGTAATACATATTGCTTGGGTATAAATTTAAATCCACATTTTTTTGGTGCTCATTTAAAAAAAAAAAAATTTGATAAAAAATAGGAAAAATTGCCAAAAATAATACAACCTTTGGCCGGTTTTTTTTTTTTTTTTTTTTTTTTTTTTTTTTTTTAATTTTTTTATATTTTTTTTAATAATGCAACCTTTGGATTATTTTGTAATAATACAATATTTAGGGGGTGTTCATTTTAAACAAGACAAACTCGAATTTTCGGTGGATTTTGAGGTTAGGAAAGGGGAGAGGATGAGTTTTTGGTGGTGAAGAATCCACCGAAAATAAAGGTTGTATTATCACAAAATAATCAAAAGGTTGTATTATTAAAAAAGAATAGGCCAAAGGTTGTATTATTTTTGACAATTTTTCCTAAAAAATAAAAACTAAAGGAGTAAAAAACCATTCTTGAGTGCATATAACTCCATATACACCCGAATGTATACAAAACTAGTTTAAATCCCGTGCCATGCACAATAACGGTAATTTTTAAAAATTAATATCAACGTTTCAATATAATTGGTTATTTTACAAAAATTAAAAAAAAAAACTAAAAAAAACTAATAAATCTACACACTACTTTGATGTGAATTCTAATCAATAAACAAACAACTATTTTTATTAGTGAAAAAATATGAATACTTTTTTGAAGTAAATTAAAATATGTCGCAAATTATGTTAATATTTTCTATTATAGTATCAAATCTTTTTTATTTAAAGTAGTTATCTTTGTTACTAACATATATATAAAATTATATTTGTATAATTGAATTTTTTTCCAAAAAAAAAAAAAAAAAAAAAAAACTATGGACACACCGAGTTATGACACGTGTCATTACTGATGTGTCTTTTAATATATAGTTATTATATTATAGTTAAGTTATTATTATTATTATATTTAAGTTATTATTATTGATTGATTGATGTCTTGATAACCAAGCATTAGTCCTTCGAACTTGGTTGGGTATTACCCACTGTGCCAATACTTAATCCTTTCCCTAGAGTTGAGATTGCTAACTCAAGCGGGTTTTTGGAGCGCCAAAAGTAAGAAACACTAAAACATTAAAAAAAAAAAAAAAAAAAAAATTGTCATTAGACGTCCCTTTTTTGTTACCTGAAATAACTGTCACCCGAATTTTAGGTCATGAGAAGTCAATTTCTATCATCAAATTGCAGGAGCAAGCAACATTCGGCTATTTTTCAAGTAATTTATCTTCATTAATTCGATTTTTTTGGTGTTTGTTTTGTTGATCATGTTTAGGTTTTGCGAAGGATTGATGCAAAAGGAATTTCTTATACTGGAAATTACTTTCACTTGAATTCTGAATTCTTTGAATTTGTTGATTTTCTGTAAAAAAAAATTGGGAAATTCTGATGAAAATATGTTCAAATGCCGCAGAGAATGCCATGAAATTAGTTTGTATAGCTCTAATTTGCTTGTTTCCTGCAATTTTGTTTTAGTTCTTTTAGAATTTACTGGATAATTTATGCTTTCAATCTAAAAATATGTTTGTTATTTTGTATTATTAAGCAAAATTGGTACGATTTTGTCGTTGAATTGTACATTATATTGCTTTTGAATCAAAATTACTGAGACATTCCATTGTTGCTGGAACACTTAACAAATGTGAGCTAGCCAATTTCTTGTTCGGTTGTTCGTTTTGAATACCAATACAATAACTATTACGGAGTACTTTATAAAATTGTGTCTCTGAATTGAAAAGACACATCATTTTGGATGAAGGCAGCATATATGTTAGTGAATGTAAGGGCACTCAATGTGTCTTCTGAAGATGAATCTATTAAAGTTGGGTTTGCTAAATGTTTTCTGAATTGTATATTCAGATTCATGTTTTGTTGGTGGTGGCTATATATGATATATCTCTATGGAGTTTATGTGAGCGCTTGAGTGATTAGCATCATGTTGCAGCTTTTAAGTATATTATACGTATTCATATGTCTACTTTGTCTACTGGCCGGAAAGTTGATACTGTGAAATTTGGGATACTAGAGCTGTATTTCATGATTTTGTGTTGTGTATTAAAATGTTTTAGGGTGCTTTATTTTGTTAACAACTAATATCCTGGTTAGAAGTCTAATTAATTGATATTATTAATAAGTAAACTGTTACATTAGATCCCGTTTTCTGATATATGATTATTTTATTAAGCCCCACAACTCTTGTTGTTACCAGATGCCTGTAATTATAAACTTTTGCTTTGGACAAGCACAGTGCCAACCGAATATTTAGCACTGCATGGGTTAAAAGGGATGATGATATCGTTGATTCTTTCCAGGTATGAACAAGTTATGGATACTGCGATTTTACAATTTGTGGCATTCATAGGGTTATTTTATTATTGAGCATATGTGATACTGAGTGTGTTATTCTTTTGTTAGCTTTGACAATTGAGATATGTTGATGCTAAAGAAACTGAGTAGGTTTTTCCTAGATCTTCCCTCTATAACTGAGTGCATGTTGGTGTTATGTTTTAGTATTTGCCAAATAGTTCATTGCTTATGTTGTACATAGTGTCCATTGAGCTTCAAGGACTAGACTCACTTGTATGAGGTCCTTTTTAGAACTTTCGCTCTGTATAACGGAGTGGATTGATGAACTCTGGGGCACCCCTCTGAATGTGCCAGATCATATGCTTTAAACCTCATAGGATTCACCAAATAGTTGGTTGCTTATCTAGCTATTCTAGTCACAGAGTTCATGAAGCATGAAGAGTTAGTTGAAGGGTCAAATCATCTGTTACTTGCTGTAACTTATCAATGTTTTATAATGTGAGGTCTCTAATGGGACCATCACCCTGTAAGTAGAGTGGATAGATAAATTCTGTGGCAAACGCGAAAACCTGATGATCTTTCATCTCCATTCATGTGATTTCCATTCCAAATGTGCTAAAGCATCGTTATAGGAGCCGCTGCATTTATGTGCCATTTAGATCATAGTATGCCAAATAACTTTCATGAGCCAGCTGCTTATGATGACTGACTGTGTAAAATAACATATAATGTCAGGGATTTGCAATGCTTGTGGAACTCTTGGGATTGGTTCCTTGGTTTAGTTGTATCAATAGAAAGAAAAAGTGAATTGTAATGGAAGCATATATGTTGAGGAGTGATATATAAAGAGGGTGAGGGTGAGAGGGGGGGAGGGGGAGGTAAGGGGATCCCTACCTCCAAGTACCATACTTGGTAAGATTTGAACCCAGGACCTCTAGGATCTAAGGTAAGACTTTTACTAATTGAGCCAACCTTTCCTTGTTAGTCTTAATCATGGTAGCCTAATTTTCCTAGCAGGTTTCATCAAGATAGTCTCTTAATGACTTGCTGGTCTTACATGTAGTTCCATTTGATTATGGTGGAGAGGCCTGAAATCCTTTGAAGAAGCTGAAATTGCATCCTTGATCACTTGTTAGCTTGGTGGAGATGAAATGATTAAATGACAAACTGACAAATGATGTATGGAGTATGGACATATGATAAAGGATTCATCTTCTGTTTGATAATGGAAGAGAGACTAGGAGTCCATGGAAATTTCATTGAGAGAACAAACATGCATATTAGTTAAGTTGGAGGTGCAGCTGTAAAAAGTCATTGAAATTTATGTTAAAGGTAAAATTGTTACTTATCCTAAATAGTTTGGTCGCACTGGAGATGAAACATGGGAACCCCTTTTTATGCTTTTTAGCTGAATTTTTCTTTCGTACAATGAAAGCCATGAATAAATATAGTCTGTATTGGTTTTCGTCAGAGTTTTTATCATCAAGGGGATCAGATTTTCTCTCAAATTATTTGCCAGCTCGTAAATTGAAGTATTTTTAATTCCTTTTAATGTTTTCCTACTAATCTAATGATTACCGTGAAGGACTGAATAAGGATTTTAGAATGTATTTCTTCTATTTTCGTACACCTATTATCACTGAACTCTGTTGATATATTGTAATTGGACTCATTAGAAGCATCCGACATGGGTTCTTCAACCTTCTCTTAGCTGGTCTAAGAATTTTGGAGGATCAATATCCTATAGTTACATCCATTAAAGGTGTTGAAACAATTTTTCATGGATGTTAGGAAACACAATGAATTTCTGTATCAAAGCCTGTACTCAATTTGTTGGACAAATAAGAGGAGCCGATGGATCAATTCAGATATTATGTGGAGTACACCCATTAATTCTGACCATGCTGCGTCGTATCACATTTGACCTCTGTTGTGGGTGTTAAGATCCATTGTGCTCAAAACTATCATGAACATTTTCCTTTTAAATTGTAGAATGTAAGAAGTAATTTTTTTTTTTTTTTTTTTTGTCACAAGCGTTTAGAGAAATTTCTCGGCCTTTGAAGTGGGTATCCTTTTTTGGTTTTGAGATGTAATGACTAACGAGTGGGCTTTCCATGGCATTAAATTCATCATGCACTATTTAGATTGGATTCTGTTCTGAATTTCTTCTTAGAATCCTGTTTAACCATTTGAAATCATCCATTTGTTTCTTTTGCATTCAATGAAGCCTCTGACATATAGTCATTACAGAACTGCCTCTAGGGTTCTTGTGGGCTTTGTGGCCCTCAATCTTAGATCAATTTGTATCTTATTGATGGTTAGTGTATTAACTCTGACTTTAAAGACTGTATTGATGTTAGGATTTAGGAAGATGTTTCGATTTTTCAATCATGACAGCTCCAATCTTAGCATGTCAAAGAGTTGTATAATTCTTCCCTTTGGAAATGTCATGTAGATTGCAGCAGTGTTACTTGTAGGCAATCAGTTATTAAGAATTAAAAGATAAAGATATTTTATTTAAATTTTTAGTCCTCCTTTCTATCTGTCACATAGAATATAAGATGATATATGGCACTCAAGATGTACATAACATACATAATGTATGTGTAATAATTACTTGATAAGCTGAAAGCTAAGCTTCTATAAGCCTGTACTTGAAAAGAAATACTAGCGAACTTGTTTTTTTTTATGATTTCAGAACCCAACTAGGTTTATGTTTGGTTTTGCAAGTGCTCTGCTCCTGGAGACTTTAGTTCTACTGAACCCTGCAACATAACAAATGAAAGGAAAAAGGTTAGATGTATTAGAATAATTAAATGATAATTACTCATAGCCTTGAAAGAACCCTTTTTATTTTTAGTGCATGCTATATTCTGCGACTGTAAGCTAGTGAAAATTTTGTTATTGTTGTTAAGTGTTGGACATCATAATTCTATTAGATGGACTGATTATATTAGCTCTGTATGTCCGACTTGGAAGAAATAAACAGAAATAAGAAAGAGCTGTACTGAGAGCAGTCTGTTTGGGGGCCAACAGCTCCTGGAATGCTGACTCCACATTTGTTGGGAAGTGCAGCTACGTTCTTTTGGTTGATACCAGGAAAGGCTGTAGCAGCTGATTTCATGCATCTGCAAGCAGTTCTTTTGTCTTGGGTTGTGGTAGCCTCAGTTTTGAGGGCTCTAACACCAGTACAGCAAGCTGCTGTTGGTCCCTGACCATTTTCTAGGAATCCAATGCATGGTGCAAGGTGCTGAGAGACCATACCACAGTTAATGGCGGCTTCTGTATATGGTGCAATTACCATTATGCACACAATAACTGCACATAACACCCTTAGGATAGCTGAGCTAGCCATACTCAGATTGCTGCTAAATTGATCTCAAAATTTTAGATAGAGGTTTAGAGAGAGAAAGAGGTAAAGAGTTAATGGGAAGTAGATGGTATGTATTCCTCCATTTGGTCTATTTATAGAAGAGTACAAAGATCAGGGGAGTACTCAAAGGGCGGGAATAATTAAGTCAGTGGATTGCAGTTGAGTCTTGATTGCAGTTGGTATTGAATGACAGCTATAATTGCTTCTATTTTTTGGTTGATTTTCTTTGCTGAAATGTTAGTTCACTTCAGAAAAAGCCTTATGTACATTCTGGTTTCTCAGATTTTTAGCATTTGAGATCTTATGCCTGATGCTTAAATGTGGAAATTTAATTGCTTGACAGGACCCCTAGGGGATCAATCACTTCAGGTTTATTGAGCGCCTCAAATTCCTTCCTTTGAAGATTCATTATATGAGCACAAATTAAATCTGCGATTCGAGTATCACTTGCTTTAAAAGTCGCTTGGGTGAGTAAATTATTATAGCTGTGAAAAGTAAAGAAGTGTGCATAATTATTATGCTTATTGCATCGTATAATGCAAAAAGAGAAACACAAGACATTTGACATAGACACATTCTCTTTGATGTTCATATGTCCCAAGCTTTGTTCTCTTTTCTGTCTATTTTGTTGTGCTCTTACTGATGAGTGAGTAAAGAATACTGATTGATGAGTACAGTGATTTGTATGTTGGCTGAATTTCTGATGTACTGTTTTCTGAGTGTAGCGACCTATATAATTTCTGAAACTAGATTTTTGGGCTTTTCTTAGAATTTTACCTATCTAAGTTTCTGCCAACCACCTCTATCCTCACATAATAACGTCTCACCTAGAAGAACGGCATCTATTCAATTTCCACATCACCTACATCAGACTTTCTTCTGTAACTGAATGAAATATTACACTCAAATATAGTAAATTATAATTAGTTTTGATGTGTTAATATGTTATTTATATTAGGACGTAGGGCCAAAGGAGTATAATTTATGAGGCAAATGGCCAAACATGCACATGGGTGTCAACTGTTAGGTGGGCAACAATGTATCGATCTTGATGGTTAGCAATCATTATGCTGTGATTAATTTTATGCTACACTCAGAAATTGCTTATACGGCCTCTCCCTTACAATGGTTGGGATTTGGAAAATTAGGGTCATCCAAACATTTGCAGTGTCAAGTTCCACCTAATATCTTGTAGTATGTACCCATTTTGTATTAAGCCCATAAGCTCGCCCACCCGATTCTTGAGCCCCCTTCACAAGCTTGTACTAGAATTTTCTTCAGTGTCACTTTTTTTATCCATGTTTGGAGTAAAATTTTTTTCTTGGGTGTGAATTTTGTGAAGAGATTCATGTAAACAAGACAAGGGCGTTACGCACACATGAACTAATGGGCCATAGGAGTAGGCTCATTGATTATGAATGATTTATAGCCTGAAAATTCTATGCTCGAAAATCTTATTTATAGCCATATTGGTCATTTTCTTACCTGTTTTTGTCCATAGGCAACTAGAACTTCAATGAATGCAAGAGCATAAAATAGAATTGATTTATGTATCAAAATGTTGCATTTCTTGTGGCCTGCTTGGACTGTAAGGAATATCGTGCCTTAAGCTTCATAGAGTGGCTTATTGAAATTTGTACAGTTTTTCTATGATTTACTCCTGATGAATTTAAATACTTCTCATTTAAGACTGATGGCATACCAAGATTTATCTATTTTATAGGCGTGTTGATTGGATACATTGATGGAATTTTTAGCCTCCTACAAATCTCTATCCAGCCAAAAGAAGTGGGTTTTCTGTGTCTGGTTAGAGTGAGTTATATATACTTGGATTCAAGTACTCATTTATCTTGCTTACTCGATATATCACATGTAGTCATGTAGAAATGGGGTGCACAATATTCTCATTTATAATAAGTAAATAGTTTATAGGCAACAATGATAATTATAAGTAGAATGTAAAGTATAAATATGCATTAAACATAAAAATAAATGGACATGCAGAGATAGAACTCCATCTCTTTATTTTTTAAGCTTCTTGGCCAATAGGTAGGTAATGTTGATCACTTCAGCTGGAATATTATCCTTTTAGTTCACCCTGCAGCATGAGAAATATGGAATATGAAAGTTAGTATATTGGATGGGAAAATCCACACCAAATCTCTCTACTAAATTTTTTTGTACATGCAGTCATGCTCCTAAGTAAAGCCTGTGGTAGGCACGACATGACACATTGTGTAAACCAGCATGACAAGACACTCTAAAATAAGTTGAGTTTAGATTTGGCATGCAACCATAGAACGTTGGCAGTGAGCTTAGACGACGCACGGGCCACCCTTTTGAGATTTTGGAACGACACCACACGTAGCGACTAGGTTCAATCATGGCTCCAGCCTGGCCCAAGGCATGTGGACTTGGCATGAGACATTACCCACAACTATCTTAACTCTTGATTAATTCAAAGATGGGTATAAAGTTGGAGACCATTTTGTCTTTTGAAACTGTCATATCACTTGGGAACATGATGTTCTAAGTGTATCTAAATTCTCTTTCATAGATGCACTCTATCAGCTTAGCAGAGTACTAGAAATTTCCATAAGACTCTAAATGTGGTGGGTTTTATTCGATTCGTAGACAGATAATTTTACTTAGAGGTGTTGCCATTTATTATAAAGTAGATGAGGGATGGAAGAGAGAAATAAAAGTTAGAGCCATACTTAGAGCAGTCAGTCTGGGGGCTAATGGAATAAGGAATGCTGACGCCACATTTGCCCGGGAGAGCTGCTGCCTTCTTCGCGTCAAGACCCGTCACGGAGGCAGCTGCTGTTTTCAGACAGTTGCAAGCAGTTTTCTTGTCTTCTGGGGTGGAAGCCAAGCTCTTTAGGGTCTTAACCCCAGTGCAGCAAGCATCTGATGGGCTGTCGCCGCCCTTTAAGTAGGAAATACATTGTGCAATATCTTTGGTCACTGTGCTACAGGTAATGGCTGCCTCTGCATGAGGTGCTATTACCACCATGCACATTAGAACTGCACAAGCTAACTTGAGAAAAGCGGAGCTAGCCATTGGTTGGTTTTCGGGAAGAGAGATAGAGAAGGAATTAGCTGCTTAATGTGGAGGTATCTAAGGATCTTTTTGGCAATTAATGCTTTGATGTGTACCTTGTTGGTTGTTTTTATAGGGGAGTTTAACAGGTCTTGTTGATTGGTAACTTTAGCAAGGAAATACGTATTAGTTGGTAGTTTAACCTTAACCCTTAGACAAAGTTGTATAGTAGCTATTGGATATATTATAAGATTACTTTAATTACTACGTATTTTGTTTGGAATTTGTTTTCATCACATTGTTTCACCCCTTTTTAAAGCTTATACTATACGAAAAAAAATATTTTGTATGTTTTAGTTAAGCCATGTTAATTTATATCCTTTTTCACAAATTATTTAAACTAAGTAGTGGCACATTGAAAAATCTAATCATAAACTATTATTACATTATGAAAAATTATAACTTTTTCGGATGTTAAACTATTATTTATGAACCCAGGGAGTGTAGTTGTGTAGATACTTGTATAAGTTTTCAGGCCCAATAGTTGGTGGCATACCCGTGTTACTTGTTCAGCTGATAGAAGTGCTGTCTTTGTGTCATTGATGGGCTGATTCATTATTCTTCTACGAAGTTGGTCTATATTTTGTTAGACTTTGGTGATATTTTTTTGGAATATTAGTGAAGCTTAAGCATAAGAAAGCAAGTCTTGAGTTACAAGTTAATATATTTGTGTAAGTCTGACATAAAATATTATATAATTTGGATTGTATATAGATTTCTTGAAGATATGGAGCTGTTTTTGTGATGTTGATGACATAAATTTGGGTTAGATATGGTTACAAGTTTTCTTTGTTGTCCAGTTTCGTGCCGTAATTTGTAAAGCCATGCATAATATTACCCATAGATTTTTTCTTTTTATACGGAGTAGTTTTTTCTTTTTAATTATTTTAGTGAAGGTTTGACCATCATGGATTCATGGGTTCTACATATAAAAATATTAACAATTAGTTTTAATTGTGGTGGAAGTAGGATATATTTGAGTGGTTTGGAAAATGTATTTCAGGTAAAATATATACTTATATATTTTTGAACAACCATAGATTATTCATTCTTCTTTTCACGTTCCTAAGTTTGATTAAATGTATTAATTACATTAATTTGCGTATAATTTTATCACGAATTTTAACTTTATTGTATTGTAGGAAATCTATTTATTGTTTATTTGTAACCTTAAGGGCTACATATATCATTACCTTAAAAGAAAAATGATAAACATATACAAAACGATAGCGTGATTTGACCGATCAAAGTTGAATAAAAAGAAACTGGAGGAAAATGATTTAATTTGGATAAATTTTTTTGGATTGATGAGGTTTCTATTTAGGGACAAAGAGAGAAATATTGAACTCCCTTTATTCTTGAAAGATTATTATGTTTGGTGATTTTATGCGTTTATTAAGGAAAATTAGATAGTGGAAAATAATGATTTGATGTCACATATATAAGTATTAAGTTGAAAATAAATTTTTTACCTTTGGAGAAAATAGGATTAGTTGCTTTGGGTGTAGTTATAGATTTTGGTAAAATGGAATAGTTACTTTAGAAAATGGTATGTATGA
Source organism: Chenopodium quinoa (assembly GCF_001683475.1). Taxonomy (NCBI): domain Eukaryota; kingdom Viridiplantae; phylum Streptophyta; class Magnoliopsida; order Caryophyllales; family Amaranthaceae; genus Chenopodium; species Chenopodium quinoa. The sequence continues at coordinate 7,086,412 of NW_018742205.1, read as the reverse complement.
GGGAAAATGTATATAGAAAAAATTATATCAATCTAGGAAGAAATTGAAACATAACCAACAAATTGGAATGCCCCAAATGGTAAATATAACTATCTTATAGAAACGAAGGGAGTAGCTTACTAAGCTAACCAAATGGTAAATTCAATTGAAAATTTGAATGAGACATCATTTTGACTTTTTTCAGTTTCAAAAATTCCTCATTCAAATTTTAATTAAACTTGGGTTTGGACTTTGGACTATCCAAAGCTTAGAAAGTTTTGCTTACATTTGGTTGTCAATTGTTACTTTAATTCAAACGAAAATTTCTATTTAATATATTAAATTATAGTAGCTGATGAACTGAGATCTGTCTCTTATGTTTCCTGTGTGAAGTATATATTGGACCATTCCATTTTCTTTACATGCAAGAGCATCTAACACTAAGGCGGTCCCAGTTGGTTCATATGATTCAGTCTTTTAAGACTTCAATGCTTTATAAATGATAATAAACCTTCTGCATTAATGTCAAGTTCCAAGTTCTTTTTATTACAGAGTATTGTTTTTTAATATTATACCCAAAAAAACTTTGTCTATCCAATGTGTTGATGTCCGCATCTGATAGAGTTCTGATAGTTAAAGTTGTCCATAGTTAAAGTTATCCATGGACTAAGATGAGTAGGTTTTTAATTATGTCAAGGCAAGGTTAGTTTTGTTTTTGTAATGGCAATATTATGGTCTGGAACCAGTGAATATAGAATTTCTGTTATGATATTTATTTACTTCGTACTAGTGTTAGACAAGGGTACATTTCCATTCTAGATAGATTCTAATGTAATACTAGTATGCTTAGCTTGGAGTCTTATGTCAAAGAAGTCACTGAGGTTGCTGAATCCCAATTTTACCGCCTTAGTCTCTATTTCTGGCCACAATTTTTTTTACACCCCTGCTATTGTCAAGTCTAACAATTCATCCATCTAATGAACTTTGATATTTTAGAGAACTGTATGTCTAACAGTTGAAATCAACCATTTTATGAGTATTTGCATAGTATGTTTTGGTTTATAATGTAAATGTCTTCTATGTCAAAGTGAATAGTTCGAGTAATGTATCTGTTTATTAGGATGGAAATGAAAGAAATGAACCATATTGAACCAAGATCCTTATCACATTCTTTTGCAGTATACGCTAACAGAAAGGACACTAGTCTTTTATATAGTAAGAAATAGCATACAATAATATCTGGTGATAGTAGCATTATTGTAGTAACATATGAGCAGTAATCAGGTACAAAGATGCATATGTTATATTAGTAAAGAAAACTAGTTGAGATGGAGTCTTTTGAACTCTTGGAGACCCTATTTTATTGTTCATACTTCCTTCAACGAGCTCGATGTCTTTTTACTGAAAAATCACCCTTTTACTTGACCCTGCAACATCAGACAAGCAGAGGATAGAATGTACAAAGTTAGATGTATATACAGTTCATGCCCGAATTCTTGCAAAAAGTTGTAATTGTTCTTTTGAAGTACAGAGATCTATAACTTAGTAATCAGACCTGGAGCAGTCTGTCTTGGGGCTAATGGCAAAGGGAATTCTGACATTACATCTGCCAGGGAGTCCGGCTGCCTTGCCGAAGTCTAAGGTCTTCATTGCAGTAGCAGCTGTTTTTAGGCAGCCACAGACAGTCTTCCTGTCTGTTGGGGTCGAAGCTTTGCTGTTCAGGGTCTTGATGCCGGCGCAACAAGCAGTAGGTGGTGCTATTACCTTGCCTGTTAGGTAAGGGAGGCATTTGCCGATGTTTGTGGACACCATGCCGCAGTTCATGGCTGCCTCAGCATGCGGTGCCACCACCATCATGCACATGAAAATTGCGCTAGCTAATTTGAGAAGAGCTCTGCTAGCCATTGGTTCAATGCTTTTAGAGGGAGAGAGGATTAGCTAAAGAATGTACGTGGGGGTGTTGTAGGTTTTTTTTTTTGGCTAAGTGATGGTTTAGGAGCATTCTAGCCTTCTAGTGGCTCTATTTATAGTGTTGTTTAGGAGGTGGGATTTTTGGAAAGTGAACGAACTATGGCTTGTGCCTTTATTTATAATTATTTAATTTAATTGTTTTTTTAACGCAAAGCACAAAGGTCTTATTGAGTCTGAACTTCGCAGAAGTCAACCTTACCAAATCAAGGTGGGTTGGTTTTTTTATTTTTGACAAGACAATGAGAGTTTGTTGCGGAACTATACTATTAAATTCTTTGATATATATTTTTTTATATAAATAATAGAATAAAAATCTTAAGCCAAGTATTGTGAAAGTGTTTATATTCAATTTTTTTACACCGGAAAAAAGCAAGCGAGGTAAAAGAAACCAAATTATTAGCCGCTGCTTTAGCTAACTTATGAACAGCTTCCACCTTTCATCTAGGTTCTTTTCGTACAACACACCAATCTAGAGCATTTGCTTTGTTTATATTCATTCATTTCTTACATAAGCATAAACACAATAGCCTGTGCCTATTGCATGTATAATGAATATTTAGGGCATGATCTAAAGGCGGGGCTATAAATGCTAATAATGAAAAATGGCCCGGTGAAATTTTGTTAAATTGGCCTTAAAATCATTTTATTGAGGAAAAATATGTTACTAAATTCAAAATTGGGGCCCTTTTATAGTAGTTTCACTTAGAGAGCCTTGTGTGATCAACCACCCTGTACATGCTCAGAACCACCCCTGGACCATGATCCAATCCCATAGACAAATGCCCTTGTGAAACTTTTCTCCTTGTATTCTAGTAAGATGATTTTTTACTTATCTTACTATCTGAATTATTATACGTTATTGCAGCTTAATTTTGCCGCAAAATTGAACTATGGTAATCCTCCTCCTCATAAACTCTTATCATAGTTTAATTTCTTTGAATTTATATGAAGTTATTTTTCCTAATATAAATAAAAATAAGGTGAAAAAGAAAATTTAATCATGTTGATATGTGTGGTTCAAATCTGTTATTTTTGTAAATATTGTTATCATCTAAATTTTAGTTTAATACTTGTAGTTATTAAGCATTTAAGCCATTTACAATTCCAATAAATGTCTCCTTCATGAGTAATGTCTTAGTAGATGGTCCCAATTTTTTTAGTTTAACTAGGTATACCAAATGACACCTTTGAGGTTTGAGATGCCAAGTGTGATCACTTTTATGACTTGAAGTGATGTGAATGTGTCAACGTTTTGCAAAAATGTGTCAGCTTAAAAGGAAAAATTGCAAACAATAAAATCACATTTCGATTATTCTAAAATAAATTGACATTTAACGGACATCTACTCAAAATAGAACAAAAAATCATTAACTTGTTAGACAGGTTTAACCTAGACACGTGTCCAATTGTGATTGATTATATTTTTAAATTTAATAATTAAATTATTTTAAAAGAATTATTTTCGACAATTTTTCCTTTATTTTACTCGTAGTATTTTATTTTTTTAATAGACTACTCTTAGAACACACACCAAATTAAATGGTCGTGAATCCATTAGGTATAATTACACCATCAATGTCTAGATGATTGTTTTCGCCAACACATGAATAAAATTTGTTTGTGTCTTGGAACAGCTAGCAAAGTTGATCTGATCTTCTGGTTGTGTAGCAAATAACTTTTTGGATATATATAATTCCCATTGAAAAGTCATTTTTACATTCATTTTGTGTCTTTAACCTCCTTAGTAAAGTGCCTATTGCAAATGTGCCATTATTGTGCAAATAATAGAGGTTATATATTCATATAACTACAGAACATGGGTTGGAACAATGCTGTTGTCAAAGACTTTAAACCTTCTTTTGCTTGTAAAGTTGTAAGACTTGGTTTGTACTTATTGATTGATTGAATTGATACATCTACTACCCTTTCTATTTTTCTGAATCCTTTATTACCTCCTAGACGTGTTTTCAATGGTAATAAATGTATTAATTTTTAACTATTTTTTATGGTCTTAATTCTCACAACTCATTGCTTTATTTCCCAGTATAGTAATTTTCTTGACTAATAATTTACTCTTTGTTGCTGTATAGTTCTTGTGAATACGATTACTTTAAATTTCAAGGTACATTATCTAGCATGGGCCTAGTCCAGATTTAACATGTTTATCCTCTTGATGTCGTCTATATATTATCGATGAAGTCTATAGCCTGTATATAGCTGTTTTATAAGTTCTATATAACGTTTGCACCACGTCAATGATTCGGAAAATTTGATTTAAAAGGTACTCGTAGTTTGCTTCTTGCTTGCATGGTTGCGCCACTACAGCTGTAAAAATAGCTTTTATATACAGATGTGAGTGTTTAATTTGGACCTAATAGAGCAATTAAAGCTTCCCTTTAAGAGGCAGTTTGCTTTAGTTTTTTGGTGTTTAGAGAGTCACAAAGGCGAGTGATGAGAAGTTGTAGTGATTCAAAAGTTTTTATCATAACTCAATAACTCATAGCCTAATACTTATCATTTTCAATTCTTGGTTTCTTAGGCGGTTGCACTGGATATTCATCAGGTGGAATGGAGGATAGAAGAAGGAACTGGCACATAACAGTTATCAGGTAAGAGCACTAATTTATATTCAGAAAATTGAACTCAGAAATACAAAGATACAATACATGACACAGCAAGTACAAGCGACTCGTAGACACCTCGTCTCATCAGGAGTCAAGTAAACTCATGAAGGAGTCTCATCAGGACTCAGTCTTATTATACACACTACTACGTATAGGATGGTAGCTAGATACTTCTCTGTTGCCTGAACTTGGCCGTTTAGTTCACCCTGCAAAATCAGACGTTGACGAAACAAGTTAGATTAGCTAGAAAAGAGCACAGTTGTTCTTTGGAATTCATATATAGACATTAGTTCTTTCATCTAAAGAAAAGCACTTTTCTTGTTTTCCTGACAGCTACTCAACATGTATCCGTACTGGATATAAACACCAAAGTCGTATACTTAAACACATACCCATTATAGGTACTCAACAAAGTCAACATGTAGTCCTACTAGAAATAAACTCCTAAGTTGTACTCTTAAGACAGTTAGACACGTACTCATTGTCAACATGATTAATTACCCGAGTTTTGGTACGTGGTAACCTTTAGGTATAAGCATTATAACACCTTATATTTCTATGAAAGAGAGAGAGAGGAAAAAAAAAAAAAAAGGAGAAGAACTTACTTAGAGCAGTCAGTTGAGGTGCTGATAGGGTATGGAATGCTAACACCACATTTACCGGGAAGCGAAGCGGCATTGGCCATGTTAAGACTCTTCATAGCACCAGCAGCAGTCTTGAGGCAGCCGCAAGCAGCTTTCCTGTCCGCAGGGGTGGAAGCCATGCTGTTTAGGGACTTAACCCCGCCGCAACAAGCGGGCGAAGGGCTGCCAACTCCTGTAAGGTAGCTCATGCATGGAGTGATGCTGCTAGTAACCTGACCACATGTTATAGCCTCAGCATGTGGTGCAGCCACTAACATGCACATCAAAAACTGCACAAGCTAACTTGAAAACTGCTGAGCTTGCCATTTTTTTTGGTTAAGTTCGTTGCTTTTAGAGTGACCGAAGATTGTTATGTTGGCTAAGCGAATGCAAATGCGAATGCGAATGCGAGTGTGTTTTTGATGGTTTAGGAGTTACAATGTTGGTGCTATTTATGGGAAAATTTGTACGTAGAATAATGAAGTGTAGGAAAATAAAAACATGTCCCTTTTTTTTGGGGGTTGGAAGTAGTTAGTTGATACTTGATAGTTGATGATCATTGAATGCTGAAATGAATTATTGTGCTGATTTGTACTACGCTGAGTCATCTTCTTAGGTCATAAGTATGTTTAAGAATTAAAACCCTCTTAATAGCGAGGCAGTACCCAAACTCAGGAACACGTACCTGTATTTCAACCGTTGGTTCAAGCTAGCTAGCCTTGAGATTTGCTTACATGTTCTCATCATCTATTGGCTATTTGGCTGTCTAGGCTCGAGAGCCAGAAAGAACTTTGTCTTCCCATTGGGTAAATTATCCGCCATTAATAAAGAGTAGTGGTAGTTGAATTCATGTTAGCTATATCATTTATTTTTTAAGGTTCTACTAGTGAATATCTACCCGATTGGTAAATTATAATATCCGTTCATTCGGTTGAAACTAAAGGCTTGTATTACCTCAATTCTCGTAGTTTCCCTTTTAGTTTGTTCTTCAATTTAACTTTATTGTTACATTTGACTCAAAATTTGACAATGGGGTAAAAAAAAAAAAAGGATAGAGAGAACAGGAATAAAGTAGTTATGAATGATTACGATTTTACTCACATCATACACTTATTATTTTCCGTTAATCTTTTTTCCCTCATGGATTCTACCCGATGAAACCTTAAACTTGGAGAGTGACCATACTCTAGTGGGATAATTGTGGGGGACAAATGAAATAGATAACCAACGGTTTTGAAGATAACAATTGACATATTGAGTGTTCAATCGAAGGGGTAAGTTTCACATTTTATACTCCACACTGTTTTGAAAAAGTACTTCGTAATAAGTGTACTTCATAGATATATGGGTTATATTTTTAGTTTTTGAGGGTTAAGGGTTAATTCTTATTTAATTGGTTATAGACAAACAAAAAGGTACTTGTAATTAAGAAGAAATCAATGATATGCTTAGTTTGTTGCATAAAAAAAATGCTTATTTTGGTTTAAAAAGAAAAATAAATAATTACAATACTAATAATATGTTTATTTTGGTATTTGGGCTTGTAAAATTGCTATCATTGAAGATGGCTAGTCTTCATTTTCTTTAACAAACTCAGCCCGTTGTAACTATAAATATTTGTGAAACATTTTTAGGGCCCAATTTGTCTTTGATACTAATCTACCAGTGTAGTTTTTTTTTTTTTTTTTTTTTTTTTTGAAACGATACTAATCTACCAGTTTATGATGAATTTTATATACGTAATATATTTAAGAATCATGTATTTATTATTCAAGTGTTTGAGATATTGTATGATAAAGGTTATTGATAAATTTGGTTGTTTAGAGGAAGGTTACTAAATTGTTAATATTCTATTTTCAGAAACAACCCTAACAGAATATTGAAAATATATATTTTAAAAGCTTTCTAATTTTGATTGAAATTTTTGTTTGGTGCACAATTTTGATTGAAATTTAATTGCCTTGAATCCTCTGTTGCCACTTGTAAACATGGCCAGGCTCTCTCCATTATCAAACCGTCTTGCTACATGTGGTGTTTAAATTTTTGAAAAGATAGTCCAAGTTCACGAAGCCACTAAGTCTTGATATGCCGTGCTTGTGTGCCTAATTGTCACGGGATTTTTCAATTACAAGAGCCATAGTCTAGACCAGCCACAAACACAGAAGGTTATCGTTATGGTGTTTACACAATGTAGACATAGTCTAGACCAACCACAAACACGCGCTAATTTGTACTCCCTCCATCCCTAAATTAAAAGCCTATTTTTCTTTATTATGTGAGTAATAAATATTAGAAATAGGATTCTAATAAAGGGACGGAGGGAGTACAAGGCAATAACAATAGCAAACCCAAGCACACAAATTTTTATTACTTTCGAGAGTGTACAAGGCAAGTGCCCATAGTGAGTAATGGTCAAATTATAGGGCAACCCGTCTATCTATAGTGTCTACAATACTCCCCTAGCCCAATCAATGTTTCACTCCCTTGGCTTTTGGGGCAAAAATCAAACATTGGGACACTTTTGGGGCATTAACATTAAATAGCTAGGTAATTCCTATGGAGATGCTTCTTTAGCCTTGTTGCCAAAGTCTCTCCTTGGGTGCATTAGCCACTTCAATTCTCTAGGCACCTTCAAGCACATCCCGAACAACTACCTCAGCTCATTTGAGGACATGAAACTAAGCCAACTTTAACAATATTTCAACGTGTTTTTGTTGTGTTTAGTGGTTTACGTGCAATTCATAGCCTTGCCTGATACCCAGTATCATGTCAAGCTTATGTCTTGCTTATTTTTTATGATGGGTTATATCATGTCATGAATCGACTTAACCTAACAACTTTTAAATTGTGTCATTTTTAAGCACATGTCATTTATTTTTATTTTTTTGGGGTGGGGGGATGGGGTGGTGGAGGACGGAGGGACTAGACTATTAGTTGTTAGACTTCTGAATGGCAGTGGCACATCTATTTATACTAATAATGGACTTGACCATTAAACAGATTAATTTATTTTAATAACAGAAAATATGTAAGTACGGAGTACTTGTAAGTTGTAATGGTAGAGGAAGGTCTTTGTGAAAATCAGTATATTAAAAGGAGGAGGACCTATGAAGAGCACGAATGTAGCTAGGTATGAACTTTTCATGAACAAAATAAATGTCTGTTAGTACATGGTATGTCTATGCATACAGATACAAAATAAATACATGAAATAAGATCGACAAAGAGAGTACAAGACATATACAGATCGGAGTACAATTTTATACAAGTAATTCCTAATAATAACTTTTGATAAAAAATTATAAATACATGTATGATAACTATGATAGATGTATCATTATTTTGGAAACAATGATTATAGGATTCATGAAATAAAAATAGAGAAAATACCGTTCTTATGATTGAAGGGCATTAAAACCTAACAGTTCTTCGGTCGTAAATCGGCCAAACTATATAGAAAACAAGGCAGCAGACTAGCAGTGTGTGTCGGATTGTCGGTGTGAAATGTAATAAGTGCGAGAATGCCTACAGTACGACTACACCCGTTACTAGCAACGTGGTATGATTTCTTTGAAAGCCATCTAACTTTGTACATGCACCTTTTTTATTGGTATTCTTTTGTGGGGCTAATTATTTAATTTCAGATCCAAAGTATTTATGTTTGATTTTGTTGTTAAGTTTCACCATACATAATTATATTCCATACATAATCTAGAAAAATCCACACCTTCACTCAACATATGCCAAGTGTGCTGTTGTAGGAGCTAGAGGGAAATTCATGTATATTTCGATCGTGTAGGTTTCGTTTATTTTGACAGAAAACATTTTAGGGTAATAATGTATACCTATTAATAATAAGTGAAAAGTTTGGTCAATTTCCTTAGTAATAGTGTATTGGGTGTAGTTTGTAAAAGATTTGCTAAAATTCAAAGTGGAAGGGAAAAGATGGCTAAAAGGTGAGGAAAAATATGGATATATATATCGATAGGAAGTTTTTTAATCAGTGAAGGAAGAAGTAAGAAGTAGTGAAATTCTAGTAGTGTTCTAGTTATATTCTTGCTTGTGTAACTTACACTTACATGGCATTGTATATATAGCCATAAGTTATACTTAACAGTACAATAATTACTCACATATAATCATATGAGTTCACAAGTGTTTGGACCTATATGAGCATTATATAATCAAATCAATAATTGGCATTCACCTTATTAGACTTATCTTCTAACACTCCCCCTTGAATTCCCATACTCATATAGAAAAGAAAAAAATATAATGTTGCCTCATTAAAAACCTCTTTAGGTAAAACTCTATGGGATAAAAACCATAGCTAGGGAAAAAGAGTACAACAATATTATATTATATGCTTTGATATACTACCTCGTTAAAAACCTTGTCAAGAAAAACCCAGTGGGATAAAAACCTGATCGAAGGAAAAAATAGTGCAGTGCATATAGTACTCCCCCTGATTTCAGCATAGTTCACGAAGATGTCGCAATCCAATTTTGTGAACTAATTGCTCAAATTTCTTCGAAGAAAGTGATTTAGTAAACAGGTCGACAAGGTTGTCACAAGACTGAATTTGCTGGATATCTATTTTCTCATCCTTTTGCAGATCATGGGTGAAGAATAGTTTTGGGGATATATGTTTTGTTTTATCTCCCTTAATATATCCTTCAGTTACTTGAGAGATGCATGTTATATTGTCTTCAAAGATGGTGGTTGGATTTTCTGTTATTGCTTTCATTCCACACTCTTCTTGGATATTACTAATCATCGACCTCAGCCATACACATTCTCGTCCTGCTTCATAAAGGGCTATCAACTCTGCATGATTTGAGGATGTCGCAGTCAATGTCTGCTTTGTTGATGATATTGTAGTGCCGCCACAAGTGAACAGATATCCATTTTGTGACTTGGCATTTTGAGGATCTGATAAATATCCAGCGTTGGCATACCCATTGAGGGCAGCATCTTGTTTCGGTTGATAATATAAACCAAGGTCTTGTGTTCCTCGTAGGTATCGGAGTAAATGTCGAACTCCCTTCCAATACCTATATGTTGGTGCATTGTTGTGCCTGGCTAACAAGTTCACAGAGAAAGCTATGTCGGGTCTAGTGTTGTTAGCTAAGTACATTAAGGCTCCAATTGCAATTAAGTATGGTACTTCTGGATCGGACCCAGAATTTTTTCATTTTCTTCTCGTGGTCTGAATGGATCGTTTTTCATACTCAAAGAATGAACAACCATTGGGAAGTTGATTGGAGTTGCTTTGTCCATGAAGAGTCTTTTCAAAACTCTTTCTGTATAGTTTGATTGATGGACAAAAATACCATGACTCAAGTGCTCGATTTGCAATCCAAGGCAAAATTTAGTTTTTCCAAGGTCTTTCATCTCAAATTCTTTCATCAACTATTTTGTAGTTTTCTCAAGTTCATTTGGGGTTCCGATGATATTCAAATCATCAACATAAACTGCAATAATTGCGAATCTTGATTGTGATCGTTTTATGAAAACACAGGGACTAATTTGGTTGTTCTTGAACCCTTCTTTCACAAGGTATTCACTGAGACGATTATACCACATCCTTCTAGATTGTTTCAATCCATAAAGTGACCTTTTTAGTTTTATGAAAGTAATTGTCTAGGTTTGTGGTTTTCTGGTAGTTCTAGTCCTTCGGAGGCTTTCATGTAAATGTCTTTATCGAGTGACCCATACAAATACGCAGTCACTACATCCATTAATCACATTTGCAGTCCTTTTGTGATTGTCAAACTTACCAGAAATCTTAATGTAGTTGCATCAACTACTGGAGAATATGTTTCTTTATAATCAATCCCTGGAATTTGAGAAAATCCTTAGGCTACCAGTCTTGCCTTGTATCTAACTATCTCATATTTCTCATTACGTTTTCTCACAAATACCCATTTGTATCCAACAGGTTTTACACCTGCTGGTGTAAGAGTTATTTTTCCGAAAACTTCTCGTTTTTCAACTGACTTCAACTCAACTAGCATTGCCTCCTTCCACTTTGGCCAATCACTCCTGTGTCGGCATTCTTCCACTGTTCTTGGTTGAACATCATTTTCATCAGACACAATGTCGATTGCGATGGAATTTGCAAATATTTCATCCATGATAACATCTTTCCTATTCCAATAAGTCTTGGTAGAGACGTAATTCATTGAAACTTCATTGTTATCGACGTTTTGAACATCTTGTTCATTCCCCGTAGGGTTGTCTTCTTGTTCGTCCCCTTTTGGTATATCATCATTTTCTTTACTTTCATCCACATTTGGTCTTTCTTGACTTTTTGACGGGGGAACATCATTAGTCTCATTTTCTATTCCATCCAATCTTTTCAATTTCCTTGGTTTAGAATATTTTGAACCAAGTGGTCTCCTACGCTTTCTGCGTGCTTGAGATTCATTCTCAATTGCCTTATTATCATTTGGGATTTCAATACGTGCAGGGGCATTTTCTGCTGGTATATGTGATTTTGTCACCTTCTTTGTGTCTACAAATGCATCAGGCAATTGATTTGCAACACTTTGTAAATGAACAATTTTCTTGACTTCTTGTTCACACATATTTGTTCATGGATCTAACATCAACAGTTGTGTTGCATTCCAAATAAGTTCTATTTCTTTCTTGCGTGGGTTCACTTCCTCTCCCCCTAAGGCTGGGAATACTGCTTCATTAAAGTGACAGTCGACAAATCTAGCCATAAATAAGTCACCAGTCAATGGTTCAAGATATTTAATTATAGAGGGGATTCAAACCCAACATAAATTCCCAGCCTTTTTTGTGGACCTATTTTTGTTCGTTGGGTGGAGCGATGGGAACATATACAGCACAACCAAAGATTTTTAGATGTGAGATACTTGGTTCTCGACCACAAACAAGTTGTAGTGGTGAGAATTTATGATAAGCTGTAGGTCTCAATCTAATTAGTGCCGCTGCATGTATTATCGCATGTCCCCAAGCAGATGATGATAATTTTGACCTCATTAATAATGGTCTTGCAATCAATTGCAATCTCTTAATTAGTGATTCAACTAGACCATTTTATGTATGAACATGGGCTACTGGGTGTTCAACATCAATTCCAATTGACATACAATAATCATTAAATGTTTTGGATGTAAATTCCCCAGCATTGTCGAGTCTTATTTTCTTTATTGTATGATACGGGAATTGTGCTCTTAATTTGATAATTTGGGCAAGTAATTTTGCAAAGGCAACATTTCTTCTTGAAAGCAGACTGACATGTGACCATCGTGTAGAAGCATCAATTAAAACCATGAAATATCGAAATGGTCCACATGCCGGATTAATTGGCCCACAAATATCTCCCTGAATTCTTTCCAAGAATTTTGGAGATTCAATAGCAATTTTGTTCATAGATGATCTTATTATTAATTTGCCAAGTGAACATGTAGAGCATGTCAATTATGGTAGGTTTATCTGTTACTGTTTTGTACAAGTGTAAAAATATCATATAATAGTTTAATGTACTGGCAAAATTATGGTCCAAATATAAGTATTTATAATTGTAAAAGATTATCACACTGGGAATGCAAGCCATAGTGGTCCGAGAGCCCTAATATCTATAAAAGATCATGGGTTCGAAAACTGAAAGAAACACAAAAAGTACGTAAAAGAAAGAAAAATAATAAGTATAAAAAGGTTGCATCTTTGTGTCAATTTAGTTAATAATATGTATGCAAAGTTACTACTAAACAATTAACTAAAATTAAATTTTACATAAAAGATGAGTATGTAATTTCAACATGCATGAATCAAACAAAAACCAAGATACCAACATGAATAAAACAAGGGAGGATTGTAATGAATTCATAAGTAAGAGAATATTTTTTTTTCACCGTTGTTTTTGAGATATATGATATAGTAAATGCTTGAGTTTTTAGTATAGAGGATCCCAAATATGGGCAACTATAGAGCATACTCCTCAAAACATTTAGAAGTAGATAGTATTATTTATAATTTTGAGAAGTAGGTATAAATATACCTGAGTAGGAATTGATGCTGATAACGTGTTAAAGATTTTACCGATAGGAAGTTTTTTTAATCACTGAAGGAAGAAGTAAGAAGAATTGAAATTGTAGTAGTGCCCCGGCTATATGCTTGCTTGTGTAACTTACACTTACATGTCATTGTATATAAAGCCATGAGTTATAGAGTACAATAATTACTCACATATAGTCATATGAGTTCACAAGTGTTTGGACCTATATGAGCATTGTATGATCAAATCAATAATTGGCATTCACCTTATTAGACTTATCTTCTAACATATATATATATATATATATATATATATATATATATATATATATATATATATATATATATATATATATATATATATATATATATATATATATATATATATATGACATTACTTCATTTTGAAAGGAAAAAATTGTTTTTGACCTTTTATAAACCATACAGTGAAAAAGATACCGTAAAATTTCGTAAAAGTTTATTATAGTTAAATTAATTGGAGCCGTACATCAAGATTTACCATTTTAGAGAAGATTTGGCTCCTCATAAATAGATCTAAATGCAATTATTTATTTGATCAATTGAGATAATGATTGGATCAACTCTTGATTGAATGATCTGATTATTGAACACACTTTTTCAATTTAAGTTGACTTAGCTTGAATTGATGACCTGACAATTGCTTAGCTTGAATTGAGCTTGAAATTAACCCTACTTGAATTAAGCTTGCCATGTTGACTGGGCCTTTGACTTGACATGTTTGAAAGAGGGTTGAACCTTCTTTAGGCTAATAATCGAATCATTTGTGGACTGAACCAATTAGGGTGAATTGGACCCAAACAATAATTATAATAATAATAAGAAAGAAAGGTACACAATAGTTAGAATAGTCACAGGAATTTTCGTAATAGGTGGACTAATGAATACGGGTGTCAATTCAGATAAACAGTTCAGGTTTGGGTTGGGTTTATCAGTTTCGGGTTATAACGGGTTGAAATAATTAGCGGGTCGGTTTGGGTCAGTTTTGAAAATTATCGGGTCAGTTCGGTTTGGTTTTTTTAATTGCAGTATCTATTCGGATCGGGTCCTTATCGAGTCGAGTTCTAGTCGGTTCGGGTCATAATCAGTTTGGGTTGAATCGGGTCGATTTGCAAACGGGTTTAGCCCGTTTGAAGTGGGTTTCGGTTAAAGACAGTTCGGGTCTTAATCAGGTCGGGTCGTAATCGGTTCGGGTCATAATTAATTTGAGTTTCGGTTTAAAACAAATCAGGTGAAATCGGGTCCAATCATTATCGTTTCAAATTATAATCGGTTTGGATTGAACTTGGTAGGTTTGAAAACGAGTTTACCCAATTTGAAGCGGGTTTCAGTTCAAATCATATTGGGTTAAAATCGAGTTGGATGATTATCGAGTCGAGTTAGATTGATAACGGGTAGGAACAGGTCATGTTATAATCAAGTCAAGTCATAAATAAGTTGGGTTTATCGAGTAGTGGGTTGAAACGGATCAGATCATAAACATATTGGGTTACGGGTTGTAAATGACTCAGTCATAACGGGTTACGGGTCGTAAACGGTTCGGTCTCAACGGGTTACGGGTTTAAAACGGTTTGGCCATAACGGGTTACAGATTATAAATGGTTCGGTCACAACGGGTTATGGGTTGGAACAATTTAGGATTATCGGATTTTTGCTGGGTTTAAACGGTTTTCGATTTAAAATGGGTCGGGTTTTTATCGGGTTTAGACGTAATCGGTTCAGGTTGTTTTCAGTTTCGGGTTGTAACGGTTTGGCTTTATAACGGGTCGGGTTAGCAACGGTTCGCACAAATTCGGTTCAGTTCAATTTTGGGTTGGAAAAAATTGGGTCGGGTCGGTTTTCGATTTCCAAAAAACGGGTTTCTAACAGTTCAATTCCTTTTCGAATCGATTCGAAACAGTCGGGTTTATCGGTTCGGGTCAGAAAATGACTACAAAAGTGTAATCCTACTGGTTCTATCACTATTTATGCCTTCGAGATGAAGTTGCATTAGAAAATGGTCCCAATCCTTTAGTTGATAGTTTTAATGAATGTGTCACGTACTCTTGTTTGCTGTCATACTCCGTATCATAAAGGAGATTTATCAATTATAAGTAGGGGAGTGAATTGTTAATCGTCGTATTTAAAAGTTTTTAACATTAATTGATTGCGCATAATTAGCTGTCGGAGACAGAATGTTAATGTGGTGAGAACTAAGACGAACATGTAAATATGTGGGATGAGTTTCTGAAAACTATGCGATTTTTTTATAAAAAAAAAAGTGTAATATGGGGTCTGCCTTAAATGAATTATAATTAAACAATACAAATAGATCTACAAAAGCTAATATTTCAAAAACTTAAGTAGTACGGAGTATTAAGTTATCAAGCACTCTTTTGGTTGAGTATATTTTGGTGCTTTAAGTTAAATTAACTCTAAGATCTTGAACAACTCCAAAAAAATTAAGATGTTTTTTTGAATTATTGATCGAAGGGAGGTGAACATGCACATTTTAGTATTTTACTAGTTAAAAATTCGTATATGTCAAAGTAATTTAGTGTTACTGAAAAATAGCGTTATTTATTTATTTATTTTAATATGCAGCAATTCAATCATCTTAAGTAAAAAAATTATATTTATCAATGGAAATTGAAGTTTATTGATTACGATTTAATGATAGTACTTATTAAAATCGATAAATTTATACTAATGCTAATTTTTAAGAATGTTGTAATGTACTGAGTACCGTGCCTTTGTACGATCTTTATCTTAATAAGCACAAATATATAGCTCGAGGATTATTATTAATAGTCCAACAAATAGTAGATTACATTTATGAGGGGATCGATCGGATGGATTAAATCGAAGTTATTCTTAGATCTCATCTTTATTAGAAAGGCGGCCGTCTAGCCAATATAGTTGATAGATCAGACAAAAAGTTCGTTCTTAGCTAGATCAGTACGTATGTCCTTTTACTACATTTATATCAGCGAGGTAACATGAACTGTCCTATCAGACCAAAACCTCTTATATGTAAATCTTGTCAAGTTAACAGGTTAGACAATTTGAAATCGAGTAGAGAGGGAAGGTTAAGGTAAATCCCTTTTATCAAATGACCCTATTAGGAATTGAATTACCTTTACTCCGTACCACATTATTAGATGCTTACTTGCTTAGTGATTCATCCAACAATTATGATTTATGAAAATACGCGGTTACTCTTTAACACGAAGCGAAAATATAGCTATGAAGAGGCACACAATGTAGTAAATACTACATAAGTGGTAGTAGTTAACTAGTGATTTTATAACTAGGAAGTACAAATGACAATGCATCAAACAGGAAATACAAATGACTCGCCGTAGATCGGCTCGCATTAGGACTCAATTTTTATTATACACTCGACTAGATGAGTTCGTTGTTGGGCCACTCCTATGTAGCTCCATCTTTCTGATCTGCTACTACATTTGCTGTTTAGTGGATGCTGCGAAACAAACCAATTTAAACAAATATGTTAAGTTCATCATCAACATTATTAGTACTCGTATAAAAGTCACTAAAATGCTTTAGACATTAGTACGTAGTTTGTTATATTGTTTTAAATATCGTACATATGCCAAATATGGGCGATGTTGTGATGATCGTTAGCTAACTAATTATAATTAATTTTTATATATGCTATAAAAGTATAAATTAGAATGGTGCATTAAAGTTTGCTACATCTAATTTCTTCGCTTTATAACGAATTGTTATATTGTGTGGGTAGGCAAAAATGTTTTAAAGAGAGACTGTAAAAAGAAATAAGACAATCTTTAAGGAACACAAGGAGTACATAAAGGAAATAAACATAGGCAAGAGAACGAGGAAGAATAACATACGCGTTACAGTTGGTGTTGGGGCTGATGGCGTAGGGAATCTTAACGCCACACATGCCTGGGAGACTAGCAGCCTTTCCGTAGTTAATACCGGAAATGGCACGAGAAGCAGTTTTCAGGCAATTGCATGCAGTTTTCCTGTCAGCAGGGGTGGCAGCTGCTTGGTTGAGGGATTTAATCCCAGCACAGCAAGGGCCGGATGGACCGGGGCCTCCCTTCAAGAAGGAAATGCACGGGCCAACTTTGCCCGAAACCAAGCCGCAGTTTATTGCAGCCTCGGCGAGTGGTGCAGCCACCACAAAGCACATCACAAGTGCACAAGCTAACTTGACAAAAGCTGAGCTTGCCATACTTGCTTACTAAGTTTCTTTTGTTTGGAGAATAGGTATTAAGAAATATTGACTTTTTCTTTGGTTTTGCTTTTGCTTGATGAATAAGATAGTTTACTAAAGTGGTCTATTTATAGAAGATGTTTAGGAAGTGTGAACTAAATATGGGACATAAATTTGTGGTGATGCTTAAATCATTTGGGCAAGTAGGTTGTTGGTAGATGAACATTGGCCCATAATATATTAATTACCAATATATTTTGCCTTGCTCATTGGTTTAGTACCTTTAGTCGTTAAATCATGGTACTATGGCCTAATTAATACCAAGGCCTAACGCTTGTGATGTAAAATTTGCATAATCAAGTTAGTAAAAGAAGTTTCATTAATTATTAGGTGTGTTTCTAAGATTTAATTGAATTTACCTATTATGATGAATGTAATGATTTATTAATACGTAGAGTACTGTTAAATTCGTACGCAAAAGAATAATCTGATAATTTTTTTGCGACCTAGTTAGCTTACTTAGCTAGATCCAACTTGTTAGTGACTTACCGCTAAGAACTTTGTTGATCAAACAGTGTTAAACTATTATTATCATTAAATTTATTTGGTTTTGTTTTAGACGTTTTAGGTAGTTAGTAATAACCAAACTTATTGCTCAAAACCGGAACTAATAACAAAAGGAAAAGAGGTATAATTTTAATCAATAAGTTAGAAAATTGAATCTCAAACATTACATGCTGATTGATATTCTAATATTATAATAAGTGTTTCAAATTATCTTACTTTGGCAAAGTTAATTATACCATACTAAAGTTATAAAATCATTCAACAAATTAAAAATCAGTTACTTATACTTCATTTTATTAAGTCAAGACATACCGCGGTCATTTGAAAAATGACTACCATATATTATTTTAATTGATTAGGGGATTTTGCTCCCACCAATCGGAATGCGCCACGTGGGCCAATCAGGTCCTACCAAGTGTCCCCCAATAGGACCTCTCAGGGCTTGCCACGTGGCACACGCTTATTCGTCCACCCTGGACCTATTATGTCATGACACGTGACATACTCCATGCCTAATGGAGAAGTCGGTCACCTAGGCCCAACTTCCGAGGGAAGCCCAATCAGCCCAAGGTTAACCTAAACCTAGGATTGGCACGTTTCCCGAGGTTATAAATACCTCCCTTAATCCTCATTAAGAGAGATTACGCAGATTACACACATTAAACACTCTCACCTAGAGAGACCCAATCACTTTAATTTCCGCATTAATTACTCCTTAATCGAGTACTAACTTGACCGTCGGAGGCGGATCTCCAATCATCCGGAGCATCCGTTTGTTTTGCAGGTACAGGCGTCCGGTTCCAGTCTCGGAATTGTAACTCTCCCGCAGGACTGCTCCTTCTTGGGGGTCTTGGGGGTTCTAGGGCAGCCGCTTCCTCTTCCTTCCCCCCCCCCCCTAACTCGCCAGGGGAACGATCTGGGCACTGTCTCGGAGAGAGGCTTGGTGAAATAGACATGTCTGTGAAGATGCGGACTACCTGCACCTGGACAGAAAGACCCTATGAAGCTTTACTGTTCCCTGGCAAAACCTATACCAAAAATTGGTTCACGTAGAAATGGACGCAGAAAACCCCGAAACATTAATGATATATAATATAATCGGTTTATTTTTTCACGTTATAAAATGGCCACAACTAGTCTTGTAATATCTACAATGTAAATATAGATTTTGAAAATTTTAATCCAACATAAAATAAATATTTTTTGAGAAACTATAAAATAAGAATAAAAATTACATAAATGAAACTAAAAATTTGATAAATCAAAAATTGTTTATAATACTATTTAATACCATTAATAAAATTAATTAATTACTTGGAAAAAATACGTCAATTATAAACTATACAATCATTAAAATATTATAGTAGTCATATTTCAAACAACTATCATAAAATTTTCATAATCGATGACAACAGCGATAAAAGTTATAGTTATGTCGGTGCGATTATAAAAGAACAGAGGAAATTATAAATTAAGGCTAGGGAGGCTACGGTGTATTTGTAATTTTGGAGCATCTTAATTCTTAAGAGATAAGAAAATCCATTATTGTTGTTGATTTTTATAATTGTTTCCGTGGTAGTTTTGTCCTTGTGTTTGAAGGGCATTAAATTTTAAGCAATACAATCGCCAATGTGCCAAAATAGACAGAAATAATACGAGTGTCGGCGTCGTATGCAATTAGTAGTGTTACGGTGCGAGACTGCGAGTATAGAGTCGACCCATACTCGAGCTCTACTACCAGCCATGTTCAATAATCTGATTTCATTTGTTTGGACGGCATCGAAGTGATAGCCATTTTCGATTAATTATTTTAACATAAAAAATATAGTTGGGTGGAATTTTGTTACATTTTGTTTGTTATATATTTTCAATCTATTATCTTTATTGTAGTTTATGCAATTGAAGATATGAATGGCCAAACAAATTGTATATTGGACCATTACGATGTCAATTATACATTAGGATGAACATTTTTTTCATTATTCATGTATTAACTTTGATTATAGTTTTTTACTCCCTTCGTCCTAGAATAACTGACGTAACTGTATAGCTAAAATGCAAACTATATATCATTCAAATTTTATAGCAACTTAAGATGATAAAATGTTATAGTAGTTAGCAACATTTCCTAAACTAAATTTTAGGAGATTTTAGATCAAATTGGCTTAATATTTCCTAAACTAAATTTTATCCTGGATTGGATTTGGCCAATATCCAAACTAAACACTGAATTAGCACCTCAACTCGAATCAGATTGAAGACCATAAATTTTTAATTCAAGACCCAAGCATTGGACCAATTATGCAAGGGACGAACCTTTTTGACCAATTCTAGACTTTCTTTTTCTATCTTTTTTTTTTTTTTTTTTTTTTGAGGAAGCCTTTTCTATTATTTTTGTTCTCTTTGAAACAATACAATGGAAAAAAGAAAATAGAAAATATAAGAAAAATTATTTTTCAATGCCTTTTTGCATTTTATCATAAAATAACTCATATAATATACTTCCTCCTTTTTTTTTAGTTGACACGTTTCTTTAGTCACGTTTGCCAATGCACAAATGCAACCGTTAATATTTTTAATTATCGATAAGCAAAAATTAAAAGTTGATATTTTGAAAATATATACCGTGACAAATCTAACAAGACCTCACATGACTATATTTTTCATTACGTATAAATCACAAAATACGGTCAAAGGAAAGTGTGGGAATAGTGCTAAAGTCAAAACGCTTCAACTAAACAAAAACGGAGAGTAGACCGATTTTTTAATACCCGTAATAGTGAGTATATGTTAAAGTTTTGATTTTGTCGGTAATGTGTGTTTGATTGCTTAGACATTCATAAATACTCATTATCAAATGCCAATGCACGTCACATTATTTCAGGGCGACCATCACGTTATTATTAACAATCTTGTTAAAGGTTTTTTTTTTTTTTTTGGTGTTTAGAGAGCCACAAAGTATATGTTAAAGTTTTGATTTTGTGGTAATGTGTGTTTGATCGCTTAGACATTCATAAATACTCACTATCACATTATCAAATGCCATTGCACGTCACATTATTTCAGGGCGACCATCACGTTATTATTAACGTTCTTGTTAAAGGTTTTTTTTTTTTTGGTGTTTAGAGAGCCACAAAGGCGAGTGATGAGAATCGATCTCAAGATCTCCTGGAACTGGGAGGAAAGCTCTAATCGCCTGAGCTATCCCTCACTCTCACGTTCTTGTTAAAGGTAAGATTGCAAGATTACATAAATCAATCAATACCAAAGTTGATGGTCTTAGCAGGCCATAAAAATGATCGAGGTTGTGTTCTTTCTTTTTGACACAACAGAGATTGTGTTCTTTTGGAAGAGATCAACTTGACTAAGCGATCGCAATAATCTCTTGCAAATCAATCATGTTGCATAATGTACAGCTTCTAGCCTCTCAAACTTAGGACTAACATAAACTGAAATCGAAATGTTTGATTTTTTTTTTTTTTTTTTTTTGACAAGGAAATGTTTGATTACATTACGTGAATGCATCCGTAAAGTGCATGTTGTGGCCTTGTGGCTTGTGCAAAATTTAATTCCGATGATATGTCTATTTCTTTGGCCGTTTAACAGGTCTTTCCTCTTTATTTATTGGATACGTGACGTTATACTTCAACATCCAATATTCTCTCTTTAGTTAGCGTGACGTTCCTCAAAGTAATTTAATATTTTAATGTATTCACTCCTTTCAAAAATAAATGTCAATATTGACCGTTTCAGATTTATAATTATTCACTTGATTATTTTTAAATTGTCAACTTTTAATTTCCATTAATAGATATAACCATTATCGTGATTATAATAATGTTAGAGACGACTGTATAAAAATAAAAACATTGCACTTATATAGCAATCAGATTGTGACAAATGTTGTAAGTAATAAAGCGAGCCATTCAATTCAAATATAAAAAGTACAACATCTTTGATTTCACAATCGAAAAGTGATCGTAGAAATAGTAGAATTTTTATAAATGAAAACAAAGGCACAAATTAAAAAGTACAGTACCATGCAACAATACAGAAAAATAAAACAAGCTAACTGATGATGACTCGCCAAAGATCGAATATCGTCATGACTCCTTTTTATTATGCACTCTTCTAGGTAGCTCCATCTTTTAGCTTTGCTACAATATCAGCCATTTAGTGGATGCTGCAAAACAAATCAAATTCAAACAAACACATTAGATTATTGTATAAACAAGATCATCAATAGAAATCTAGAATAAATGGACCTTTATAAATCGTACTACCTCTATTAACTTTTAGTTGCAACAAAGGGGCATTTTTTGTGAAATATAAAATATTTCTTTGTTACAACTAATAATTAATGAAGTTGGTAGATTTTTTTAAATAAAATGTTCGTATTGTTAAGTAGTGATCTTTCATCTGATTGGTTAGCTAACTACTACAACATATAATCGTCTTAAGATACTACTCTGTATAAAATTTAAATGATATAAAGTTTGCATTTTAGATATATGATTGTGTCAAAATAGTTATGATTATTACGTGCATATATAAATTAAACCGGTTGTACATAAAAAATTGTCTGGGAAGGGAGGAGAGGGTATATAGAGAGAGAATTGAAGCGTACGCATTGCAGTTGGTGCTGGGGCTGATGGCGTAGGGAATGCTGACACCACATTTGCCAGGGAGACCAGCGGCCTTAGAATAGTCGATACCGGAAATGGCAGCAGCAGCACTTTTCAGGCAACCACATGCAATCTTCTTGTCAGCAGCAGTGGCAGCTGCTGAGTTGAGAGCCTTAATCCCAGTGCAGCAACCCGGCGTTGGGGCAGCGCCTCCCTTTAGGTAGGGAATGCACTGTGCAACTTTGCTAGAAACCAAGCCGCATGTTACGGCTGCCTCGGCTAGAGGTGCGGCCACAACAATGCACATTACAAGTGCGCAAGCTAGCTTAACAACAGTTGAGTTAGTCATAATTTTACGTAATTTGTTAATTTGGTTAAGAGAATGCAAGAGTATTGAGGGGTTGTTTTTTTTTCTTTTGTTTTGCACTTTTGCTTAATGGTTTAAGAAGCTTATTTGAGTGGTCTATTTATAGATAATTTCTAGGGAGTGTGAACGAATAAAAGGTAGTCTTATTATAGGTTGAAAAGTAATGTAAATGGACAAGTGGGTAGTTGGGTAATTGGTTATTAAATGCTTGTATTTCTGCTTGATTGATTGGTTATTGGATGCCAAATGTACTTTTCTAATTGGTGTAGTACATTTACCGTTGCAACATGGCGATCATCATCTATGTTACTATTTTTTCCAAGTCTCGCAACTTCCCAATTTTTGGAAAATTATTTTGCTTGCTGAGCTTCTAGCATTTTTGGTATCATGGTATGGGAGCTAAGAGCTGATATGTTGATCTTGGAAATTTGAATAATTACTTTATGTTAATTTCAACTATCAAAAACGTTAAATAGTCAAATACCTTTTAAGTACAACTATATTAATAGAAAACCCATTTTTAAAGATTTTCCATAGTATTCCAATTATGTACTTTACATTTATTTAGAGTGTTATGATGCACATTTAATGAATTCTTTATATGAGATACGATTGTGTTTATCGGTCACAAATAATATGCACCCATCTATTCTTAAGAATTACTTTGGCATGGAGAAAGGAGAATGATTTTAAATTTCAAATACTATTAATTACATACCCTAACCTACTTTTAAAGAATATAGTTAATAGTTAAGCTCAGTAGTGTTAACTGTGTGAAATATAGTTAAAGGCAATTAAACAAATGATGTTGGGTACTTATACAATTTGTTAAAGGGTCTTAAGAACATGTGATAGCTCTCCATTTGAAATTAGAAAGCGGCCAGGGTAGGCAGTCCTAAATTTTAAGACTAATGTGTTTCATGAATACAAATTATAGATTAAATTAGCTAGTATTTCCTCTATTTATAAATAGTAACATTGAAATTGACACATAGCCTAAGAAAAACTATAAGATGGGGATCAAAAGTAGAGATTTTATATTATAAAAGAGTAGTGAGAGTGAGAGATAGCTTAAGTAGTTACAGCTCCCCAGTGACGGATTCAGAAAACTTTATAAGTGGGTGCAATGTACAGAGTATTAGAAAAGATTTAAAAGTGGGTGCAATAAATTAAAAAATATATATATATAAAAACTTAAAAATAAAATAATTTAATTCGTATAAAAATGATTAAATAGAGAGATTTTTTCTAGAAAAAATTATGTCTTTTCCAAGATTTGAACATGTGACCTTTAATTTAAAAATAAGTTTTCTACCATTGAACCATATGCATTTAACATAATATATGATGAGTATTTAACTTTTATAATTAATCAAGTGGGGTCAAGTGACCCCTCTTAAGCTAAGGTGGATCCGCCCCTGGCTCCCCTCTCGGTTCCAAGAGATATTGGGATCGATTCTCATCAACTACTAATTTGTGGCTCTCTAAACACCAAAAAATAATATAAAAGAGTAGTGAAAGGGGGGTTTAGTAGAAGGGTTGAGGTATATATAATTGTTAGTGGGAGAGGGAAATAATAAAAGAGTATGTATTGAAAGGGAGGTTAGTAAAAGGGTTGGAATTAACCAAAAACTAATGAAAGGAGAAAATGTTACAATTAGAAACAAAAGGAGTAATCATATGATTCAATAGTTCTTTTTTCCCTATTTGGTTATTATGTGCGGTATGCATGTTTTCAGCATACACGATTTCATAGCACAAAGTATTGGGTGAGTCCATTTAACAATGAGTCTACGTATATAGAATACACAAAATTCCAAAAACTAATATATCCATCCAATAACTTTTATAAAATTTTCAAAACTAACATGAAATGTCTAAAAAATTATATCTACACCTCACAAGTCGAGATATTCAAAAACTTAATTATACTTGAATTCATATAAAATGTCTAATACTACAATTCAAAAACTTAATTATACTTCAATTCATATAAATTCGTCTTATTGTGATTCTGAACTCGATCATACAAAATACTTTCTCATATGATCCATTGTGTTATATTCCACATGGTGGGTAACAACGGATTAAAAAAAAATTTAAGAAAACCTGCCTGTAATTAAGGCCAATTTAAAGTAGAAGTACCTAAAAACTTTACAAAAATGAATGATAACAGAAAATAATTGAGTAGAACTCAGAAAAACAAAAGTAGTACAAAATATAAATGATTGAAAAGTCATTGCTTTGAAAGACTAGTACCATTTTTCTCCCTCTTGATTCATTAAAACAACTGTTGGCAGCCTTGCTATACCTTTCATTAGTATTCCTTTTCATAAATTTATTTTAAGATAAAGATGTTTAGCCTGGCTATTAAGAATACATGGCGGTTTATGCATCAAAATTGATTCCATTTCATGAATAAACCAATATACTCTTTAAAAGTTTCAACAATTATCACCATGCTAAACAATCAAAGAATTACTAAACCAATAGTATATAGTTGAATTTTTTAAGTTTAAAACAATTGATTCTCTAATGGTGCATGTTCAAGTGACTCGTGATATGTTCAATATATATTTACTAGCTAACTTATCAATGAGCTATCCATTAAAAGAAACATTGCTTTAAGTATCCAGTCTATTTGTAGTCTCTTTTTTCGAATCAAATTGTTCTTAAACATAGCTTAGTTACCACTTGCCGTAGAATATAAAAGATTATATTTATGTTAAGGCATAGTCTTCCCAAACAATATATGAAATGTCCCACATGTTAAAAGATGAGAGACTTAAACATTTTATAAGATTAAAGAGCTATTCTTTGCCATATGGTTAGGGATGAAACCTCTTTAGACTTGTAAAGTGGATTTTCTCTCTTAGTGACAAGTGCGGCCAACCCCTTTTTTATTTATACCTTTTTGATTCAAAAATGTAACAATATTAAACTTCTTACATAATAGAGAAAACAAACTTGAAAAAAAGCAAGGGCGCGCAGGTGCTCTACTTAGCCCGATCCAACTCCCTGTAGTGATATGATATTTCACATATATTTCAGTGATAAGTTCTACATAAGGACTGGTGATCTTATTATTTGTCAAATACTTAGCTACAATTGTATTCTTACTGAGTATGTTCCTTTTATTATGGTATTTCCGATTAAGAATCCTAAAGGTTTCTTATCTTTCACATATCCTTTGAAAATTTTTGACATAAATTGAAATTTCTTCGAATACAATTAACAACTAACAAGTGACAAGTGTAACCTAGCGTTTGATTGATGTATCCATCAAGGCATCAATTGTTAATCGTGAAGGTCTTTTCCAAGGGGTTATTTGATGAACATAATGTCATTACTAGTGTTAATTAAACTGTTAATTAATTTCTAATGCTTCCTCAATTGGTCCTACTGATGTAAAGCTGAAAACTACCCATAATTAAGTACTTAACTCTTAAGGGTACATGGCATATTTGAAAGTTTAAATTCTTGTTTTGAGAAGAAGCGATGTAGTTGAAGGCAAATTAATTTTGATGAGGAAATGGGAAAAAAAGTAAAGAAACCACGGCAGTGTCATTGTCAAATGTAATCAATGGGATGGCATGAAGTCTCAACTGTCCAAGAGCCATTAATTACCCATCTCTAGATTTCTCTTGTGGGGCTTTAATTTGAATCTTGAAATTTTATAATATGAACGCAATTGAATTATTAAGGTCCCGTTATATATACCTCGCTCATTTTATTCACTTATAAAGATGATAGTCGGTAAATTTGATTAAATAAACATTATACATAAGAAAATTAAAGGTGGCTATGAAACATAACATACACGACATAACTAAAAAAATTTAAAATCATCAAAAATTATGTTCGTCGTGAGATTTCATGTATTTATTATAAACGTGTAAAATAATCAAATACTCTGTACTACTGTTGTTTGCTCTTTAATTTGATTAAAGGATACCATTATTGTTCATCATATAGATGTATATATAAATTGAAGTGGGGCTAGAGTAAGGTCTTCCATGTTGAATCTAGGGTTTTATTACACGCTCTCAGATCTTTTGTCATAAATTTATAGACTCGTAATCCAAAAACATATGGATTTCATTAAATAAAACATTGAATTGTATTATTGTCGACCAACTTAAAAAAAAAACAGAAGAAAAAAAAAACATATCATGCATGCATGCATGCATGTAATAAGTTTGCACATGAGAGCAAATCAACTTTCATGTCATGATCTACATTATTCGAATTTGAGGCTCAAAGAAAGCAATATGCAATTACGTATACGTGTAATATGAACATTAAGTACGAGTACTAGTAGAGCTGTTGTAGGTTGCGAAGATGACAAGACATTGGCCAAAAATTTTGATTGAACCAACAATCCATGCATAGTTGGTTTAGTATTTATTTCTGTAGTTTTCAACATAGGTTACATGGCAACAACCTATGGTATGAGGTATTGGCTTAATTATAGGTAAGGTCGGGTCGGGTCTAAATTTAAACTTGAGTTATAGTACAAGTACTAAATTATTGTGTCAATGCGAGTTAAAATCAAAATTGGGTTTTTTTTGGGATCAGTTTTGGGTCGGGTTAGGTTTTGACACCTCTAAGTATAAGAACAGTAAAGACTCTAAAAAAATAGAGGGTTTGAGGCTGTGTTCAGTTCAACTTATTTTGCTTATTAGATTTGATCTAAACGTTTCTTTTTTTTAGATCTGATCTGACCTAATTATTACTTGATTTGACTGAAATTAACCTTATATTAGGTACTAAGAAAATAATATATCAAATGAAGTCTTATTATTAGATTTACATAAATGTTTATTTTTCAAATATGTAATTTTTGCAATTTTTTATCACATAATTAAAAATATTTTAGTGATTAATAAGTGCACATAAAATAATGAACTACTACGTATTATATGAGCTTAATTTTTCTGATATGATATGATTTAAACTTATTTTTTTCTGATATAATCATCACTAAAAGAATCTACTTGTATAAGGTGGAACTAAACATAACTTAAATCATGGATTACTCATTCGAAATCCTCCTCTTACATTTGTAATTTGTAATGCCCTCTTGACTTATAACTTTCGAAAATCGAGTCCATCATAGATATATTCTCTGAAAATAATTTTATTTCAAATAAAATTGCTTTAAATGGAATTTTTAAATTTAGGGTCTTACAAATTTTGATAGTTTTAAAAAAAAGGATGAGAAAAATTAAACTGCATAATTAGACTTGCACAAAGAATGGTTTCTTTATACCAATTTTGTTGTTTTGGTCTCTTCATCTGCTATTTTTTTTAGCATTTCATGAATTTAAATTATTTTTGCTAAACTTATTTTATTCTTTTTAATTAAAACTTACATTTACTGATTCGCTATTACTTCGATCCGTATATATGTCCTTTATACTTAATGATACTCCCTTTGTATTTTTTAACTTGCTCCATTTGCAGTTTTTGTCCTATATATTTAAGATTTATACATAAGATAAAAAAAATATAATCTTATGGATAGTTGTTGAAATCGTTTCAATTAATAGATTATTAATTCAATTGTTATAATTTATGTTTATTGATAATCAAAGATATTACTGATCAAATATTTGCATCGGGATCCGTGCTTAGGAGAAATTGAGCTAGTAATAAAATACAAAGGGAGTACTTTTTTTTTTTTTTTGAATTAATACAGAGGGAGTACTTTATTAACTTAAATTATTTTTGTGAATTTATTTATTTATTAATTTATTTTTACTAAATAACATCTTTTCAATCTAAAGTGATAAGGCCCATAACTTACTTTTGCTAAAACCAACTTATTTTTTACCATTTATTATTTATGTATGGTGAAGTGAACATCGCTTTATTTTAATATTTTCAGGTTAATTTGACTAGTTGATGACATATTTGCACTTGTAACTTTGAAAAAATAAAATGTACGTTCTATTTGTTTTAAATATTTTTTTTTGACAAGATATAATAATAACAATAATAATAATAATAATAATAATTGTTTCGGGGGTTTTTGGAGTCCCTTGGGAGAGTTACAATCCTGAGTATGCGCGCCTTACGTCTATACCTGCAAAACCACGAAACTCCGGTTGGGTGGAGCTCCGCCTCTAACGATCAAGTTAGTATGATTCCGGATGGGTAAACGGGCGAAAAGTAAATAGGTTTTTCTCCCTGATTCAGAGAGATTCCGCAATTAATATTGCTCGGGTTTTGTGTATGTATCTATGAATGTGTAATAAATGAGGAATTTCCTCTATTTATAGCAGATGAAGATCTGCTCCCCCATTGAGGGTTCAATGCCATGTGTCAGCATCCGATTGGATCCCGTTGGGCCTCTGGTGGGCTGCCACGTGTCATCATGCTACTGGGCCACGTGGCATAGGGTATTCTTACCCTAAAATTTTGCCCCTTACATGTGTGACGTGGCTTAGCCACGTGTCACCTGTGACAGGTGTCAAACGGTGGTGAGGCGACGGTTGATCTGCTTCCCGCCTTTTTTCTTTGAAGTTTGAATTCGAATGGTTGAGGCAGAAGGTGGCGATTCGCCTTTTGGGTTTGTCTATAAATAGAGACACACCCCCTCTCTCCTCTTCACTTTACAAACTTTGCAAAAATTTCTTGAGAGCTCTGATACCGGCTGCTTAATTGTGCAACCAGCTTCCTCTTTCGAACACATCCGGATACCGGTTGAGTGCTTCTTCAATCCACTCATTCAGGTACCGTTTGACTCTTGATTTGAGTAGAACCACAGACGGTCTTACACCGTCTGGGGCACCTTAGGTCCTTTCTTTCATGTCTTGCATTTGGCAGACCCGCAGATGGTTTGGACCGTCTGAAGTATCTTCAAATCATGGTCTTCAAAAATAGGCCCTCAGACGGTTATGGACCGTCTGGGGTATCTTCAGACTGGACTTTTCAAAAATGCATTCCATAGGCCCACAACCGGTGATATACCGCCTGTGGCATCTCTGAACAATTGTCTTCAAAGGGTTGCATTCAATAGACCCACAGACGGTTACATGCCGTCTGGTTCTTCTTCATCCAATTGTTCTTCAAAGCTAGACCCACAGACGGTTATGGACCGTCTGAGATATCTTTTTACAAATGATCTTCAAAACTTGCATCTATTATACCCTCAGCCGGGCTTATACCGTCTGGGGTATGCTCGAGCAATTTTCTTCATAACTCGCTCGACTTGCATTTGTAAGACCCTCAGCCGGTATTTGAGCCGTCTGGGGGATCTTTGAGCAACTCTTCTCGGATACCGTTTGGGGTATCCTTGAGGTCTTCAATAAAACCATTCAATGGGCCCTCAGCCGGAAATGTTCTGTCTGGGGCATTTCTGAGCAACGTTCAATTCGCATTCATAGGGCCCTCGGCCGGTTTTAACACCGTCTGGGGGTCCTTTGAGCAATCTTCATTGATACCGCTTGGGGTATCTTTGAGCAAGCTTTTTAGATACCGTCTGGGATATCTTTGAACAAGCTTCTTTGATACCGTCTGGGGTATCTTTGAGCAAGCTTCTTTGAAACCGTCTGGGGTATCTTTGAGTGATTTTCTTCCAAAATGCCTGACTGTTTGTCTTTGTGCTTCAATTTTTCATACGCAACCGGACTGTTCCGCCTGTGGCATCTTCAAGCCACATTTTGGAATCTCAGCCAAGTCTTCTACAAACGTCTTCACAAATTCAAGGTATCACTTTTGCCCCCTTTGTAACCTTTTGAGTTTACCGGTTGTATAGGTTAGAGAATAATGGACTCTCCCAATACACACACGGCACGACCTAGGGTAGTTGTCAACCGGTCACCGAATACGACTGAATCTAGGACTGGGGATGCCGTCTGGGGGTGTGTGGACCACCCTTACTCTTTTACGAATCCGACCGTCTCTGTTCATGTGCAGGACAGAATGGCTCGGACAAGGAAAACGGTTGTTGACCCCAAGTACAAATCAGATGATTCAGCCGGAACTCCGATTGATGATGTTCCTTTTGACCAACCGGGCGTCCCGAGTACGCCCGGTGATGAGATTCTTGAAGAATCCGAGAGCTCCAGTGGTAAAGAAACCGATCAGGAAGCCGGATCTACTGAGTCTACCATGACTCCGGATGCCCCTCAAGATGATGAGGAGGCATATAACTGGCCTGCAATAAATAATCCAACGAAGGCGCACATGAGTGCCAGGGATGTTGTGACGTTAAACGCAACACTCCCGGCATTTTTGGAGAAGCGCCCGGTAGAGGCTGGTTGGGAGGTTGGCGTCCCGCCTGCTGATGCATCCGTTGTCTGGGATGATGACTTAGAACATGCCGAAAATTACTTTGGATGCTACGAGGCGGCATTCAAAGCCGGCCTCCGGTTCCCCCTTCACAAAACGATTAAAGCCATTCTAAGGGGTTACGACCTTGGCGTCTTGCAGCTCACACCCAACTCTTGGGTGAATATTTTGGGATATATCGCCGCCTGCAAGATGCAAGACGTGACGCCTAGCTGGGAGGCGTTTGCGCACATGCACTACTTGAGCCGTGCCCCAGGCGGCTGGAATGCGTGGTACACACTCACCACGCATCCGGAATACATGATGAAATTGGAGAAGACCTCCAAATGGACAAGCTGTAAGAGCAAATTTTGCTTCGTCTCTTCCCCATCTACGGCTGCTAACCACCGGCTGCGCCGTTACAACAAGAAACCGACTCTATTAGGAAAGAAGTGCGCCCTCCCAAGAGTGCCGGCTGAGGCTTGAGATGCCATTATGGAGCCGGGGCTGTTTAAGAAAACTACACAGCCACTGGATGATGGGACACAAATCATTGTCCCCAAATTCTGGGTCCCTTATCCGGACTGGTTCAGAGACGAGGTGTTCCTCTCCGCCTGTGGTCTCAACACCTTTTGGGATAAAGGTTTACTGCTTAACCGGCGATTTGTGCCGCATGTATGGTTTTTGAATGCTCTTAACATTTTTCTACCCTTTCTAATTTGCAGAGAAAGGACTTGAGATGACTCCCCCAGAGAAAACGTCGGCTAAGTCAGTCGCCGAAATAAGGAAGGAGCAGCTCGAGCAAAAGCGGGTCCAACTTGCGGCCAGAGGCGGTGGGTTAAGCACCGGCTGATATTTAACCGTTTGTATGCCTTGCAAACAGCTTAGATTATAACTTGTGGCGTTGCTATTTTTTGCATACGGGGAGCTAGAACATTCCTCGCTCCTTAAGGCAGATGGTGAGGAGGTCGAGTGAGGAACTCCCTCAGCCGGCTTCACAGAGGCGGAGGGTCTCAAGCGGCCCTGCACCAACATCAGCCGACAGGACACCGGCTCTAGAAAGGCCCACAACCGCGGGCAAAAGTCTGCAAAGCCTGGGTTTAAGCTCAAGGCCGGCTGAGGCCGGATCGAAGGAGCCTGCGGCTTCTACTGGCCGGGTGCCTGCTGTTGCATCCGGCTCAAATGCGGCTAGGGGTGGTGGCACCCCTCAGCCTGATAACCAAGGTATGGACTTCACTTTTGACCCCCTCGGCCGCTTGGGCCAGTTCGAGTCAAGTCTCATGCTTCTCAGTTAGGAGATTCTTCCGGCACCCGGCTGAATATAGGAGTCGTTTATGCCCAACACTTAATCGATATCTCTCATGATGCAGATATCGCTTCTTGTTGGCCGGATATGTAGAATTACCCAGTCCGAGAGGGAGGCGGTGCCGGGTATCAACCAGGTTAACCTTGACCGGATTGCCTTACTGTTGGCTGAGGTAAAATACCGGTTGGGGTAGCTTTATGAAATTTTGCTGATTTACCGGATGGGGTACTTTTGTGCAAAATTGCTAGTTTCCGGTTTACTTATGACTGAAACTAACTTCTTTTCCGGCTGACTCTGCAGGCGTTGCTAAGGTGGATGGGTTAAAAACCCCCTTGCGGAAGAAGCAAGAGAAGGTAAGGGATGCCCAGAAACGGGCAGTCGAATTAATTGATGTTTGTCAATACAACTCCCTAATGTTTGAAATCCAAACTAAAGCCCGGAGATGAAATAGGAGGACCTCATCCGGGATCTTACGGCTGCTGCTGATACAGCCAATCAAGCTGCTACCGACCGGCAGCTCCAAATCGACCAACTCAAAACCGAAATTCAGGCTTTGAAGGAGGCTGAAAAGGAGAGTGTTGGGTTGAAGGATGAAGTCACCCGGCTGAGGGAAGAGCTGGACAAGACAAAGGACGAGCTTGTCAAGTCCAAGAAGGAAGCTTTGGACCAGTTGTCGGCTGAGCAGACCCGGCTGGTCACCGAGAATGAGCGTGACTGTGAAGCACGCATGAAGATGGCATGGTCCATGATCCACCCGGACACCGACTATGCCTTCTTCGACTTGAGGTACAAATACGCAACAAAGGTATTTGATGCTCAAGTACTCGGGCTTAAGCAGCCGACGCCCTTCGAGGAGTGGGCCGGCTTAGGGGATGAGCAGACAGATGAGGGAGTGCCGGGTGGAGGCGGAGAAGCCCAACCCCAGCTGACCCAAGATGCCCCTAATGCCGGTCAGGGCCAGCAGCCGGACCAGCAGCAACAACAACCTCAGCAACAGCAATAGCAGCAGTAGGATCATTACAATTCTTTCTTTTTACCGACCTGCGAGCCATAGCTTTCTGTATCACTTTTCCGGACGGGGGTCCGGCTAACATTTTGAATTTAAAATTTCAATATA
Organism: Chenopodium quinoa; assembly: GCF_001683475.1. Classification (NCBI taxonomy): domain Eukaryota; kingdom Viridiplantae; phylum Streptophyta; class Magnoliopsida; order Caryophyllales; family Amaranthaceae; genus Chenopodium; species Chenopodium quinoa. The sequence goes on along the minus strand of NW_018742205.1, from coordinate 7,052,703 downwards.
TATATATACCGGCTGAATTATCCTCAGGGGAGAAGCTCGCCCGGCTACAGGTTACCACTTGGTACCTGTCAATGCCTATGGTGGCATGCAGGCGGCCTCGTGCCAGATGTATGCATTCCAAATCGTATTCGGCTGAATGTTTCTTCGCAAGAGCCGGATGCGTACAAAAATATAGATTACCGCCTGTACTGCCTTTGGGCAATAACCAAGTATCCCTTTGTCTTGACAGGGTTTAATCCATATTTATGGAAATCATTGCCGGCTGTATTGCTTTTTGGCAACGGCCTGCTGCGGATGGCGATTGATTTCTTCGTCTGTATTACCTTGGGGCAATAGCCGGTTGCAGTATATGACAAAATTTACCGGTTGTATTGCCTTGGGGAAATAGCCGACTACAATGTTTAAGATATAAATTTGAAGTCAATCAGGGTTGAACTTCAGCATGGAAGCGGGGGTCGACTGTGGTGATTTTGGGCAAAAGTCGGCTGCTTAATGAGATTTAATTCACCGTCTGTATTGCCTTGGGGCAATAACCGGGTGTATCTTGTTTGCGATTGGTCATTCGAACGGTCATGAGATTAACCTAACCGGTTAAAGCCGTTTGAGTTTTTGACGCATAGAACAATGTACCACCCGGAAGGGAGATGTTCTCTTCGACGAATTCATCCGGATGGGCGTCGCCGGATGCCTGCTCATGGTTAGAGGAGGCGGTTTAAAACATACTGGCCTTAGGCCTTTTAAATAGCTAAGTTAGGTACCTAGCTTTCTACTCATTCTAAGCAAACGGGTGCCCGGTTGTGCATCGCACAAGTGGGACTTAAAAGGTGCCCGGTTGTGCATGGCACATGGGACTTTAGATGCCCGGGTGTGCATTGTGTTTAGGGTAAAAATACCCTAAGACACGTGGCCCTATGAAGGCTTGCCACGTGTCTAGCTTGCAACGGTCAGCAAAGGCCCAATCCCTTTGCGACACGTGTCATTGTACCCTAATTGAGGTACAGCTCTCCCTTACTATAAATAGTAAGGGCGGACCTCATTAATGGGGATCAAATCATTTTCCACAAACCAGCAAAACAAAAATCCCCTTGCAAACGCTCTCAAATCGAGAAGCATTTATTGTCTTATTTCCTCATTAAGAAAGAGACTAACTTAATCTTCGGAGGCGGAACACCCCAGCCCCAGCCGGAGTATTCCGTTATTTGTGCAGGTACAGGCTAAGGAAGGAGCATACTAGGAAATTGTAACTCTCCCGTAGGACACATAAAAAACCCCTAAACATCTGGCGTCGTATGTGGGGAGAGTACTTTCTAGATGACTTCAGAACCAGTACTGCCGAGTAAAAGTAGTCAACCTGCTGGTGAGGCTGAGGTCCACTCGGACCAAGATACAGCCGACAATCATGAGATTGAGACTTACACGGCTGCCGATGGTTCTTTCAGAACCAAGCATACTCGTTCCAAAGACAAAAGGGAATGGGCAGAGCAGCAGGCAGGCCCAAACCATCCTACCAGGGGACCGCTTGGGTTAACTCCTGCTTCAGAGGGGGCCACCCCAGTCTCCAGGGATGAACTCATGAACATGATGATGAGTTTCAAAGGGGAGATCAAAGGCCTTCTGGACAATACTGCCGGCCCCCGTAAGGGTCAGGCAAAAGATAGGCGCCTTGGAAAAAAGACGGCCAGAACAGTAAAGGGTAGGGCATCTACCCCACATCCGAAGTCAAATATGTCGGCGAGGCCCTTTGATTTCTCAAAGATACACACTCCCATAGATGGAGTCAGAAAACCCGTCCGGCACATACAGCCGGATGGAACCAAGAAAGTCTATTCTGATGCCCGGACGCTCATTCAGGATAAAAAGACTCAGTGTTCCGAGTCGGCATCAACATCGACCTTTCGAGACAGCTTCAATGTCACATCAGGGAGGCACTCGAGAACAAACAATGACAGCCGGACGAGCGAGGTTTCCGCTCGATCCGGCCCTCATATGATCCAACCTGCATTGCATGGAACACCATACACACCTTTTAGTTCTCCCTATGCACAGCCGGGTCTTTTTGGGGGACAGCAGCAGCCGCCTGTCCAGCCTATGGACTGGCAGCTCCGGCTGCTCAACCTTGGGGAACAGCCAACGGCGTTTTCCAGGGAAATCACCGAGATGACCCAGCCGGTAAAAATTAAAAACGTGTTGGTAGGCGCCTATGACGGTACCACTAACCTGGAAGATCACCTCATGGCATACACCAACCTGATGTATTTGCAGGGTTTGGATGACGCCTCATGGTGCAGGTGCTTCCCAGCAACGTTGAAGGGGATTGCTCAACGTTGGTTTGGCAACCTCCCAGCCGGATGCATCAATAATTTCAGGACGTTGGCCTATTGGTTTACGTCCAACTTTTCTATGAACATCCCTGCCAAGAAAACAAGCCTTGATCTAGGGGCAATCCAGCAGGGAGATAAGGAAGGGCTCCGGTCATATGTCAGGCGGTTTAACCTGATGAAGATCCAAATCCATGGATTGTCTGATGACGTTGCCTACACTGATTTCTTTAAAGGCTTAAAAGACGGGTCAACTTTTAAGTTTGACTTGGTTAGGAAGAGGGTCTCTACTCTTCACGAGGCGCTTATGAAGGCGGAGGCTTACATTCAGGCAATGGAATTATGTGCTGTGAAACTTCCAACGGATTACAAAAGATCCGACAAAAAAGAGAATCGGCCTACCCAGTCGGCCAAAAAGGAAGATAAGAGAAAGGGGGAATGGGCAGCAGACTCATCCGGACAACCTTTCCAGAAAAGAAAGAGGTTGGATCCGTATGTGCCAAAGTACGAATTCAACAAGGATTGTGCCTACATTCTCAAAGAAGTAAAGGATTGGTTGAATCTTGAAAAACCGGCTCCCATGAAGAGTCCTGTAAGAGCCCGGGATAAGAGCAAATATTGCCTCTTTCATGAAGAAATTGGCCATGACACTGAGGGTTGCTTTAGCCTCAGGCGGCTCTTTGACCGGCTTGCTGACAAGGGGGCTCTCAAGTCCTATCTATCCAAGTCAAAGGGTGCTCCCAAACAAGTAAAAGGACCACCCCCCAAGACGCCGGCTACTCAATCGGACACGGATGAGGATACTATCCTGACCATAGCCGGTAGATTTGCGGGAGGTGGGCCTACCATCCGGGGCACAAAGGATAACATTCGGAAACTAGTCAACTCAGTGGATGAGGGCCAGTAGTCTGAATATTCATTTCCGGAAGTTAACATCTCCGAGAAAGATAGAGGAGAGGTCAGGCGGCCTCATGATGACCCCATAGTCATCGAGTGAAAAATCGCCAATCAAAGAGTTGGCCGGATCTTGATTGATACCGGGAGCTCATCTGACCTCATAAGCTACCGGTGCTTGGAAAAACTCAAGTACAAGCCCAGTAGCATGCATCCGGCCTCATACCCTCTTGTTGGTTTTGGGGGAGGAGTAGTACATCCGGTGGGTATGATTGATCTACCCATCCGGTTCAGAGAAAAGGGAAAAGGCCGACACATGGTTGTCAAGTTTCTTGTTGTAGGAGAGCTGACTGCCTACAACTTGATTATTGGCCGCCCAACCCTTAACATCTCAAAAGCAGTCATCATCCCATCCCTAATGTTGATCAAGTTTGAGAGGGATGATGACACAGTCGGTTCCTTGAGTGGGGACCAAAAGATGGCGAGAGGGTGTTACCTCTCGGACATCAAATCAACGCTTGACACAGACGGTCAAGAGAAAGAAATAGTTGAACTTGACGACTGTGATCAAAGCTTACCGGCTACTAAGCCAGCCGGTAAAAAGAGGAAGGCGGACCAATTGGTGCCTGTAAAGGAGAAACAATAGCAATCACTGTCAGGGGAGAGGCCAGACGTCCTCCGCCCCCAGCCGGCTGGAGAAATAATTGACATTGCCCTTGAAGACAGCCGGCCAGACAGAACTGTCAAGATTGGAACGGTTGCTTTTGAAAGCTTGGGACCCGACTTGCTCCTTTTGCTGAAGGAGTTCAAAGATGTGTTTGCCTTTGAAGTAGAAGAGATGCCGGGTGTAATTCTGGATCTCGCTGTTCATAAACTCATTGTGGATCCTAAGAAGAAGCCGGTCAGGCAAAAGAAAAGGAACCATGGCGAGGAAAGGTCCCAGGCGGCAGCATCCGAGGTCAAGAAACTCTTAGATGCTGGGTTCATCCGGCAATGCTACTACCCGGATTGGGTAGCCAATGTTGTCCTTGTGAAAAAGCCGAATGGAACCTGGCGGATGTGTGTAGATTACACGGACTTGAACAGAGCTTGTCCGAAAGATAGCTACCCGCTTCCAAAGATAGATCATTTGGTAGACTCTACAGCCGGCCATGCCCTGATGAGTTTTATGGATGCCTACTCCGGCTTCCATCAGATACCCTTGTGGAAGAAAGACCACGAGAAGACGGTTTTCGTCACAGATCAAGGGCTATACTGCTACACGGTGATGTCGTTTGGGTTGAAGAATGCGCCTGCCACTTTCCAACGAATGATGAACTCGGTCTTTTATGATCAGATTGGAAGGAATGTGGAGGCGTACATCGATGACATGATAGTCAAGTCAAAGCTACAGGCGGATCATCTAGCCGACCTCCGAGAAACCTTCACCACCCTCAAGCGGCATAAAGTCATGTTAAACCCGAAAAAATGCGTCTTTGGAGTTGAGTCTGGGAAGTTTCTCGGATTTTTGATTGATCAGAGAGGCATAGAGGCCAATCGGTGATTGACATGCAATCGCCTCGTACCGTCAGGGAGGCTCAAAAGCTTACCGGTTGCCTGGCGGCATTGGGGAGATTCCTCAGCCGGTCAGGTGACAAGTGCATGTATTTCTTTCAAGCAATCAAAAATAGGTCGAGGTTTGAATGGGGTGAAGAGGCTGAGGCGGCGTTTCAAAGGCTGAAGCAACACTTGCATTCTTTGCCAAGATTAGTGAGTCCCCTACCCCAGGAGGCTCTCTACATGTACTTGGCCGTCTCAGATCATTCCTTGAGTGTCGTTCTCCTTGCTGAGAGAGACGGCAACCAGCTCCCGGTCTACTTTATAAGCCAGGTCCTCCGGAATGCTGAACTTCGCTACCCCATGACCGAAAAATTCGGTCTGGCTTTGTTCAAAGCAGTCAAGCGGTTGAAACCTTATTTCCTGGCTCATCCGGTTACCGTCTATACTGACCAACCGCTCAAAAGGCCTATGACCACTTTAGAGTCATCCGGAAGAATGATTAAATGGGTTGTGGAAATTCAAAGTCTAGAAATCACTTTCGAACCTAGGCGGGCAGTGAAGGGTCAGGCGTTTGCCGACTTCATTGTTCAAATGACAAGGCCGATACAGCCGGATAAAACTGATCAAGTTTGGAAACTTTATGTAGACGGGAGCTCTACTGTGAATGGTTGTGGGGAAGGCGTAATTTGTCATTCTCCAGAGGGGGACAAATACGAATATGCTCTACGATTCAAATTTCAAGCTTCAAATAATGAAGCTGAATACGAGGCCCTGCTAGCCGGTATCCGCATGTGTAAGGCAGTCGGGGCAAGGAAAGTTGACGCCTGTTCTGATTCTCAACTCATCGTTAGTCAATACAACGGTGACTATGAGGCCACCCATCCGGTGATGATTAAGTATCTTCAGGCGGTCAAAGAGGAGGCTGGGGCATTTGATGAATTCAATCTAAGTCAAGTACCCAGGTCCGAGAATAATCAGGCGGATGCACTATCAAAACTCGCATCATCCGCCACATGTGATACGCCTAGGTCAGTCTTCTGGGAAGTCATGGAAAAGAAAAGCATTGAACATGACCCCATTGGAGTTCTAGATCGAAGCTCCACTTGGATGGACCCCATCCGGGATTACCTAGTAGACGGCATTCTACTGGGTGTCTCATCAGAGGCGGCTGCTTTTAAAAGACGAGCATTAAGCTTCGTAATGCACAAAGAGGAACTCTTCCGGAAGAGTTACCTGCAGCCGCTATTCAAATGTGTAACCCCAGAAAGGGGAAGGGAAATACTGGAAGATCTGCATGCCGGCTTCTGTGGATCGCACATTGGCGGAAAGACACTTGCCAAAAGAGCCAGGCAGCAAGGATACTTTTGGCCCACCCTCGAGGCAGATGCATTAGATCTGGTAAAAAGATGTGACAAGTGCCAGAAGTTTGGTCGGTTGATCAGACAGCCGGCCACTGATTTAACAGCTATTCACAGCCCAATTCCCTTTGCCAAATGGGGCATGGATATTCTGGGGCCATATACTCCTGCCCCAGGCGGCAAAAGATACATTTTAGTGGCTGTTGATTACTTCACCAAGTGGGTTGAGGCCGAGGCGGTAAAGGGCATCAAAACTAAGGATGTCATCTCCTTCATCTGGAGAAATGTCATCACCCGGTTCGGTGTACCAATGTCAATGGTCTTTGACAATGGCCCCCAGTTCGAAACGCATGTCCTAAAGACTTGGTTGCAAGATCAAGGGTTTTCCCATTAATTTGCATCCGTTGGCCGTCCTCAAGCAAACGGTCAAGTTGAAGCTTTTAACAAGCTCATCTCAGGCGGCATAAAGAAAAAGATTGAAAAGGCAGGCGGTCTTTGGGCAGAGGAATTGACTCATGTTCTTTGGTCTATCAGAACTACTGAGAAGGGGTCAACCGGTGAAACTCCATTTCTTATGGAATATGGCACAGAGGCGGTGCTTCCAATTGAATTATATGAGCCAACACTTCGAATCATGTTATATGATGAAGAGGCAAATTGGGAAGCCATGCGCCTGGCTTTGGATATCTTCCTGAAAGAAGGGGCAACGCCGCCTTGCGTCATGAAATCTACCGTCTACGAATGACGAGGGCCTACAACAAAAGGGTGCGTAAACGTCCCCTCAAAGTTGGAGATTTTGTGTTACGAAAGCTTGAGGCAACCGGTAGGGCGAACAAACAAGGGAAACTGACCCCAAACTGGGAAGGACCCTACCGGATTTTTGAAGAAGTTAGAAACGGCACATACCGCCTAGAAACCCCAGACGGAATGCGGCTGCCTCGTACCTGGAATGTAGATAACTTGAAAAAGTACTACTTCTAAGGATTTTGTAAATTTTTGTAAATAGTATTGAAATGTGAAAGCATATAATTTCCATTCATACAACTGTATTAGCACCTGTCTAGTGCAAGAACACAGGCGGAAGAACACTTGTTAAAAACCACTGCTCCAAAAAGAGCAGTCATCCGGCGACACCCATCCGGGTGAAATCGTTGAAGAGAACAGCTCCCTTCCGGGTGGTACATTGTTCTAGCGATCCAATAACTCAAACGACATTTTCTTAAAAGAAACTTGCAGCCGTTAGAAATGATCCTTCGCATCTAGGATTCATCTGGCAAGGACCCAAAAGTGGTCCATCCGGCAAAATGAAAATCCTAGTGGGTTACTGCAACCGGGTATTATCTAAAAGCCACCCAAACGGTTTTACAACCCATCTAGCTGCCAATGAAACGGCTGCCTATTTACAGTTGGAGTAAACAGTTGGCCATTTCAGGGGCATTTTTATTGTACCAGCCGGGGCAGGAGTAGATCAATCATTGATCACCCATCCGGCTGCCAATGAAACGGTTGCCTGTTTACCGTTGGAGTAAACAGTTGGCCATTTCAGGGGCATTTTATTGTACCAGCCGGGCAGGAGTAGATCAACCATTGATCACCCATCCGGCTGCCAATGAAACGACTTCCTGTTTACCGTTGGAGTAAACAGTTGGCCATTTCGGGGGCATTTTATTGTACCAACCGGGGCAGAAGTAGATCAACCATTGATCACCCATCCGGCTGCCAATGAAACGGCTACCTGTTTACCGTTGGAGTAAACAGTTAAGCCATTTCAGGGGCATACCATGGTACCATCGCCTCATCTGGCGAATATAAAACGGCTGATCATGTTAACCGGATGAGTAGTAAACAATTGTAGTAAAAACTTGTAAAAATGCATGAATAAAAACAAAATGCAAATAATAGAATGGAAAAACCGACTACGTCGGTTACTAGATTAAAAATTTGTAGAAATGTTAACCGGACCCCCGTCCGGGAAAGTTACATTCAAAGATACTCGGCTCGCAGGCCAGAAAAGAAGAAAGAAAATGTTTATGGTTGTTGTTGTTGAGGTTGTTGTTGTTGAGGCTCCGGCTGCTAAGTCGCATCGACTGGAACTTCGGCCGACTGCTCCACCACTTGCTGATCCTCCACTTGTGCTTCTTGATTAGCCCCATCCGGCTGAATCGCATTGTTGCGCTCAACCCACTCGTCAAAAGCGGGAGGAGGGTCAGTCCCGAGTACCTTAGCCTCATAAACCTCAGAGGCATACTGGTATCGAAGATTCCAGTATTCGTACTTGAAATCCGGATGGATCAGGCTCCAAGTGAGCTTCATACGTTCTTCGCAGTCGGCCTCATTTTCTGCAATCAGGCGGAGTTGTTCCTGTTCCAGCCCTTTCTTATGAGCCGCCTGATTGTTTGCAAGTTCAGCTACCAGTCGGCTGTTGTCCTTCCGGAGATTGACATTTTCCTTATCAGCATTCTCCAGGGCTTTAAGGTCAGTTTGAAGATTTTTGACCTGGAGCTCAAGCTCATCAACTCTCTTCAATGCCGCCTCCCCAGCCGCAGCCGCCTTCTTCAGCAGTTCCTCCTATTGCAACTTCCGTTGTTCAGTTTCCAAGTCATATAAAATGGCATTGAATTGGCAAACGTCAATAAGCTCAGATGCGCGCTTCTGAGCGTCTCTTACCTCCTCCTGCTTCTTGCGAAGAGGGACGCTAAGCCCATCAACTCTCAGCAGCGTCTGCAATATCAGCCGGGAAAAGTGTTAGGAAAGATAAAAAACAAAGTACTTGCATCCGGTAAAAAATATTATTGCTTAAACATATGCCATCCGGTTTATGTACCTCAGCAAGGAGAGAAGTGATCCGGTCAAGATTGACCGTGTGCACAGCCGGCACAGCTTCTCTCTCAGACCGAGTGATAGTCTTCACCATCCTCTTAGCATATTGCTGGTAGTTTGGACGGTTGGAGGTTGTATCTGCAAGCATAGAATAATCTGTAAGGTATTGGGCATATGCCTTGCCGATATCCAGGCGGTGTCCAGAAGAATCCTCGGATTGGCTTGCTTGGGTTTTTACTCTCATATGCCCAAGCGGCCAGGGGGGATCAAAGGCAGAATTTTTACCTTTCTCGGACTGTGGGGTCAAAGCCCCCCCAGCTGCTAAAGAACCGGAGCCCGTCTGAGTGTGAACATCCGGTCTTGCTGACTCCACCACCATTTCAAAGTGGGGAGTGAATTGCAGGCTTTTCCCTGCAGTTGTAGGCCTGTCCTTGTCAGGCGTCTTCTTTTTCTGACCAGCAGCCGGGGCAGGAGCCGCCACCCTAGGCACTTTGGCGGCAGGCCTGGGAATATTCCCAGCCGGTCGTTTTTGCATACTCGCTACAGAGCGAGGTATGACTTGGCTACCGGCCTTAAAACAGTCATAATAGGATGCATCCGGTAAAAAATCTTTGTAACAAGGTACATCCGGCAAAAGAAGAAAACTGTAAACAAGATGGTTAAGGAAAGACTACCCCGACGTTTTTGGCGGCCATCGCCGCCTTCTTCTCTTCCAGCTGCTTCTCCCTCAAGAGAATGGCAGAAGTAGCCGGTGTCTTCTCTGGTGGCACCATTCTTTTTGCTTCTTCTGCAAAACAAGAAAGGAAAATATGGTTAGAGATCATACAAAGCATACCCATCCGGGAAAGACTTGATCAATCAGTGAACCTACCCTTGTTAAACATAGTGCTTAAGTTACAAAGGGACAAAAAAGCCTCATCCTTAAACCAATCCGGATGGGGCACCCAAAATTGGGGAACTATTATCTCACCCCCGTCATCTAGTGGGGCGGTTGTCTTCAGAAAGAGACCCTTCTGCATTATTTTGTCCCATGCCTCTCCCGGTACTCTAGGGAGAGCGCATTTCCTTCCCAGCAAGGCTGGGTGCTTATTGTATCTACGCAGCCGGCGGTTAAGTTGGGGGGAGGGGGAAGAGACGACATAAAATTTACTCTTCCAATTACTCCACTTGGACGGCTTGTCCAAAGTCATCATATGCTCAGGAAGCGTGGTGAGAGTGTACCACGCTTTCCACCCACCCGGCGCTCTGCTTAAATAATGCATATGCGCAAACGCTTGCCAGCTTGGCTTAACACCCTGCAGCTCACAGGCGGCTATATATCCAAGAATGTTGACCCATGAATTAGGGGTCAACTTCCATACACCCAAGTCATACCTCTTTAGTATGGCTTTTATGCAGTGATGGAGGGGGAACCGGAGGCCGGCTGTAAACGCCGCCTCGTAGCAGCCGAAGAAGTTGTCGGCATGGTCCACGTCGTCGGTCCAAACGACGCTTGCCTCTACAGGCGGGACGACCACTTCCCATCCCTCTCCAACCGGCTTCTTCTGTAAAAAAGCAGGGAGTGTGGCGTTCAAAGTGACCACATCCCTGGCGGACATGGTCATATCATTCGGGTCGCCCTTAGCCGGCCATTTGTTGGCCTCTTCTTCAATGGGAGCCGCCTCTTCAGAAGACTCTTCATCAGGGCCAGGGCCGGACTCCCCATTATCAGCTGACCCCTCCCCGGATTTTTCTCCAGATCCCTCTCCGGATCCTTCTCCGGATTCCTCAGCGTTGGAACCAGAGCTATCCAAGATACTGTCACCCGGTGTGCTAGGTGTACTCGGAGAATTTTGCGGAACCTCTTCATTAGGACCCATCTCAACCGGTTCCTCGGCTTGCTCTTGATTTATAGGGTCAGCCGGATCAACGGCTGGGTTGTCGGACTGGTAGTCAGGGTCGATTGTCGTCACTCTGATCCGAGCCATTCTGTCCTGCACATGAACAGAGACGGTCGGATTCGATGTAGGTAAAGGTTGTTCCAAGCACCCCCAGACGGCAATCCCAGTCCTAGACTCAGCCGTTCCTGGTGACCAGCTGACCACAGTCGTAGGTTGTGCCGTGTGTGCATTGGTGGAGTCCATATCCTAATACTATGCAACCGGAAATAAAAGAATGTGACAAGTATGGGATGCAGGCGGTACCTTTGAAATGAGAAAGTGAGTTGGCTTGAAGTCACCTCAGACGGGGAACTCCGCGAAAATGTTTAAAGCTGAAAAAGACAAAGTAGATACTTAGCCGGTTATTCATTAACTCGCCCATAAACCCCCCAGACGGTGTTTAATGAGGTGGGTCAGAAGTATCCCAAACGGCATAAGACTAGATGGGGGTTCTTTACAAATGTTTGTAATGACTAGCTAGAATATTGTAAAGCTCTCTATGATACCCCAGACGGTATTCAGTGAGCTGGGTTAGAAGTACCCCAGACGGTATAAAGACCGGATGGGGGGTTATGACTTGCATTTTTTGAAAAAGGCTAGCTAGACTATTGTGACGCTCTATAGGATACCCCAGACGGTGTTCAGCGAGCTAAATCAAAAGTACCCCAGACGGTTAAAGACCGGATGGGAGGTTATGACTTGCATTAGTGTAAAACTTAGCTAGATTATTTGTACAATTCACTGAATAATACCCCAGATGGTATTCAGTGAGCTAGGTTAGAAGTACCCCCAAACGGTATAACACCGGATGGGGGGGTTATGATAGGAATTGGCAAAGTAGTAAAAAAGAATTGAGGCTCACTCCATGATACCCCAGACGGCATCAGGAAGGTTGGGTCAAAGATACCCCATCCGGTAAAGATGCCGGATAAAGGTGCTGCATCAGCATCTAGGGTCAACAAATACCTCAAACAGTAAAATACCGGATAGGGATATAGAAAGATCTATTTCAAAAAGGCATGTTCAAACAATACCCATACGGCGAGTCACCGGATGGGGGTGCATTGAACGCATCTTAAAAAATTTTGAAAAGTCCTAAAAGAGGCAAGGATGATGACCCAACCGGCTTTAAAACCGGTTGGGGTTTTTGAAATCATTTCTTGATAAACGCTCAGAAATACCCCAGGCGGTGTTAAAGGATAAGTCTATTTGGGGAAGGATCAAATACCCCCCAGATGGTGTTAAACCGGATGGGGGTGTTTAGAATGCATAATTCTTAAAAGTTGAAGACCCCTCAGACGGGGCAATACCGGCTGAGGGAGAAGATTCAACACTGGGATATGGGTTAAAGGCCCCCCAGGCGGCAGGCAACCCGGATGGGGTGAAACGTTCAAAGTCCTCAAAAATGAAAGTTAATAAGTAGAAAGGAAAGAACAGCCGGTACCTTAGAGATTGGAGAAAGAGCACCCAACCGGTCGCCGCATGTGCTTGATTTGAAAATGCCGGATGCAAGAAAACTTGGGAAGTTATGCAGCCGGTATCAGAGTGCTCTCTCAGAAATTTTTTGAAAAATTATGCAAAGTGTGGAGGAGAGAGATAGTGTCTCTCATTTATAGAGAAGGAGCAGAAGGCGAAACGATGCCTTCTGCCCTAAAAACTTGAAATCTGAAAAAAGGAGGGAAGAAGACGAACCGTCTCCTCCCATGCGTCTGACACTTGTCACAGGTGACACGTGGACATGCCACGTCACACCTGTGAGGGGCAGATGTTTAGGGTAAAAATACCCTAAGACACGTGGCCCTATGAAGGCTTGCCACATGTCTAGCTTGCAACGGTCAGTAAGGCTCAATCCCTTTGCGACACGTGTCATTGTACCCTAATTGAGGTATAGCTCTCCCTTACTATAAATAGTAAGGGCAGACCTCATTAATGGGGATCGAATCATTTTCCACAAACCAACAAAACACAAATCCCCTTGCAAACGCTCTCAAATCGAGAAGCATTTATTGTCTTATTTCCTCATTAAGAAAGAGACTAACTTAATCTTCGGAGGCGGAACACCCCAGCCCCAGCCGGAATATTCCGTTATTTGTGCAGGTACAGGCTAAGGAAGGAGCATACTAGGAAATTGTAACTCTCCCGTAGGACACATAAAAAACCCCCAAACACATTGCACATGGGACTTAAAAGGAGCCCGGTTGTGCATGGCACATGGGACTTAAAATATGCCCGGATGTGCATTGCACATGGGACTTTATACAAAAAATTGAAATAAAGTATTCTTTTCATTCATTTACTCTATTTACAAGAATATTTACTATATTCTCAGGAGTAGTACTTTTTCAAGTTATCTACATTCCAGGTTCTGGCTAACTGCCTGTCGTCTGGTGTTTCCAGGCGGTAGGTGCCGCCTCTAACTTCTTCAAGAATCCGGTAGGGGCCTTCCCAATTAGGGGTTAGTTTCCCTTGCTCATTTGCCCAACCGGTTGCTTCCATTTTACGCAGCACAAAGTCCCCCACTTTGAGGGCCGCTTGTGTACCCTTTTTTTGTAAGCCCTTGTCATTCTTAGACAGTATATCTCATGACGCAAGGCGGCATTGCCCCTGCGCTCCGGGAGTGAATCCAATGCAAGACGCATGGCCTCCCAATTAGCCTCTTCGTCATAGAGCATGACTTGGAGTGTTGGCTCATAAAGTTCAATTGGCAGGACGGCTTCAGTGCCGTATGTCATGAGAAATGGGGTTTCACCGGTTGCCCCCTTTTCAGTTGTTCTGATGGCCCAAAGGACGTGAGGTAACTCATCCGCCCAAAGGCCGCCAGCTCTTTCAATCTTCTTTTTTATGCCATCTGAGATGAGCTTATTGAAGGCTTCAACTTGACCGTTTGCTTGGGGGCGGCCAACGGATGCAAAAAAATATGAGATCCCCTGATCTCCCAAATAACTCTTGAGGGTAGGTGTTTCAAACTGAGGGCCATTGTCAAAGACCATAGACATAAGAACCCCAAATCGGGTGATA